>NC_056735.1:351900608-352540608 GCF_019279795.1 Protopterus annectens | reverse complement strand
TCCTGCATTTGTTCCTGATCCACATGAGGTTCTTCCAGAAGGTTTCTATACTTGCAACTATATTTATGTTTTTTCCACATTTTTCCCTTCTCATCTGGTCCTTCACCTTATATTCTTTCTTTTTTCTTTTTTTTTGCACATTCAGTTGCTGCCTGATGTGTATCTACTATTGGTTTAATTTCCATTCCTGCTTAATGCTGATATGCTTCTGCTAAATTAAGCAGAGAAGTCATCTTAGATTTATTCTCCTCATGTTTCAAAACTTTCGCTACATTTGGGTCTTGTGTGAGGTCAGCAGATATGTGTGGAGTCCCACAATTGCAGATATACATGTAATCAATTTCAAGAAGACCCAGCCCTCCTTCAGAACGGGGAATATATAATCTTGGTATATACTGATTTTTATAAATCATTTGGTGAGCATGAAGCATCCTTCTTGTTTTCCTATCTAATCTATCCAACATGTTTTGGGGCCAGTCAGTCACTCCAAAACTGTAAGTTAGGACAGGAAGAGCAAATTTGTTTATAGCTTGGATTTTATTCCTAGATCTCAATGCTGTTTTCAGAATTAATTTAAGTCTTCTAAAGTATTCCTTACTAAGTTATATTCACATTTGTTCATGTTTTATTGTTGATCCTTCATCAGTTCCCAAATATTTACACACTCCCTCTTGCTCAAGTTATTTTATATCACATTCTTGTTCCAAACTGATGTTTTCCTGGTGCTGCAGTTTTCCTGCTTTAAAGGTTGCTTTTGCACACTTATCAAGACCAAATGATATTCTTATATCATCTGAAAAGGTTTTGACAAATTGCAGCTGTGCTTTCAGTTCATCTGATGAGCTATACAGTATTAAATCATCCACAAAGAGATGATAAGAAGTCTTTACACTTTGTTGTTTTCTAGGAGCCAAATTGTAGCCATGGCCTAAGCTGTTAAGTAAACAGCTTAATGGGTTAATAGCAAAGCAGAATAGCAACGGTGACAAAGAGTCACCCTGGAATATCCTCCTTTGAATTTTTATCCCTGGGATAATAATCTGTCCTTTATCATGGCTTAATTGCAAAATGGTCTGCCACTGTTTCATGGTCACTGTAATGTAGTCAATCAGTGTAGGGTGTATCTTATACATTTTAAGCACTCTTTTATCCATGAATGTGGGATACTATCAAATTTTTTTTATAGTCGATCCATGCCATATTTAAATCCTTCCCCTTTTTACAGTTCTCTAGTATGACTTTATTTAACAACAAATGATCCTTTGTTCCATATGACTTTCTTTTATTGCCCGTTTGTTCTACTGCCATAATTGAGTTTTCTTCTAAATGACCATAAACCCTGTCAGTATCAATTCCCATGTATAGTTTATACCTTGTTTTAAGGCAAGTTATTGGTCTATAAGCAGGAGCATTGTTTTGCCTGTTGTTAGTCAGGTTGGTGTCTGTTTGGGGTGCACATATAAATAGTTCTTACTCATGGCTAAATCATTGTGCAAATATGTTAATAATGTTAACTAAAAGTTAGGTACTGCATCTGGGCCTGGGATTTTCCAATTAGAGGCTTTTCTTAACTTTGTTTCAATCTCTCAAGCTGTTACTTCATCCCATTTCACATCCTGTACCTTTAAACTTCTTATGCTTTCTTTTACTTCTTCTATCCATTTTGCATCTTTGTTATGTTCCACAGGATCTTCATAGATACTTCTGCAAATGTATCTGTTTCATCCTTTTTTGGTGGTATTTCAATTCCTTTTTTCCGTATTTCCCAATTCTCTATAAAACGTTTTGGGTCATCAATGAATTGCTTATTTTATACTTTTCCTTTATATTTATCTGTATATCTTCTAATATGTTCTGCCTGTGCTGAAATTTTTAGTTTGTTATTTATGATAGTGCTTGATAGATCCTGATCTGTTCTTATACTGCACATTGCTTTTATTACATCTATCTTTCTTAGCATTTTTGTTGATCTATTCCCTTTTCTAGCAGTGACAGTTCTTGTCTTAATTTCTTTATAGTTTTCTTTGTTCGATACTTCCATGATGGTATTTGATTTCTCCTCTTCCTTTCCCTCACTACCCTGTGTTCTTGTGGTAGAACTTTATCAGTTATTAATTTAGCAGCACAGTAATATATCCTGTTTACTTCTGTTATATTGCATGGATTTCTATGGACAGTCCTAATTACTCCATTCACTTGTTTTATCAGATTTCTGACTTTTTGGGTTTTATTGACCTTCTGCAGTCTATTTCTCTCATTGATCTTAATATATCCCCAAGTCTATTAAATCAAGCAACTCTTCTTTTAGCTCATTTTCTTCCAAACCGAGGGCACATCCTTTGTTTCCCATGTCCGTGGGCATTCTATAGAAAGTCCTATAGCATCTTCCTGTGGTACCTTCTCTTCAATTTCATCCTTTGCCATCCATTGCTCTATCATATGGGAACTCACTGGCCTATCACTCCTCAACATTGACTGCACCAGAGTTTCCACAGCTTCCTGTTCCTTTCCTTTCTGTCTAGCTTCAAGTGAATGGTTATACTGGTTTCCTGTGGAAGGCTCCAAAATATCTTGGTATGACACCTGAAAAATTGCTTCCTGTTCCACTGGTTTTCATATACTTTGGATATCCTTTGCTCTATCCTGTTGTGGTGGTTTCTGCATTGATTTACATTGAATCCTTCACTTTGCAGGTACTCCATAACTGCAGTTTCTATTTCTTTAACTTCTCCATTATTAATCTCCTTTTCTACTTTTCCTCTTTGTCTACCTATTTTTTGCATTGTAAAGTTTTCCATGTCCAGATTCCTTTGCCTGTATTTCTCTTCAAATATCTTTGGAGCTGCTCTTTTTATATTGGTTAGTTTTGCTTTCTCCTTTGCATAAATATTACACCAAATTAAATATTTTTCTTTTCCATGTCCATATTTCTTCTTCAGATGTCTCCTGATCTTCCTGTTTCTCCTTACTTTGGGGACTCACTCCATCATGCTGTGATAGACCTTCTATATCAGATCCTTCACTTCGCAGGCACTCCATAACTTCAACTTCTATTCTTTTAACTTCTACTTTACTAATCTTCTTTTCTACGTTCCATCTTTGTGACATTACTTATTTTTTATTTTGCCTGTATTTCTCTCCAAATATCTTTAGGGCTGCCTTCTTTATATTGATTAATTTGGCTTTCTCCTTTGCATAAATATCGCACCATATCAAATCTCTCTTTCTTTTCCATGTCCATATTTCTTTTTTATACTTTTCAAATATCCCTAGGTTTTGTTGTTTATATTTTTGCACTTCCTCAGATGCTTCTTTATCCAAACAGATCAAAGTTTCTTGATTTATACACTGTTTTTCACAAATCTGTTATATTAATGAATACAAATTTTCATTTGAGGCTTCTGACAGTTTTTCTTGCAGAAGTATTTTCTTTCCTCTAATTTCTCTCTTAATCATTTTGTGTATCTTGTGTCTGGTAATTCTGGCTTTCTATAACAGCAACAATACATAATTTCTTTCTTATTCTCAATAATCCACTCTATTGTCTTTATGGCTCTTCTTTGGCCTATTGGTTTTTGTGATTTTTATGGACTGTTACTTCCTTCGACAATAGGTGGGCCATCCTCCCCCTGGGCCTGGCCCCATTGTAGGGATGTTTCCGTATTTTGAGGATTCTACACTGTCATTTTTTCCAGTTCTGGCACCAGTGCGCCTACCAGGATTGGGCACTTTTTTATCCTGGGTCTTGTGCACCCAGCTGTCACTTTTAATTTTTGACCTACTTCTGTCCATGATATATGCTATATAAATACAGGCTATATATCAGTGCCGCCTTGGTGAGATTTTGTGAAAACAGGGTCCATCTCGCTAAGGTACTCACCAAGACCTGAGAATGAATTCAGTTTCAGCACTACACTCCTTTGTTTGCTGACTTTTCATCTCTCCAATCGGACCCTTGAGTGCTGTTAGTGTGAACATACTGATGTTGAAGGAGCACATGCTCATGTTGTAAGATAACAAAATTGAGGAAACATCAGAAATGTACATTTTAACTACTAGTTTCATAATATTTCCTTTATTTAAGTATTTTTTCTCTCTTCATCATTTGTACACCATTTGGCATTGACCATTCTTAATGGACAGTGGTCCCTAGCAATGAACAAGAGTTCACTTTGTAATGATAAAAGTGAAAAATGTAATTTTGTCTCCCTTCTCTAGTACAAATGAGTCTGTCACTGGTTGGTGGCTGTTAGTAATCAGTGAAGAAACTGCACCTGTCAGGTAACCTTGTCTGTGCCATAAGGTATAAGTGCCATAAACTTAGAGAAAGATGACAGCTGATGCAGGGTTCGAATCCAATTTACAGATATTTTTACAGAAGAGGTCAGAATGCCTTTTGTCACAACATTTTGGTTAAGGATGTAACAATAAATGCAAATGAGTATCATAACTATGTTTATTGCAATGGATGTATCATTACTGCTTGGTACAGAAGCCTACTATAATGTGTGCAAATTATGTTAAACATGAAAGTGATGATATTTAATTTAGAATGCACATGCATAGGTATGATGTGCACACTATTTTTGTTATAATTATTATGAGCTATCACATATCATAAGTATGTGTTTATGACAGTATCTCTTGTGAATTATGTGTGTAACATAACCCTCCATGCATTATTCGAGTTATGCAACTGCATGCATCTGAAATGTATTTACAAACACCGATACTGCAGTTTACATAGACATGCAGCCCCATGACTAAGAAAAGTTACATAAATACAGACATCTCTTAATTATATCTCCAATCATTCTTAAATTAGTATACCTTTAATCACCATGTCAATAAGTAAGTTTTCCTGTGGCACTGACAATTAATAAGCAAAGTTTAACATTTTATCATTTTTATCTTATGGGTTCACTTCCCATTAAGTACTACTCAGTCTTACTAGTCTGTAAGTTCCAGCAGCCCAAAATGTCCCAAGTCATACCATTTGTCCTCCAACCAACCATGATTATAAGAAACACCATAAAGCATTTCATTCTTTAACAATAGAACATGTGACAATAGTTTGAGCATCACACATAGCCAAATCTCATTACCATACTTCACACCTTCTTTGTTTTTTGATGTAGTCAGTGCCAATTGTTTGCCAAGTCATTGCTGTGCTTTCAGGTGTACAAATGCAACTGGCAAGGCTGTGCATCTTTGTGCACAAGCTCTTACATATGAGATCTGAATTGGGTGCCAACTCAGACACATATTTCTAGCTTGACTTTTGCAGACATGGCTGGCAAATGTGAGGATGGTGCTCCATTTAGAGCACAAAGGTGGGGGTGTTGAGGAATCCAAGATTTTTGTGGCACTCCTTGTGAAGTGTTACAGCTGGAGGCTGCTGCAGGGGGATTATACTGGGTCTCAGTATAAGGCTGAGGGTTTGAATTGCTTGGCCAAGGCTGTCTCCAGTGCAACTGGAAGCTCATGCACTGGGGAGCAATATCATCACCACTACAGTGACATGAAGAGGCACAAGTGGGACCTCCTGAGCCAATGAGAGGATGAATTTAAGACTGCAAATGCACCTCAGTTGTGTAACTATACTGACTCATCACTTGTGTATGATATGGTATTAATTAGCCAGCCATCACAGTTATTCATTACACTTTTATATTTATTTTATTTCTTTTCTGTACTGTACAGTTGCAGAACAAATGGCAGAAAACTATGATGTGCATCAGTAGAGACTAGTTCACCTCAGAGAGGCACTGGGTAAATACGAATCAGGTCTGAATGCAACGTAGAGAAGTATTTTCAGTTCATCACTGCGTATCGTCTTGAGTAGGCATACCTTAACTTTGATATGTAGAATGCATGCCTCCTCCAATAGTTCTTGGTTATTGCGTTAGGCAAGGAGTACATCAGTGTAATTGTGTATAGGTTAAACCTCATAAACAGGCATTAGATGTTTTTACACAATAGTATTTATAAGATATCAAATGCAATACTGCATAACATTAACAATTACATTTTTGCAAGTGCAATTAAATTTGATAGCATAAATCTGATATGGCATAGTGAAATTCATGATTCTATTTGTTGTATCATACCATTGTGATTGATTGATTTTATCACACAATAATGCCTTGGCATTATATCTGGATGTGACAAAGTTGTACATATTTATTTCTCATATCAGTTTCTGCACTGAAATAAAAAAAAAAAAAACTAATGTGACCAGCCACTGATCTAATTCTCTTTTTCTCTCACCCTAACTCACTATTTTTTTGTTATTAATATATAATTTTTAATACATTGCTGCTGAAAACAAAATGACCATCAGCACAGGGAGGTAGACCAGCCACTTTAGTTTAGCCCTCCATACTGCCACAGGTGGCTGCAATGGCACTGCCGCATCTGGGTTGCAACATGTCAGAGTTAATTTCACAACTCCTGTCCTATCTGCTCTACCTATATCAGGTAGCTCTGCCTTGGCTGCTAGTACAGTGGTACCCCCCAGCAGAAGTAGTAGTGGAAGTGGCGATTCTGTCACCCATCAGGAGCTGACAGGACTGGTGTAGAGCATAATGGAGAGAGGTCTTGACATCCAAGTCAGCAGCATTGAAAAGGGGCTACATTGTTTTATGAAAATTATGCCATGTCTAGCAATGACCCAAGCAAAAAACACAGGAGACAGTAATGACAGTTGTAAGGGTGAGGACTAGATTCTTACTGTATTCAAGCTGGATGTGTATCTGATGTCCCTTACCTATTCCCAATCATGGTGTCTCCCAACCTTATGAGACAGTCACCATCCTTGTCTGTCTTGTATGCTCTGTATTTCTGTACTTGCTACATAACCTACCCTTTCTAGCTGACCCTTTCATTCCTAAGCACCTTCTCCAACATTTCTCTCTCTAAAAAAAAAAAAAAAAAATCATGCCCCATATATAGATCTCCACTTGCCTGTGTGTCATCTTGACACTTTTGATTTGGTCCCATTGGCTATACAACATTATTCTGTTGTTGTCACCCATCCCTGATGTGGTAACTCTCCAAAGGCATGACATTTTGTGATCAATTCTACATTTATGTTGCGAAGACCTGGATAGCTGTGGTGCTGTCCCACCATCCATCCATCCATCCATCCATCCATCCATCCATCCATCCATCCATCCATCTCAACATCATGCATATTCTTGCATTCTTTCCCCTGTGCCCTGCCCTCTGTTTGCTCCCCTTTTTCACCACTGTCCTAGCAACCCTTTTTTCACGTGTGTAATATGATCACAAAATAGAATCACATACAACACATATATGGCCAGAAATGGCTCATCAAAAAGCCTTCACTTTTTGTCTTCAGTATTTGCACAGAGATTGACATTATGCACCAGTGCTAATTGATGGCGGGCGGATGGAATTTCACATCCTATGGCAAAAACTGGTGAGTTTTTGCCATCACCCACAGTAGTCTAGTTACATTCACACAAATGTGCTTAATTCTGTTGTGCTACAGGAATAGAGAGTAAAAGCAGAGGAAAGGCACTGCTTTGAAACAGTTACTCTACCAGGTCTTAGGCTGCTGGATGTAATGAACTAAAGGTTCCTGTGGGGAGTGTTGAGATAATTTCCATGTCTGTAGACTGATGTTTTTGCATGGTGCCAAGGGTTTGATTACAGTTGTATCCATCCATGATCAATCCCTTTCCCCATTTTATGCACATGAGGTCTGGGTGTCACTTCAACAGTGACAGTCATCTAGAGCCAAGGTTTACACCGCTGGGTGGCTAGCCCTGCCACTGTAGTTCATTTGTACCACACACTTGCACCTAGGGCCAATTTAGAGTGTCCAATCCACCTGCTAGATGTCTTTGGAATGTGGGAGGAAACCAAAGCACCCACAGGAAGCCCACATGAACACAGGGAGGACATGTAGACTCCACACAGAAGGCACCACAGCCGAGAATCGAACAGGGGAATCTTTTGCTGTGAGGTACAACACTAACTTCTCTAGCTCTGTGCTGCCATTTGATTATTATTTCATGACATTTTATTTTTCTTTCATATGTTTAACTCCAAACATCTGTATTTATCTCCAGTTACAGCATTTCATTAACACAGCATTTGAATAGCACAGTGAGAAATCATTTGCAAAAACATTCCATCCCCAACAGTGAGACATAGTAAACCACTTTATCCTGCTTATGTGTTAATCCTGTTTCTAATCTCCTATGCCTTCTTGCTCCCTAAAACAAGCACTGTATTAAACAGAGCATGACAAATTAATAATGAGGGAATACCTCTAAGAGTAACATACTATAAAGAGGGTCCTAAGTGTAGCATAATAAAACTCTTGGTATATTTCTCTCTCCATCTCTGTCGCCCTCCATCTCTCTTCCCTCTTTTCACTGCCTATTCAACTGTGTGATTTAAAGTGTGTAAAGTAGGAGCTGCTTTGTGGCATGCTGAGATAGTGCTCAGAACTATGTATGGACTGATTTTTGCATACCTTTCAGGGGTTCTAATCCAGAAATATGTCAAACTGTTATTCACTGTTTTCATTAGACTATTTCATGTGTAGCTGTTGCCTCCTTATTATTTTGAGCCACCATTATCATGTTTCTGTCATAATGTACTTGCTCCCTGCCTCCAGCTACCCCGCTCTATGTCTCTTTTCCTGTCTGGGTCATCAGTCTGTCTCTTCAGCATTTGTACAATGCCTGGCCCCAAGCAGCACATGCAACTTACGGAAAATGGAAGTACACAGCTTATGGAAAAATCTTGTGATTTTTGGTCTTCATCCACATTAGTCTGGTGCCATTCAAGCTATGGTGCTTAGTTATGTACAGCCAGCCTAGTCTTCTGCTGAACAGTCTGAAGAGTTGAATGTATATCACACATGATGCTCCAACTGCAAATATATTTAGGAAGCATGCTACCCAAAAATTCCTGGCTAACACATAGCAATTTAAGATGACACATGACTGTTCTGCACTGGATTATGTTTTATGCTGCTGACTGTAATGTACACCATGTATAATGTTAAAATTGTCATCACTGAGATGAAGCCTGATGCCTACATTCTCCCTCGCTTCATTGTTTTGTGACTGTCCCTTCAAACCATTAAAATTAAGGTTGTGAAGTAAAATTTCATGTGCAGTGTGGTGACATAATTCACGTCTGTAAAATGCTTTTGGCATGCTGACCAGGGTTTGAATACAGAAATATGTGAAAGTCATATTTAATGTTTTATTTACGTTACTATTATGTGTGTAGATGTTGTCTCCATATCTTAGTAACCTAGCATTATCCTGCTTATGTCTCAGTTGTGTTTCTTCTTTTTAACCGTTCCTTGCTCCCTAGTGGGAACACTTGATTGTACATAGCATGACAGATTACTTATCATGAAAATCATAACAGTAACACACCACAAAGATGATAAAAAATGGTCCAGAAAATATAACATTCTTTGTCTGTCTCTTTCCCTGCCTCCATGTCTGTCTGTTCCTACTTGTGCATCATCACATTTTACTGTTTCATATTTATTATACTACTGGATGTGACATACATGTTATGGGATTTTACAGTTGTAATGAGTGCAATAAAGACTAATGCATGCATTCTGCTTTGCTTCAGTCTGTTGTCAAGGTTGAAATTTGTAAAGTAGGACTTCCTATGTGGTGTTGTTATATAATGTTCAGGTGTGTAGATTTATTTTATATTACTGTCAAAGTTTGAATCTAGATGTATGTCAAAGTGTTTTTGATTGTTTTGTATGACTACATTGTGTGTAAATGTTGGCTACACATTTTATTAACTCACCTTTATCCTACCGCTGTAGTAATGTGCTTGGGAATGTTGTCTTGTACAGACCTTGCTTGAATAATTATGACGACAAATCAAAGAGTAACAACACAAATATGTGCAGAAATTAACCATATGCTAATCTCTTGGTACATGTGTATGTGTATCCCTGTCTCCAAATGTCCTCCTCTTCACACCCCTTTTATGTCATCAAAAAAACCTTCTTGATTCAATCCCATTTCCTTAAGCCATGTTTCTGTGATGCCCACCACTGCTACCAATATGTAATGGGCATCAATATGTGTCCCCCCACACTGGGCCAGTAATCAAGGAACCTGAATTCTCACCACTGACACTGGAGAGGGATGAGCACTTGGAATACAAATGGATACACTCAGTATTTCCAGATGCAGACCTCTCTGCATCAAGTACAGTTTCCCTTAAGAACATGCAGGGAACACACTCAGCCTGGGGTCTGGATGTCTCTATAGCTGTCTGCCTTCAGATCCCCGATAAGACTTCCCACTGGTACAGCTGTAGGCTTAGGTCCTCAGACAAGTGTCCAAGCCAAGTCCTCCAGCACCCTCTCTGCAAACCCAGTGCTTCGTGTTCCTACCCCAAGTAGCTGACACACACACTCTTTAAGATTTAATTTTCACACACACACACACACACACACACACACACACACACACACACACACACACACACACACACACACACACACCTAGGAAAGGCTGACACAGGTCTGCTAGTTATGCCCCCTTCTGCCCAGACTATAAGGTAGATTCACTGTCACCAGACACTCCACAGTCAGCCACTCTAAGGCCGTTAACAAAGGGTGTCCAATTATTACTGTGCAATATTAATACTAATACAAATGGTAGTAATTCACCAAGACAGTTAGGACTTCTGGAGTGGCCCAAACAGTGTCACCAAATAAATATAAGTACTCTCAAATAAAGCTGCGGTGGTGCAGCGGTAGCATTGTCGCCTCACAGCAAGAGGTTCTCCCGTTTGATTCTCGGCTGGAGCGCCTTCTGTGTGGAGTCTGCATGCCCCCCCCCACAGTCGAGTGGCATTTGAAAGACATGCGTAGAATGGGCATGCCTTTTTTGAAGGTTGGGCGTCGAGCTGGCACCTCGGCACCATAAAAATCTACTGCCAATCAGTAGCGGACCAGAGTTCCACTGTGGCGACCCCTAACCGGGAACAGCCGAAAAAAGAACAACTCTCAAATGTTAGATGATGTCTACAAGAACCAGCAACAATAACAGTTTTAAATATATTTTATAATAAATAATAAAAGAACATGAAAATATTAAATATACATTTACAGTAAACCACAGAGTTCAAATCACAGGAAATATTGAAAAGAACATTGAAGGACAGACTCAGATAAGTAAAGAAAAACAATATCTAACTAAGCTTCACTAAATTCCTGACTGAATCTAAAAGGATTTTACTGTTCCCTAGTAACTTACTTGGGCAAGGCAAAATGAAATATGTGAGCAGTCTTTCTAGTCAGGCTCCGAAACAGAATACTCTATATGCTGAGATTACTCCCTGCAAAAAATAATATCCAAGATGACTTGCAGAGTGACTTCATCTGGTCACCTGACTCTGGGTTCCCACAATATCTCCTTTGGAAGTCTGAGACAGGAGTTTAGCAGACTGCTACAATACACATTTAGAGCTTTTATGGCAATGCCTAGGAGCTGGAAACATTTACAACACTTCCCCCCATTCTTTACAAAAGCTAACAGATAATGGCTGCTCCCAGCCCTGATGTCACTGGGCCTACTTAGCACTGTGGTGTGCCTTTCAGTGACTTAACAGCTCATTTACAACTCCCTTACTTTCCTTAAAATAAGGCAGCTGGTTAACCTTTGCTATGTCAGTGTATGTACATTTAATTCAGATACAATAATACATGTACATTTATCTTCATTTCAGCAGGGTGCACTGTTGATACATTTTAACACATTTAATACAGGCAAAGCCCACAAATATATTTTCAGCACAAGATCAGTTTGGTATACTAATGAAATACAATTATTTACAAAATTTCAGCTAGCTGTGCTGGCACAAGTTTTACATGTACTGCCCTACTCCTCCTTGGCATGGCTGGATATCCGTCATGTGTTTCATAATTTACCTGTATCATATGTATAAGGATTGAAGAACTGCAACTGTCATGACAAATGTGTAAATCATGACATCTGAAACATGATCATAAGACATATCTGTTCTATATTTCATCAGATTCCAACATGATTGTATGTGTTACTCCTTATTTGCACCCAGGGCGGCATGAAGCAGCACACATTACTGCTAATTCCCTTTATAAGTTCAACACCTCAAGATGTGATTACATGTGAGATCATACTTTGTCATATGCCACACAAACAAGCATGTCAGTGGTGCACTTCATGGACAGAGTTTAAAAAATTACACCTAAAAATGATGTGAGTAGGTTGTACAACTGTATGTGTTAATGGAATTTTGAAACCAGGGTATCTGGATTTCAGAGTGGTGTTGACTCAGTTCAGTCTGCTAATGTATGTCTGCATGCCAGCAGTTACTCTTGCAGCTTTGTTACAATGGTATGTAACCTTGAGTGTTATTAGTTCCCTGCCTATCAGATAAAAATCCTCACAAATAAATACTGCAATATAATTTCTTTAGCTGAAACTTGTGTACAGCTGCTAAACAAGATGCTTTTCTCGTATACAAGGAATAAACTGGCAGCATGAATTAGGAAACCCTGTGACTTCCAGCACAGGAGCTGTTGTGGAATGTTTCTGCTAACTCTAAAATTCTAAGATTTTGTTGGGCATGCTTTGGATCTCACTTGAACTCACTATTTGTTATACATTGTTTCTATAAATTATAGGACTTCTTAGCTTAGTTTAATAAGAATTTGTGCTATATTTCAGACATTTTCTGTTATCGTAAAAATGATAGCAGTATGCAGCTGTTGTTCTTTTCAACAAATGAAAATAATAAGCCCAAAGGAACAAGAACATCAAAAGCCTCCACAGAATAAAAATGATAATGCTAATTGAAACATCCTTTTGGACCACCCGCAGCATACCCTGGAATCTTAGTAAATAGCTGCTCTACTAGTAAGATCACATAGCTGCTATTAACTGAACACTTAAAGCTGCCATTAGCTGTTATGCTGACATGTAGAATTACATGTTTTATTCTCCAGTATGACTTGCCCTCTAGAAGTATGCATAAAAATAAAGTAAAAACTACAGCCGCCAGTGTAACAGCTGTAAACATAACTGCTTCTTGAGGGAATGCAGCTTAGACAGTTAAGGAAAATGTTTATGCAGTCACAAGACTGTTCTAAAAAATAGAAAATAACAGTAGTGTATACATTCAGGATTAAAGTAAGTAGAAGTGAACAGAACTAGCAGTGTGATCATATAATACTCTATTCAGTTAAAGGAACAATTCATAATTGTAGTGCAAGATGGATATTCAAAATAGGAGTATCAGAAGGTCAGTTATGCAAAATATAAGTTTGCATTCCCATGCTTTTATCTGACCAGCATCCCATTTGACTTCTACTTGCTTCATAGATGTGGATAGTTTTGACGTAACTATTCATGTAAGATGAATAATAAAGTGGAACTTTTTCTCAAAATGAGAGTGCCATTAAAATACTGTATGGCACACTAAATGTTCCATTTTTGAAATGATAATTGTGTCTACAATATATTAATTGTAAAATCTCAATGATAGGATTAGAATAATATACGACCCAATCTTGAACAAATAGAATATGGTCAGTAGTGTGGACAAATTAATGGTAAAGTTTTGTTACAAATGTAATTCTGTACAGCAGTGAAGTATACAGCCTTTAACACTGTATTTGCATTTAACAAACATATGGTTTTCTTGTGATAATCTTAGCTATATTTGAGCTCATGCCCCCTGCCCATTTATATCGCCTCTACCCTTCTACACAACAAACGTTTCTATCATTCCTCCTCAGTTTCCTTCCTACCTTAATCCCCACTTCACATTTCAATTTGTTTTACCTTCTCACTTTATACCTCTCTTTTAGATACTCTCCACCACTATCTTATAACCAGGTTCTATATCACTAAGTACCCTAGTGTATTCTTACCCTCCACTAGCCTTGACTCAGTTATAAAATGCCCCTCTCACTCATCTAGCTTTAACTATCATCGACCTACCGACTATGTCACACTCCTTACATTGATTTTATTTATTCCTAACATCTATACTGTCATCCTCCTTACCCACATCTTAGTAGTCATATTTAAAGTACTCACGTCACATATATTTCACACAAACTAAATGTTTTATAACTGCAGTGTAATATCATGTATAATATCTCTACAGAAGAAATACCTGTTTCATCTTTGTATAGTGTCACTACATAAAAATTACCTATTTGCAGCTAGATGTCTTAAGAAGTATCTATATAATGCATCTTTGTAAAAAATATTTTATCATTAGTATCTTAAATGTGTACATCTGTTGCTATTCTCCCTGGCCTCTGCTGAAATTGGACTTTGCCCACTTAGATTTTCCTGGTCAACAAAGACAGAAAGAAATAGACAGATAGCTAGATGAATACAACATTGCATTATGACTATGACAATCCAGAAGTTTGCTCACTTAACATGATAGTAAATATGTGGAGATGTAAGTGGTTAAGAGAATATACATGTTTTGCATTTGTGATATGCAGGCTGTCAGAATCTTTCTACAAAGGCAAGTCCTTAGAAACCGTTCTTACTCAAGTATCCCTTGTACACTTTATCAGAATATAACTTACGTGGTATGATTTAAGACTCATACAAAACATTAAGATAAACTTGGAAGCTTTTACTTGCCTCATCTAGAAACAGCAGCCATTATTGTTCTATTTTCCTTGTTCTGTAATTTTTCCTGTAGACGGTATAACATAAAGGCCGGTGCTATCGTTGACTAGAGTGCATTGTTTTGCAGATTTCTAATTTTATTTTGGACTTAAACAGGGAAGAAGAACCGCTACATAATTTTAACTCAATATTATAAATTCATATTGAACTCTGTTAATCTATACATAGCTTTTTTCAGCTGACTGATCCTTATGGGAGCAATTTCTCATACGATGGTCTCAAAATCAAGTGGACATTCAGTCACAGATATGTATTTGTCATGGCATTATGTCATCTGCTTAACTGTCACAGAAGAGCATATTTTGGTTTTCAGACTTTAGAATACTCCACATTAAATACTTGTTCAAAACCAATTTGAGCCATCTTTGTGATGCCATATCAGTTAAACTTTTTATAAACATTGTCCAGCCTTTTAGGGACCATGACCTATGTTTAGTTGGGTTCCATAGCTGTATAGCTATCCAGTGCCACTGGAGATTTTATATTTTGAAGTGCTTATTATATGGTTTAATAGCAGTAAGGGTACAGTTTAGCCCTTCTACAATAACTTTTGTTGAATTTCCATGACAATTGAATATATGTAGCAGTCAGCTGGCTCATTTATCAAGATACACATCAAACTGCTTTAAAAGCAATGTTTGAGTCATGTGCCACTCACTAGACAGCCATGTGAATCCAAAGTAAAAGTAAGTATTCTCTTAGTCCCCGAGTCGCTCGTGTATGAACCATATTCAGTTCTGCAGTTACTCTGTTACTATTCTGCAGTGATATTGCTCAGTTTTACAGTGTTCTGTTTGCCCTACTCCTTTAAGACTAGAACTTGCACCACTGATGAAAGCTATAGTCACTAGTGCTCTACATAGATTGCTACAGTGGCAAGACATCACTGCCATGAGAAGCTCCCTGCCTACCACACACTGGACAAAGTGGGGGAAGCATGACCAAGCATGAACCTTCAGGGAAGAGTAAGACCTCAAGTTTTACTGCTGTTTACCTGGAAGGTGTCACCGCACTGATTATGGCTGTGTTTCATGTGACTGAACTAATTATAAATATAATTTATCACACATCTTTGTGCCTTTGGTGTTTTTATCCTTTGGTGAACTTTGATGCTACAGTCTAGGAAACCATGTGTTTTTGTTAAGGCATTTTCTTTCAAACAGCAGTATATAAAGCAAATTTATATATTTATTAACCTGGTGAGATGACTGGTCTGAGACCCTTTTCAGACATGACCAAAGCCATATAGACCAGGTATACAAGATCAAATACTTTATTGTTGTCTAAAGATAGCAGATCTAAGTATCTGGGTCATTAGAGCATACTAGTCTACTTATTTCTGCCTGGCATTTATAGTAACATACTAAACTAGCACAATAAGCATACCAAACTCAATATGATTTTATAAAATATACATTTAATATTTGCTTAGTGTGAAATCAATCATCCAAGCTTCTTTATAAGAATCTGCATATTATTTCCCGAAATAATTTGTACTGTAGGATACAAGTAGTGGTTCTCTTCTGAATTTGTCTTGTACCTTTTGTGGTTACCTTTTTCTCAAAGTTATCACTCTGATGCCTCTTCATTTTTACTTGTTTTCAATTTTACTTTTAATGATCTCTTGCATGAAACTATAAGGTCATCTGTTTTACAAGAATCTACTGCAAATTCCCATCTTCTAACTCCTTAAAAGACTAACTACTGAAATACAACTGAGTGCAAAACTCATCAACAAAAATCATGAACGACAATAAAACAATGTTTTTTACAGGAAAATAAGTCCCCCCTGACACCCCTATGTGAGGGACTTCATTCCTCAGTATCCGTTTTATTTACATATAATAACTCTAAAACAGTGCGAAAGACAATTGTGTTCTGGGAGCACTCATTAATTGTAAATCTGCCACTTACAAGTAATCTGGTTTTAAGTTCTTGCTCTACAGAGAAGCCACTCTGCAAACAAAAGCTAGTTCTTTTTTCCCTAAAGACTCTGAGACTCTGAAGTGGCAAAATGATGACTCTTGGAAAGTGTAAAACATGCACATGGACTTGCTGTCTTGGGTTTTGCAGGTTATCTTGTTAGACTCTTTGATATCACAGCACCGGCAACAGTTGAGCAAGCCTAAACTTTAAACATCATCACATGGCCTTACTTAAGCTTCTTGTGATGTTTTGCTGTGTAGTATAATTGTATTCCTATAAATACATCTTACTCTGAGGCTATAGGATCATCAAACAAAACATAGTTCCACAAAGCATAACCAATTGTGGGATTGCTAAAAGCCAAGCAACATGCCACTAGCCTAAGGTTTGTCGACCAACATTATCTTGACAGTTCAAAGGTTTCCTTCTGGAACTGCAGTTAAAGTGGTAAATATTTTTAAACAGCATATATTGGGACAGTTTTCAAAAATGTGGGGGCAGTACAGTGCCACAGCAGAGAGAGAGAGAGAGAGAAAGGAGAATTTTCCCCAAAAGGAGGATTATGCAGAATATGGCATTACCATGTACCAGGGTCAAGGAGACAGCTGTGAATCCCTGCCATAAGGTACAGGGGACAGACAGCAGGTTGGTGATTCTGGTTATCTGGTATCCAGTGGGCTTTATACAAATGAGCATGCTCACATCAAAGTACTGCACAGAGTGCAGCTGGTGCTTCACTACAGAGGGAGCACTTCAGAAATGACAGGTAAGTAACAAGTATTGGCTATTTTCTCCACCAAATGTTCCCATCTCCAGTAACAAGATATGTGTTAAGAGTCCATGACCACGGCAATCCCCAGACAAGGCACACAACATGTAGAGAACACATACATACAACATGTACAGGAGACATACATACATATAGAATTCAAGCATGCACAGTACAACACCCATCTTGTATGGATATAGAAGGAAGATGACAGCCCCAAAGGTTTGAATTACATAATTACCATCATACAGTTTTGACAAGTCACTTACAGCTTCTACAGTGACTCCAACTCCAGTAGATTGACAGGCGTTTTTTTCTCATCCTCAGGCACACAATGCACACACGCTAAGAACAATTTAGAGTTGCCAATAAACCTACTGCATGTCTTTGGACCCAGAGTACCTTGAAAAAACACAGGAACACTGGAAGGACATGAGGACACCCTACAGAAGGCACTTCATCTGAGAAATGAACCAGGGAACCTATTGCTGTAAGTGATAATGCTACTTACCTCACCACTGTGTCACCCATGTTTTTAGTATGAGTCTGAGATTTTCTATGCAGAAGAGGGTCATTATGTATTCACAGTAGTTTATAATCAGTATAGTTGTGTGACTTGGGGCAAACTTTGATATACAACTTTAGGTATGTACACAGTGTTGGTGTGTGATAGACATACAGTAGCAAACAGTATTTTTCAAGTGCTGTAAGTGACCTGTGTGTTATCTGATATACAGAAAATCAGGCTGCAGAATGAATGTGTTATGTGCAATAGTAAGGCCATTGTTATAGTATCACGCCAGATACAAGCAACACATAGCAGGTAACCTTGGTGGTTGTACTGCTAACTATAGAAAGGAGTCAATAGTAGAAATACAATGCAAAGCAGTGTCAATAAGGCATGCAACAGAATGGCATCTCAGCAGTGATGAGTGCTGAGAGGTATTTCAGTGCATAGTGATAGGGTTGCCAGCAGCATATGGGCATTTGATTTACCCAATTGTCTGTAATGAATTTAAAGTGTTTGGGGATGTTGCTGTGTAAACGAGATGTTGTAGTAAATGTTTATAGTAGAAGACAGGACAGTTTACCTTTAGCTGCTCCGTGTTGCCAGGCAAGTGAAACAGCGTGATAGTTACACAATCACAGATGGCCACTTCAAGCAGTACAGTGATGGGACATGGTACCAGTAGTTAAAAGGAGCTATGGATGTTGTAGTGTGCTTTGTACAAATGAGGGGTGACAGTCATCTACTACTGTAGCCTCTGCTCACCATTATGATACACAGAAGAGGTATGCTGGCCCACAGCAGGACACTTTGGATACTGCCCTTTTCATAAACATAGCATCTTTCTTTTCCACTTAGAGATGCCAGCTAAAATGGACACCCAATGTATAAATGCCCCCACTATGTACAAGTGTAACAACTGACAGCTACATATTATGGTGTGGCATTCAAATACGTGTAGCTGATAGTTGGATTGCTTTGACTATGGGTGCTGTTTTGCACTTTGAGGGGTTTTAATAGGAAACAGCAGGGGGCAGTGGAGACTAGCAGGGCATGCTTAACTTTAAAGGACAGTATGGAATAAGCAGCTCTTTCATATGGGGTGGCATGTTGTGTATGGCTAAATGAATAAGGACTAGAGCATAAAGATGATTATAAAACTCTACTACTGGCCAGTGAAAGCTCACAAGCACTAGACTAACATGTTGGTAACAAAAGGTACTAGCCAGTAACTAGGCAGTAGAGTTTTGCACTAGTTGAAGGCAGTTTAGCTCATAGGAAAGGACCTGAAGGAATAAAGAATTGAAACAGTCTGAGTATGAGGGACATGCACTGCAACAGTGAGGGGCATGCACTACAACATTGAGGGGCATGAACTACAGTAGTGAGGGGCATGCACTACAACAGTAAGGGGCATGCACTACAGTAGATTGGGATATTTCTTAGATAAAAGCAGGCTAACTTTATGATAGCTGACAGCTGGCCCTTGAGTGTCAACCTATTATCAAAGATAATCCAGAGATCAAACAGTCTGCACATAAAATCAAGCTCTTCACTTTGTAGGTATTATGATGGTTCAAAGGATGAAGGTTTGAAATTCTGAGTGTGGCCTTAATTTCTGTGGCAGCTGTCTTGATCTCATTAGTGACCATTCATTTCTGAATAAAATCTAGATCATCTTCAAAAACATTAGCTAGGTGTTTTGTGGGTTGCTGTTTCAAGGAAGCCATGTTATGTCTATTATTTATAGGACAATACAGAATATTAGTCGTTAATAATGTGGCTATGAGAAAAGGACTAATCAATTACTTATCAATGAGCTGCTAGTAAGTTGTGAAACAAATATAAAACTTCACTTTATTTTGTTTTCAGTGATACTCCCCATTTGTATTAGACTTACTTACCTGTAATTTCTCTACAAATTGTCTAAAATATCTGTAAATATTACATGATTGTCATAAAACTTATACTGATTTTTAAACAATGTTTTTATATTATGTATACTTTGTTATAATTATTTAAACTGCATGTGTTTTTTTTTTTATTTTTGAAGATTGCAAAATTATTGTTCTTAATATGTTTTGTAATAATTTCGAGCTTTTCTCCCCGGGCCTCCATTGAAAATGGGCTCCTACCCAGTCGGACTTTCCCAATAATCAAATATCAATAAATAAATAAATTATCTTTATACTGTGCAAACACCATTATTTTATTTTGCTTTAAAATGCACCAATTTTTGTCTGTTAAAAGCACCCTTTTCATCTACCATTCTGATGCCACTGTTAGAGTGGCACAGACTGCAGCTATTTGGGTATTGCAGATACAGCTCTGCATTCACTGGTGTGTACTTGTTTGCATGCACAGCACATATTAAATCTATGTTTTTGGACATGACTCACTGAGTCAGTGTACACGTGGAGAAATTCTAAAGAGTGCAGTACAAACTACCTTTATTAAATAAATAATAATAACAATAAAAGTCTTCTTTTTTTAAATAGTGCCAGTGACTAACAGCAACATAGCATGACAGATTGAAGGTGATTTGAGTTTTACCCATTGCTAGTGAGCTTTCATTTAGTCACATGGACTGTATACTCATGATCAAACAGAGTCCATACCCACCTTGAATAAAATACCAAATGCCCATGCCCTGCCATGGTTTATTTCTTAACTATAATATACATTGTAAGAAACTTTTGTTTTTTTTCATTTTTAGTTTTGAAATGGGACATTGACACCCACCTCTAAACATCTATTAGCAGAATTTTCAAGCACACTTAAAGACAAAGCCTCCCAGTTTGAAAATAGCATTAAGTCAGATATACACAGTTGTCTGTGAAAAAGAATTACAGTGGTTTTGAAGCACACTGTTTGTTGTGTGACTTTTAGTTTTATGTTACATAATGTTGTCACACTTGTACATAGGCTAGGTTAATTTGATTTTCTTCATATGACGATAAAGTTTGTATAGGAATTACAATGTTTAAGCATAAAAATGTTAGGATATTAGATTTAAACAAAGTAAGTTAAGGAATACTGCAACAAAGTGTTGAGACAACAAAGTAAGTAAATCGGATAAGTTCTGACCTCATTGGGTCAGGCACATTGAAATACTAGGGTATGTAAGCAGAAGCTAGAATAATATGGAATAAAGATGCCCAGATATTTCCATAAAGTAGTAGGAAGAACATGGCTAATAAAAATAATTTTCAAGCAACTTAAATATGCCACCAGCTATAGATACTGCATGTGAATTTTCCATTTAAAACAAGGAAATCTGTGAGGCAATTGTTGCTCTGTTAGCTGAATTGTGTATTATGCTACATTGACAGTGTGAATTGTGTTACTCCTGTGCTGTAATCAAGCATAATCAGCTAAATGAGGGCTAATTAAGCATTTTCTGTGGTTAGAACTTAGTCCACTGGTTGGGGGTTGGTATAATGGTTAAGGTGTTTACCTCACAGACAAGAGGTATAAAGTCAGAGACTGGCTAGACTCAAAATGTCCCTGAAGACAGTTAGCCTAGAACTTACCTGTGAAACTATGACCTATGAAACTATTAGCAACAGCTACTTCACCAGTTATCCTCCAACTTTACTGCTGCTTGCCTAACATCAGTATGGCAGAAGAAATTCATTATTTTTTTCTTTTATTTAAACAATAATGGACTTCCATATGTACAGCTTGCACTTCTCTCCTCCAAAACAGCAACAAAAAGTCTTTAGTTTATATCAGGACAGGCTGCTCAGGCACCACAGACAACTGACATGACTAGCCAATGATAGACTTGGCTGATTCCTGCTAGGAGTAAAGTAATGGTAGTCCCCATAACACCATTTCTACGTCCCCAAAAATACAGAATGTCACAATGCATGTCTATACTTTTAGCTGTTTAATAAAACAGCCCAGTTGACTTTTTTTACATAAATCAGCACTCTGCATAGCACACTTCTACAGGAGTTCTGATTCCTAAGAAGATTGGGAAAGATATCTAGTTAAAGAAATAAATCACAACTAAGTAAAACAATTAAAACTAATTTAAATAAAAACAAAGGGACTGGAACTTAGTAACTCTATGCTACTAACCTCTCCTGCACAGAGTCAATTTATAAATAACATCTCTAACATATTATGAGGCAGCGTAGTGTGAACTGACACACTATTTTCTGCAAATGCACAGTGTACTAGTGTGATAATATCAGTTGTATTGGAAGTAATGACTATTTACGAGCACACAGATAAGATCACTGTATAACTGTCAGATGAAAATACAACATTAAAACATAAGGGCCAAAAGCAAAATAAGTGATTTAACTATATTTACTATGGGCAGAACATTTTCATGTCTCAAAATGATTGCATTCCTGTGTTAGTCTTAGCAACAGAACCACCCCACAGTATTTAATTTTTTTCTGCATGAAAGCTGATAGTGTATTTGACTTTGAGATTCTTACACACAGACTCTCATAATTTGAATTCCTTATAAATCAGGATGCTCATTCTTTCTGGAAGTCTCAGCTAGAGTATCACCCCCTTCCAACACTGAGCAGCCATTGTTAACCTGTTGACAAAAATAGCTTGGCTGACACCTCTGAAAAAAAGAAATCCTATATGTGGTATTTATTCTTTCAAAAAATCATTGTTAATGTCTTTCTCAGCAAATATAGATTTCTTTTTTTCTTCACAGTACAGAGTTTGGCATTTATATAAAACAACTGCTAAGAGGTTCTCCAGTTTGATACACAACTGGAGTGCCTTCTCTGTGGAGTCTGCATGTCCTTCAAATGTAGGAAGGGTGGGGTGAAAGGGACAAATGACCTGGGCACTGTCTTGTAGAGGGTACAATCTGTAACAAATAAATAAATAAATAAAATATATTTTAAAAATATATTTTCCCCTTTAAGGGAATCAAGAAAAATAGCAAAAAAATGTCCTATATAGACATCTGACAGAGACTCCAGCATACCTTCTGCCCCCTTTCTACATCATCTTGCATGGAAATTGGCTCAGCTGTATGTTTTACATATGTGATGAGC
The DNA here is from genome assembly GCF_019279795.1 of Protopterus annectens. Classification (NCBI taxonomy): domain Eukaryota; kingdom Metazoa; phylum Chordata; order Ceratodontiformes; family Protopteridae; genus Protopterus; species Protopterus annectens. Next base: position 352,517,637 of record NC_056735.1, on the reverse strand, counting down.
CTCCAGCACTGCCCCAAAGACTTTTGATTGTCTTGTCAGGTAGAGGGGACGATGCAGAGAAGGCAGCTACAAAGCTTTATCTTTAGCTCTCACAGTGACAGAAATTCAATTACCTATTATTTGTTTTGGTTAATCTCTTGATGTGGGCACGCTGAATAGATTTAATAAAAATTTTATTTATTTCTGAAACTTGAAAGGGTGCTGCTTTGTGCAGTGACTGCAGTCAGAAGTTAAAGTTCATTTCTTTTTTTTTTTTTAATTATCAGCACAGTGAGTGGAATAGTGGACAATGGATGACCTAGGACTCAAGCCTGCTTTTTTGTACCTGGAGCCTGAGCACAGGACTGAAATGAACAGAACTGGAAGAACTTTAAGAAGACCAACTGGACAAGGCAGGAGTAAAGGTCTGAGAGTATCTGAGACGATGAAAAAAATGAATGAGGCCAAAAACATAGTGACTGATTTTAAATAGTGCTCTTCTAACTGAGAAAAGTACTAGAGTAACAGATCTGGATAGGTTTTGTGTTAGCATGCATTTTCTGGAGGAGGAGGTCTGAAACTGTAATATCTGTCATTATTTAGTGACTTCAATCAGTAATGTTTGTGGGGCAAAGGCCAAAAAAGTAGGGACAGATTTTAAATATAGCTGGTATAAACTTAGAAAGCTGCTAGAATAATAGATTTTGGGCTGTATACATACAATTTTTTGAAGCATATGAAGTCTAAAACTGAAATGTCTGTCATTATATAGTGACTTTAATCAATAATCGTGGTTGGCGGGATTCAAATTTTGCTCTTATAAACTATAAACTTTTCTAGAATAACATGTTTTGTGTTGGTGTGCATTTTTCTGAAGGATAGGAAGTCCAAAAATCAAATGTCTATCATTAGTGACTTTAATCACTAGTGTTTTGCCAGAAAACCACAAATTTTATGAGAAACAGCTGAAAAATATGAGGTAAAAATTTAGACATTCTGCAAAAAAATCTGGACAGCTGAGGAGTATGGTAGACTGGAATGGTGGATGAGACAAATTGAAACACCATGTAAATCAAATGCATAAATGTGGTTTGGCTTAATGACGTTTTTACACAACTTCCTTTTTGGAGGAGCATGTTTTGAAGAATTGCACTTAATATAAAATAACAGCTATTAGAAAGAAATTAAGAATATAGACTTCTTCTTTACTTCAGAAAAATGTATATTAACTCGCTTTTTCTTATTCTCTCTCTGACTCTCAGTTAACACAGTACTAATATTTTAAGTGCCCCTAGTTGGTCTCTGTCTGATTATTATTTCTGGATTTATTTACCTATAAATAAATACAGGCCAGTATCTGGTTATGAATTGTTGTGTGGTGGACAGGACTGGACCAGTATTGAGTGGTGGATTTTCAAATTAAAATGTAATACATAAATGCAGTTTGGCTTTGCTCACAATTACCAAATTCCATTTTTTGAGAAACAGGTGGTGAATTGCATTTAATAAATAATCACAACAATAAGAATTCTTATAGTCTTCTTTACTTCAGAAAAATGTATAATAATTCACATTGTTTTATTTTGTCACTGACTAAAGTTAACAGTGCAAATATTTTAAGTGTTCCTCTCTGGTGATTATTTCTGGATTTGTCCCTGATTCTAATGGGAAGCTGAAACTGATTTGTAAGGAATGGCATAAAGGCAAAATCGTGGAGTATCCTGCTGCCATTGCTGACAATATTGGTTATTGTTGTTGCTATACAGTGCAGCAAGTCTGTTTTTATCTATTATTACTTTGTTGTTTAGACTGACCAGATATTTTTATCTATTATTACTTTGTTATTTAGACTGACCAGATGTTTTTATCTATTATTACTTTGTTATTTAGACTGACCAGATGTTTTTATCTATTATTACTTTGTTATTTAGACTGACCAGATGTTTTATCTATTATTACTTTGTTATTTAGACTGATCAGACTTTCAATGAAAGCTATACTGTTTAATGGAAGGAAAGAGATATAGACCTTCAAAATGCTATGTTTTATGGGGGGGGGGGGTGAGTTCTTAATTCATTAAGCCTGCTTTTATCAATTATTATTAGTTGAAAGAATGAATGTTATTTCCTTAAGGACTTTCTGAGAATGGTTTGGTTGCAAGATCATTGTATTTTGCTGTGTTCTAATGTACGTCAATTATTTTCTGTTTGCAAAGGCTCCTTCCTGGATGCAGATTGTACTGTAGAGTTTTTCCTCTGATGACTTGTTGCATAATACTTGTACATATCATGGTGGATCACAGGGAGGGAAGGCAGTGAATTCAGAATAAGAATACCATACATTTTCTTCACATTGAAGGATGACTTTCATGGAATTCCATGCATGCATAACATGCTGATGCCATTTGTTGCTCAACTGGTTATTAATAATGTTCATCAGAGAAATTGCATCAAAGTGTCCTGTCCAGTTTCGATCCTAGTTTCACAGATGATTCTGTTTTTGTGTTAAAATACCTTGTGTGCTCTTTTTTAGTGGCTGAAAAATGTGACCTCTCAAACCTAAGTTTAATGTGGACTCGGCAAAGTCATTTTTTTTCTTGTCATTTGGTTTTGGATGCTTAAGCAGTACCATACTTAGAAGTGATAAAAGACAGACAACCAGTTAGCAGGCTGGACTGAATAGCACCTGTTAAATTTTACATAATACCTTAGAACTAATGATTGTGCCGAAAACTGTTTTAAAACTTCATGCAACAAATATATGATGTTACTCACTCATGCTTTATTTTTAATACAAGGTAAATGTAACTGTGGGGCTTTTTTAAATTGCTAAAGCAATGTGTTTGGCTATGCATCACATGAGAGTTAAATGATTTATCTGAAAATTCTTTCAACTTTCAATAAAACTTCCTCTTTGGACTTGCTATTCATCTGTGCTATGTGTTTGTGAAAAGGTGTTGTCAAGGCCCCCCCCCCCACCATTCAAATTTTTTTTTTTTTTGCTATTCAAGACTTGGGGAGGGGGCAAATGAGAGTTTTGCCTGTGCTCCAAATGGTCTAGCTACTCATCTGGTTCTTCCTGTGCCTGTATGGGATTTGTTTGAGTGTTTTGGTTTCCTCTGACCTGCTAAAGACATGCAGCAGATGGACAGGAAATCTTCCAAATTGTTCAGAGATATAAGTGAGTGGGCATGTGCATTGGTTACAATTCAGACCTTTGTGAACACATGCAGCTGGGACAGTATCTCTTGCCTCTTCAGAGATTGTTTCTTCAGATATTATTATTTCAGCTCTTTCAGGTAAACAAGGGAGTTATTACTATAGGAAGTACTTTTAATTTATAGAATGATCCCCTTTAGCAATTGGTTTAATATAAATAGTTCTCGGACTGCAAGCATTCAGATTTTAATAAATATATTGTTTTGAAATATGTTTTATTAACTATACTTGCTCTACCTCATAGCTTTGATTTTAGGCCCTTCTATGGCCAACTATCCTATAATTCATTCCTCAGAGAGACACCATGCTGCATCAATACCACAGTCTGACTGACACCAGGGAAGAGACTCCTTTCTGGGAAAGCTCTACATAGAGGTAGGCCTTTGTTTCCTTATGGGTAAGTTCCCTGGAACACATTTCCTAATAGGAAAGGGCCAGTGAGGCACCATCATAGTATGTCTCACAGTGAGGCTTTTATTTGCATGATCTACCTCCCTCTGATGTTCTGGGCTACATCACCCAGAGGAATTTGTGATGGCACCATGAGGGAAATGTTTTCATCTATGTTGTGAAGAGTCCCTCTTTGCCCACCTCATGTAGAAGCAATGGGTCTATTATCAAGACCCTGGTACCGGCGCCAGGATTAATAAAGTCACTCTACCGATAGTATACCCCATGCCCTCCCCCAAGAAGAAGTGAGTAGACAATACCTTGTTGAACACCTTGACATTAGCTCCAGCATGTACATGAAATGCTAACTGAAACTGGATCACCAAAGCTGCAGTCAGGGCTTTATGCCTGTGTACTAAAAGAGCTATTTTGCTTCTAATTATGGAATGAAAGTATTTTCTATATTTTCATGATATAAATTTCAGAAGCAACTCAAAGCTGACCTAGTTGTTTGTTTATATGATTCTGTTTGAATATAACATGCCTGTTGATGCATTTGGCCTTGTATAATATGATACACACACATACAAATACACACACACACACACACACACACACACACACACACACACACACACACACACACACACACCACACACACACAGATGTACACATATATAGAATAAATAAATATTGTATATGTGTGTGAGTGTGTGTGTGTGTGTGTGTGTGTGTGTGTGTATATATATATATATATATATATATATATATATATATATATATATACACACACACATACATATTACAACCTTCTTAGAATGTCACATTATTAGTAGTAGTCGTAGTTATGGACTTTTTAACATCTCATCCATTCAAACTCATCTAAGAATCTAACTTGTAGATAGCAGTGCAATACAAAACACAGAGTAGAGGGAACATCCATAAGCTTTATTTGTTCTAGGTAGGAAGATGAGTTTTGTCTTTAAGTTTTATGTAATGTCTTTCTGTTTGTACCTTGGAACTTTTCTCCCCGGGCCCCCACTGAAAATGGACATGTATCCAGTCGGACTATCCCAGTCAACAAATGTAAATAAATTTAAATTTAGAAGATGTTTTCTTTAGTCTACTTTTTATTGTAAATCGTGACTAATAATACAATCCAGAAGAGTAACCATTGGTATTTTTCGTTTTTTTCTTGCTTCTGCATAACATCATTTGCAAAAGAAAAGACTTCTAGGATAGCATGATTTATTTGCACACATCCCTGACAGGACTTTCTACTATCACTAATGTATTAGCATCTTGCCATCTTTGTTGGTGGATATCACACCTACAAATGCTCAGTCAAATAGCTTAACTCTCTGCAAAGAGCAATTAATACCTACACTATCTATTATGTTAGCTGTTAGAAAGATGGACAAAATTAGGCTCAGATAGAGAATTTACCAGCTTTGAACATGTGAACAACTAAAACATTTCAGTTTTGGAAATTTTAGCACAGTTTTCAGTGTGTCAGAATAACATTTAGTTTTTTTTCTCTGTGCAGATACAACCAAGTATTCAGAAATTAAACTTTTTCTGAATTATTTTATTATTAATGCAACTGATGTCTGTTATGACTGAAGCAATAACAGCACAGTTTTCTTTACCACTGTTTTTCAAGAGCCCAAAGGCAAATTATATAAAGGCATGATGCCCCACTGCCTTTGTTTTTATGCATATGATTTGTGTAGCCTGGTATTGCATATATTATGTTTTCGAAATAAATGGTCTATCAGAATTAATTCTTGCACCATGCAGGATTCAAAGCTTTCATTTATGCTGCAAGGATGTTGTTGTTGTTGTTGTGTCTTTTGGCTTTTTCCCGGTTAGGGGTCGCCACAGCGGAACTCCGGTCCACTAATGATTGATAGTTGATTTTTACGTGCCGAGTTACCAGCCCTGATGCACAACCTTCAACGAAGGTACACCCATTCACTCATGTCTCCACGTAGAAGACGTGCTAGCTGAGAATTGAACCAGACAGCGTCTTACTGTGAGGTGACAACGCTACCGCAGCACCACTACCGCGGGTTATGCTGCAAGGATGTAATGGTGATATTTTAAATTGTGGGTGGCTATGTCAAACATGATTCATTCTGAAGAGCTACAGATCCCCACCTACGCACACACACACACACACACACACACACACACACACACACACACACACACACACACACACACACACACACCAGTAATGATAGCCATGCAAATATGAAGGATGGCTACATTCAACAGCATACTTCACAACTGTCCTTTTCAATTCAGATTTTAATCTACATTTCATAAAATTCATACTTTGACAGGACAATGGGAACTAAAAGTAAACAGCTGTGCCAGTCATTTAAACCATACACTTTTCCCAGAAAATGCTAAGCTTACATAAATATTAATCAGCTTTTAAGAGTAATGTACCTCTAAAATGTTTGTTTTGAATTTTTTTTTTGCCCCTGATGTTTTTGTATTCTGAATTCATGTGACAAGAATGACTGCATTGCTGTAGTGTTCAGTGAAAATGTACATTTATGAAGCTGTGGTAACTAGGGGAGAGAAAAGTTAACAGAGCCACAGCTGACAAATGTATGAAATGGGCATGTTTAGAATCTTAACAGTTAGTAACATTAAAGCACTCTACTTTTGATCAACCGTCAACTGCTAAAAGAATATTGTAGTAAAGAAGCAATATTAATACATACCCTGAGTTTTTTTTTTTTTTTTGTAGGAATGGATGTCCGTTCCAATTCTTAGTTTAACAAATTGTGCTGTTATAAGCTTTTAATTTATTCTGCCAAGTTGGCACCTCCATGCAGCAGAAAAAATAAATAAATGCCTTACTTTGACCTCATAGAATGTGCTATTACATATATACAAGCAGGAAAACATTTACAAGTATTCAAATTAAATAAGTAAAGTAAAGAAGTAAAAATAAAGCCTGCACCCTCAGTTAAACCGGGAATATTCAGGAACTACTCTAAGGCTAACCTCCAACTATTAAGTGAGAACCTGGCAAAATTTCAAGCCCCTATAAACCCTGAGAACACTTCTGCGTATGCAGTGCTGTTCACAGAATCCCTGTACAAGCATGTTAATAGCTGCATAGAGGCAGCTGTACCCACTAGGAAGAAGTACATAACTAACACAAAAAACAAGTCACCTTGTTGGAATCACAAAATAAATTGTATGTATAACAGGAGGAAGAAAATCATGGCAAAAATTAGGAGGTGCAGCACCCAGCAGGATAAAAGCATTCTCAAACTAAACAAACAACTCAGAGGAAAATAAAGTCTGCCAAAGCCAAATTTGAGGTAAGTTTGGCCTCCCAGGCCAAGGACAACCACAAAGCATTCTTTAGCTATATCTGCAACCTCAATGTGCAGAGCTCATTGTAAATGGAGCCACCTATACTGAGCCAGAAGATATAGCAAACTTCATGGCTGATAAATTGAGCTCCAGCTTTACTTCTCTCTTCCCCTCAACTTTCCCTCAGGAAATATCATCAAATATAACCCCCCTACTATCACTAGGAAACAGGCCCTTAATGATCTCTCTAAGACCAAGAACACTGCATCAATGAGCCCAAACAATATCCCAGGATGCCTTCTAAATAGCATGAACCATGACCTATTGGTCTCTTGAATTACTATTTAACTGTAGCCTCAAAACAGGCTTCATGCCTCATGAATGGAGAAAGGCAACAGTCATCCCTCTGCACAAAGGTGGACCATCTACAGATCCTGGAAACTACAGACCCATAAGGCTTACTAGTCTTATATGTAAAGCCATGGAAAGAATTATTATGGAAATGATCAGCAGAGATATAGTAAACCTCCAGACACTGGACCCAACCCAGTTTGGTTTCATCAAGGGCAGATCATGCCTACTCAACCTGGTGGACTTCTTTGAGAAGGTTACCAAAGCAATGGATGAGGGCAAAATCATTCACACTGCCTACCTTGACTTGGCCAAGGCATTTGACACAATATCCCAGTCAGGCATTGTTAACAAACTCAAGAGGTTAGGTAAAAACCTGTATGTCACCCGGTGGACAGCCAACTGGCTCACAGACAGGACCCAGGAAGTTAGAACTGGGGGAGTCCACCTCTACAAAGAGTCCAGTCACAAGTGGAGTCCCTCAGGGATCAGTCCTTGGACCGCTCCTTTTTGGCATTTACTTCTCAGAAGTCAAGGCCAATGTCAGTGGTTTCTGGCTGACTAAATTTGTAGATGATTGCAAATTAGGAGCTGTCATTGAATCTCATACTGACACAAATGTTCTCCAGGAGGGGCTGACACAGACAAGCAACTGGTGTCAGAGCCATGGACTAAAACTAAATGCCAAGAAATGCATAATAGTATCCTCTGGGAAGCCATCCATCTGTAGTAACTATCATATTGACAACCCACCCCTTAGATTTGATCCAGTAGTCAGGGGCTTACACACACATATAGTAATCTAGTCTTTGATCATCACATGTCTACAGTGGTGAGGAAATCATTCTGTGCTGCGCAACATATAAACAAAGGTATGGCATCTAAGTCCAAGGAAGTCATTGCTCCACTGTATTCGGCATATATCAGACCTGTCATTGAGTACAATACCCCCTTTTGTATGTACCTAACCTGGCATATCCAACAACTGGAACATCGACAGAAGTTCCTTACTAAAAGAATACAGGGCGTAAGTAATATGTCCTGTGCTGACTGCCTGAAGGCCCTATCCCTGTATTCTGTCTCCTACACGCTTTTGAGGGGACATCTATGCCTGGCATACAGGGCATTGTCAGACCCCACTCTGATGGACTTCCTGCATATCCACAAAACAAACAGTTCCAGAATTACCTGTTCTAAAGACATAGACCTTGCCTGTGATATAAATATCACCTGCTGGAGAGATAGGTATGTATCCCAGAGACTACCTCATCTATGGAACAGGCTCCTCATCCATATGAAGGAGAGTTTCTCCCTAACCCAATTCAAGTGCAACTTGAACAACTGGATGGGAAACCGGAAATGTATCCCTGGTTTGGCACCTATGTCTCTAATGCAAACAGGTACCCTGTAAATGGTTCATCTCCCAGGCCCATGCTTACACTTATCAAGGGTGTCAGAACTTGTCAGAGATTTGGGATGTATGGCTAGGCTTGAAAAGACCCTTGTGGTCATTAGCCTGGTAAACACCTATGAACATATTAAGGGAGTCTGCATTTGGTGAATATTTTTTTCTGTTTCTCCATATCTTGTTCAGTCATTGTATATGAATATATCATTTGATGTTAGAGCAATACACATTTTTCATAAAGTGTAGAACTTCCAGTCACTAGCTGATGCTTCAGTGGCTGATTTCCAAAAGATTCCTGCCCGCTGCATGCCAGTGGATTGGCAGTTATTTGCCTGTCAGTGTGAAAGGAGAGTGGAGTCCGGGCATCACTTCTTCATAACTTTCAGAATTTCATAGTAAGTAAGCCACTCCTGCTGTCATGTTTCTTGTCTGCTGCATCATTAGTTAATTAGTCAGTTAGTTAGTTAGTTAGTTAGTATGTTTGTTAACCAGATACATGGTGGAATGCCTGAAGACTGGTTTCAGCCGTGACCTCAGGCAAAAGGCACAAACCAAAATAATTGGATGCAACAACAGAGATGATAAAAACTTACAACACACACGACTGCTGTAAACCTATTACATATTGCTACTGAGTTATTATAGACATTGTTTAATCTTAAAGAGTAGGATGTTGCAACCAATTGCTGTATCACTTAAATATTTCAGGGACTGTTCATAATGATCACAAAAAACAACCATCAAGAGTTACAAATATTATTAGGGTCACATTTTCCATAGCTGCTATCTCTATATTGCTTGCAGCTGTATCACTGGAAAGATAGTCTAGAAGCTTTGTAGCTAGTGAGATTTCTGAGATTGGTCCCTTAATGATTCCAAATTACTGGAGGAGTGAGTGTCAGTGGCACAACAGGTAGGACACTCACCTTTGGCAAAGAAGGATGAGGGTTCTCTTCCTACACTAGGTAGATTGATTGCTGACCCTACAGTACAGCATAAAGGGAGTACTCTCCTCTTGATTGTATCATCCTTAAATGAGACATTAAGATAATATCTTAGTTGGTGACCATATGCTTCATAGGAACTTGAGTGAGTTGAGCATTAGTGTGGTTCTTGCAGTTACAGGGAGTTAGCTAACCTTGTTTAATGAAATTTAATGGTGTTCAAAAGTATCAATAACATATTAAAGCTGCAGATGATTTATTAAATGTAATTTATAACAGAACAGGTTTCTGGCAAGAACTGAAGAATACAAGAGAGAGAGGGAGGACATAATCTAATTTAGGTGTAATGAGAAACTGATACCAGTGGCCCATCACACCTCCCTGGTACTGTGACTAGAAATTTCATAACTCAGTTTGAAGTGTTTCAGAACATTGTTGACACATACCTCCCTATGGGGTATAAAACACAGAACAGGATCTAGCAGTACCACAAGGTATTAAAAGTCAGTTTATATGATATTATTGTTATGAGAGTTACATATTTTGAGGGAACTAACATTTACCAAATTCCTAGAACCAAAAAGCAAATGTTTTGCTGTTAACAGTCAGTTTCACTTTGAGAAGCCAGTCCCATAAAGATGGAATTGAATTTGTAGTCATTTTCAGAAACTTCCAGTGAAGGGGTCTGATTTCAAAAGTACCGGGTCATTAACATAAACAGTTAGATGCGGTCCATTTGGTTTGGGCAACTCATTTAAAAGGAATTATGAAATAATTAGCCCTAAAACTGATTCTTAAGAGACTGCAGATTTAAAAATGCAATGCTAGTAAACAGAATGAGAGAGTGAGAGAGTGAAAGACAGGGGTCCCAGAGGCCACTTGAAACATTTTATCCTCAAAGGAACTCTGAAATAACTTGGCAGAGCCATCTCCAAAGCCAAGACCATTGAGTCTGCTTATGAGGTGGCTATGGTAAACAATCTCAAATGCTTAATTTAGATCAATAAAGAGAGCCCCTGTTAAATGACCGTGTGCAGTGTTCATATAGATGTCATTCATAATCCAATAATTAACTGAGATGGTGTTGCATACACTGTGGAATCCATGACATTGCTAAGAATGGAGATATTGTAATGTAGTCAAGTAGCTAAGCATAAATGAAATTTATTTTAGTGATGGAAATATGGTTGTTAATGGATCGGTAATCACTGGGGCATTCAGGATGGGCTGTCCTAGGGAGTGGATAGCAAAAGCATGCTTAAATTGCATATGTAGTGGTCTAGCAATAGCTGGGTTTACCGTTTTCAATAAGAAAGGATGGAGTAGGGCATATTTTGAACTACCACTGAAAGAATCTTTTCTAGCAAAATAAGCACTTCTATTCACCTTGACTTCTCTAAAGTAGTCATTGATGGGTTGATGGCCAGATCAGTTTTTGTGGGTGAATAACAGAATGTGATAGTGGACTATTTGAGGTAACAAAGTTGCAAGGCAGTTTATAGAATTATTAGCTATCAACTGTGCTTCAGATGGTGTTTGATCTGATTTAGGATCTCCAATATGTTCCTTTGCAGCTTTCAAAAAGAGCTTAGGATGTCCTATTAAAAAAGTTTGCTTCTAATATGTCTAGCCTTGGCCTCCTCTGTGGCAATCCTGCAAAGCTTTTGTAGGTCAAGGAAACACACAAAATACTTAGGGTGCAAGGCTTCTTTTCATTTCACTCAGGTCCACTTTCAATCATTTGATGAGACCTTGCTCTCTGGTGAAGTCTAAGAGCACCATTTCCCCCAAATCTTTTAAGATAGCAGGGAAATAGTTTGTCTTTTACCTGGATAAATAAATTCAGGAAAAGTTCAAAAGCAATGTTAGGATAAGTTGCTCTCTATATTTTGTCTTAGTCCAGTATGTTCAGGTCTAGCTGCAGAGTAGTTTCCATTTGGCTGCTTGTAGTGAAAACAGGCCTAGGCTTAGTTTTTTAAATGAATAAAAAGAGCTAAATGACCAGTGGTTACTTATGGCATTAGAATGAACCTTAGACCATAGGCATTGCTTGGAGATATTATTTCAAACAACATCAAGTGAGGAACTATAACCCTGTAAAGCGTTGGTTCTGCTGGGCTCTATAATGATTTGGACTAGCTTAAAAAGGGCATTAGTTATGTTAAGGTGTGTCTTTATGAGCCCCAACTACTTTAAGAAAAGAACTATAGCACATTTATTTTATAAAAATCCACTAAGAAACCGTCCGCTGTGCTGTGTGCCTGAATCCACTAAGGCAACTATGTTTGCAATAGAATCGAATTTATTAACAAACAACACTATAAAATGTACAAACCACGTTAAGCACTTTCATCTAATCCAATAGACTTCATCAGAACACATCCATAAAAAACAAGCTGGGTTTTAAATACATTTCCAACCAATAAGTTCCTTTGATTAATCTTCCAATTAATTGTACTCCATGATTTAAAGTGCACAGTACTTAATACTTTCACATAAACATATATAATTACATAACATTCATAATATTATTTTAAAAATGCATATTTTAACATTTATTTTATAGTACACCTGGATGGCATGCAAGAACTATTTGAGTACCTTGGATGATGACAGTGGAGGGATAAAACCCTGTAGCTACCACAGTTTCAGCATGCTCCCTTAGTAACATCTCTATAATAGGCTAATTAGGAATATAATCAAGGGTTACCACCTTTCCCTGTTTACATAGGACATGTCCTGTTTGGGCAGTTGTATCCCTTGGGAAAACCTGAACAATGGCAAATGTCATGAGATTTTAGGATAAAAAGTATTTCCTAAGTTCCTTCTAAAAGTTGTATAAAAACAATCACTTTTTTATTTGAAACACCTTAATATGGGTGGGAAACATTAGAAATGACTCAAATTCCACAGTAAGCTTTTATTTTGCAACAAAGTGAAGTTCAGTTCTCTGTACTTTTTGCAGGTATGGTTTGTACTGCAGAATTACATTTCCATAAAAAAAGTCCAACTTTAGTAACTCTAATATTGTCGTCCCAGGTTACACTTTGTTTCAGCATTTTGATCTGAATATTAGGTTTGTTGCTGAGTGCAGTGGTGGTGCTGTGGTAGTGTTGTCGTCTCACAGTAAGACTTTGTCCTGTTCGATTCTCAGCTAGAGCGTCTTCTGTGTGGAGACATGCATGAATGGGCGTACCTTCGTTGAAGGTTGTGTGTCAGGGCTGGCAACTCGGCTTGTAAAATCTACTGCCAATCACTAGCGGACCGGAGTTCTGCTGTGGCGACCCCTAACCGGGAAAAGCCAAAAGACACAACATTAGGTTTGTTGCTGATCAGCCATTAGAATCTCATTACCAACTATTGTACCAGGCTTATTATCATAAAATGCATTATATTTCGTTAGTAGCTAGCTAGAATGGCAACTTTCATATTTTCAGCCATGACTCAATAGTAGCCAGAGTGCTTGTCTCCTAAATAATGGATTAGATGTTTTCCTCCTCCATGGAACAAAGGGATGAAGCCTTGACTATGACATAGATGACCCAGTAAGTGAAAAGGATGATGGAGGGATTGACTAGGGATTGGAGAGGAAAGATGAGATGAAGGCTGCTTGCCCTTCTCAGGTGGAGATATTTTGGCTTGCATCCTGTGGTACATTATGCCTACATTCCCTGGTGGAGGCCAGATATGAATGGAGGCATCTATTTTCATGAGGGATGAGGTTATGGAGGTAATATTATTCACAGAAGTGGAACAACAAACCTTTGTGAGGGGATGCAGCTGTGAAAGTAACATTAATCACAAAAGTGGAACAACAAACCTTTGCACCATTCAATTACACACTCAACCTGTGGGAATTTGGAGACATGCATATAGGTCTGATAGAGCTCAAAAAAGGAAGGCTTGTCTGATAGCAGCCTAGAAGATGGTCTCACTCCAATTGTGTTTTTGCTGCTTAAAGGGGTACAAATGGGCAATAATGGCTATGGCACTGGACTGATGCTTCACAGATACTGCTGAGAGAAAATGCCTCTAAAAACAGTCAAGATTTCTAAGTTAGAATGTTCACTATTTATACTACTAACGTGATATTTAGTAAAGAAATGTTGAGACTTTTATGAAAAATTAAGAATTTGGTCTAAAAGGAAAGACCAAAGGTGTATAAAAAGAAGTTATGTCTTACCATAACGTTCCATCTGTGTTGTTTATCTTCTTTCATTCATCACTGATGGGTTCACTTTGAAGCCCTTGGAACCAAGTCAGCCTTTTTACCAAGCTCGCGTCAGCCAAAAACTCTTGAGCTAAGCTTCTACCCAGAATGGCCCTCTCCCTGTTACTGCAGATCGGGTTTGATAGAGATAGAGAAGTAAAGCCGAGGCCACTTATGCGCAAATACCCTAGGACACCACTTGGACCCAAAGCATCCCCTAAGAGCCTTTGGAGGGGGAAGGAGGGTGAGAAGTGATGAATGAAAGAAGATGAACAACACAGCTGGAACATTATATTTGCTGTTGTTAATCTTCTTTCCATTCATTACTGATGGGACAGAATCCCAAGCTACCATGAGGTCCATGGGTGGCCCTTATGGAAAAACATTCCTGAGTACCACTGAGTCGAAGGCAGCTCTGCCTCTGGAGACCAAGTTCAATTTGTAATGATTGATAAGGTATGAGGCTTAGCCCAAGTAGTTGCTGCGCAGATGTCATCCATGGAAGCCCTGGAATGGAAAGCTACAGATGTTGCCACAGATCTAGTGGAGTGAGCTTTAACTTTTGGCATAGGTTCTTTTATGAGGGAATAGATGAAACGTATGCAGTCCCTTAGCCATTTTGATAATGTAACCTTGGAAACAGCATTTCCCATTCTAGGTCCAGAAAAGGAGATGAAAGCTGTTCAGACTTATGGATAGGTTTGGTCCTGTCTAGGTAAAATCTCAGTTGCCTATGTACATCCAAGGAATGTAGATAGTACTCTCCTTTATTGGAAAAATTCAGGAAGAACACTGGTAGGTCAATGGTCTGGTTAATGGAAAAATCAGGAACAACTCTGGGAAGGAAGGATGGGCTCGTCCAGAGTGATACTCTGTCTTTATGAAGACCAGACAGGGCCTCTTGGTACACAATGCCTGCAGCTCCGAGACTCGTCTAGCTCACATGATGGCTACTAAAACCAAGGATTTCCAGGACAAGAACTTTAGGTCACACTTTGCTGTGGGTTCAAAGGGTTTTTGAGTCAAAGACTGAAGGACTAAAGTGAGGTTCCATGATTCCACAGGCTGTCTGACAGGAAGCCTGATATGAGGGGTTCCCTTGAGAAAAGCTTTGCATAGGCATAAAGAGATGAGAGGATGACATCTATACCATTGTGGAAATTAGAAATTGCAGCCAGGTGTACTCCTATGGTAGAGGCAGAGGCTCCATTATCAAAAAACTTAGCCAAGTACTGCAGCACCTCAGTCGCTGGAGCAGAATTCTGGTCTAGCATGTTATCCTTAGACCAGATGGAGAACCTTTTCTATTTATCCTGATATAGTCTTCTGGTGGATGGTTTATGAGAGGCTAGAATGATGTCTTGAACAGGTGAGGTGAGATTAGCTTGCCTGGCAACTAACAGAAGTGGAGAAACCAAGCCACTAGCTTGAGACTGAACAGATTTGGATGGCTCAACCCTTGGGGGTGAGTAATCAGATCTGGAAGAGGGTCATGAATCCACAGTGGGTATACCAGGTGATGCCGAAGGAAGGGAAACCAAACTTGTTGAGGCCAGAACAGAGCTATGAGGATCAACTTGCATCTCAACCAAAGAGCTTTCTTTAGAAATTGTGAAATCAAGGGAATGGGAGGATAAGCGTAAAGATGTCCCATGGGCCAATCATGGATTAGACCATCCCTCAGGGACTCCCCCTCTTGGGGAAACAGGGTGAAATAGGTGCTGCACTTGTTGTTCGATGGGGAGGTGAAAAAATCACAGCAAGGCTGGCCCCAGTGGCTGAAGATTTCTGTCGCCACTTCTGGAGCCTCGGAAAATGTGCCAAATAGTTCGGTGATCGTATAGCAAAGGTCCCTGATGTAAAAACTCACTTTCCAAGTCTGTCCACCACCCGAGACTCCCTGTTGGGTTGGTGGACAGTGGGACTTTCCTCAGCCAAGTCCTTTTTCTTGGCCACCGCAACCACCATAGTGTCGACTGGTAACCCTCTGGACCAATGCGGGTTCTCCTCAGGAGGGGAAAGAATTTTGTCAGGTCTCCGAGGGATCACTCAATGGAATCAGGGTTCTTCCAAGTGCTCTACATGACAAGTTGGATGAGCGCCTTGGCAGACGGTGTCACCCAAGAGGTAGAAGGCTGGGTGCGGAAAGCCTGCAGGAACACGGACTCCTCAGTTGAAGGGTTGGAGGGCTTCCAGTCACCTCTCTGTTTTAGCATTTCCAGGATGTCTCCGAAGGAGACATCATCAGGAGGTGACTGTGGAGACCCTTCTCTATCATTGTAATCCATGTCTTCCATTAAAGACTCCTCGGATGAGTTCATGTGGCTCATTTTGCACGTCCTCTTTTGAGGGGGCTCCTCAGTGGGGGTCTCTGAGGAGGGCTCAGAAGAGCAGGTACCCTGAACAGGGGTGTTCTGCTGCTTTTCTGCCCAAATGTCCCGAGGAGGGGGTGGTCTGTGGCAGCTGTGGCTCAGGGGGCAAAAACTGGGGTTCTGACATCAAAGGAGTGCTTCCAGAAGCGAGAGCCCTCTCCATCACACTGAAGCCAGATCTGCCTGAAGAGGGATGGGAGCCCCGAACCGAGAAAGACAACCTCAGGAACGGAGTCACACCCTGTTCCGACGAATCTGCCCTCACGGATGGAGGCTCAAGCAGGATTGGTGCAGATGTGGCTATCGGCACCGAGGATGGAACCGAAGACAAACATGGATCCGTGCCCAGAGCCGAGGCACCCACCTCCCAATCCCCAGATTGAGGAAGGACCGGTTCCACAGGAACCAAAGACCAAAGGGGCAAACCCAGAGCATGAGTGAGGTCCACTATAGGTGCCGAGGTGATGGGTTCCGAGAAGGATGTCAGAGCAAAAAGCTTCGGAACTGAAATAGTCAATGGAGGAGTGTAAGAAGGAGTCCTTGGAGAAACCAACCCAAGTCCTGCGTGCAGATGGGTCTTACAAAGTGTAGGTATTCCCCTGGCTGCCAACAGTTCGTCCACAAGATGCACCACATCGTGTTCTGACAGGCTCCTGGTGGATCTAGTGGAAACTCCAGGCAGAAAGTCAGGTCGGTCAATGAACAGGCTGTACATCTGGCCCAGGAATGGATCTACAGAAGGGGAGTATCGGGTCCATGGTGCAAGGTCTGCCGACACCAAAGTCTCAAGTTTTGTGACTGAGATTAATGGGGTCAAATACAACTTGGTCGAAAAAAAAAACGCTCGGTGCCAAAGTGGCACTTGGAGTCGAAGCTGTAGGTTCCAAAATCGTAACTGATGAAGATATTGAATGCATGCCCTGAGCCATAGTCGTCACAGGTGTCGAAGTCATAGTAGGCGCAGTGAGGTCTATCGTCTGTGCTGGAGGCAGGATTGGTGCTGAAGCTGGCGCTGGTATCATAGGTTTTGAGATGCTCAGAGCTGACAAGGATGGAGCCGTAGAGGCAGATTAATGCTCCGAGGACAACTTGGGGACCTTTGATTTCACAGGCTTACCCTGATCACCCGATGGTGAGGAGGGAACCGAGTGGGACCTCTTTTTGTCTTTTGTCAGAGGGGTTGAGACCTACATCGCAGAAATGGCCCCTGAAAAGAGAGACTTAAGTAACCCTTTCAGTATCAGTTTGTTTTTGAACTCATTAAGAGTGCTTGACTGAAACCCTGACAAATGTCACAAGGAGGTTGCACCGAAAGGTGGGACACCCCCAGACAGTATCGTGAGAATCACTATTAGGTAACTTGCCATTACATGAAGCACAATGCTTAAACCCTGAAGTACCTTTCTTCATCTTGACAGAGAGACAACACAGGCAAACAGTTTGACCAGTCTGTACTAATAAGTCAAATACAGTTCAAAAAAGCCACACAGTTGTATCACTATAGTGATATGTATAAGTAAAGCAGAAACACCTTACTGAAAAAACACTTAACAGGCTAGGAAATAAAAGAGAAATACTAGCTATGGTATTGAAGGAATACCACAAGGGTAAGGGGAGAAGGCCGCACCAACAATGGTACTTGAAATTTTACTAATGGGTAGAGCAGAGAAGAAAGATCAAGGTCTGACAGAAGAAAAAACACTAGAGATACTAATCGCTCACTAAAAGAGAAAATATCAAAAGTTTTTCACACAAAATATCAAATAAAGTTCCACTTAGCTGAGAGCTCGGCTGAAACGTGGCTTTACGGCTACACAGCAAATGAGATCTGAGGTAACGGAGAAGGGCATTCTGGGTAGAAGCTTAGCTCGAGAGTTTTTGGCTGGCGCGAGCTTGATAAAAACACTGACTCGGTTCTGAGGGTTTGAACACAAACCCATCGGTGATGAATGGAAAGAAGATTCACATCAGATTAAAGGGATATCAAGGCCTGGATTAAATTTAATAATGTCTGCATGCAGAACATTGTAGATCATGACATATCATATATGTTTATTATTTTTAATAGTTTTACCTGGGAGAGGTGTGTTAATGCAGAAGGAGTATCTTTATTTTAAGCTTCCTGGAATTAAACGAAATCATATCATCCACAAGCTTCTACTACCATTCTGCAGGTTGATTATTTTAGAAATGTTTTTTCTACATTAGTTTCATTTGCCATTCCAAACATTTGCAATGCAACATAAGCAATCAACAGGGCAGAGCATAGCAGTAAGAAAATCAGATTTGAGGATGAGTATTTTAATAAGTACTTATTTATTTATATTTCAATTGGAAAACCCTATTTTCAATGGAGTCACATTGAGATGATCTCCAAACACATACAGAAAAACATATATACAGAAACATGGAATAGTACAGAGACAATATACAAAAGTGAAACATTGAGTCTTAGGAAAAAAACTAAATGTGGCTAAAATATTGAGTGATATATTATATACTGTACGAGCATGTATAAGAACAGAAAAATGGAAGAAGATCATTTGAAAACTGAACATTTTGCTCTTTTGGTGAAAAGTGGCTAATTTGTAGTTTTGAAGTTATGATATAAAATCTGAAAGAAATAAAAGTTAAATGTTATAGATTCAAATAAATGTAAGATAAGGACTTAGAATAGTAGACTGAGGTTATAAGAAATAGTAGAGAAAAAGAACACCACAAACAACATTGCAAAGGGTTTACAATAACTAATGCAGCAGCAGTATTTCCATTTGGACAGGACTTTTTTTCTTAATTTCATTTATGTATTGAGTATTTTCTGATGTACATTTCAGACTGAAAAGAAATTTGTTCCAACCCTGACTAACAGAAACTGTAAATAAAGAATGATTTTTTTTTTTAAGGATTAGGGATGTGAGTAAGTCTCTCAGTAGACCATGTTGCTATTGCCTCCTTATCATAGTATTATCTAATAAAGGACACTTGTCTGAGTGTAGAATCTTGTGTGTGAAATGAAGTTGTATAGGTCTAAGATGCTGGTCAATCTGAAGAAATTTTACTCCATGTAGGGATAAGCAGTGATGGGGCCTGCCATGGTGTTCTACAGGAAACTGTGCTCTTCTTCTGCAAGTTTCTTCCATGTTATTCAGCAGGTATGATAATGAGCTAACAGATGCCCGGAGGAGAAAGCTGGCAGCTGCTAATCTGGTACAGAAGCAGTCAAGAATGCAGCAGTTGATTGAAGACATCTTACCTTTTGATCTGTGCAAGTGATTACACCAGTTATATCTAAATCAAACTTGAGCTGCTTGTTAGCGAAGCAACCGAGCAGTTTAATGGCACTCACTTCTTCAATTGGTACGTTATACAGGGAGTTACTTAGCACCATCTTTGGTAGTAAGGAACTACTTGAGTGCTAAAATTGTCATTGTGGTAGAGAGATTTTGATGACAGCACAGATTTGGTCTTGAATGCATTAAGATGTTTTTCAAGACTGATAAGATGATTTTGACTGTATGAAAATAATTCTATAATTTGCTACCAATAGTTGTAAAATAATTGACAGAGCAAATGTGGAATCATTTGCATCTTGAACAAGTGCGGCATTACTGCAGTGATTTACCAGGGATGGCAACTGTATAACCCTATCCTATTCCCCATACTGATATTCCTCTCCCTTTTATTTCTATGTCTGTCCCTGTTTGTTGTCCTATCTGCCCCATTACCATTGTCTTATTCTGTTTGTCTGATGGCTTTTTCTTCACTGTATCAGCGTCTCTCATGTCATGCTCGTATGTTCTCTATGTTTGTTTCTGTGCCCCTTCTACCTGCCCTAATCTTCTAACCTTCCTCTTACTTCCCTTATTCCCATCCCAGCTATTCTTCATATATACAAAATAGCTATTTCACCCACAAAAAATATTACCCTATCTTCCATACCTCCATCCTGCTCATTCCTTAGGTTTTCACCTTATGTTCTAATGTCAATCCTAATGTCTAAAACTTGTATATATTCTTATCTTATATGACATACATTTCACATATTATATGTAATACATAGCTGACACAGTGCTGCTCATGTATCATACCAATGACACATATTATCTGATATACAGTTCATACAGCATATATAATATATAGCTGATACAGTGCTGCTCATTCTCCATGCCAGTGGCACATGCTATCTGATATACAGTTTAACTAGTATATGTAATATATAGCTGGCACAGTCTTTCTCATTCTCCATATCAGTGGCACATGTTTTCTGATATGCAGTTCACATAGTGTATGCAATGTGTAGCTGACTCAGTGTTGTTGATTCTCCACGCCAGTGGCACATGCTATCTGATATGCAGTTCAATTAGTATATGTAATATATATCTAAAATAGTGTTGCTTATTCTCCATGCCAGTGATAAAAGCTTGTAGTTACTATTACTTTGTACACATTACAATCAAGTACATTGGGGATATTGCTGCCATGCACAGTGCATCCACATCAAACAAGCTGCACTGAGTAAAAGTCTACCAGATACTATCTACATGCTGCTCCAAGGACATTGACAACCAGTAGTGCTGGTGCTTCCTGTGGAGCCTCTTTTTTGGAATCCTGCAGTGCCATGTGTTTAGCCACCTCCTGTAAGAAGATGTTCATGTTATAACCTGTTGCCAAAAATTGTTACAGACATGCATCATATAACATGGTACAGATAAGGAAAATATATCAGCCTTGTACAAACAATGTCCGCTTCATCACAAATTTTGGGTGTGTTTGTATGGTTGTAGCTTTCCTTAGCACCTTATGTAGTTGTAGAGGGTATATCTGTAGCATATACATAATGCATACATATTAATTACAGTAGTTATGTGCAGCAACCTTCTATCTCTTTCACTATTATGCCACAAATGGCAATATGTAGAATGGGAACCCATAAGTACATGAGGCCAAAGCCATAGCTAGGGAGAGGTGAATGTGGCAGCTGCCCTTGGCACAGTCTGTTATGGAGTGCTATTGGCACTGCAGTAGAGGTGTCAGCCAGTCACTGCCAGTTGGTCGTGTGACCATTGCCTGTTGTTTGAGAGAGCATGAGTCTAAATCAGTCCTTGCAACTACAAGCATGATCAATCATTTACGTATCTGTAGTTGAAGCTGAACTGTAGTAAGGAGCCCAGACCCAGAATGCCAGTTTACCAGGCTACAACTCTGTCTGAGATATCCTATGGTAGACATCCTTCTGAGTTTGCCTGGCACAGGTATCTACTAGATGCAGACATCATGGGTATTCCCATGGGAATTGAAGGACACTTGTGTGATGGTGATTATACCATCAGCATTGCACATGATTTTGATGATGTGGAAAATTAACCCTTTTCTCTTCTCTTCAGCTACCCTCTGGACCTTTGGAGTACCTATTGCTATACAGGTGTGCTCTGTTGTGACTAACACAAAAGGCAAATCTGCTGTACTATAGGATGCTTTCAAAGTGATTTGTGATGGGGATCTGGAAATGTGACATACTACACAACATGCCACAGCAAATATGCATGTGAGCACTGTGTCCAGTATGCTTAATACAGGTGACTGGGATATAGCAAGCACATCACCTACAGACTTCTGAAAAGTGCCTGTGGCTAGTATGTAGCAGACTTCTCCGCCCTTGTTCATTAGCAGATTAGGACAGCCCTAACACCCAGATAGTACTAAGTTCGCACAACATACGCAGATAAGACTGCCTCTAATTAGTCAGTGTAATATGGCTCTGCTGCACACAGATTTAATGGAATAACAAACATATCTATGTGTGTGCAGCACCTGTATCCACTACATTCCTCCTGTCCAACCTTGACAGTTCATATATAATTACAATATACCATCCGTGCTATTATTAATTACTTAGTGTGTACAGTATTGTACTGTCTGTCAGTCGTAGCATTACTTCATTGTGTACTGTTCACAAGACCCTTGCAGACTAGTTTTACTTTCATTTGTACTACACTATTCCCCAGTAATATTACTTTATCATTTGTTGTCTGTCTCACATGGTAATACAGCAGCGTGGTGCATTTTCAAATTACTGTGCTTCATGAATCACAGCTGTATTGCACAATGAATATGCCTTCATATGCATTGAACCTATTCTTAGTAAAGCACTTTTGGGAGTTACCTCTTCACTCAGGACCACTGCTTTACTTTTAGCAAATGGTTACATTAAATCAGTATACCAAAACCAACAGCTTTCACTTTAGTGTGGAGGGATATTAATTGCTAAATACATAAATACACTACCTGCACAGAATATAAACAGCTCTAAGATAAGACTATAAACAAGCCTACAAGTTTTCCCAGTGCTGATGAAGCAATATTTAAAGGCATTCAAGTATTACACCATACTAGCACACAACCAAATCCAGCAAACAAAACATGTTTAAAAATATATATAGACCACAATTCTGTGATTGTGACTCTCTAATGAGTGTTGACATTTCATTTAAAAGTACCCTGCCTAGCAGAACTCTAGCGTCAACTATGGTTTAACTAAAATTAATACAATTCTTGTACATTCAACTGAACAAAGTAGCAAAATTTGAGAAAAAAATTAGTCTGATTTTCTGACAAGCAGTATATGTTACGACCCATAGAATTAAGAGTGATACATTAAACAGTGTTGCAGTGAAAGTATTTACAATCTGCACCTGAGTACGGAAACCTGGGAAGTAGTTAGATTAGTTAGGGTTGCATAGTGGATGTGTCTCCATATAAAATACTTTTTTTCAGAAGCTTGTCCACTCTATTATTCTAAGTCAGATGGATTCCAATGTGCTGGGCACTATAGAAGCATATTACATTTTCTTGATATGCTTACTGATCTTTAACTTGCTGTTTCTGTGCCCAGGTTGTGACAATTTGAGTCCTGCTTTATCACCCCCTCCCCATTTTGACTCTCTCACTGATGTACTCGACAATCGCCACATCTTTCCCAGCGATCACATGTCTAGCAAAGCAATGCAAATGTAGATTACAGGTCTTTGAAGAAGCCATAATCCTCACCGTACAAAGGGGAGCAGCTGCATGCACAGCAGTATATTACTGTTCAAGACTAACATACAAGGTGACTGAGTCAGTAATGACCGAAATGAACAAAGTCTGCAAAAAAATTTTCATTTCGCTGTGTGCAATGCTATTGATAAAGGGGGCTAACACTTTAAGAAGAGTTTTATAACACCATTCTGAGCATTGTTTTAAACTGGCATTTACAGCTTGAGAATACATTTCAACTTCAGCAGGGAATGATGCAGAGAAATGTGTTATTTATGTTTAGAATTTGAACAAGATGGGTTCACTTATTGCTGTGGTAGAGATGCAGAGGTACACTGAGAAGGTTAATTTATGGTAATGGCTGTCATATGTGAACTGAGAAAGTAAGTAATTCATATATGTGACAATAATTGTCTGGATGGAAGTAATTGTGTATTTCATTTTGTGACGTGGAACATGGCTAGAAAAGGTCATGTCAGATCATCCCATCTGCCTTGCTAGCAAATGAAATGAATGAATAAATGAAACCATATTTAGAAACTTGCTGAAAGATTTTTTAAAGCTTAACACTTTTTACAGTTAAAAACATCAGAGTATTATCAATAAAAGATGAAATAGAGAATAGTGGGTTTTATTCTTTAAAGTCTTCAATATTTAAAAAACTGTACCTAAAAGGATATGGATAAACGTGGGTATGTATTAACAGAAACCATTAGTTGTACTCGGTGCTACTTTATGCTTGCTTTACATACATTTGCAACATTCAACAAACAAAACAATCTTGCAAAGTTAGCACATTGCACATTTTTTTATTTATGGAACTCATTACATAATATGAATAAGACACACTGGGATGTGCTGTATCACAGGATATAAACACTTCTCTGGTGGTATGTACCACACATTGTTGTGTTTTATTACTAGAATATTGACACAGTGTAAGCATTTAGCTTTCATTTTGCACTATCTACACTTTAACATAACTATAGGATTATTGCATACTTCCCTGGCAAATAGACTGAACCTTCAGTACCTTTTCTGTTTGTGTCTTTCAACTTTTCCCGGTTAGGGGTCGCCACAGCGGAACACCGGTCCGCTAATGATTAGGAGTTGATTTTTACATGCCGAGTTACCAGCCCTGATGCACAACCTTCAACGAAGGTACGCCCATTCACGCATGTCTCCACGCAGAAGACGCTCTAGCTGAGAATCGAACCGGACAGCGTCTTACTGTGAGGCGACAACACTACCGCAGCACCACCACCGCGGGTTCTTTAGTAACTTTTCTGTAAACTATGTAATCTGTCTATTACTTTCAAGCCTTATGAATAATGCATTGGGTCACTAAGCTCCTGTTACCACCTACTGAAACAGGTTTACTTCTAAATTCTAAAGTTTCAAAAACTTCGAATTTCTTATGGTGGAGACCATAAGATCGAAGTTTTGAAACTACATATGAATAATGTATTGGGTCACTAAGCTCCTGTTACCACCTACTGAAACAGGTTTACTTCTAAATTCTGAAGTTTCAAAACTTCGAATTTCTTATGGTGGAGACCATAAGATCGAAGTTTTGAAACTTCAAAATGTAAAAAAAATAAAAAATAAAAACAAAAAAATCTTTTTTATATGTTTTTGCAGGGGGACAAGTCTCCCTGCACCACCCACCCCCTGCTAATTAAATATACCAACTCCAAGATCGCACTACAGTGAACAAAAAGGTAAATATACAGTTCCGCACTGTACTGCGATCTACATTAAATGGTGCGAAGTTTCAAAACTTTGAACTTATGGTCTCGACCATAAGAAATTTGAAGTTTTGAAACTCTGAAATGTAGAAGCAGATCCAGTGAGACACCAAAACATTTGCCAGTATCAAAAGCATGTCCTCCATTTATCTAGCTTGTAAGTGACTAAAGATCTAGATTTCTTTTTTATATGCTAGTGGACTGATCATAATGGACTAATTTCAGCTACAGTCTGGATAAAGAAAGTTGGGGTTATTTGTTTAATAACCAGGGTAGTGGATCAGTCACAACTGTCCCTTTCAGACACAGTCTGGATGAAAACAAGTTTTATAAAACATATAAAAAGTACATAAAGCAAGGGCCGTGGTGGTGCAGCGGTTAGCGTTGTCACCTCACAGCAAGAGGTTCTCCCATTCAATTCTCGGCTGGAGTGCCTTCTGTGTGAAGTCTGCATGTCCTCCCCAGGGTCGAGTGACACTAAAGACATGCAGGTAGGTGTGACCGTGAATGGGCGTGCCTTCTTTGAAGGTTGGACATCGGGCTGGCAACTTGGCACCGTAAAAATCCACTGCCAATCATGAGCGGACTGGAGTTCCGCTGTGGCAATCCCTAACCAGGAAAAGCCGAAAGACATAAAAAGTACATAAAGCATTTGAAGCAGTGCCAGTAAATTTTTAATCCATAAAATATATAAACAAATTGAAGAAATGACTGCAAATGTTAAGACACACACATTCACCAAAGAGAGCATTTGAAGCAGTAAAACTATTATTCAGAATGCTACAAATAACAGGATAAGTCATTTTTGACAATGGATCAGACTAAACATGAGTTACTGAATTAAATATAATACAATTGTATAGAATGCAATGGTGAGCTTTATGTCATAAATATTGGCTGCTAAAGAATCTGGTGAAGGCGGGAAGGAGAGGTATAGAAAGAAATGTTGCATGCTAAAGATAGCTATAATAAGATGTATATCTGATATTGAAAGTCTAAACTCACATTGGTATGTTGGTTGGAAAGAAGAGAATGAAGCAGTTTAGTATCTGAATCTGAGTTGTAAATTCATCTGATTGTCATTTATATCCTCCTCTATGTTTTCAGCTTGTTTGACGTAGGAGACACTTTAGACAAAATACAAATTTTGATTTATCCATCTGTCTCCTGTTCCAAGCTGTGTGAATGTGTACTGGAAATAAATAGATTTTGTCACCATAGCCATCTTTAGGCATGGTCAGCAAGTAGGCCTTGGCATATGCTTCTGTCACTTACTTGCTTTGGGGAATCCTGATTCAGCAGTGGTGGTTAGCAAGATCCTCAATACCAGATCTGTATTTTTTTTAATTGCAGAGCACGATATTTTACTGAGTTAGTATTATCATTTTTGAGGGGGCAAAGTGCTTAAAACATGCATTGCTGTGTGTGGGTTGATGTGAATGCTACAGCTGGGATGTGGAAGGTGGTATATTTTGATATGTAATTCCTAAAAACCTAACTATGCTCCTTTGCTGAGGATATGATCAGAAGGTCAAAACAGATTAAACTTCTGAAAAGGTTTTTCAGAGTCAAGCCAGACTTACAGAGTTTGTTTCATAAAGCGAAGGTAGTAACTTTCAAATGGAGTATGATTGCCAAATAATATTAAATTTGAAGTTGTTCAATCTCGCCTTCATTCTTACTGATGGGTTCAGAGCCGATCCCTCGGCTCTGAATCGGCAAAATTGCAAAGCTCGAGGTCTCCAAACAGCTCGAGGCCAAAACCCTATCCCATAATGCTCCTCTACTTCCCTCAGATCTAGTTTGCCGATGCAACAGATCAAGTGTGTTCCTTCAGCTCAGGTTGTTTTTCTTGTCAGTTAAGTACAAATATTTTCTTTATTGGTTTCCTTTCACATCTATTAAGAAGGCCTTTCCCTTAGCCAAAGTTAGGCTTGTATTTTCTTTACTTCTCTCTGTTTTTGTGGGGAGTTTTTTGCGATTTCCGTTATTGGCATTAGGCCATTTTTTGTGCCTGCTCAGGCATTGTTTTACCCTATCTCTTCATAGCCAAGTTCAGGCTCTAGCTTACTTAGTTTAGCTTTCTAGCCAGTTTGGCTTAGTTACTTTCATTTATAGCTGAAGTTAGGCTTTATTTACTTTAAAAATAGCCTTGATTGTTTAAATAAAAGGTTGTTGAAGTTTGGAGATGTATAGCATTTTGAACTGGATTGAGACCCAGTATTTTAGCTGGTAGGCTTAATTTTTCTTTACAGCCGAGTTAGACTTAAAAGTTCTGTTCAGTGGACTTAATCAAAAGTTCTGTTGTTTACTGACATTGTGGGTTTTTCTAGTGGATTGTTTTTTACTTGGATCAACATGACTGAAAAAGTAAAGTCGGGCTTCAAAAAATGCCCTAAACGTAACCAGAAAATGTCTCTTACAGGTGGTCACACCATCTGTGTTTATTGCCTAGGAGAGGTCCATCTTCAGGAAGTGTGTTCTGTGTGCCATGGTTTTAGTACTAGGGTTCTGGCAGAAAGAAAAAGGAAGTTAGTGGAAAGGGGCCTTATTAAGTCCACCTTTCAATTGGATTTGGACTCAGGTCCTCAGAAAAAGCCAAAACCTGCTTCTTCTTCCTCCTCTGTCTCTGGTTCAGAGCTGAAAAGCCTTTCGGCTCCGAAGGTATCAAGGAAGGTATCTGACTCAGCTCCACAGTTAGTGGAGCCGACTGTTCAGTTAGTAGGTAGGAGCCAGTCCCCAGTTTTGGAGCCAGTATCTCCAACCCTAAGGTCTCCAATTCTAGGTTCACCTGCTCCTTCCGTGGCCTCCTCCCGAGCTCCCAGACTGTCAGATTTGGATGTGGATCGAGTGGTGAGGAGATTATTGCAGAATCCAGTACTGCCAAAAATTTTATCGGCTTTGACTCTGGCAGCTTCAGAGCTGATCAAGTCATCTGCCCTACTTGCTGTTCCTCCTCCCACTTGAGTCGAGTCTTCGGAGCCAGAGGGAGCTGATCAGTTGATTGTGGAGCCATCGGCGCCAACACCCATATTTGGCCTCTCGGCACTGACAACCCTGATGTCTTCTGCCCTGGCTGCAGACTCTGGGAGCCGACAATCGCCTGCAGGTTCCAAGGAGGGGAGTCGTACCAATGTTTTGGTTCCGACCCTTCCCCTCAGGGCTTCAGCATGGATGAGCTCAGCTCCCACCTTGGGATCGGAGCCAGCGACTTTGGTGCAGGAGGAGTCCTTGATGTCTTCGGATCTGGGGGCTTCCTCGGATTGGAGCTGTGGTGCCTTCGATGCCTTGAGGAGGGTATTGTCCCCCTGGACAGTCACAATTTCTGAGCAGACGATCTCCTCCCTTAAAGTGCCGGAATCTTCCCCGTCACCACAGATCCATTGTAAGCTTAGGGACCCAGAGCTTCAGAAAGCCCCCTTGGGGGAACCCTGCTCTTCTGAAACCTCCCCAGAAGCACCAGGTTTCAAAGAGATCTCCTAAAAGAGCTTGGGGATACTCTTCAGGGTCCAGTAGTTGATACAGTGGCAGAAAGGTTACATCTCAGCTTGCTACCCTTAATTTCATCGTCAGTTCTCCCATGCACCTCAAATCTTATGCAGATGATGGGACGAGTAGGGCAGCGGGTACAGGAATAGCTCTTCGGAGACATTCCTGGATGCACTTGTGTTCTTTTGTGGAGCCTTTCAAGTCATCCTTTGTGAATGCCCCGTTTGATGGTTCCTCACTTTTTGGACCTAAAGTTAAAGAGACCCTCACCAGATGTGAACAAGATGGAAAGACTCTATCTGCCGTTTTTCCACACCTACTAGACCTTATCCCAAAGGCCAGTGGGGTGGGAAAATTTTGTTCCGCAAAGCCCAAGGAGCCTTTTCGGACACACAATTTGAATCCCCCTCCAGGGGCAGAGGAGGGGGCAATAATGGAAGACGCCGCCCATGTGGCAGAGGGGATCCACAGAACCAGGGTGACAGGGATCAGTTCCTTGAGAAGGCCTATCAGTGCTCCTGAAAGGAAGCCAGTCTGTCCATCTCTGGAGGCAGTCAGGGGATGTTTATCTTTGTATCTAGGCGCCTGGCTCAAAATCACAAAAGACAGCTGGGTACAAAGTATAATATCCTGAGGTTATATTATCCCCTTTCACTCATGCCCAAGACCATTAAGAAAGATCCCAGATGTTCCACCCAGTCTTTGGGATGTAGCAACAGTAGAGATTCAAAAGTTGCTAAAAAAAAAGAGTCATCCAATCAGTCCTGGCAGACCAGAAAGGATCTGGAACTTACTCAAGATTCTTTTTAGTGCCAAAGAAAACAGGGGACTGGAGACCGATATTAGATCTAAGCAGACTCAACAAATCTGTAGAAAAGACAAAGTTCTGGATGGTCACATGTCAGTCAATACTCCCGTTCTTAGGGAAAGACAATTGGATGTGCTCAATAGATCTCCAGGATGTGTACTACCATATAAAGATGGCCAGGCCATCCAGGGATCATCTGCACTTTTGGCTGGGGGCCAGTCATTACCAGTTTTGAGCCCTGTCCTTTGGTCTTACTACAGCCCCCAGAGTGTTTACTAAATATATGGCAGCGGTTATGGCTCACTTGAGGCATCAAGGAATCTGGGTGTTTCCGTACTTGGACGACTGGCTCCTTACCGCACCCACCAGGCATCATCTCATTCAGGCAAGGAATTACCTTAGACCTCTGCTCTCAACTGGGGATAACAATAAATTCAGAAAAGTCTGCCTTATTGCTGTCACAGCATAATGTCTTTATAGGAGCAGAATTAGACACCGTCAACATGTCCCTAAAACTTCCTTTGGAAAGAATACTTATCCTTCAACAACAGATTCTGGGCATTCTCTCAAAGCACGGAGCACCAGCATCGGCGATTCTCAGACTGTTGGGCACCATGGCAGCAGCTATTATTGCAATACCTCTACCGAGGTCACACGTGCATTCTTCAATGGCTACTATTCACACAGTGGACCTTTCAAGAGTTACCTATGGATCACTCGGTTCGGATAACCGATTCATGCAAGAAGGACCTTCAGTGGTGGCTGACATCCGAATCTGTAATCATGGGACGTCCCTTTGTTCTCCTGACTCCAGTTGCAACTGTGACTATGGACGCCTCCCTGATCGGGTGGGGGGAGCTTTATCAAGGACAGACAGCCCAAGGTATATGGCAAGAACACGAGGCTCACTTGCATATCAACGTCCTAGAGATGAGAGCGGTACTCTTAGCGTTGCAGTCCTTTCAAGACTCTCTCCCTCTGGGGACCATTGCAATTCAGTCAGACAACATGTCAGTAGTCTGGTATATAAACAAACAAGGAGGAACCAGATCTTATCCCCTATGTCGAGAGGCCCTGAGAGTATGGCATTGGGCAGAGTCCACCTAGCAATGCACATCCCGGGGAGATCCAATGTGATAGTAGACAAACTAAGCAGAGCAATTCTGTTGCCACACTAGCGGTCCCTCAAGAACGAAGTTGCGGAAATGATCTTCTGCAGATGGGGCCAGCCTTGCTGTAATCTCTTTGCAACTCCCACAAACACCAAATGCAGCAACTACTTTGCTCGAATCCCTCCAGTGGGGGAGTCCCCAAGGGATGTGCTCATACACGACTGGCCCACGAGTCTTCTTTATGCTTTTCCACCTGTCCCACTAATTCCCAAAGTTCTGCAGAAAGCCATTGCCCTGGGAAGGACAGTTATCTTAATAGCTCCCTTTTGGCCTCTTCAGATTTGGTTCCTCTTCCTGAAGCCTCATCTTTTGGAAGAGTCCTGGATCCTGGACCCAGTGCCGGACCTTCTGACTCACTTGTCAGGAGCCCTTCACCCTTCTCTACAATCCATCAATCTGACAGCATGGTGCTACAATTCCAAGACTAGCCAGGTTCCAAAATGTGTCAGCAGAAGCTTAACATATACTATTGTCTTCCCATAAATCCTCAACTAGAAAACTTTACCTTAGCAAATGGAGGAGATTTTCAATCTGGGATCAGCAAAACAACATTGATCCGTTCCTGGCTTCCATATCGGATTTATTGGAATTCTTGACCAAACTATTTAATAAAGGGACCGCAGCAGCAACTGTCTGAGTTCAACTGGCTGCTATATCAAATTTCCATATTGGTGAACTAGGGGACAATGTCATGTCTCATACAATGGCGAAGGCCTTTCTAAAAGGTGTAATACATTTGAGGCCTCCTGTTAGATCCCCCACTACTCCATGGAATCTAAATCTTGTTCTGTCAAAGATTATTCTTGCTCCATTTGAACCGGCAGCTTCCTGTGAATTGAAATTCTTTTAGTGGAAAACTACTTTCCTAGTGGCTATCACCTCTGCACGCAGAGTTTCAGAATTACAGGCCCTATCGGTAAGGCATCCATATTTGATATTCCACAAAGATAGAGTTTCCCTCAGAACAAACCCCTATTTTCTACCAAAGATTTGCTCAGAATCCAGCCTTAATCAAACCATTGAATTGCCAGTGTTCTTTCCTAATCATACTAATCAATTGGAGTATATGCTTCACAAGCCTGATGTTCAGCTTCATTTCTATTTAGACAGGACAAAAGACCATAGACAATCTGACCAGCTGTTTGTGTCATTTTCAGATTCCAAGAAGGGTGCCTCAGTTTCCAAACCTACCTTATCTAAGTGGCTTTTGGACTGCATATCTTTTATTTATAGTTCTGCACATATTTCCTTAGCAAACAAAGTTAAAGCTCACTTAACTAGAGCCATCTCTACTTCTATAGCCTTTTCAGCCAGGCTACCAATAGACTCTATTTGTGCGGCAGTCACATGGTCAAAGCCACATACCTTCATTACTCATTACAAAGTAGACAAGACCTCTAGGGACAGGGCTTCCTTTGATTTTGCTGTCCTTAGACATGTACCCCAGTGAGCCACCTGAGATGGTGGTGCTGGGGACACTACCTATCAGTAAGAATGAAGGCGAGATTGAACAACTTCACAGAAAGAAGTTATGTACTTACTATAACGTTCCATGTGAGTTGTTCTTCTCGCCTTCATTCTTGCAACTCACCCTCCTACCCCCAACCAGTGTCTGGAAGTTCGAGAGTTGACTCTTTCAGCCTGTTTTGGTCTTTTTTGAGGAGATTTTCCTTTCACTGGTTACTGGAAATATAAGTATGGTGTTTTTACTCTGTGAGTATGTTACTAGTTGGCAGCAAACAAGATCTGAGGGAAGTAGAGGAGCATCACGGGATAGGATTTCGGCCTCAAGCTGTTTGGAGACCTCGAGCTTTGCAATTTGGCTGTCTCGGAGCCGAGGGATTGGCTCCGAACCCATCAGTAAGAATGAAGGCGAGAAGAACAACTCACATGGAATGTTATGGTAAGTACATAACTCCTTTTTTCTTCATGCTGATGTTTTGGCTAGCATTCCCACAACAGTAATTATATAGCTTTGAACATTTACCACATTTTATATATAAGATATGCTAAATTCAGAATGTAAACAATGTGGTGGACTTGAGACATTGCATTCCACTTCTGACAGGTCAAGGTCATAAGATAATTTTGCTCAGCTTTGGGATGATCACCATTACTATCCTTAGGGTTGGGTGTTAACACTTTTCTGAATCAGGGCACTTTTCTCTTTAAACTTCCTAACTATGTGATAGTAAACTACAGATGGTTAAGACTATTTCAACTACCAAGCTTCATTATGTAGCTGTGGGCTTGATTCCCTCAGTCTCCACTTGCAGGTTCTATGAAACTAGCAAGCCCCTTAACCAGACACTTCTCCCAGACCGCACCTGAAAACAGTCATTTGTACCTAAAGGGCATACATGGTTGACAAATAAATATGAAAAAAAATGCGCACCCGTCTTCAACAAATACAGTGAAATATCCTCCTTTGAGTTTGTTGCCTTGTCCTGCTCTATTCCTTCTGAGGCAAAACGTACATTAAGGTTCTTTGTCTTTATAAGCAATTTTTACCATTCTGTCCTGACGTGTAGGTTTAAAAAATATCTGGTAAATGAGGAAGTAGCAGCAACAGCAGTATTAACTGGAGTTTTTAATGGGAAAACCAATTTTTCCAAACTGTCATTTTTCTTTTTAGTGTAGTTGTCAGTAGTTTAGGAGCCAACATCCTTTAAAGGAAAACTCCACCCTCTCCTACAGGCTAACTCAGTCCTTATGTTTCTTTTCTCCCTACAATATAAATCCAGTAGTGTGTAGGTACCAGAAACCTGCTTTTACTTAATTAACTTTCATTTCCTTGCCTTGGAATAAAAGAAAGGGAAAACCCACCTAATTTTTTTAAGTTTAAATTGTCGCATACTTTCCAGCGGAATCTGTCTCTGCCTGCATGACATACAATAGACCAGGTATTACTGTCAGTCTCAGATGGACAATTAATCCTGCTAATGTCAGGTGCACAGCAGCTGCTATGAAATAGACAGAAAACTGTGGAATTGTTTTCTACTGTTTTTATTGCAGAGTGGAGGAGAACTTAGCACTCTCCTTTTATAGCAAAATAAATCAATAAATCAGTCAAGGATTTAAAGGCAGTTGTCACCACTTCTAA
Source organism: Protopterus annectens (assembly GCF_019279795.1). Taxonomy (NCBI): domain Eukaryota; kingdom Metazoa; phylum Chordata; order Ceratodontiformes; family Protopteridae; genus Protopterus; species Protopterus annectens. Next base: position 352,484,068 of record NC_056735.1, on the reverse strand, counting down.
CAAATTTACATAAGCAGCATCACAATATTGAAATGCTAAGCTTTAGATATTGGTCGTTTATAATAGTCTATATGTTAAGATAACTGAAATGAAGTATCAAAGATTTCTGTGACATTTAGAGAAAAGTCAGAAAATATTTTTTCTTGTAAAGTATAAACACATTTATCATTTTCATGGCCTCCACAAACACATACAGGACAGAACTGCAAAACAGAGACAGGTAGCAGCCCTATTAACTATTACTAGGTACACTGATACTGTTAAAAAAAGGTCTTTTATGCTTTTTTGTGACATCCTTCTAGAGGTAGATGCATATATGGTACACAGATCCATGGTAACTACTCCCACTGACGTGAGTCAGTCCTTGCAGTGGTAGAGTGCATAAGCATTTTCTAGTCCACCCAGAAATTGTGACTATTGATGGCAACCATAATATACTGCTAAATTTACTTCAACATACAATTGCTATGTGTCCTTGCATTAAAAACATTAAGAAAAGGACATCAAAAGTATTCTTTTAAATGCATATGGCTGACTGTGTGTGTGTGTGTGTGTGTGTGTGTGTGTGTGTGTGTGTGTGTGTGTGTGTGTGTGTGCACGTGCGTGCATGCGTGTATACGTGCATGTGTATATATATATATATATATATATATATATATATATATATATATATATATATATATAAAGTACGTGTATAGAACACATCTTACATGTATGTACAAACAATGTGTGTGTGTGTGTGTGTGTGTGTGTGTGTGTGTGTGTGTGTGTGTGTGTGTGTGTGTGTAACAAAGAAATAGATTATATGCCTGTGTGCATACTTCATTACTTTAAATAAAAACAAATCAAAATGGAAATTTTGTGCAACTGTATATATGTGTCTACACACAGACACACACACATATATATATAGATATATATATATATATATATATATATATATATATATATATATATATATATATTCACTTTATAAGCTCAAGATACCGAAATATTGAATTTTAGTATCTCGAGACTGTAAAGTCGACAATGCACAAAACCGAAAGTACAAAGTCTCAAGACTCAGAATATTGAAACCCCAAAATATCAAAAATCAGGGTTTGCAAAAATCTTTACTATATGTGCTCCAAACACTTCTTTTATTTAGTGTATGTGCTCCAAATACTTCCCGTCACCATCACAACTCCAACGACATCACCAGCAAATGCATAATGCACCATCCACTAATCGAGAGACTTTACAGGTATTCCCCACTTCATGTGCTGTCAACACTCCTCGTCACCATAAGAACTCCACTGCCATGACACATACATAAAATCACACAATCCCTCACTAGGAACACTGTTACACCACTGCAATCACAGAGAGTATCCTGTACTGCTGAAGAATAGGAATAGTAAGCACACAGATTGTAATGTACATGACTCACACTTTTAGAACACGTGCAATTGCTCTCAAGAAACCCACTGTATCATACGATCCTCTGTTATTCAGAATATAGGCAAATTATACATGTCTCCGGATTACCTGCCACCTTTTCGGCGAAGGCGGACACCCATCAGCCATCTGAACCCTGAGTTCTTCTACCCGATCCTGCTCCCTGGCCAGTGTTGACATTAAGATACCCAAATCTGTAGCTGTGGCTCCTAATAAACATTTTAGTCTATGATGTCAGGCCTCCACGGAGTTCTGCATCTGGGGTAGAAACAGGGCATTTAAGTCAAACACATTCCTGAACTCAACAGGAAAAAGGGGTGGGAATCTACATTGAGACATAGTGCATGTACTAAATTTCCTACATTTGCCCAGAACATACCAGTCTGAAAAGTACTGTATCAACTCCCTTCCTTCTGCAGGGAAGGACTCTCGCAGCAGTGCAAATGCTGGTAAAACCTCCTCCTCAGGCAGGAAAGCCATTGCCAGCAAACACTTGACTCATAACTGAAAGTTATAATCAGTATTATAAAGAGACGCCAAACCCAACTGTTGTACTTTTTGCCAGATATTCTGGCCAAAGTGCAACATACAGCCTTTAGCTGTAACACCATTAATATTAGATTTGATACTTTTAATAGCCGCTATTTCCAAATCTGACAGCACATAACGGGGAGGTGTCAAAGCCATATTCTGCAAGCAGCTGAAAAAAACAGTGCCATATATAATTATACACCTTCAATGATTTTTTTACTCATCAAACAGAATAATAATGGCACAGATTTGCTATAGCCACCGTATTTGACTAGTCTACGTATACTGTAAAGTTGATGGCAGATGATGCCCTTATAGAAAAACATGCCATCCATCAACCATATTGTAACATTGCTGAGATTGTATAGGTTATTGACAGTAGTAAGGACAATTACTGTGTTATCTTTGCTAGTATCAACAATCCTGTTTTCTACAAGTGCCCCTGTTTTCGTGGGGAAGAGTTTTACATCTACATCCTGTAACTGCATGGTGGGGTTGCTAGTATGTCTGGTGTCTTTCCTCCTCAACCTCCCAACTTGCTGTAATAGTGCTTTTCGTGAAGGAAGGTTAGGGATTATATCTACAGATGTGGAAGGTAGAGCATCATCCACTAGCAAACACAGGGTATATCCCTTGACACTTCAGCCCTATGTTTCAGTTCTTAACATACCATGCTTGTACCTGGCAACTTCGGTCAGATCCCCTGCATGATTATGCTGGACAGTTTTAAGTAACTCTTCTCCAGTGGCACAGATCATTGTAATTGCCCTACCTTTACACTGTTGGACAGCTTTCCACTTGCAACACCAATACTTTTTATTTTTCAGGGCTCTTTCTAGGTTCATAATATATCCTTGTAGTAGCAGCACCGCTTTCCCTTTTTGTGATATACCCATTTCGTAAATCGTGCCTAAATTTCCTGGCACAGGGTATTGCACGTCAGCCATACTGCCTAGAGTGCTCCATACTGCTTACGGAAGCTATATGTATGGAATTGCCATGGGAGGTGTTAATTCAGTTATTTGTGCTGTGAGTAAGTCGATTTTCAGTTTTGTGAATTGTTGACTTTATAGTCTCGAGATACTGAAATTCGATATTTTGGTATCTCGAGCTTGTAAAGTGAATATATATATATATATATATATATATATATATATATATATATATATATATATATATATCTGTGTGTATGAAATGTGTGCATGTAGCATGTATACTATATGTGGGATGCAGTACAATGTAAATACATCTACAGAGAAATATGATATAGATACTTTTGTAATAAGTCACATATGCACTGATATATGGACGTGAATGTGTGTGTGTGTGTGTGTGTGTGTGTGTGTGTGTGTGTGTGTGTGTGTGTGTGTGTGTGTGTGTGTGTGTGTGTGTGTGTGTGTGCATAACACACATATATGCAGATGCACATAACTCTACACACACACACAAAACAACAGATGAGGTGTGTGCATGCATGTGTGTGTATTATATAATTGTCATCATCCTCACCAACCTCCTTTTTCCTACTTTCTACGTCCCAAATCTTTTTCACCATACTAGTTATTTGGCCCAACTGTAATGGTTGCTCCATTTCAAAATTTGTAGGTTTAGAATATTTTCATAGTATTTTAGGATAACTAAAGTGATGCAAATATAATTATCTTGCTGCCTTTTTCTTTTATGAAGCCATAAAATGTTCACTTGTGGATTCCTAGTCATTTAGAGAACAGTAACATCTTACAGTGCTGTGTGTTGTGCAATATGGGTGTGTGAGGATATTAGATATTGTTATCTGTACTAGCATGACTGGCAGATGTTTTGTAAATAACTGTAAATAATTGTAAATTACCCTGTGTTACATATGCCAGCATAACTAGCTATAATTTTGTAAATCAGTTTATGTCTTTTGATTATCACTCTGATTTATGCAAGATATTTGAATGCCAAACAGTGTTCTTCTGGCTGACCAAATATTAATGCTCTTTGTAAAGAAAATTCTGAATGCATGGTATGCCAGAGTCAGATGACCTAGATGTGATGTCATTGTTTGCCAGGGTTGGGAGAACAGAATCTTCACTGCAGCTGTTTGTTTACTTTTCTAATTCTGATATGAGAGTAGAATTATCATGGCAGCTTCCTGTTACATTTGAAAAAGATCTGCTATAAAAAGTAGGTTCTGAGTCAGTTATTCAGTTTTCATTTAGTTGTTTTCCAGAGCTGTTCAGCAGTAGTAGTCCAGTTGTTTCCAGGAGAGTAGTTGTTCCAGTTGCTAAAGACAGACAACGGCCTGGAGTATGGACATCATTTCTCATCTTACCTTGCAGAACTAAGAATATTGTCTTGCTTTGCTGAATTATTTAGATTAGATAGGGTCAGTTAATCTTCAGATAGTCAGGGAAGTGCACCTAGACAGTTAGAGGTTTTCTAAAATCAATGTGAAATCTATCCTGCAGAATTATTTTCATATTTCCTGTGTGTGAAACTCTGATGTTTATTGGAATAAGTTATTCAGTACTTACATGTTTTAAATTATTTTATTTATTGTTAAATGTTTTGCTACCTATCATTATGGCTGGTTATTTTAGTTAATATTTCAATAACTTGAGAGTGTTTATGCTTATTGTGATAACACCAGGGCCACTCCAAAAAACTTTACTGCTTAGGATACATCCTACCGTTTGTTTCAATATCTATTTTTACCCATTATAATTGAACACCCCTTTTGAAAGGTATTGTGGTAGCCATTACCTTGTAATTTGGTCAAAGAAACATAGCAGGCAAATCTGTGTCTGTCTTTCCCAAGAGTGTGTTTATGTGTGAATATTAGACGTTTAAAAGTGAGTGTGTTAGATACCTACAACTGAGACACAGTGTTCTGCAGTGGTTAGTGTGAAGATTCATTTGGGGAAATGGAGTGAAGCATATATTCCAGTCCCAGGTTTGGAAACTGTTCTTGGTGTACTCTTAGGGGAAATTGTGTATTTCTATCCCTGTTTTAGTGACACTCCCTTACCGGAGACAGTGGTGAGGATTGAGACTCCTTAGTTAAAGAGGGCTCGTCACAGAGTGGATACAATTCATTATTTATAATAAAGTTAACATAGTAGGGTTAAGCATTATTAATATATACATTCTAGTAAATGTTGTTTAATGTTTAACTTATTCACTGTCACACCTTGACTATTTGTTGTACATGCAATCTTAGTGTTTTTATGGCAGTATTTTTTTTCTTTGTATTACTAAGCACATTTATTACTGCAGCTGTAATTACTGAACTATCTAATTATAGGCCTTAGTGGAGATCCTATCTCCACTATCAAAAATACTAGGAAAAAAGCTTACACACACAACTTTTACACTATCTCCTAACTAACAATCTACTGACTAAATCACAGCATGGATTTCAACCCAGTCACAGTACTAACACTGCTCTATAACACTAATACCATTAATCATCACAGGAACAAGGGATAGTCTCATCTACCTTCCTTGACCTGTCTAAAGCATTCAACACTGTCTCACACCATAAACTACTAACCTAAAACGTAGCCACTCTGCACTTGAATGGTTCCATAATTATCTAGATGGCCGCCATCAAACTGTAAAGTGGCAACATGACATCTGTCCTCTGCTTCCTGTTACTCTTGGAGTTCCTCAAGGTTATATCTTAGGTCCTCTCCTGTTTAATATCTTTACTAATGACCTTCACTCTGCCACACACCTTGCAAACTTTGTCCAGTATGCTGATGATTCCACTCTTATACGTGTTGCTCCTGCCCTCAAATAACTAAAATATATTACACAACAATCTTTCTCTGCAGTGGACTCCCGGCTTTCCAATTCACAGCTCATCCTTAGTGCTAATAAAATCAAACTTATGCTCTTCCATCCCACCATGACCATTGACTCCTCTCCTGCTTTCCACATCACATCTTCAATAACACCATTATCCACCCCCCACCATATCTCAAACTAAACTCCTCTGCATAATCATAGATAATAACTTGAAATTTGACATCCATATATCACAAACTATCAATAGAAACAAACAATATCGCAAGAACCCATTTACAATCCACACTCATCTATGCATCTTCCATACTCACCAACATAAAGAAAATAGATCTAGTAAAACTGTAATCTTACTATAATAAAATAGCAAAATTCGCTACAGGCTCTCCACATAGAACTCACCACTTTATACCAGTAAAGCAACTCAACTGGTTAGAACTTCTTCAACTCTTATCCTACACACAGCTTACAATGACCCACAAACTACTATACCTGAAAATAAAAACAGCCCTCCAGAGTATACTACTACCTTACTCTAATACACGTATCTTACGGTCTACTAATAAATCTCTATTAAAAGCTACCAAAGCCTACAATACTGCTGGCCAGTCAGTTTATTCTACATATACAGCAAAAATCTGGAAGACACTCCCTCTAACATCAGAGCCACAACTAACAGTACTCAATTTAAAAAAATCACTCAGAACCCACCTAACTAATAAATGGCTATGTCCATACTCCAGCCCTGTCTAACTAACCATAACCCAATTAAAACATATCAACTTACTCTATTCATTTTCTCAACTAGCTGCTCTCCTTCTCACCCTAATTCCTTGACAAATAACTTCTGCAACTCTGACATACACTCAACATACATATTCTTTACTATGCTCTGACATATTTTTATTGTGAAAATGTACAGCAACATGTCCATGTAAATAACTCTTTGTTTTAACTTTGTATTATTTGTTGCTACTTAACTTATGTGATATCTTTAGCATTTGCCGCATCCTTTGTGACTGTTTGTTAATTATGTGATAATTACAAGATCCGTATTTCTACTTGATTTTACATTCTGTATACCTTATTTGTCTTTTGTCTTTTACACAACTGTGGAGCTTTTCTCTCTGGGCCTCCACTGAAAATGGGCACCTGCCCAGTTGGACTTTCACAGTAAACAAATGTCAAATAAAATAAAAACATGCAGCCAGATAGTGATTCATAGAACCTGGTAGCATTATAAGGCAATAAGTGAAAAGACAAAGAAAGAAGGGCATGCAAATCAGCATATAATGACATGCAAATGAATAAGCACAGTCTAATGAGTGCATAATGATATGCAAATAAGGAGTGATGAAAGTAGGTCAGGATTCATAGTTGGCAGGCACAACGCCATGCAATTACTAGTATCTGAGTATAAAGGCAAAAAATTACTGCAAATCTTTCAGATTTGCATCTGAAGATAATGCTGGGAGTATCAAAATTACCAGTCCAGTAACAATTATTTTAACATAGTGCTGCTTCCAATCATCCAGGAGTAAGTTTTGGTGGCAAGCAGCATGACTGAAATCAATATAGACATAGAATTACCTCTCATCAAATGGCAGAGCAGCATCTCCAGAACCATCTACAAGAAGAACAAAACATCATATGGAAATCGGCTGACTTCTAGGGCCCATAAACTGGATCTGGATTAAAAGGCATTACATTTCTATACCAGTGAATACCAATATATGAGCAGCTCTCACCATTCTAGCTACAGAGGCCTTCCAAAGTCAAACAGGAGATGCTGTGGATATTTTACAAACAATGGCCTGTAGAATGCTGAAGATGTTCCTCAGTAAATTGCAGGAACATGAGAATCAGCACATCTACTTCCCCAACATGGTGAGAGGGAGAGCCACTACTATGCGCAGGTTTTATGACTTCACCTGCTTCCTTGAAGTGTGGGAAGCCAAATAGTGCACACATGAGGCAATAAAAGCCTCAGCCAGTTTCCACACTCTGGAAGTGTTCACGATGCCCACGTACAGCACACAAGTTGTCTGTGTCAATGCTTCCTGCATAGGGCTGCCTAGAAAGTAAATGCATTCACATTAGTGGATCCACATGTCTACAGCCACATACAGTACATCTATCTGTTTCACACCTTCCATGTATATCATTACTATGCTGCAGGTAAAGCAAGAAAGTCTCAGAGCACTAGAAGGTGACACCTTTATGTAACTCACAAAATATGGCTGAACACCAATGTAACACTGCCCATGCCGAAACCAGGGATATAGTGGAGTGAGTGTCTGGTCTGCTTAAATGTTGAATATTTTTGTTGGGGAGCACTGCAGTACACCATGGCACAGCCTGCAAGATCTTTGAAGTATACCGCATGCTACAAAGTATGAAACTCAGGAATTAGGCAGCAGGCCAACAACAGACATTAGCCAGTACCACCTCTCAGACAGCAAAGAAGATAATATTCAGCAGCACAGGTGAAGCCGTCATGGGTAGGGAACCAGTGGTAGCACTTGCTAATTTTTCATACTGAGGTGGCCATTGCAGGCACATGTGATTCCATAGTCTTTATAAAGCCTATCACTCCATCATCTCTGGACTGTATGGCCTTCTGGAGGTATTGACACTATTTGGTCAAATTCTTTGGGAAACCACTCACCATGCCAGTCATCTCCAAGTCAGCATATATAGGTGCAGACTGGCCCAGATTATAGCCCTGAACCTCTCTTGATTGATGACAGGAGCCACCTGAATATCTGGGCAGGCTTTGATATTTTATGGTGTCAAGAACACCTGTTAGACTGTTGTGTGGCATGTATACACATCTGAGTAAGTGTGCTGGTCCACCACTGCTGCCCTATTGTATGCAATGGTGCTGCTGCTGGCCACATGAAAGACCTCATTGACAGAAATGGTGAAGCCCATGCCATGAATCCTGTACAGTGGGAGTGGGTGAGGCCACAGTGTCATCCTGGACAATAGATACAGGACCACCCTGGATACAATTAGCGTCAGTGTACCTTGTAACAGTGACTTAATCTGAATGCCAGCAGACTCTGGGCAGCTGCTGACCTCAGCCGGTTGTCGAGGCCTAAACTCTACATCTGTCACTATTGACATGATTGGGTCAGAACACAACATAACAAAGAGCAGATTGATAATGACCAACCCTATAGCTTGTGATGCACAAACACCATACACAAATCTGTGCTTGTCGTCCCCTGAGTAAAAACAGTGGAAATAATTAGGGTGAACACATGCATTATTCATTGTGTGTCACATAGAAACTGTGGAAAGGTGCATTATAGTACATGTGTTAAGACTATTAACCTGGCTGGCCAGTCTGTAAGACATGTGATATCCGACCAGTCACAGAATGTGTCCACTTCCCCAGGTATGATGCCTATATATTCATCATCATCATCATCTCATTCTAAGGATGCCAGGAATGACTCATCATCCATGAGACTTACAGTGACAGATGGCCACTACTCTAGTTGTAGACCATTTTAACTGCTCTGCTGCATGCCTTCTGTGAGGCCTGCTGCATCATGTCTTTGATACATTTCAAATATCATTGTATTGTATTATTCCTGCCACAAATGGCATTGATGTCATGAACCACCATGTCCACCATGAAGTCTTTTAGATTCTGTTGCTTGCCCCATTTCACCAAACAGTACCATCCATGGGTCCTGAGTGCCTGTAACAAGATGTTCTTCTCCACAGGGCTGAATTTATCTAACTTCCACCATCTACCCCCCCCCCCTTGCTGGAGATTTACACCTAGAAAAAAGGAGCACATAGTTGCAGGGCACTCATGTCTAAATGGAGTGGGTTAGGTCTGAGACATGGTGGCTTGACTTGGCAATGCACAGCACGGCAAGCTTACACAGGGATAGTAAATCCAAAAAAAGAAGAAGAAACCACCAAACAAATCCAGAAAAACTGCACACGAAGCTGGAGACCAAGCTGCCACCAAATACAAATCTTTATTTTCCAACAGTTAGTGCTTTCGTCAGGCAGGAATCACCAGACTTCATCAGACAACCTCTAAACAAGCTGAATGCTCTTTTATATAATATGCAATTACCCAATAAATAATCTGGTTAATTAATACGAAAATTGTCAATTTGAAAAAATACTTTAAACTTTTTTTTTAAAAAATACACAGTGCAGCAAGCAACGAAGAACAGCCCTCTACAAATACACAAAAAACTAACCTATTGTGCTCATATATTTCTACACCTATATATACTTAAAACAATAATCTAAACATAATATAAAATAAAAAAAATATTATGTATATATATTATATGATAAAAGACCTGTTTTTGCAAAAAAAAAAAATATAAAAAATGTATTACAATAATGTATTAAAATACACTAGTACTATGTTTGGGAGAACACAGATTCCCTTATGAATACCTGTAAATATGAAATTGATTCATCTATCAAAAACTTTCAACTTAAGTTTGCTAGAAATAGACATTACATCATTGAGACCTGCTGGGGAATAAGCAAATAAATAAACTTGCCACCAGCCCTCACTTTCCTCAAGATACAATTTCCACGGTCCCCTTCTAGCCTCACATTTGACTTGTATAACTAAAAATTTGAAATTACGGTCAGGATTTGTTTTTATATGTCTAAATAGAGCATTTTTTGTATTCTGCTGTTGAATTTCATACACATGCTCATAAATACATTGAGCAAGTTTCTGTTGGGTTTTCCCAATATAAAATGCGGGGCATTGGCAACAAACTGCGGCATATATGACACCATAAGACTAGCAGTTTTATTTACCCCTTATCACTTTTTTCTTACCACCAATACTAATAACATTACTCCTCAAAATATATTTACATTGGTGGCACATAGCTCAGGGAGCCATACCCCCATATACTTTGTTGTTATAATTATTGGGCATATATTTTTCCAGCAAGCTCTTCAAATTCTGACCTCTACAAAATACAAATTCATGTTTATTACCAAAGGTATCTACCATACTTTGCTCCTGCATAAGAATAGCCCAGTTCTTATTAATAATATCCTGAACCAACAAGCTGTCACTAGAGTAGGTACTGACAAAAGGACATTTTACCTGGTGAACATTATCACCACTATTACACCTTGATCCTGAGACTGCCAAATTATCATTATGCGCATGTACATTTAAGTCATGATTATTACTATTGTAGTAAAGTACTGTCTCCAAACTCTGTATAGGCGTATCCTGACAATTCAAAATCGGAGTATAAAACCCATTCCTTCGTTTGTTGATGACTTCCTGTTTTAAATTATAAATTAAACTGATAGGATACCCTCTGTCCAAAAACATTTTACCCATAAACTCACATTCATCTAGGAAATCATCAAACTGGGAAACCATATGGACAGCTCGGATAAATTGACCTTTAATAATCCCCCATTTAACATGCCCAGGATGGCTACTAGAATAATATAGCATGGTATCTGAATAAGTAGGCTTCCTAAAAATCGTAGCCTTAATGTTTCCATCATTAATTTTTGTAATCATGACATCCAAATAGGAAATTTGTTTAACCTCTGCAGTGTAGGTAAACTGAAGAAAACATGTAGTTTGATTAAGACACTCCATAATATAGGAATATCACTCAAAGTTCCTATCCATGCTATAAATAAATCATCCAAATAGCGTAAATACAGGGGTATATGTTTAAAGTAAGGGGAGGTGAAAAGGAAATGTTTCTCCCACCAGGCCATCACTATATTAGCAAAAAGGGGGCTGAAAGCCGACCCCATTGCTACACCTTCTAGTTGTTTAAAATGGTGGCCAACAAAATATATAGAATTGTTTTTTAGAACAATTTCCATAAGCTGTGTATAGGTATTTATTGTATTTTGTTCAATATGGAATTCAGTATGTAAAAAATCAGAAAACCAATCTAGACCTGTAGTGTGAGGTATACAGCTGAAAAGATCCTTGACACCAGTAGTAATAAATACACCCTCAGTATATGGAACAAGATGATTACATTTGTCCAAAAACTGCCAAGAGTCACGGCATAGGTGGGGAAGACATAGGACCTTTAGCTTCAGTTTGTTATCCAAACATTTAGCTATATAGCTAGTTTTGGACCACCCTGAATCAACAATGGGCCTAAATGGGGGGTTGTTTAAATCCTTATGGATTTTCGGTACTCCGAATACGGCTGGAATCTTAGGAGTATCTACAACCATGTAATTGTATTCATCAATATCTATCTGATCTTGGGTAATCATATCAAACAATTCCCAATCAATACACTGGTAAGCAATATTAACCTCATTGACTGAGGCCTCAGAGTAAGTACTACTATACAACAGCTTAAACATATTTTGTAAATAGTTTTCCTTTTGAAATATAACAATACCCCCCATTATCCAGTTGCATAAACCTGAGTCCGGTTGTTTCCTTGAGCTCCATTAATAAATTCCTTTCAGAAGCAGTTAAGTTATTATCATAATCTATTCTACATTCATCCATATAATAACAGAAGTCCATCTCACACCTAGTTTCAAAAGTCTTGAACAAATTATGTAATTCAGGGTTATATGTACTTGGTATTCTGCAATGTTTATTAATGTTACTATAAACATGTTCATCATGTCTATGCAAATAATTAAGATTCATATTCCTAGTAAACATTTTTAAGTCACTAACTAGATATCCAATATTGGAAAATTTACTAGGCACAAAATTGTAGCCTTTACTAAATAAGTTTGCATATTCAACAGTAAATGGAAAGTCTGTGAAGTTGTAAACTTTAAAATCACAGCACGAATTATGAGCAATATTTAAATGTCTATGAACAGTCACCTCTGTAGTCTCCATTGATTGTAGTTGTTGTTGGGCCCGTTCCTCCACCTGGGTTGGTTCCACACATTCCCTTGTGGATAGGGGTTCCATTGCTGGGGTCTCCTGTTCCTTAACCTCTCCGATCTTCGTAGCCCAGGTGCATCCTAAAGGACGGCCTCAGCATCAGATACAATGACCTCTTGCTGCTCCAAGTCTATAGGCTGCACTGAGTCACCACCACGAACAACCAGTGGGGCTGGATAGGCTGCACCAGCCAGATAGGCTTTTCTATCCCACTCTAATTTTTTAGACTTGCGGTTAGTTATGACCGCTATCATCCCATCCACTCGCTTGAATAACGTATCGTATTGTAGTTGGTAACGTTCGTCCAAACCCCCAGATTTAATGTCGGCATCCAGGGCACATATTTCGTTGTGTAAACTCTCCAAACGAACGTTGTTATGCTTGACCATGAGCTCCATAAGCTCACACCTATGCCGATTGAATAAAACCAAACGTTCCTGATGGAAAAGTGAGTGTTGAACAAGGCCAGTCGGGAATTTCCAGGTTCGAAGCCCCTTTGGAACCTGGTGAACTTTGATACATTCATGAAAATAAAAATTCTCCTGTAGTAATTTTTTATATATTCTTGAAAGCTGTTAATTTAATATCTAAAATATCAAGCATCCCCGCAACAGCTGAGTTAGATGGTACATTCCTGCCCAGCCAGGAATCAAGCGAACCAGCAAAACCAACATCAATGTTATTATTATTGACCATACTAGAATTCATACCTCAGAAGGAAGGTTGCTGAGAATTGGATACACCAACAGTATCAATTCCATTTACCTTTCTTAAAACAGCAGGTGTACAATTATAATTAGTTTGCGAACCTGGTCGTTCATTTTCTTTTGTAGTTTTAGGTAGAAGTTGCTGTAGTCCCTGAGCTGCACAAAATCTTCGTAGGTAACCACTGGATTTCCTTCCGCCATGGTGCTAAGACTCAGTAAATCCAAAAAAAAGAAGAAACCACCAAACAAATCCAGAAAAACTGCACACGAAGCTGGAGACCAAGCTGTCACCAAATACAAATCTTTATTTTCCAACAGTTAGCACTTTTGTCAGGTAGGAATCACCAGACTTCATCAGACAACCTCTAAACAAGCTGAATGCTCTTTTATATAATATGCAATTAACCAATATATAATCTGGTTAATTAATACTAAAATTGTCAATTTGAAAAAACATTTTAAACTTTTTTTTAAAAATACACAGCACAGCAAGCAACAAAGCACAGCCCTCTACAAATACACAAAACATTACACAGGGATAGGAAGGCAGTGGAGTTGCATACATGGTAAGGGGAGTAGTGTACCCCATGGCAACCAAGGTGAGCTGGATTAGGAGTGGACCTGGTATATCTACAGCTGAGGTATGTAAGATACAGAGACCTAAAGGTACATGCTGCTCAACAGAGGCACAGCAAAATAATGGGTATAGTTCCCCATACTAAAGGGGTGGTGTAAGCCACAAAACTATGGGCTAGGCTTGTAAATGCCCTCGGGCAGATAGCCTAGTATGAACCTATGAACCTATGTAGGTGTCAGGTGGCAGAGGTAGCTGAGCTAAAAGCTTATGAGTGTCCATAGGTGACATGTGGGTTGTGCTAACAGGATTTGTGGGTGCAGTCTTCTACATTTTAAAAATCAGTCTACTGCCATTTTGATCATGTGAAGTAGACCCGCAGTGGGGTCTACTTGACATGATTGAAATGTCAGTAGACCGACATTTAAAATGCCAAGACCAAAAAAGTGAAAAGTTATATATGAGTGAAACTTCACTATACCAACGTTCAGAAGACTGAATGTTTCAAATGCTGACTTTTCAGCTGAGTGGAACAGGAAATCCACTCATTTCTGGACTGTAGTGTGATCTTGGAGTTGGTATATTTAATTTTCAGGGGATTTGGGAGGTGCAGCCCCACATGGTGGGGTCTCCCCCTGCAAAAACATAAATGTAGGAAATAAATTATTGTATTTATGGAATTTAGGAATCTTCAATGAATATTCATGTTGGTGCTGTCGATGCCATCATGAATATTCAGTGGGATTTTCTTTGGCTTTGCAGGTATTGGTTGGTGGGCGGGGTATAGGTAAGGTTAAGTGCGTAGTTTGTTTTTTTAGAATAATAGTGTACTGTTCCTATGGTATTAGTTGTTAGTTTTGCAAATTGCATTTACTGGGAGGTAAGTTGGAATGTTATTCTTTCAGTTTTGTGTATGTCTGGCATTTAGAATGTTAGCATTGTGAGTTTTCGCTTTTCTGGTGTCGGCATTTTAAAAGTAGGTCTATTGGCATTTTGAGCATGTAAAGTAGACCTGTTTAGTGTACCTTATTTGTAAAGCTATAGGGAGTCTGTCTTGCTTCTACTTTACTGCATATGCACATGTTAATGTAGTATATGTGTCAGAATGTGGGAAACATCTCAGACTTCTGCCTGCTTGCACATGCATATGTAGCAACAGTTTTGTACTGTCATAAGGACCTCTCTAACACCTGTATGTAATGGCTAGTATGTTATTTATGTCTTTCAATACTGGAAGAGCAGGAGAAGAATGCCCCCAGTTGCCATAGAAGCAGCAGACTTATGGCACAGTTGGATTAGTAGATTCCTATGTTGTCCCTTGTTTAGCACTGTGTACCAGCTGTGACTCATCATCACTAATTGCAACCTTCCCCTTGCATATTCCATCTGTGGGCCACAGTGGCACCTCAGAGCTACAAGCACATCAACCACCACCCACCCCTGCAATGACCAAAGCTGCAGATGAGGTGAGTGAGGGAGTGAGATAGTAATGCCTTGAGTTAGGGGTTTGGTTCCTGTTTGGTAGATAGTTGCCCCAATCACCTGCTCTGGCAAGCTGAAAGTGGAGTGGGTGATGGTTGACCTGGTGGTGACATGCTGGTTTGTCAAATGTCAACCTACCCTGCAGCAGATTGCAGATTAGTTAGACTGGCAGTCCCATGCCATCTGGCCACCAGAGGAAGTTGTGGCCAAGCCATCCATGACCCAGATGCAGGACACCATCTACTGGTTTCCAATGAAATACCTTTGGGCTGGTTAGCAGCTGGTGCACTACCTATATCTCACCATATCTGTACCATTAGTCTGTCTTCTGTTTGCCTGTCTGTGTGTATTTCAGCTGTCATCCTCCTACTAGTGTGTGCATATATGCCCCTGTTTTTCTGTCTGATTGTATGTGTGTTTGCATGATCCTGCTGTTTATCATTCCCTTACTTTCCTTCCCTTTTGTGCTTTTTACCCCTTCCCTCTTCCCTTCTGTCTTTATATGTAAAATTGTGATCCTCTTCCCACAAGGGAAATGGGTCTGCTTTTCCCCTAACCTGCTTTTCTATTTGTTTCTCTATTTGCTATTCTCCTTTTCTTACCTTCTTGTACTCCCCTTCCCACCCCTTTCATGAAACTAAGGTGCCTTGTTAGCTGGGCTCTAGATGAGTGGTTTTAGCCATTTACTGTATGTTGTCCACCTGATCACACCTGGTGGCAGCTTGTCACCAGAAGCTCCAACTCATGCATTCTTTTGTATATCTCACACATGGTCTTGTGAGGCTTACCCAAGAGTGCACATTTTTCATATTTTGTCTGTTGTGTTCTTGTGTTTCACTTAACATTGCTTCCATCCTCCCTCATATTCCTCCCTGCAATGTGGTTATCTGCTTGCCCAGTTATTCACATCTACCTTCCACAACAGCGTATTACCAACGTACAGCGCAAGCTGTTTGCCACTTGAAGTGCAGCTCTATGAATGCCAGCCATTGTGTATTTTATAAGGTATCATTTAGAAAACTGTATTGAAAATCTAAGGCAAAAATATTTTCATTCTAGCAGGTGTGTCTTTCATGTGATTAATGCACTCTTGTAAGTTTGGCAGGTCTTTGCATATGGGATAAAATCTTAATATTGTTTGTGTCTTTTCCCGGTTAGGGGTCGCCACAGCAGAACTCCGGTCCGCTAATGATTGGCAGTTGATTTTTACGTACCGGCTTGCCAGGCCTAATGCACAACCTTCAATGAAGGTACGCCCATTCACGCATGTCTCCACGCAGAAGACGCTCTAGCTGAGAATCGAACCTGACAGCGTCTTACTGTGAGGCGACAACGCTACCGCAGCACCATACAGCTATATAATCAGAGCATCACAATAATGCAAAAGATGACATTTTCCAGTTTACTGTGGAAAATGAACTCCTGAGCAAAACATACAATTCTCACTGTTTTGATCATGAGGTGTGATCTAAAAACAGTAAGATGACAATCTGTGAAAAATGCAGAGAATTAGCAAAAACACCAGGGTTAGCAGCATGTATTTAATTTGACAAGGATAGCATCACAGTGTGACGGCCTCTAGTGCTATGGCATCAAAAATATAGTTACTTCTCTTAAGGCTAAATAAATGTGACTTTGCAGAACCAACTCCTGAGCAAGAAGCTAACAACTTGTTCACAGAGTAGGATTTTAACAATCTGTTGAAAGTATTAGACAAAAATATGAAAAAAGAAGGCTATGAATATTAATTTAATCTGTCAATGTATAGCTTTGTAACTTTGTTAGCTGCACCTACCCTCAAACTGCTTCACAAATACAGCATCTGTCATTTTCAGATATAAATTATTTTTGTAGTCTAAGAATAACATTGTACATTAGCAAAACCAAATAACACTATGTAAAACAGAAATGAAGATTTGCATGTGCAAATGCTTAGCTTCTGTATTAGAAAGTCTATACAGCAGAATACCTTTCCCTTCAAGAGGAGGAAGAATGTGTTTTAAAGTGTCTTTTTTCATGCTGCACTAATATATAATGTTATATGTGAAATGATATGCAAAATGTTTTATTTAGTTGGAAAAATCCATTGCACTATAAATTGCAGTAGCATCACAAAAGCTGATTTTTAATACATCATGTGTGATTATGTAAACAAACTGTTAAAAGGGCTGCTTTGATGTAACTCAAAAAAAAAAAAAACAGGCTTTTAAAGTGTACCATGTCAATATACATGGAAAATGCAAAAATGGCTACTTAAAAACTGAAGCAACACTTGACTTTATCACTGAGTCAGTGTAATTCACATCTTACCAGTAAAATGTCCATCATGCCTTCCAGTAAAATGAAGTAAAATATTGGCTGTTTCCTATCATTCCAATGAAGCCTGCAGACATTGCAGACATGCATCATTATCTCTGTGATGTATTGTCATACACAGTTTGTAGAAAGAAAATGTACTGTACTGTGCTTTGAAGCATAATTTAATAAGTCCGACTTTTATACATCAAATTCCTCAAAAGTTGGTTTTGTGTGAAAGAAAATCAGGCTGTAATGGGAAGGGAGGAAACAATGCTTTTAATTATTTTTTGGGGAACAGTAGTAAGCTCCCCAAGCCCCCTCTATGGAGGATGTGCCCTCATAAAAATCAGCTACTTATTACATCTAATTCTAAGACTGACACGTTATGGGGAAAACAAGATCACATCTTAGGCATAAAAGATATGTGCACTTTGTTGCAGTTTCATACCAGGGCTATTTTGACTAAAACTGCCCTTTTAGTAAATTTAGTTAAATGAGACTGATAACTATTATTTATTTATTTACATTTGTTTACTGGTATGATCCGACTGGACAGAGCCCCTTTTCAGCTGGTGGCCCAGGGAGAAAAGCACCACATGAATTTACACAAGACAATAAATAAGTTTTTACAGTACAATTTTCAAAGTTATTCAGTAGAAAATAAGCAGAAAATTGAACAATTTATAAATATACATTTACATTCAGCAAAATTTAACAATAACAATAAGTGTACCATACATAGTGAATTGAGAAAAATTATAAAACACAAACAGCCTAACAAGCAACTAACAGTGGGTAAAACTGCCTTCCAGTTTATAGCCTGCTACAGACCACCCTCCCAAACCCAGGAACCCCGCTCGGCCTTCCTGAGAACACTGGAAAATATGAAGGTCTCTCCAAACAACATTATATTGGGCGACTTCAACTACCCTAACATAGACTGGGAGCATTACTCTAGCTCCAATACCCTAGCCCAAAGGTTCCTAGAATTTATAAACTCAAATGCTATGGAACAACTTGTTGCCACTCCCACAAGAGGGGAAAACATACTGGACCTGATCATCACCAACATGGGGGCTCTGTGCTCCAGACCAGAAGTGTATCCCTCACTGGTAAGATCAGACCATAAACTAATCTTACTAGATATTCACATCCCGACCCCAGCCCCTGCCCAGAAAACCACAGTGAAAAACTTCTCTAAAGCAAATTTCACACTCCTCAAAACCGAGGTGAAATCCTTCAAAGCCCCCGGGCCTGTGGAAAATACGGCCCAGACCGCAGAATCCTTTATAAACGCATTCTATGAACACCTTCAGGAATGCATGGATCATGCAATCCCAAATAAAACCAAGACCCTATCCTCCAAGGTTAGGCGTCCTGTCTGGTGGACCCCAGCCATAAACAAACTATACAATAGAAGGAGGAAGCTGCTACATGATAGAGCAAAATCCCAAAAAGGGAAGGCATCTCTGATCAGTATAAGCAAAAAACTACGGGCACTCATAAAATCGTCTAAGGCCAGCTTCAAGAGAAAAATTGCACAGGACACTAAGGATAATCACAAGGCTTTCTTTAGTTATGTTAGGAACCTGGATGGGAATTCCCAGATATGCTCAGAATTAGTCCAAAATGACAAAAAATACACCGAACCCACAGACATTGCCAACATCCTAGCTGACAGGTTCAGCGCAAACTTCTCACCCCCTTCCCCACCAAAAGGGCAAATATCTATCCCAGCAGAGTGCTGCCCCCCTGACATCTCAGATGCTCAGGTAAGAGCCGCCCTCTCCAAAGCAAAAAACACAGCATCAGTGGGACCAGACGGTGTCTTCGGCTGCGTCCTACATGAACTCCAAGAAGAACTAAACTCAAACATAAAACTACTGTTCAATCTCAGCCTTACTACAGGATATGTACCCAAAGAGTGGCATACAGCAACAGTGGTCCCTCTCCACAAAGGTGGTGCCTCAACGGATCCTGGAAACTATCGCCCCATAAGCCTGACTAGCTTGGTCTGCAAAGCTATGGAAAGGATCATCATGGACCTCATAAATAAAGATATTGGGGACCTACAGACAATGGATCCTACCCAGTTCGGCTTTGTTAAGGGCAGATCCTGCCTCTTAAACCTAGTCGATTTCTTTGAAACAGTCACCAAGGCCATTGACGAGGGGAAGGTGGTCCACACAGCCTACCTGGACCTTGCAAAAGCCTTCGATACAATACCCCACTGGCATTATAGATAAGCTCACCAGCTTAAATATAAACCCCTATGTCACTAGATGGGTTGCAAACTGGCTCAAGAACAGAACCCACATGGTTAGAATTGCTGGAGCCATGTCAGACTCCAAACCAGTTACAAGTGGCGTCCCACAAGGCTCAGTCCTGGGACCTCTCTTGTTCGGTATATATTTCTCGGAGGTACAGGCTAACACGGAAGGACTGTGGCTGACCAAGTTCGCAGATGACTGCAAACTGGGCGCCATAATCGACTCTCCAGCTGACACAAGCATCCTAAAAAAGGGCCTCATAGAAACAGACAACTGGTGCCAGAGCCATGGCCTCAAGCTAAACACCAAAAAGTGTATAGTCATCCCCTTTGGCAAAAAGAAAGTGCCCACAAATTACCACATAGGTGGTAATCCATTAAGTACGGAAGAAGTAATTAGGGACCTGGGTACCCAAGTTGATAGCAATCTCTCATCTGACAACCACGTGGCCAAAGTGGTTAGAAAAACATTTTATATAGCCCACCTAATCATGAAGGGATTCACATCTAGATCAGGGGAAGTCATCGTGCCTCTTTACTCATCCCTCATCAGGCCCATAATTGAGTACAATGCCCCTTTTGGGATGTACCTTACCAGACACCTGCAGCAATTGGAAAGACCCCAAAAGTACCTCACCAAGAGGATCAAAGGGCTCAAACAGATGCCATATGCTGCCCGGTTAAAGAAACTCCAGCTCTACTCAGTGGCATACCACCTGCTCAGAGGCAATCTGTGCCTGACGTATAAAGCCATGTCCAACCCGGAATTAATGGACATGCTTTACCTCAGAAAATCCAAATCCCATTGAGCTACGCGCTCGAGAGACTTGAACCTCAACACTGAAATAAATAGGACATGCTGGAGGGACAGATTCATAACCCAGAGGCTCCCTTCACTCTGGAATAAAATCCCAGTCCAGGTTAGGCAGAGTCCCTCATTGACTCTCTTCAAGAGGAATCTTGATGAGTGGATGGGAGATTGTAGGTTTACCCCGGATATCACTTCTGTGTCACTGTTAGACAGAGGCAGAGTATACTAACCTCGAAAAAGGGCATAGCAAAATTCATTTAAAATGGGTGGCGAAAGCCAAACACACTCTGGCTAGGCTTATAAATGCCCTAGGGCAGATAGCCTAGTATGAACCTATGAACCTATAGGTAGTAGCACAGATATAAAATAGCCAGAGAAGAAGATGTAATAACGACAGCGAGGGTGAGAAAGCATGGAATGTCAGGTTAGGTTTAAAGAACAGAAATGCTGGAGTAGTTAATATCGAATTAAGTGAGAAAAATAGTACTTTAGCCAGAAGTGGAGTAAGAGCAAGTCCAATTATCCATGAGATGCATTTAAGGACTTTTTTAAATGATTTGTGTTAATAGTCTTCTCTTAAAGGGGATGAAGGGCATTCCACATTTTGAGACATGACATGAGAATTGAAAGTCTCCTGCTGAGTTAGTTGATTTGGTCAGATTTAGTAAGTCTTTATCACTTGATTAGAGGGCTCTATTTGGAATATACCGAATAAGAATATTGGCTAAGCTTGGGCATTTTTCAGTTTTGCAGATTAGAAAATGTATCATATTCAACTGAGAGCAACACAAGCAATCAGAGAGTTCTAATTGGAAGAAGCAAGCAGTGGTGTGACCTGTACTGTAGGTTAGCTGTGAATTTTGCAGTTTTGTTATAGCACTGTTCTAGTAGGTTCAGTGAGGTAGTCTGTACATTGATAAGTATGGGAGACCCCATACAAAATAGTTGGAAGTGGTTATGTTGTGGCTATACATACTTTTTCTTCTTCAGTTAAAAATGGATTAATTGTGTAGAGGAGATTAAGTTTTTGATGTCGCTTTTTGATCATTTCTTTTACATAGGTTCATAGGTTGGTACTGGGCTATCTGCCCGAAGGCATATATTAGCCCAGCTACGTTGTGTGCTATTCACCGCCTCTTTAGTAGTTCCCTAGACCCTTGTACTAGCAGCTAGTACCCTTGGCCCCTATCTAGTACTGCTGTTGGTGTGATCCCCGGTGTGAACTTTCTGTTACCCATCCACTCATCAAGGTTCCTCTTGAAGAGTGATAGTGAGGGGCTCTGTCTTATGTAGATCGGGACCCTGTTCCATAGTAAGGGAAGTCTCTGCAAAGGGAATCTATCCCTCCAGCATGTTCTATTTGTTGTTGTGTTGAGGTTTATATCCCTAGAGCGTGTAGCTCGAGTAGATTTGGTTTTGCTAAGATGGAGCATGTTCAACAATTCTGGGTTGGACATGGCTCTGTACGTTAGACAGAGATCGCCTCTGAGAAAGCAGTATGCAACAGAGAACAGTCTTAGCTTTTTCATTCATGCTGCATAGGGCAACTGTTTGAGGCCAGTAATCCTCTTGGTTAGGTACCTCTGTGGTCTCTCCAGCTGCTGGAGATGTCTAGCCAGGTACATTCCAATTGGTGCATTGTACTCAATAATGGGTCTGATGAGGGAAGAGTAGAGGGGCACCATTACATCCTTAGATCTTGATGAAAACCCTTTTGTGATCAGATGGGTCACATAGAAGGATTTTCTAACCACTCTGGCAACATGGTTATCAAAGGAAAGCTGACTATCTACTTGGGTCCGTAGATCCCTTATTTCTTCTTCAGATTTCAGGGGATTACCTCCTATGTTGTAGTTTGCGGGTACTCTGTTTTTTCCAAAGGGGATTACTACGCATTTTTTTGCATTTAGCTTGAGACCATGGCTTTGACACCATGCATCAGTCTCATTTAGGCCCTTCTGGAGGATCTCCATGTCGGCCGGAGATTCTATTATAGCACCCAGTTTGAAATCGTCCGGAAACTTAGTCAGCCACAGCCCTTCCATGCTTGCCTGTACTTCTGAGAAGTATATGCCAAACAGGAGGGACCCCAGGACAGAGCCCTGAGGCACACCACTCATTACTGGTCTGGATTCGGACATAGATCCCGCTACTCTTACTTTATGGGATCTGTCTGAGAGCCAGTTTGCGATCCATCTTGTGACGTAAGGGTTTATGCCCAGGCTGGTGAGCTTATCAATAATACCTGAATGGGGAATGGTGTCAAATGCTTTCGCAAGGTCAAGGTAAGCCGTGTGTACCTCCTTTCCCTTATCTATAGCCTGAGTAACTGTCTCAAAGAAATCCACCAGGTTCAGGAGGCATGATCTGCCCTTGACGAAGCCGGACTGTGTGTTGTCCAGCGACTGGAGGTTCCCAATCTCTCCATTTATGAGTTCCATAATGATTCACTCCATAGCCTTACAGATCAGACTGGTCAGGCTTATTGGTTGGTAGTTCCCAGGGTCAGTTGTGGCCTCACCCTTGTGTAGCGGGACCACTGTTGCCGTGCGCCATTCTATGGGCACATATCCTGTGGAGAGGCTAAGACTGAACAGGGTATTAAGATGCGGGGTTAATTCCTTTTGGAGCTCGCGTATGACACAGCCTGGGACACCATCTGGTCCCATGGAGGCAGTGTTTTTAGCTTTAGATAGAGCCTTGTTAACCAACGTATCAGTAATAATTGGACTTACACAATCCCCTGGAATGGTAATAGGCCCTGTAGGCTCAAATTTCATATTTTTATCAATTACTACTCCTAATAGCTTGAGTGTGAAACAGTTTCAAATGTGGTATTATTGGAAGAGATTATAGTGAAGTTTTTTTTTTCTCTTGAAATGTTTTAGATATACAGAGAAGTTTTTTTCTTTTTTTTGTGGGGGGCGGGCATGGTCAGTAGGAGCTAGGAGTTACAGAGCCATGCCTTTACTGTGACGAGAGATTCCTGTGTTAGTTGTTTTAATTGTTCAATAGTTTTAGCTGAACATATGAGTGTTGAATCATCTGCATACTGTACTATAGATGCATTTTTGGTTGATTTGTGTAGGTCATTAATGAAAATATTAAATAAGAGTGTTCCTGTGATTGAGCCTAGTGGAACCTCTACAGATATAGAAAGGAAGGACAAGATGACAGCCAGTCCATTTGACCACCTGGTGTCTATTAGATAAACAACTGGAGTACCATGACATAGATGGACTGTCTAGTCCAAGGCAAAAGAGTCACTTAAGAAGTTTAGGATGGGACACAGTATCAAAGACTTTGGACAGGTCAAGGAACAATGATGATGCCAGTTTGCCAGCATTACAGTGCTGGTTAATATGAGTACAGAAATTGAGGCACGCTGTGTTGGTACTGTGATCTGAGTGGAAGCTGTGTTGGGTAGGAGAAAGTAAATTATTTTCCAGTATAGATTGTACTACTTGGTGATGGATGCATTTGTCTAGGATTTTGGTTAAGGGGAGAGGGTAGCAATGGGACAATAGTTGGTAAAGTCTGTAGCGTGACCACCTTTGTGCAGTGTTAAAATGCATGATTTCTTGCACAACAGGGGGACATAGCTTTCTTTTATGGAGTGATTGATTAGAATGCTTATTGGCCAGGCTACTGCATCTGCTCCTAGTTTAATAGGGTCTATATTAGTTCGCAGAAAACACTTTCCAGTGAACATGCATTCATCAACCGCCCTTCAGTGAAAATCACTTCTGCAATTTGCTGAATATGCCCAGGGCAAAGACATAGGTGGCCAAGAACACAATTTTGCCCTTTTCTTCAGTGTAGTGCATTCTTGGAGTTGGTATATATAGTTAGGGGGGTGTGGGGGCAAAGCCCCGCACTTGGGTGGGTTCACTTTAGCTAGATGTGGGTCCGTTGTGTTGCAGGGCAAGTATGTCTTTGTTCTGGGAGTATTCAGTGAATTGCAGAAATGATTTTTGCTGAATTACAGTCGATGAATGCGTGTTTTCAGCAAATTAATATTATCCCGTTTAATATATTCAAGAGGAAGGTATATCTGGGGGCAAGAGTGGTAGGCTTACGTTTCAGGAGAAGTTTTTTGATAAAGGAGGTTTGTATAGGTTTGAGAGATATTATATTTGGTGGTTGAACCACTTGGTGAATCTGGGCATACTGGGCCAATGCAGAAACTGCCTCATGTACACAGACAATCCTCTCCTCCTACCACCCAACACTACAACCTGCGAGAGGTGCACTTATATAGCCAAACTGGAAGCAAAGCTCTCTCTGGTCAAGACTGTGCTAGACAGTCAAGAGGAGAAGGCTAACACCTGCATTACACCTCTAGCAACTCATAGCCCTTCAAAACCCACACCATCAACTCTCACACATAGCAACACTAAACCCACATATGCAGAGGCCATTAATATTAACCTGCCCAAGCAACAAGGACCTCCGAAGCCGAAATGCAAACAAACACCAGTCACAACCAAAGTGACACATAGCTCACAACACCAGTGTGCCCCCCAACAACAGCCCCTAAGGCAAGACAATGTACCCAACACTTTAGTCATAGGTGACTCTATAGTCAGGCACACTGATGTCCCACTCCCCAGGCTGAACAAGGAGAAAATTACAGTCAGCTGCCTGTCGGGTGCCAGGATCCGCCACATAACCATGCACTCAAGTCACTCCACAACAAGTACAAATACGACTCTGTCATTGTCCATGCTGGAGTAAATTACTTGAGACGTACCTCCCTGGACTACATGAAAAGAGACATGGAAGAGCTCTTGGATCATGTGACCCAGGCAGGTATGACCCTACCCCTGAGTAGCATCCTGCCTTCACCAAGAATGATACCACAGTATAAGGACAAAATGATTGACTTCAACAATTGGCTAAGCTTCTGGTGTCATTCAAAGGGGATCCAGTATTTGTCTGCCTGGGAAGACATGATCGACAAACCACGATGCTTTGCCAGAGATAGTCTGCACCTGTCACCCCTGGGATTCAGGCTACTGGCTAAAGCTCTTGCCACCCCTATAGTGCCTTTTTTAGGCAAGGTTCAAAGGATAAAACCACCACCATAACAGATACAAGCATGCAAAATCTGAAGGTAATGCTATTCAATGCTAGAAGTCTAAACCTCAAAATGCACTCTCTCGAGGCACTCCTAAAAATGGAGAACATCGATATCTGTGCAGTGACTGAGACCTGGTTCAAGGCTCCAGAGAGCACCCCTGCAATACCAGGCTACAATTCTTACCACATTTTCAGCTACAAAACCAAGACCAAAACACTAAAGGTGGAGGAGTGTCCATATTCACCAAGGATATTCACACCTCCAGGCTAGTTGCCCAACACAATGCATCTGAAATTCTCCAGGTGCAACTAACACTAGGTAAGACTGCAATCCAAATTATAGCTTGCTACAGATCCCCACCATACCCCAAGATTCTCACTACACCTTCTTAAACATACTGGAAATATTAAGATACAACCAAACACCCTAATACTAGGTGATTTAAACTACCCTGCCATTAATTGGGAAAACTACTAGGGTACCAACTCCTTTTCCCAACGGTTCTTGGAATTCATAAATTCCAATGCCCTGGATCAACTAATCCATTGTCCCACCAGGGGCTCCAATATGCTAGACCTGGTCATTACCAACATGGGAGATAGATGCTCCACACCAGTGGTCACCCCCTCATTGGTCAGGTCTGACCATAAGCAAATCACCCTTGACATCCACATCCCACCCCCACCCCCCAGTAAGGAAACCTCCTTAAAAAATTTCTCCAAAGCCAACTTCATGCTACTGAAGTCAGAAGTGACAAACTTAACAACACCCACGCAGACGGGATCTGGAAGTTCGACTGTAGAATCATACACTAAGGCACTGTACGAGCACATCCACTCGTGCATGAATCGTTCCATCCCAAATAGAACCAAGATGCTCTTCTCCAAAAAAGGAAGCCAATCTGGTGGTCCCCTGCTATAAACAAACTATACAACAGAAGGAAGATATTGTTGCAGAAAAGAGGAAAATCCCAGGATGCAAAAAATTCCCTCACCAGCCTCAGTAAGAAGCTGAGATCCCTCATAAAATCCTCAAAAGCTAGTTACGAAAATAAAATTGCCAAAGATTCCAAAGACAAGCACAAGGCATTCTATAGTTATGTCAAGAATCTAAATGGCAATGCTCAGATCTGCTCTGAACTACAGCAGAATGGCATTAAATATACTGATCCCAAGGATATTGCCAATATCCTGGCAGATCGATTTAGTGCCAACTTCACTCCCCTCTCACCCCCTAAAGGGCCCATCTCAATACCAAAAGATTGCCAAATTCCGATAATGACAGCCACACAGGTAAAAACAGCACTCTCCAAAGCTAAGAATACAGCATCCATGGGACCAGATGACATCCCAGACTGTGTACTAAATGAACTACAAAATGAACTGGCACCCCACCTAAGTGTCATGTTTAATCATAGCCTAACCTCAGGCTTCGTGCCCACTGAGTGGCGCACAGCTAGTTATCCCGCTCCACAAGGATCCTGGGAACTACCGCCCCATCAGTCTGACAAGCCTGATCTGCAAGGGCATGGAACGCATTATCGTGGAACTTATAAACAAAGACATTGGCAACCTCCAGACACTGGACCCCACCCAGTTTGGGTTTGTGAAGGGCCGATCTTGTCTCCTGAATCTGATTGACTTCTTCAAGTCAGTCTCCAGAGCTGTGGACGAGGGTAAGGAGGTCCACACAGCCTATCTGGACCTCGCCAAGGCCTTCGACACCATCCCCCACTCTGGAATCATAGATAAACTTACTAAGCTGGGCATAAATCCCTACGTCACTCGATGGATTGCCAACTGGCTTACTGACAGAACCCAGACTGTAAAAGTAGCCGACTCCAAATCCAGCTCCAGACAAGTGACAAGTGGAGTACCTCAGGGTTCAGTCCTGGGACCACTCTTGTTTGGCATCTACTTCTCTGAAGTACAGGCCAACACTAAGGGACTCTGGCTAACAAAGTTTGCAGATGACTGCAAACTGGGAGCTATTATTGAATCCCCAAATTATGTGGATATTCTACAAAAGGGCCTTACAGAAACAGATGCCTGGTGCCAGAGCCATGGGCTCAAGCTTAATGCCAAGAAATGTCTAGTCATCCCCTTTGGAAAAAAGCATGTACCCATGAACTACCACATAGGTGGCAGGACACTAAACATCGAAAGTGTGATGAGAGACTTAGGGACACAAATGGACAGTGGTCTCACTTTCGATAACCACATCGCCACAACAGTTAGGAAATCCTTCTACGTGGCACACCTCATCACTAAGGGCTTTTCATCCAGAAAAAAGGAGGTCATTGTCTCACTGTACTCATCCCTCATTAGACCCATTAAAGAGTATAATGCCCCATTTGGTATGTACCTCACAAGACATCTGCAACAGCTGGAAAGGCCACAGAAATACCTCACTATAAGAATCACAGGCCTAAAGCAGATGCCATATGTTGACCGTCTAAAAAAACTCCAGCTATACTCTGTGGCATATCACCTACTCAGAGGCGATCTTTGCTTAACATACAAGGCCATGTCAAACCCTGAGCTGTTGGACATGCTCCACTTAAAGAAATCCCAATCCCTCAGAGCCACACGCTCCAGGGATCTAAACCTTATCTTCACAATGAACAAAACATGCTGGAGGGATAGGTTCCTGACCCAGAGACTCCCCATACTCTGGAATAGACTGCCCATACATGTCAAGCAGAGCATCTCATTGGCCCTCTTCAAAAGGAGCCTTGATGATTGGATGGGAGATAGGAAATTCACCCTGGGGATCATGTCAGTCACCCTGCTAGACAGGGGCCCAGAGAAGTAAATATTGTGGGAAAAAATTTCCAGGGAATTGTTATGGCTAGGCTTGCATAGGCCTTAGGGCCAATAACCTAGTACCAACCTATGAACCTATGAACAGACTCTTGTACAGGTATATTGGTAGATATTGTGCCTTTTAAAGAGTAGTGCAACTTCTTGAATGAAGAAAGTATTGACTTGATTGGTTGTTGTGGGAGTTGTTTGAGTTGTAAGCCCAGGATGCATGAATTTGTTTATAGATGACCAGAACATTTTAGGGTTAGTATGAACTGTATTTTGTTGACTGGTGTAAGTAAGATCATTTATCTGATTTGATTTTTTCTTTGGTCTGATTTCTAAGCTGTCTGTAAATCTGGAAATTGGAGTATTTTTATGTTGTTTCCAGTGACTCCAGGCTTTCTCTCTATTTTTCATTAGTAGCTTTGTTTGTTTTGTTAACCAAGGAGCTGACCTGAATTTAACTCTCTTATTTCCAGCAGGGGCATGATTGTTGAATATATCTAGGAAACTGCTCTTGAAGAAGGATACAGCTTCACCTAGTAGAAGTTGTTTTAGTATTTGCCAATTGATTGATTTTTAAGTTACAGGTAAAGGTATCTTTATCAAAGTTAGTTATGTTGTGAGCGTGATTGAATGATTGAATGATGTGGTGTGTTTTTGGGGTGGATGGACATTCCCTTAAATAAAATTGTGTAGTTGCTCACTTAGATAATCTGGTAGGGAGCCGACAGAAACATATTTTTGGAAAATTTGTGAGTTTCCAATCAAACATGCTTTGCCTGTTGTTGTTTCTGTTGTATCTTGTTGGGATATCTATAAGTTGAATAAATCCACAAAACTTAATATTTTTGTTGGAAGCTATGTTTTTACTGTTAGCCAATCAATAGCAAAATCTCCTATTATGATGGCTTCTTGCTTGTGTCAGTGTTATTCCCAGGGGGATATATACTCCTACAATAGTTATGCTTTTATGGCTGTTTATTTTCAGAGAGGACATCAGAATTTCAGCCATTCCTATAGTTGGGGGAGTAGCTGGATGAAGTGAGAGGCTAAGAGTTTGTTTATACATGATGGCAACCCTGCCTGTGTTTTATTTTTTTTCTATCAAGTCTAAGGAAGCTATAGCTTGTGAGAACTCTTCTTCATTGTGAATTTTCTGCTTTAGCCATGTTTTGTGGCTATGATTTTGTCAAGGTACATGCTGGAAAATCCAGGCATGTGCCTACGACAGTTTGCCACAGATATTTATGAGGTCGATATTAGAGGAGAAGCCCTTCTGAATATGATGGGTGAGGGAAGATTTGTGAATGGGGTTCTGGGGTTGAGTTGGATATCACATGAAGGTTGAAGTTTTAGAAGGTGAGGCTGTTGTGTATATAGACACTTATATTTAGGCTTTGACAAGATCACTGACATGTATTTAGATGGAGTAGACCTATTTGTTTTTGAACAGCTGGACATAGGAAGGGGTAAAAAGGGTGGGGGTTATGAAGATATTGTTATGTTTGAAAGTAGTTTGGTAGTTAATTGAGAAAGACAAAGGTAGCTCAATACTTTCAGGTAGGTACTGTGGTGAGGATAAGTGTGCAAGTGCAGTCAGGAGAAACAGAAGAATATTTAGGATGAGCATAATATTGTAGGGAAGGAGTTACCAGGTTAATTTAAGGTTATTGCTTATTGATGGATGAACAGCGTGATCATTAAGGAGAATGGCTAGTTGTGGCAGTGGATGCTATTGGCGTAAAATTATTGGTTCATAAGTTTATACTAAGCTAAAAACCACCAGGGTCTTTACAAGCCTAGCTATGCAACCCAACCCAGTTTTATCTTTTGTCTTAGAGTTCCTTGGACACCTATATGGTGAGATATGTTAGTAAGGAGGTAGCTAAGGGTTTTGTGTATGTGTGTGTGTGTGTGTGTGTGTGTGCGCGTGTGTGTGCGTGTGTGTGTGTGTGTGTGTGTGTGTGTGTGTGTGTGTGTGTGTGTGTGTGTGTGTGTGTGTGTGTGTGTGTGTGTGTGGGGATTAATTTACTTACTGTCAACTTCTGTCCATCAGAGACATGGGGGCCAGGCTGGGATGAATTTGTAATTTTTCCATCCAATGATCAAGGTTTCTTTTGAACAGAATCAGGGATGAACTCTGCTTCACATTGATGGGAAGCTTATTCCATACCACGGGATCCTTTGAGATATGTATTGCTCCCTCCAGCAGGTTCTATTTATGCTGCAGACAAAGTTCAGGTCCTTGGATCTAGTGTTTCTAGTGCTGTTTGTTCTACAGATGTGCAAGAAATCCATCAGAGCTGGATCTGAGGACGCCTTATATGTTAGGCATAGATCGCCTCTCAGTAACCAGTAGGAGGCTGAATACAGAGATAGGACCATAAGATGATCTGTGTAGGCTAGAGTATTCATATCCTGGATTCTCCTGGTGAGGAACCTTTGAGGGCATTCCAACTGTTCTAATTGCCTGGCTAGATACATGCCAAAACAGGCACTGTACTCAATAATGGGTCTGATAAGGGCGGAGTATAGAGGTACTATTACTTCCTTGGATCTAGATGCCATACTCTTGCTTATGAGTTGGGCGACATAGAATGATTTTCTTACTGTCTTGTCTATGTGCTGGTTGAACACCAGATAGCTGTCAACATATGTTCCCAGACCCTTAACTATCGGGTCAACTCTTAGGGGTGTTTTATCAACGAAGTAATTAGCTTGGGTGGATGCTTTCTC
The DNA here is from genome assembly GCF_019279795.1 of Protopterus annectens. Classification (NCBI taxonomy): domain Eukaryota; kingdom Metazoa; phylum Chordata; order Ceratodontiformes; family Protopteridae; genus Protopterus; species Protopterus annectens. The sequence goes on along the minus strand of NC_056735.1, from coordinate 352,452,625 downwards.
AAAGAGCACTATAATGCATTTCTTTGCATTGGGTTTTAAACCGTAGCTTTCACACCAGTCATTTGTTTATGTTAGGCCATCTTGTAGAATGTTGGTGTCATTGGGGAATTTATGATAGCTCCCAATTTAAAGTCATCTGAGAACTTGGAGACCTTTGACATTAGTTTTGACTTCTGAGAGTTAGATGCTAAACAGGAGCAGGCCCAATACAGAGCCATTGGGTAGTCCGCTGGTGACCAGTCTCTTAGTGGAGGTACCTAGTTCTGATAGTCTACCAATAATACCTGAGTGGGGTATTATATTGAACATCTTGGCCAGGTCAAGGTATATGGTATGCACCATTTTCCCTCATCCATAGCCATAATGACCCTCTCAAAGAAGTCTACCAGGTTAAGTAGGCAAGGCTTTCCATTAACAAATCTAAACCAGGATGGGTCCAGTGTCTGTAGGATGCCAATGTCCTTGTTGATCATTTCCATAATTTGTTTCATGGCTTTGCATATTAGATTTCTAGGACTGATGGATCTGTAGTTCCTGGGGTCAGATGATGCTCCATCCTTCTGAAGAGAGATGACCATTGTGGCACATGATCTGTTTTGAGGCTGTAGCTGAAGAGTGTCTCAAGTGGTCCTGCTAGATCATGTTTTAGCCAATTTATGAGGCAACCGCAGATATGGTAGGAGATCATGGAAGCAGTGTTTTTGGCCTTAGTGAGCACCTCCAGGAACTGCTCCATGTTGGCAATTGGGAGGTATGCTTGAAGGGATTTTACAGGGGGGTCGTGGGGAGTGGGGGGGGGGGTAAAGTTAGAACTGAATTTATTAGCCAGCAGATTTGCTGTGTCACCCTGGTCAGGGAAGGTTCAGCCAAAGTTAGAACTGAATTTATCAGCCAGCAGATTTGCTGTGTCACCCTGGTCAGGGAAGGTTGTGCCAGTTCTCCACACTGTTGAGTATTACTTTTAAGATTCCCGACATAGCTTAAGAAGGCCTTGTGATTATCCTTAGCCTGGGAGGCTATCCTGACCTTGTAATTGGCTTTGATGTACTTTATTAGACATCTCAGTCTCTTAATTAGTTGAATCAGAGTGCTCTTGCCTCTATGAGAGTTGCTCTTTCTGATTTTGACCATGATTTTTTTTCTTTTGTTATATAACCTGTTAAGATAAGGATTCCAAAAAAGAAAAAAAGCACAGCAACATTTAACCTTTTATTAAAATAATGATAATCCAGCAAAGCTTTCGAGTTTCCCCTTCCTCAGTTCTATAAAATAAAACTATCGTATCTCATTTAAATACAGAAATAATGAAAATCACATGATACAGCCAACCAATAAAACAACACAATCAACAACAATTAATGACATATATTAAAAAATCAACTAATATGTATATGTGTATATGTATGCTTTTTTAAATTCATCAAGTTAGTTTAAAACCAGTTTTAACAAAAAGACAATATAAGTTGCATTAGAAGTTAATGAAATTGGCATTAAAATGTTTTAACATTCTGAATATGAAGGGGAAACCCAAAAGCTTTGCTGGATTATTATTATTTTAATAAAAGGTTGAATGTTGCTTTGCTTTTTTTTTTTTTTTGCTGTTGAGCTTTATATAAGCGCAGCTTACAGCAGTGGTATTCTTTGTTTAAGATAAGGATTCCACCAGTGTGGTTTGTTTTTGGTGTTATATCTGGGCTTACTGCTGGTAGGTAAGCCAGCCTCAATGTAGCCATTTACATGTTTTTACTGGGTTTCTGTAAGTAATTCTGCATAGGTAGCTGTGTTCTTAGGGTTTGGGGTAGCCATGAATTTTGACAAACTGTCACTTAATAGAATGCAGTATAGTTCCTAACTGTTATGGATTTAGTTGGTTGAATTTTATTTCAAGAGAGAGACAGTTTTGTGGTCCAACTTCACCAATGAGGACATGACAGAGGGGGTGGTGCAACACTCTCCCATACTGGTGAGTACTCGGTCCAATATGTTTGTGCCTGTAGTTAGAGAATGCACTATCTTGTCCACGGTGTTTTTGCTGATGAAGTCCAGGAAACACTGTACCTGTGAGTTAGAGGCAATGTACATTTCCTTGTCTGTAGAAGGGCAGTTAAAGTCTCCCATGAATAGAGTATTTGTTTGGATGGTGAGTTCCTGTAGTAGGTCTGGGTAAGAGTTGTGAGCCTTATGGGTCATAGAGACCAACCTGCAGCTGGCTAGTACGTGGTAGGGAACCTTGTCTATGCAGACTTTAATGTGGATGAACTCCAGGGCATTATCCTGTTTAACCAACTTAGAGCTGTATTTGCTGCTAACATAGAATGAGACACCTCCACATTTAGCCCATGTCTGTGCTGTTTTTGGTCTAAATATGTGGAAGGCACTGTAGCCTTCCACTGCTAGAGTACTTTCTGTGGCTTTAAACCAAGTGTCAGTAACAGCACAGATTTATACATTCTCCAGAGTGAGGAGAGCTTGTAGGGTGTGGAGTTTCTTGTTTAGTCTCCTAAAATTGAGCAGTAATATCTTAAGGTTGCTTTGAGTTTGTTTTGTTGTGTTGGCAGTTTTGTCATTTTGATCATTCTCTTTCGGCTTTTCCCGTTAGGGGTCGCCACAGCGGATCATCTCTTTCCATTTCTTCCTATCCTCTGCATCTTGCTCTGTCACACCAACCGCCTGCATGTCCTCTCTCACCACGTCCATAAACCTTATCTTAGGCCTTCCTCTATTCCTCTTACCTGGCAGCTCCATCCTTAGCATCTTTTTCCCAATATACCCATCATCCCTCCTCAGCACATGTCCAAACCAACGCAATCTCGTCTCTCTTGCTTTGTCTCCAAACTGTCCAACATGAGCTGACCCTCTAATATACCGATTCCTAATCCTATCCATCCTAGTCACACCGATTGCAAATCTTAACATCTTTAACTCTGCCACATCCAGCTCTGACTCCTGCCTTTTTGTCAATGCCACTGTCTCCAACCCATATAACATAGCTGGTCTCACTACACTCTTGTAGACCTTCCCTTTCACTCTTACGGATACCCGTCTGTCACAAATCACTCCTGACACTCTTCTCCACCCATTCCACCCTGCCTGTACTCTCTTCTTCACCTCTCTTCCACATTCACCATTACTCTGAACTGTTGATCCCAAGTACTTAAACTCGTCCACCTTTACCAACTCTACTCCCTGCATCCTCACCATTCCTCTACCCTCCCTCTCATTTACACACATATATTCTGTCTTAGCCCTGCTGACCCTCATTCCTCTGCTCTCTAGAGCATATCTCCACCTCTCCAGAGTCTCCTCAACCTGATTCCTACTCTCACTACAGATCACAATGTCATCTGCAAACATCATAGTCCACGGGCCTCCTGTCTGATCTCATCTGTCAACCTGTCCATCACCACTGCAAATAAGAAAGGACTCAGAGCTGATCCTTGATGTAATCCCACCTCCACCTTAAACGGATCTGTCACTCCCACTGCAGTCCTCACCACTGTCACACTACCCTTGTACATATCCTGTACCACTCTTACGTACATCTCTGCCACTCCCGACTTCCTCATACAATACCACAACTCTTCTCTAGGCACCCTGTCATATGCTTTCTCCAAGTCTACAAAGACACAATGCAACTCCTTCTGACCTTCTCTGTATTTCTCCATCAACACTCTCAGAGCAAACATTGCATCTGTAGTGCTCTTTCCTGGCATGAAACCATACTGCTGATCACTAATCATCACCTCCCTTCTTAACCTTGCTTCCACTACTCTTTCCCATATATTCTCTAAAAAAAATTCATATAAGATTCTTGTGTTACAAATGTATTAGAACTGTATGTCATGTGAATATCAAACTGCTAGTACAGAAGTATGTGTTAAAAAGGTTTTTGTAGAATGTTTGAAATGTAACTACAGAGTACCCTACTGGAAAAGAACAGAAATGTGCATGCAATATTGTAACTGTAAATTTTAACAGTGGAGACTGGAATACAGAAGGTTAACTTCAGAAAAATAGCTGAAATTAAATTACTTTATGGCTATGCAATAAAAAATATCTTTCAGTTTCAATACAGTAAGGAGACACAATGTCTAAAACTAGGGCACTTTCTGTATTGTCTTGAAAATGTTTTATTGTTTTATGACTTCCACCATCTACCTAAGATCTGAGATCTATGTATTTTCACAGATAGATGCTAAATGCTATCAGCTGCCATCAATGGTTGTTTTGGGGCCAGGGAACTAGTAGTCAGATGATAAGCAATGATGTCATTTTGCAAGTTATCCCAGCCGTAATATTTGAGATATTAATTTGAGAACTCCCTGACAGAGACACAGCAGACCCGTTCACTACACGTCTGCCTTGCTCAAATGAAGTAAATTATTAGGGAATAGTATAATTCTATTAGATACTGTCAGAAATATAACAAAGCTTAGCTTAGATATTTTTCTTAATTTATTTGAGACTGTCCTGCAATGCTGTTTTAAATATTTCCTGTGATTTTGAACTTTGATGTCACTGTAAATATATATTTAATACTGTCTTGTTCTTTTATTATTTATTATTAAATGCATTTAAACCTTTCATTGTGGCTGATCTGTTTAAGTTCTGAGAGTACTTGCATATTTATTTGGTAACACTGTGGGCCACTCCTAATAGCCTTGTTCTTGGTCAAACTAACATTTGTATTGATAGTAACATTACACAATAAGATTGGACACTCTTTGTTAAGGGCCTTAAAGCAGCTGATAAGGAGCTGGCTGGTGGCAGGGATAGCTACCTTATAGTCTGGGCAAAAGGGTGTATAGCTAGTAAACCTTTGCCAGCCTTCCCAGGTGTGTATGTATAAATCAAACCTCAACGAGTATGTGTGTCAGCTACTTGGGCAGGGACATGAGGCAGTGGTTGGAAAGACAGTGTGCTGGAAGTCTTGGCTTGGCCACTTAGCTGAGATCTCCTCTCTATATCTGTGCCAGTGGGGAGTCTTATTGGGGATCTAGAGAAAGAGGGAGAAACAGCTCTGGATTAACTGTGGTCTCTGCGTGCTCTTAAGGGAAATTGCACTTGATGCAGAGATCTGCATCTGGTAATACTGTGTGCATACCTTGGCATCCTATTAGTGTACGTCCCCTACTGGAGGCAGTGGTGAGGATTGAGGCTCATTGATCACTGGTCCAGTTGTGGGGCATCACATTTATTGGTTGGCAGTGGTGGCATCACTACATCACATATTAGGATTCGGTGGTGTGGATTTTGAACTCCTGTAGCCTGCAATCAGTGGTCACTAAAGAAGGTGTTTGTACTCTCAAGCAGCCACATGGTAGACATTCAGAGTTGCATATCACAACAGTTTTTTTTATTTTTTGCTAGTTTAGTTAGTCAGGGAGAGCAGGCAAGGTTGTCAGCAGGGGATTATGGCAAGCTGACAAGGAGCCAGTTGGCTGAGATGTGCCAAGCCAAAGGAGTGGTGCATGCCAACCTGACTAAAGTGGAAATGGTTGCAGCCTTAGTCACAGCTGCAGCACAGATCAGCAACCAGGACAACAACCAGTCTGGCCTAGGGGATGTACTCTCAGAAAATGGATAGTTCAACTTTGCCTCAGTGGACTTAAAAATGCATCTGGAGTTAAAGAGGCTTGAACTGGAGGCCAGACATTTGGAACTAACATCAGCAGAGAGATTGCGGCAGGAGAAAAAAATAGAATTAGAAGGAGTAGAGATACTGAGATGTCTGGAAGATGAAGAAAATGAGAGGCAGAGGCAACACGAAAAGGAGATGCTGACTTTTCACGAGGGTCATGGAGGTAATAAGGAAGGGAATAACCAAACCCCAGAAGCAATAAAGGTCAGTAAATTTCTTCCACAATTTACAGAGGGTGATCATTTTGATAGTTTTACTCATATGTGTGAAAGGGGATGTAAACAGTATAATGTTGACCGTGGGCTCTGGGTAAGGTTCCTGACCCCCTTACTCCATGGTAAAGCTGTAACTGCTATTTCTAAATTGTCTGATACTGATTGCTTAAATTATAATACTGTTAAAAATTGTTTATTAGAGTGTTTTAAGTTAACACCTGAAGCTTATAGGAAAAAGTTTTGTGAGCATAGACACAAGGCAGATGAAAATCTGTGAATATATTGCTGAGTTAAGCACTTATTTTCATAGATGGGTGAGTGGGTGTCAGGTCACCAATTTTGAAGGGCTGGCAGAGCATTTGGTGAGGGGAAAAAGCCTTTAGCACTTTGTCTGAGGACATGAAAATCTGGTTGGCAGATATGGAATGTAATACTGCAGATGAGTTGGGGAAAAGGGACACTTATACCTAGCAAGCAGGGCATCACTGCACAGGAAAGGGATACCCTGTCCTGCATATTGGTTTAAGGGAACCCATGGTGGGCAGCCTAAATAGCCCCACTGCAACCAGTGGGGCCATGCAGCGTATAGATGTCCACAGAGGCAAGGTGGGGAGCAAAAGGTGGGAAAGCCAGTAAGTGGGAATGACAGAATGCCAGCAGTAAGTTGTTAGTAGATGGCAAACAGGTCACTGCTAAGAGAGACATATCCTCTGACTTAACCATCATGAAGCCTGCAATGGTTAAAGAGGAGCACTACTTGCTTGGGCAGTCTACTCCCATCAGAGCTTTAGGAGGGAGCCCATTCCAAATACCTTTGCTAGGGTCATCTTGACTGGGAGGATGTAAAAGGAAGCAGACAAGTAGGTGTGTTTGGGGATATTCCTGCAGATCTCCTGACAGGGAATGATTTTGATAATGCAGAATCTTATGTGTATGCAGTTACATGCAGTCAGACTTGTAGACAACCGTGTGGATCTGGTAGCCTGGGGGAGGGGGACCCAGACAGACCATACACTTGAAGCCAGGACTAGTGAGGTGGCTACTTCAGGCAGGGAGATACCATGTAGCAGTGAGACTATAGGTGAGCTACAACTGCTTGTGGGTACAGATGTTCCTTTGGACAGTGTGACTGCAAGGGCAGAGGAGAGTAGTACTACCCAGGCTGACAGTGAGGCATCACTGTCAGAGGATACCAGACTTCCTGTGGAAGGGGAGCTGGGAAGGGTTACAAAGAGAAAGTTGAGACAGGCTCAGCTCTCAGACCCTACATTACAGGGCTTGAGGGAGGTAGCCAGAGAGGTGCCTAATTCTCAAGGAAAACAGGGATCTGTATACTGGGGCAAAGGGTTACTGCATAGAGAGTGGACCCCTAAGGGAGGGCTAGAGGGTGAGAGAATACAGCAGTTGGTAGTGCCCAGAGCCTACCATCTGGCACTTCTAGCCATAGCCCATGATATTCTCCTTGCAGGTCATAGGGGCATAAAGCATACAAAAAGATGTATTATGCAGAACTTTTATTAGCCTGGGATTTCCAGGGATGTAACAGGGTACTGCAGGACCTGTGAGCAGTGCCAAAAGGTAGGCACGGCAGGAGACAAGGTGAAGGCTCCTTTGATGCCTTTTACTGTGACTGAGGAGCCATTTTAGAGGGTAGCTATAGATATTGTGGGGCCTCTGAGTACTCCAAGTTCCACAGGGAAGAAATATATCCTAGTGGTAGTAGATTATGCTACCAGATACTCTGAGGCGGTGGCTCTGTCCTCCATTGAGGCAGAAAAGGTGGCAAATGCTTTGTTAGAGATTTTCAGCAGGGTACGTTTTCCAAACGAAATACTGACTGACAGAGGTGCCAATTTCATGTCAGACCTGCTGGCTTGTCTGTGGAAGCACTGTGGGGTGAAGCACCTAAAGACCACCCCCTATCATCCTCAGACTAATGGTCTTGTGGGTTGAGGTTAAACACTGCACTAAAGACCATGCTGTGGGCATTTGCAGACCAGTTTAAGAGGGAGTGGGACAAATATTTGCCCCGTCTGTTGTTTGCTTCCAGAGAGGTGCCCCAGGAATCCACAAGTTTTTCACCCTTTGAGTTGCTGTATGGGCATAGCGTGAGGGACCTGTAGATTTCATTCCTGATGAGTGGGTGAGTGTGAATCCCACAAGGCGTCTGTTGTGGCATATCTCCTAAATCTCAGGACAAGGCTCAGGGATCTCATGGGCTTGGTCTAGGAGAACCTGGCAGAAGCCCAAAGCAGAAAAAGGTCTGGTATGACAGGAATACTCGAGCTAGAGAGTATGCTGTGGGGCAGCAGGTTATAGTCCTCATTCCTGCAGACACAACAAGTTGCATGCAGCTTGGGAGGGACTCTGCATGATGGTAAGGCAGATCAGTGATGTTAACCACATGGTAGAACTGCTAGGCAGGAGGCAGGGGCACTCATTGTAGCATATTAACATGATGAAACCTTATCATGATAGAGAGTCCCTTGTGCTCAGTATTTGCAGCAGATGGCAGGAGGAGTCTGAGGGGGATCTGGTGACTAATCTCCTCAGTGAGGCTCGGACTAACACCTCAGTTAAAGGGGTAGCAATGGCCCAGCAGCTATCCCCTACCCAAGTGTGAGAAAGCTGAGCAGTGTTACAGGAGTTTGGGGACATGTTCAGTGGGAAACCAGGGTGCAGCCACCTGGTGCAGCACCATGTGGATACAAGACCCCAAAGGCCTATTAAGTAGGCCCCTTATAGAGTGCCTGAGGGAGTGAAACAGACTCTCAGGGAGGAGATAGAGGAATTGTTGGAACTAAGGGTAATCCAGGAGCCCAGCAGTCCCTGGGCCTTCCCAGTGGTGCTGGTACCAAAAATGATGTCAACACCAAGTTCTGTGTGGACTACAGGAAATTAAATAGTCACACAGAGTCATATGCTTACCCCATGCCTAGGACAGATGAAGCCCTAGACCAGCTGAGTGGAGTTAAGTATCTTACCACTATTGATCTTACTAAGGGCTACTGGCAGGTGCTCTTGACTCCCAATGTTAGAGAGTTGTCAGCCTTTGTGACTCCTTTTGACTTGTATGAGTTCATGAAGATGCCTTTTGGGATGAAAAATGCCCCAGCGATTTTCCAGAGCTGGTAGATCATATCCTAGCAGGAGCAGGAGATTTTGCCCTTGCTTACATGGATGATACTGCCATCTACAGCCATTCCTGGCAAGAGCACCATGTCAGAAAGGTGCTGGGCAGACTACAGAGGGCAGGATTGACCATTAAGCCCAGCAAATGTCGGGTGGGTATGGCAGAGGTCTCCTACCTGGGACATAGAGTGGGTGTGGTAAGATCAGGTCAGAACCTGCCAAAGTGGAAGCCATTTAGGCACAGCCTGCACCAGTTACCAGAAAGCAGGTGAGGGCATTCGTAGGGACAGCAGGGTACTACAGAGAGTTTGTCCTCAGTTATAGTCTCCTAGCTGCTCCTTTCACAGACCTGACAAGGAAAAACAGGCCAGACAAGTTAGTGTGGACCCCAGCATGTGAGCAGGCATTCCAGAAGATTAAAGGAGCTCTGGGAGACCCCTCAGTGTTGGCCAGTCCAGATTACAGCAAATAATTTGTTGTGCAGGTGGATACTTCAAACCATGGGATGGAGGCTGTACTCACTCAGATTACCTCAGAGGGAGAAGAGTAGCCAGTAGGCTCCAACCCAGGGAGGATTGCTATACAGCTGTAGAAAAGGAATGTCTAGCCATAGTGTGGGTGCTGCAGAAACTTCAGCCTTATCTGTATGGAAGGACATTCACTGTAGTTACAGACTACAATCCCTTAACATGGTAACATCAAGCCAGTCAGCAAAATGCCAAGTTACTAAGATGGAGTCTAGGGTTGTAGGCATATGATATGACAGTGCAGCACTGTAGTGGGGTTAGCAATGCCAATGCAGGGTATGGGGTAATGTATTCCCAGATAGGCTTATTCCTCTCAAGCAATGTTTCTCATGAGTCACTTGAAAAACTAGCCTGAGTCTTTGTTGGGGGAAGATGTGTGAAGAAAGGAGATACTGCCAGCCCAGCTATTGGGAATTTTCTAAATAATTACATGTCATTTGTGAATATCAACATGATTCATATAAGATTCTTGTGTTACAAACGTATTTGCACTGTATGTCATGTGTATATGCTGGTGCAGAAATGTGTGTTGAAAAGGTTTTTGCAAAGTGCTTCAAATGTCACCACAGCGTACCCTACTGGAAAAGAACACAAATGTACATGCACTATTGTAACTGTTTAAATGTATATTTTAACAGTAGAAACTGGAATACAGGAGGTTAACTTCAGGAAAATAGCTGAAATTAATTTACTTTATGGCTACGCAATAAAAGATGACATTTTTCAGTTTCAGTGCAACAAGAAGACACAATGTCTAAAATTAGGGAGCTTTCTGTATTGCCTTGGAAGTGTTTTATTGTTTTATGACTTCCACCATCTGCCCAAGATCTGAGGTCTATGTATTTTCACAGGCAGATTCTAAATGCTTCCAGCTGCCATCAATGGTTATTTTGGGGTCCAGGAACTAGGAGTCAGATGACAAGGAAATATGTCATTCTGCAAGTTATCCCAGCAGTAATATTTGAGATATTAATTTAAGAACTCTCTGAGAGAGACACAGCATTCTGTATTCAGTCTTGGACCTGACAAGAAGACTCGTTCACGACACATCTGCCTTGCTCTGATGAAGTAAGTTATTATGGAATAGTATAATTCTCTTAGATATAGTCGGGAATATAGCAAATGTTAGCTTAGATATTTTTCTTTATTTATTTGAGAATGTCCTGCAACATTGTTTTAAATATTTCCTGTGATTTTGAATGCTGATGTCACTGTAAATATATATTTAGTATTATCTTATTATTTTATTATTTATTATTAAATACAGCGCCTTCTGTGTGGAGTCTGCATGTCCTCCCCAAGGTTGAGTGGCATTCAAAAGACATGCGTGAATGGGCGTGCCTTTATTGAAGGTTGGGCATCCGGCTGGCACCTCGGCACTGTACAAATCTACTGCCAATCATTAGCGGACTGGAATTCCGCTGTGGTGACCCCTAACCGGGAAAAACCGAAAGAAGAAGAAGAAGATTGTTGGTGATCTGTGTAGAGATATTTAGGTTCTGAGAGTACTTGCATATTTATTTGGTGAAACTGTAGGCCACTCATAATAGCCTTACTCTTGGTCAAAGTACCATTTGTATTGATAGGAACATTATACAGTGAGATTGGACACTCTTTGTTGAGGGCATTAAAGTAGCTGATAAGGAGTGGATGGTGTCAGTAATAACTACCTTATAATCTGGGCAGAAGGGGGCAGAGCTAGTAAACCTGTGCAAGTCTTTCCCAGGTGCACGCATGCGTGTGCACGTGTGTGTGTGTGTGTGTGTGTGTGTGTGTGTGTGTGTGTGTGTGTGTGTGTCTGTATAAATCAAGCCTCAAAGAGTGTGTATGTCAGCTACATGGGCAGGAACACAAGGCACTGGTTGGACAGAGAGGGTGTTGGAGGTCTTGGCTTGGCCTCTCAGCTGAGATCTCATCTCTATAGCTGTGCCAGTGGGGAGTCTTTCTGGGGATCTGGAGAAAGAGGGAGAAACCAGCCCTGGACTGACTGTGGTCTCTGTATGCTCTTAAGTGAAATTGCACTTAATGCAGAGAGCTGCATCTGATAATACTGTGTGTGTAGCTTGTCATCCTCCCAGTGTACATCCCCCACTGGTGCCAGTGGTGAGGATTGAGGCTGCTTGATTATCGGTCCAGTGGTGGGGCATACATGCAGTATGATTGCAGACATGGCATCCATGTCCAGCCTGCAACCTGCATGGTGATAGGGACTTACCAGACACACAAAGGGGGCTCAGCTGGAGTAAGGGATAGAGAAAATGAAACCACTGTAACACAGAAGAACAATATGGGGTGCTGATTTTTTAATAATGCAAGCAAGGAGTAAAGTTTTAGAATGTATTACAGTAAGACTAGGAAAACAGGATGAGAATGGAGATTATGGTGCCAACAGGATAATGAAGGAACTCTCCAGTCTGAGAACTGTGAGGAGGAAAGAAAAGGGAAAGGAACTCTCCAGTCTGAGAACTGTGAGGAGGAAAGAAAGGGAAAGGTAAGCAATCAAAGGTAGGAAAGTTGAACATGAGTTAGCCAGGTTGAGGGAGACCAGGTTTAGGTACAGAATAAGATATCCTAGAAAATTATCAGGAATCTGGCAAGTTTGATAGATCAGCAACTTATAGTGATATATGGGTGATTGGAAAAAGGTTGCAGTAGTGTCATTTCACAAGAAGGGCAGCAGAACTCACCACAGAAACAAAAGACCAGTAATTCTAGCTTCAATAGCAAGCAGTGATATGGAAACATTTATGAGGGAAAGTGTGGTGGTATCATGGAGGGCATCTGTCTTCAGGATAAAACTGAAAACAGGTTTGTACACAGAAGATGTCACTCCCAGCTGGGTTACAATGGAATTAGACAAGAACATCCTATCAATGCAATCTTCCTTAATTCACCAAAATCTTCAGCTCACTACTTTGCAAATGACTACTGGGTGTGCTCAGATGTCTGTGAATAGGAGGAAAATGGTGTGATGGGTTGCAAGGTTGCTGGGTGAGAGGATATGGTGACTTATGGGAAGAGGACCCTGTCAGGAGACAAAAAGGTCACAAGTGGTGTGCTAAAGGGGCTGATTCTGGGCCCTTTTTTCTTTAGTCTGAAAATTTCACACATTAGCAGTAAAAATGAGACTTGGATTAGCCTTTTCACAGATGACATTATAATTAGATCTGTAGTTGCAGATGAAAGCACAAATGTAAGAATGGATCTAAAGAGTAAAACCAAATAGGCACAGGTGGCCATTAAGGATTAAGACAAACAAATGTGAAGTGCTGCAACTTGGATATAATAATCCAGGGGTGAAGTACAGCCTGGGCTGCACTGCACAAACAGACAGCCAAAAAGAAACACCTAGGTGCAGTAAAACAGTAATAACGGAGTGTCAAATACAGAGACAAAGACAGAGGCTAAGGAATACAGGATTCTAGAATCTATTTTGTGGAAACAGAATCCAAGAACAAGGGGATAGTTCTACTAAGCAGAGCCTTAGTCAGGCCATTGATGGAATGTTGATTACAGTTCAGGAGACTCTACAGAGAAAGTGGTATGGCTTTTCTAGAAAGGGAATGGAGAAGTGTGACAAGTTTGTTCTGGGGGATGGATTCCTGGGTTGTGAAGAAAAGCTGAATGAACTGAGACTCTCTCTTGTGTGAAAAACAGAAAGGATGAGGAGATGTGATTTTGTGCATGAGATCACAAAGTGGTGCTACAAAGATGAAGAGTTTAGACAAAAAAGGACAGGCAGGAAGGGGAATCAGATGCAAACAAATTGCAGCATTGTCAGCATGTATTTGGATGCGTTACGGTCAAATAATCATATGTCAATTAAATGAAAGAAAAGTAGGATGCAACTTAATCAATGCATTTATCATTGCATGGGACAAGTGGAGGGGAAGGGTGGCAACTGAGGGGCTAGCTACAAGTTCCTTGCTGCACACACCAGGCAGACTCGATAGATTAATAATATGAATATATGTATGTACAAATCTGATAAGTGTGAAGAGAAAATAAGTGGATACAAGTTTTTTTTTTAAGATGACATTATGGTTGCAAACACAGGAACATAACCTCTTTTTGTCTTCAGCCTGGAATTGAAATCAACATAATGTTGAGTGTTACTTTATTCCCTACCTGCACACTAGTCCTGTACCTGGCAACTCCTACATAAAAGAAAAAAAACTGCAGATAGATTTAATTTCAGACATGTCAGAAACTGATTCCTGTCTCTCTCAGTTACAGATAGCCATTCTGTTATATTACAAACAAGAAAGCGTTAATTTAAAAAAAAAACTACCAGTTATCAGATACCGATACCTGTACTTTACTCTTGTACTTTGGATGACATGCATATGAAAAAATGCAATTTAATGTACATGTACAGTTCAGATGGAGATAACCTTTAGTGAAATGAACCCTTTTGTAATGTTATTAACAGAAATCACATAGTAAAACAAATCTGTACTGCAAACCAGACACAAGGCTTATTTTACAACAACACAAGAAAAGATGCTTGTCTGGAATAGCCATTAACAACATGGCTATAGCTTCAATATACTGTCAATATACTGTCAGCTACAGGTAATATTCTGTCACCTGTATAGAATGTTTTTACTTTGCTTTCCACCCAGGTGACATTACCTGTTACAGTTGACTATATAAATGACATGCAAGACAAGAAGAAAAATCATCAAACACCAAATAATGGCAAGACATATTAATAATATAAACATAATGGCAAGACATAATAATAACATAAACAATCAGTAAAATTGGGATAATAACTCTAATCACAACTGGTAACAGCTAAGTCATTCAACTATCCAGGTAAGTAAGAACTAAATCACTAATCATGCAATAAATCACTTAATCACTTAAATGAGAATTAAAATACATGGAAAAACTGCAAGGGAGGGATGCATGCAAACATAAAAAGTAGGATGTAGAATGTAGGAACAAAAACGCATTCAGTAATAATAATACAATTTCAGATGAAGTCATGATAATGACAAGTAAATTGTAATAATGTACAGTAATGATATGTAAATTGTAATACCACACACCAGTGACTGTTAGAAAGAAAACAGTGACACATACAATGAACTAAGCATGGTATTGCAGTGGGTGTCTATACATTAGTGTGTCAAGTGAATGGCTTTATTTATAAGACCAAATTTTTACATCTTTACAGGGCAACAGTGCTCTCAGCAAATGTTTTTATAAATGTTCATACACAATAAGTAGACAGTGTAAGTCACTTAATCAGGCTTCTTCAGTATATCTGGAGAGCAATTAAGTTCCTTCACAGTTCCTTCAGAGCAAGCGAAATAAACAATTGGACACACAATGATCACACAGAGCAGAGCGGGGATATAGTGTTATCCTAAGGGTAAACATGCTGTTTAAAGGTATGAGATTCAGAAAAAAATGTATCGGTGGATCAGATGCTGGCAGTACTGGAGCAGTTAGTGACACAGAACTGAGGATCTAGAAACCAGGAAAGATCAAGTGAAATTGAAAGAAGCAAAGGTAAGCAGAAGCACATGCAGAGCACTGTCTTAACCAACATCTTAACAGCTGATGCACTCTGCATGCAATGCTGTTCCATCACATAGTGTTGTGCAGCTCCAGGGTGACTAAAGTAAATAAAAGGAATTCAGGCAGGGCTGTGAAGGAAAGAGGCAAGGAAGGCGATAACACTGACTGAATTGTGTGATACCAGCACAATAATACACTTGCGGCCAGGGCTGTTAAAAAACAAGAGTGACAAAAAGCTGCATGTATGCATTCTAAGAAGCACAAGAGCGCCATGTGTATCTAATAATACAAGTGTATTAGTACAATACCACCACTCTAGAGATTAGATGTATACAATGCAATCCACAAGATGCAGACAGGGGTCATTACTTTGCAAGATAACCAGTTGTAAAATAATGTATAGCAGATCAACGTATCTTCATAGAATTAAGTCACTGTGAAGAAGGGTAACATATTCGAAATGGCATTCATGCAGTAATTTTTCTGATGGTTGTCCTAGAGTTGACACAGACATCTACAACAACATAGTTCATCAATGTAAACAATGCCCACTCAGTAGAATGAAAGAATACAAGTGAGAACCTGCACAGAAAATGGTAAGGTGCAGAACCATGGCTATGTATCTACAATAGGTGCAGACACCAGGTTAGTAAAGTCGAAGTGCGACAAGCTAAAGCATACTATAGTGTCATGTCCAAGTTGTAACCCCAATAACCTTGCCCAAAGCCAACAATAGCATGGGCAGTAACCCATGTTTTCATTATTCAGAACAACCTCACATGACACCAAGGTACAAGGAGTACAGAGCATCTAAGTGGATTATCTCTTTGGGAAACCATCTGCTTGTTTCCATGCTAGTGTCGGACCAGCTCCATATGCACAGCAAGCATACCATTCACTTCAGTTCATTTACACTTTATTACATCACTATTTACGATATACCCAGTTCTGATGTGTAAAAACAAAAAACAAGGATTCTTAGCTGTTTTTAAAACAATTTAAACTCAACACTTAATGGCTCAGCAATTCAAAATTTGCATCTTCTATTACAACTTTTATTAATGCACATATATATGTGTATATATGTGGCTGCATGCATGCATGTTCATATTTATTTATTTTTTTCAATTCAGCCGTAAGTTTTGGTGTTTAGAACTCTCTGTTTTCCCTTCTTAGCCAATCGTGCACTGTGCAGGTTATCACAACACCAGGGAGACGTAGATTTGCTTAATACACAGTTAAGAGGTTCAACCTTTTCCAAAGGTAATTCACTGAAATTCACTTATAAAAAAAGTAATGCAAGATATTCACAGTTTTCTCCCACTTCTGGTGTAGTCTCATCTGCCTCTCTTTGTCTTTCTTGTTGTGCAACATGTGTTCTATAGCCATACTTTAGTAGTTATAATTAACAAATTAACATTGCTTTGGGATGTATTCACTTTTACAACTTATTTTAACTCTTCTTAACTTTCAGGCTTACTTTCGGCCTCTGTATTTCTTCTGTACTGCTATTATGTTCCCATCCCTATTACATTTTCTATAGCTTGGTTATTCTGTTGTATGCATTGGTTATGTAACTTTTCCATGTCTCCATGACTTTTTTCTCTAATGGCTGCTCCAGTTTCTGTCAGTTCCCTGAACAATTATTGCATTTTTTGAGTGTAATTTTAATGGTACTATTTTGTTCTTCCCTCTTTTTTCTTACCTTCGAATGCACTTGTGTCAGCCTTCTGATACTAGCTTCTTTAAACAGGTATGACAGATAAGCAGGTCTGCCATTTGCGTATAGTCCTTGACTCTTAGCCTTAAATATCCTGTCATAAAACCATAAAGTAATCACACCACTGATAACAGTGTAACTTAATATATAATCTATCTGTCCAATCCATAGTCCTGCAACCATCCTCCAGCCACCTTATCCACTTTGCCCACTCTTTCCTCACCGTCTCACTTTCCTACTTAAACCTGTTTTCCTGTCACATCGAGACATGAGATAAATTACTTTTACAATGCCTTACCATAATTACCATTCTAACTGCAAATGCATATACTGCCTCCCAGAATTAAGGGCAGGGCTTCTTGGCAATAAATGGAAGTGCTCACAGTTAACATTATATAAAACCCTTATCATCCCACACAATTATTTTTTCATCTGTCTCATAAGATGCTTCTTTGTATTTCTAGTGACCCCTCCTTTTTGCCATTGGAGCTAATGTATGACTCCCAGTAAGACAGTAAGAGGTGGCTGACTGGCTGCTTGCTCCCTTCTTGTTTGCCATTCTGCCTACTACTGCATGTTACTTAAATGACTTACACTGCTTCCATCTTGCTTTAGTTACTACAGTTACAATGTAGTTGTTTTGGTTTGTTAATTACATTACTTGTATTTAACTTTCTTTTAGTAGTGTACCCACTGGATAAACATGATGAACATTGACACTCATTTTTATTTTATTATGGGAAAAGGGTTTGTGGAAGGATGGATGGATGTAACCAGCTGGTATTTTAGTAACGTTATTCCAGTTCTCCTTTAATCTCTACATATACTAGGCCATCTACTTAACCTAGAATTTTGACTACAGTTTGCATGCTGAGATTTTTGTTTCAAACTGGTATTGACTTTACCTTTTCGATTGGCACTTGTCTGGTGATTAGAGTGACAGCAGTGATTTCACTCTGGTCTGTATATTCTGGTTAGGGGTTCTAGTTCATATTATGATGTCAAAAATAAACAGTTTTCTGATATTTATTGAAGTGTCTCTGTTTAATAGCTGAGTAATGATTGATAATCTGTGAACTCATGTCAGCTTTTTGACGGGGCTAAGTTATATCCATGATTTTATGAAATCTATTTGTAAGCAATACTTACAGCGGGTGGTGAATGGTTCTAATTGATTTGTATAACTAAGAACTTGCTTAGTTTGCAAAGTTGTACAAGTAAAATGTGAAAACATCCGTCATATAGTCTTTGTGGGTGATTCATTACTAAGGGCGGCTGACACCTCTTAACCACCTGTTCCTTTTGCCTTTAATGGAGGAAGAGGGTGTTCCTCCCACTAACAATTTAGAATTAACTGAGATCCAAGACAAACAGATGTGTGCTTTTCAAATTGCAATCTCCCCAAACATTTTGTGTATAAGCATGCAGCAGAGAGACTGCACTGAGGCTGATAGTACTTAGCACGAAAGTAGTCTGATATTGTTTTACCATGAAAAGAAACTGAAGCCATCTGTTTTAGAAAAGCAGGAGTTCTGCACGCTACTGTTTGTGTTTTTTTCCTCAAAAGCCAAAGAAACACTTAACTTTTGCAATGCTGAAGTTTGTAAAGCAGTGTCCACAATGGAAGATCACTGATTTGTAATACTAGAAACATATTACTGTTCATGTGCTTTCATTCAACAACTATTTATAGATATCTTTATACCATTTAAATGTCTCTTGGTGCTGGTTTAATTGGCTTGTAACTGGTGGGTATAACTCATGCCAGTATTCATAAAAGGAATGTATACAAATGAGTTACTTTAAGTCAGTATTACCTATTTGTGTATATTATATGCAGTTTCAATTAATAGTTATACTACAGCAGTTTTGGGTATCTGGCAGATTTCATTTCTATATTTATAAGGAAACGTTAAGCGGTTACTTCATTATTTTATGATAGGGGACTCCTGCCAGCTCTTTCTCTTCAGGCTTCCTATCTTTGCAGAAAAGTCTGGCATTCTGAAATGGCACAAGACAAAATTCTTTAAGCCTCCCTTTGTGAAGTCTCTCAAGTGTAGGTCCTGACATTTTTGTTAGTCTTTGCCATTCTTGTGTAAAATATGTCTTGGACTTTGACTTGTATGAGACCACCACTCAATACTGCAATAGAATTCAACTCTTATTTCATAGATAATATAGTGTCCCTAAGCAAGGACTCTCCAACATGTAATCCCAACCTTGCCCTACAGCCACATATCACAACATCCACTTTCACCTTCAAACCTGTGCCCACATCCTATACAAAGCTACTCTTAAACAGACTCAAACCATGCTTTACTTCATCTGATGACCTTACAAGTGAGTACCTTGGAACTGCACCCAATAGCATTGCCTATCCTGTCTCAATCCTTATAGACAGGTCAATGCAAGAATACCATATTATCTCTGGAAAAAAAATCACACATTATCCCTCTACACAAAGGAGGAAATTCAGCAGACATTAAAAACTTTGGCTGTATACCAATCTTATCTCCCTCTCCAAAATACTAGAAAAATGTATTAAAAAACAACTCCTAATCTATCTCCTGCAGAAAGAACTCCTGTCTCCCAGACAACATGGCTTCTGTCCCTCCCATAATACTAACACTGCACTTCTAACCTTTATAAATATTGTCAGTAAAGCTAGAGATAGTAGCAGACTAGTCTTCTCCTTATTTCTAAACTTGTCTAAAGCCTCTGACACAGTTTGTCACAGCAAACCTCTACTTCAAATGTTCTCACTAGATCTAGTGGGTTGAGGCCTACCTTTCTTTGGTTCGAAAGCTATTTGTTCAATAGGTATCAGTCAGTAAAATGGCACTCCACCCTCTCTCCATACCTCCCAGTCACCTTCAGTGTACCCCAAGGTCCCATCCTTGGTCCCCTCCACATTAAAATTCTAACCAACAACCTTCACACATCCACACAACAGACCTCTCTAATACAAAATGCAGATGACGCCACAATCATATGCATAACAGACAACCTGGCACATCTTCAAAATTACTCAGGAAGCCACTAAAACATGGCTTTGTAACTCATAACTCATGCACCCCCCCCCCAAAATACTACTTCTTTTCTCCTTAAAATCCCTCTCTCATGAAAAAATAAAATATAAAATCCTCTCTTAACAATGCAACAATTGAAGTCACTTCTCATAGCAAATTATTAGGGACGATAGTGGATGATATCCTTAAATGCAACCTAAATATATAAAATTGCATAAAAAAATCACCAAAACTAGGGATGTTTTATAAAGCCAAAAACTTTTTCAGCAACACAACTAAAGCTACACATTTGCCACTACTTACCTCCTCACATCACTATTTTATGGTAATCATATCCTTACCAACCTCCAGGTGTCACAAAAAGCAAAACTTGAATAATGCTGTAATAAAGTGGCTAAATTTGCAGTAAATACCCAGTTCAGAACTCTCCACTGTATAACACTAAAAAGCCTAAATTGGTTAGAACTACCCCATCAACTGACATATGCATAGCTTCTCACCAGCTATAAAATTATTCAGCATCCATCTGTTTATCCAGCACTAAATACCATTCTGTAGAAATGTGTTTCCACTCAGTCATTATGATCCAATAACCAAAAACTCATCTTTTCCCATAAACCTTTCACAAATCTATCAAATCTGCTGGTAATGGTCTGTACTTATACCATGTTGCTAAGGTATGGAATTCCTTACCTGTATCCATCAAGTCAATACCCTTACTCCAGTCCTTTAAAAACATTTGTAAAGACTTCCTAGCCAAAATCAGGCTCTGGTCTTGTTCAACCTCAGGATAAACAATATCCCCAAATATGAGAAAGTAACTATTCTTACCATATACCTCCTTACCTTCCCTTCACTCATTTCCTTACTTCAATCAATTTCTCCTCTGACTGTCTATTTAAATATACCATAATCCTGTTTTTTCTCCCACTTCATTTTGCAATTCTTGTTTGTATTATGCTAATTAATCTTTAATGTCTCTAATGTGGCTAAAATTTATATAAATTTTAAATCATTGTCATATAAGTTGTATACATTTTTAACCAATGTTGGGACATTATGTCTAATGTAGTATAACTATTTAAACTGTAGATGTTTTGATATTATTTTTGAAGATTGTAAAATTATTGTTTTTAAAATGTTTTTGTAATACTTTGGAGCTTTTCTCAATGGGCCTCTACTGACAATGGGCTCCTACCCAGTCAGACTTTACTGATAATAAAATGTCAATAAATAAATAAGATACTTAAACAGTCTATTTTCCATTGCAAGTTTGGTGAAGGGGACCTGTTTTCTGTTCAGTTGTACTGCCATAGCGGGTACTGTATAACCAAAATAAAGTGCGTCAGTAACAAACTTGGGATTTATTTGCTGTATGGTGGTGACCTCGCCTTGATAATGGAGACCTGGTAAGATGAATTTTTGGTCCACATTCAGTGGCTGCAGTGTTCATCAGTGTCTCCATTATTCAGTGCCTTAGCTGAAACAGGATGGTGTAGCAATGTGATAAAGAACTGTAAAGCAGATAGTTCATTACCAAGGGCCACAATAACATGCACAAGTATCTTATGGGTGCACAAACAAACAAACAAACTGTAGGTTCCTCCTCCTCTATAATCAACAAATTGTGTGAGAACATTCCTACAAGACCTAAGACTGACTTCAGTTTTGACTCAGCGTTGACACATTCTAACTTGCCTGTTATGGGTGATTTAAACACATAGATCAATAAGAAGTCAGTGGCGCATGCTAAGAAATTCCTGTGTTTTATAAAGTAATTTGTATTTATTCAAGTGATTACACTATGACCCATAGTAAAGTGCACTCAATGGGCATGGTGTTTCAACTGGAAGTGGCAATCACTTACTTAGTGGTGAAGTCAGTTTCTAGATCTGACCACTTTCTGGTTCACTTTTCACTTGAACTTCCATACATACAATTAACTGATTTTGATTTGCTAGAAGACAGGACTTTGAGGAAGGAAACAAGTGAAAAGCTAACCCGCAATCTTCATTGCCCATGACAGAGTACGGCACAGATGATTCTGAATGGCTAGTATTGGGCAGTAACATGGCCCTGTCAGCCTATCCCAATCAGTTTGACTCAGTTCATGAAGAACAAGCCTCTCCTAGGGCAAGTAAGCCATTGCACAATCTTTGGAGTTCATCTTCCTGATGATGGATGGATCAAGGATGGTACAAAAGAGGTGTCCTCTCCTGCAGGAGGAAGACCTGAGACCTATTGAATTTTATGTTCACTTTCAGTTTTAGATCTCCCATAAAAGGCAATGTTCTTGTCTAAGGTGATCTCAGTCTCATCTAACTGACCAGCTGCACTCTTCAAGATGGTCAACAGCCTGTGCAGCCTGACCAAACTGCCTTGTCACCAGTAAGATTTTTTGCATTTTCTGACTGTGAGAAAGCCACTCATATGTTTTGTGGATATGACTAACGCCATAAGTAATTAACACTTCCCAGTGTATATGAAGAAATAGTTGTGATTCTGCCTTGAGGAACTGCTGATTGGACTTGGTGTGTGGTTAGTGTGCTTAGTTTCTTAGAGGTTGTGGAGCTGATATCAAACCACAAAATTGTGGTCTGATCTATTGTTCAAACAAGGTTGTACTAACCTATTTGCAGGCCTTGGATCCAGTA
This sequence comes from Protopterus annectens, assembly GCF_019279795.1. Taxonomy (NCBI): domain Eukaryota; kingdom Metazoa; phylum Chordata; order Ceratodontiformes; family Protopteridae; genus Protopterus; species Protopterus annectens. The sequence goes on along the minus strand of NC_056735.1, from coordinate 352,430,175 downwards.
ATCTTTTTGATTCCTATGGTTTGCCTACAGACTTGGGTATTTCTATCTTTACTGGAAGATTACTTGGTGATTTTGACCCACAAAAAAAAAAATCTCTGAATCATGATATTCTTGACAACTACTGTCCCATCTTGAATCTTCCATTTATTGGTAAGATTCTCAAAAATGTATTAAAGGTAAAGTATATTACTTCTTTATTTATTAGCATTTGTTTACCGGGAAAGTCAACTGTGCCATAACAGGCCCTTTTCAGTGGAAAATTTTCAATGAAATTTTATCCCTAAATTCCTGCACACTATCAGTCATACCTGCTGTAGTCAGATCCATTTGTTCCACTTCTTACTGAAAGAGAACCAGTCAAGGGCAGGCCATTCTCCAGAAAGCCAATAGGGATTTTCTCTTTTATGACCTACCTTCTTCCCTGGAGGCTGATTGGCATACACATTAATATGAGGGCCTACTATGTCTTCCTCTGTTCACATGTGCTCCTGCATGCACACATTCAAAGCTACCACACAAATGTTGGTTAGCAAAGCTAAGAATACATCCCCAGCCTGTAATCTGCATGCCATACACCTTTATCTCTCTCTCTCTCTCTCTCTCTCTTTCTCATAGGTGCTGGCCTTGCACTGGGTTGGGCTACCTCCACCCTCCCAGGATGAGTGAGTTGGCATTGGTCACTCACTTTTACCCCCAACTTTGACTCCTGTAGCACCCAGGTTGGTAGCTGATTCCAAGTCATCTGTTTTACATAAGTGCTTAATCCCTCTGCACCATGAAGTTGGCCAGTTCTCAAGAAAGTAGTTTTCATAAAACTTTAATCATTTTTAAGAACATGAACTCATAGATCATTTTTAGTTTGGATTCCAGACATCTTACAGCACTGACACTGCCCCTAATATGGTGGCAAATGCTCTGCTTATTGTGAGGGATCAGTGGTGTTATTTTATTCTGGACCATCATGATCTTTATGGAGTTTTGACAGCTTGGGGTATGGCATCCTTTGGAAAAAACTTTGGTTTTACTGTCATATGGAGGGTGCAGTGACACAGCGGTTTGCGTTGTTGCCTCACAGCAAGAGGTCCTCTGGTATGATTCTCAGCTGGGGTGCCTTCTGTGTGGAGTCTGCATGTCTTCCCTGCATTCAGGTGGATTTCCTCAGGGTGCTCTGGTTTCCTCTCACATTACAAAGACATGTGTCTGAAGTATTTCTCCCTGGCTTCCACTGAAAATTGGCTCGTTCCATGTTGGAATTTCCCGGTAAACAAATGTTAAATAAATAAATATTCCCTATGCTGTCCTGAGCTAATTCTTCTCCTACCTTATGGAATATACTCAGGGAGCTATACATTTTTTAAACACCTTTATTGAATTATCACTTGTAACTTATGCACATTTACATGTATATAAAAGTAATCAAACTGTATTAACAAGTTAAAATTAACAAACATTATGCTTCACATATATTACTATATATCATATAACCTAAGCAACATTACATAAATTATTCAATTCCTGACCCTTTTCTAAACAAGAAACATCATTATTAAACCATCACTTACGACATAAGCAATCATACATTTATATAAATGAAAACAAACCACACCAACACAATCCTAGTTGCAAGCATTTTACATCACAAACCATAATGACACATTCCCAGTTGCAAACATTATACATCACATATAATATACCCAATCGATTTTAGTCAAACATTACATAGCTCATTTATCTCCTGCCTTCTTTTTAACCTCATTTCTCCCCTGTATGTATTGTTCCCACCATTCTGATTTTTTCCTATGTAGTTTTATGTAGTCTTACTTTTCCTCCCCCGATCTCTTACTAACCACAAATCTACCTTTGCTATTAATTCTTCTAACAACACAATTATCCAACCTGATACCCACGCAAAACTCCTTGGAGTCATAATTGATGATGAACTGTAATTTAACATTCACTTACTCCAATGTATATATAAAAAAAAAATCACACCAGAAATTGGGCCTAGTGTATCGTAATAAAAAATTTCTAACCCACAATGCTAGACTCACACTGGCACAAGCATTCCTCCTTCCCTTCCTCCTATATGCTGCCCCAGTACTCACCAACATCCAAACTATAACCCTAAACATACTCCAACAAACTTACCACAAAATTGCTAAATTTATCACAAACTCTCCTTACAATGTTCATCACTGTATTGCTCTAAACTCTCTTCAACGGCTTGAGCTCCCCCAACAGCTCCAACTATCTCAATTTCAAATGCTGCACAACATGCTTTACAAACCTTCATCCTGTCCACACTTGAGATCTACCAACCTAACAAAACAGTTGGTAAACTACTATATAAATATTCTGTTGCCCTTGCTTGGAACAAACTTCCATTAAACATACGTACCATCACCCACCCATTACACTTCAAAAATGAATTAAAACACCATATGCTCAACTCCAAGACCTGTCCTTAAATCACTAATTAAGTTTTTTTCCCCAACTCTTCACATTTCCCACACCTCCATGCTTGTTAGCCAATACTAATTGCTTTTTAGCAATTAAGATACATAATTCTCTTGTGTAAATACATGATTGCTTTGTATAAATATTGTGTTTTTGTCATATCATGTAAGCTCTATTTATTTTTACTCATGCTGTATTAACAAATTTGTTATTTTGATCCTTGTACTATCTCATATACGCATGTGCTTAAAACTTTTTAACTGCAATATTGTTTTTCATGTAACTGTTTTTTGGAGCTTTCCTCCTTGGGTCTCCACTGAAATGGGCCTCAAACCCAGTTGGACTAACCAGATAACAAATGTCAATAAATAAATAAATAAATAATAGTTTGCTCTTACCTTTTTCTAAAGATCTCAATTGCAGTTATTTGATCTCTGCTACTATATTCACCACTTCTAATATAGTTGGTTTAGATTTTGATATCCATTATCTAGTAATTGCTTTTTTGACAGCCACCATAATTAGAGACAACAAGGCCTTACCATGTGTAGGCAATTCTGATTCTGTATCATAACTCAGAAAAATCATCTCCCTTATCACACCAATCTGCCCACCCAGCATCTACGATAGTGCATCTTGCAGGGAATCTTTAAAGTCTGTCAATTCACTGCACTCCCAGAAAGTATGTTCCCAGTTACCTCATTTTAACACCTCCTCATTCCATTACCTGGGTTGTACAGTACCATCACATTTCCATTTTTGAGATAATTATTACTCAGTCTGTGTAGACTTCTAGTTAAGGAAGAAGTTTGTGGTAGCAATTTTGTACTGCGGATACCATGTTGTTCATCTCCTTCAATAAGAAGCCCATGGCATTAACTAATCCTTTAGCTAAGAGTCTGGACATGATTGTTAAACTGACAGCAATCACCTGAAGGTAAACACCTCCAAGCTAGAGGCTGTAGCTATCCAAGCCATTTCCAGGATTTTACAGCTACAGCACAGAACACCTATGTAATCACTGGGCAAGCACATACTGCAAATTGGTTGAAAATGAATTACCTTGGAGTGAACTATGACAACAGCCTGAAATTCTAGACCTAGTGTTAACTATTTTCAGTCTCAGCAATATCAACTAGATTGAGCATCTTATTCCAAATGATGATCTTTAAGTGGTGGGTCATGCAGTGATCGTCTTACACTTAGACTGAAGCATTGATCTATACCTTGGGCTTCTGGACACTAAACTCCAGGTGCTACAGAACTTTATTGACTGTTGATGGGCTTGGACATTGAGCTTCAGTTGTTGCAGAAGTTTGCTGACTATTGATGGGTCTAGACACTGATCCCCAGGTGTTGCGGAACTTTGCTAAGCATTGATGGGGAGTTTGCATTACTATCATGCCACCCAAACCATGATGAGTCTGCACTGGCTGCATTCATGGTCTTTGTGTTAATGTTTTTAGTCTACATGACTTGAATCCCACTTGTTTGTAGCAAGGCTGGCAGTCTATATGAGGTCAGTAATTATTTGGTGTGACACCCTTCTAGAGATCATTGGAAAGGTTAAATTACCTGCTAACTACTGCTGGCTGGAATTGCAAGGTTCCTATTTAAGAGCATATGAATCAGTGTATGTCTTGTATTAAAATAATGTTTACATATGTAGATATTCATCTTCTTCTTCTACAGAGATTTCTGTTGTAATAATAAACAGTGAACTGTATTATATGAGGTATATTAAACAATGATCAAACCAAATGTAAGTTATTGCAATGACATCTGTGGTGTACAATTAGTTAGCTTGTTTTTCAGACTCCTGGCATCTAATGCAGTAGCTAAATAAATCAGTTTGTATATTTACTTAAAGAGCTGATGAATAAAACATTAATGGGCACTTGGAGAGAACCAAATATTTGAGTCATACTTAAATTAGAAAAAGCACCTTCTATATTTCTTCTTCTAAACTATTTTAATTCTAAATACAGACTGCAGATTATTTCCTACCACTTTTGCTAATGGCATGTCCTTCTTCAGGAATGAAGTATTTACTAGAAAGACCCAGAGAAATTAATATAAACAATTTACTACAGACTTCAGCAGAGAACATATAAATTTATTGGTATTTAACTTAAATGTAAGGAAAAGCTTTTGATATCATTAGCTGGATTTTGCTGAAGCACACATTACTTAACTTAAATTTCTGTGCCTAAGCAGGAGAAGTGATAAGCACCTATACACAATAAAGATTACAAGTTGTAACATTGGCTAAGTAATCAGGTTCTTCTTGGTTAATTAGTGGTATAAGGCAGGATTTTTCTTTTTTGGTTTGCCCTTTTTAGAACCCTTTGCAATACTAATCAGTGGGTACCTAAAGACATTACCATAGCAGGTATATAAAATAAACGTTCATTATCTGCAGATTTCGTTTTAGATTATTTACAAATTTAACCCAGTTCTGTACAAATTCTGAGCAAATTTCACAGAACAAAAAAAGAGGACAAATATTTTCTGATAGCACTATACAAACCTGCTTTATACATTTCTCTTAGAACAAATTCTTGACCAATAGTCATTTGAAAGTGGCAGTTTACACTACTGGTTGTCTACACATGCAGTAAATCACAATACATTTTTAGTGATACATATGACCTAAGGTATTCAATTTAATTCATACATATCCCACCAACATGTTCTATTTATATTGCAGAAGAGATTATTTCCATCCAAGCTCTTTATTTAACCAGCGGGTTTTAAAGTTCCAAATGTCAATATATACATAACTATACTTATATATATTTATATACCTATATATATATATATATATATATATATATATATATATATATATATATATATATATATCTCCAAATGAGCGACATTATGCACATTGACATCCTACCAGGAGTGTGATGAGAATGAATCTTGGCACATGCAAAAACTTTTAAACAAAAATCAAAAGAAAACATTGTTTATTGCTGGGAGCAAGCCCCCCTTCTAATTATATATACTAATTATGAGATCATACTCTTTTCAGGGCAAGGGCAAATTCGCCAACAGTGAAAATTGTCTAAGCTGCTACTTTTGTCGACAGGTGTCGACCATGTGTTTAGTCAACCAAATTGAGTCAATTAAACATGTGATGACTAAAGCATCATTCAACAGGAGTAGCAGAACACACAGACACACACACACACACACACACACACACACACACACATATATATATATATATATATATATATAAGTTTTCACTTCATATACTCGAAATGCTGAAATCCCGAATTTCAGCATTTCGAGTGCATGAAGCCGAAACTTCAGAATAGCGAAAGTGCATAAGCCCGAATGCGAATGTCGAATCTTTGCTTATGCAGTGACGCTACGTTATGGGAAGTGTTTGTTGGGATGTTTGTGTTCGGACTTTCAGGTGAGTGAGTGTATGTGAGTGTTTTTGTAACTTATGTGTATGTGTGATGTGTGTGTGTGTGTGTGTGTGTGTGTGTGTGTGTGTGTGTGTGTGTGTGTGTGTGTGTGTGTGTGTGTGTGTGTGCGCATGTGTGTGTGCGTGCGAGGGACTGTAGAATGTGTGTGTTTGAGTTTTTTCTTTTCTCTGTTTGTGCGATCTCGGAGTTAGTATATATAAGCAGGGGGGGTGCAATGGGGCTTGCCCCTTGCTTCTGTTTAGTGTAGGTATATATATGTGTGGTGTTTTGTTGTGTTTTTGTTTTTTGTGGTGTAGGTGTTGGTGTTTGTGTTTGGTGTAGTGTATGTGTGTTCGGGTTTGTGATTTCGGCTATCTGGGGTTTCGGTGTTGTGATGGTTTCGGCTTCATGTACTCAAAATGCTGAAATTCGAGATTTCATCATTTGGAGTATATGAAGTGAAACCATATATATATATATATATATATATATATATATATATATATATATAGATATATATATATATATATATATATATATATATATATATATATATATATATATATATATATATATACTTCCTTAAATAATTGTTTTAATTGTTTTATTCTTTTGATTGGCAGTTGCTGACTATTGTTATTATTTAAGTGTGTGTTTCATTTCATTTAATGTTTTTTGTAATTCCTTAAAGACATTCCCCCAAATTCACTATTCTTCCGTGCAGGACTAGCGTAGTCCTGCAAGGAAGCGGACTTTTAGGAGCAGCATGGCAGCGCGCCATGCATATTAATGAAGGCTGAGCTCCTAAATGGACATGGAGCATGTACGAGTGCAGGGGGCATGTCTGAGAGCAGAGCTCTTAGAATATACACCCCCCTGCAATCAAGAACAGCTGTTTAGCAATAAGAATGAGCGAGACTGCTCATAGGTGCTTGCATACCCCCAGCAACATCCCCCCAAGTTTATAAGAGCAATAGTTAAAATATAAAATATAAACAAGCTACATTTTTTTATCAAACAGATAAAATTTACCCGTAGGTGCGTGGGTTTACCCATTGCTTAGCTTTGTATACTGCAGCTTAAATGGCACAAGAAGATAAATATCAAAATATATGCAAATGAATCTGTACTGCAATAGTATAGTGTGCAGAGCATTTACCTTACGAGCAGTCATTCCCGGTTTGAGTCTCACTCCAGTACATTCCATTTTCCATGTTAAATCACTTTATGAACAATATTTTTTGTTGCATAACCTACTAAATATCATATATTTGTGAACTGGAGCACCTAAGAACCATTTTACATGTCTATCTAAATTAGTGCGGGGGCAAGCGGGAGTAAGCACTATTAAGCAGTAGCAAGTGGGAGTAAGCATATTTAAGCAGTAGTAAATGGGTTTAAGCCCATTTGCATGGGGGTAGGCAATGCGCATACAGGTTAAGCAATATTGAAGCTAACTCTCTGTAAGCATATTTAACCAGAGGTTAGCATTGCTTACCTTCACACAAACCTGTGCAAACCCGCATACAATTTCTTAAAAGTGCTTTAATCAATCTGTATGCAACAGCCACTGTTCTGGCCAGAAACAAAATGAACAGCCCTTGCAGGTCTTGAACCCAAGACCCTGTACATTATAGTCACAGTAGTTAACCACTAAGCCATCACAGCAGTTCATAAGACTGAAGTATCACCATACAGATCCTCACTATAGGAAAATCAAACTTAACATGTGAAAGGAATCTATATACATTTATATGCTGTATAACCTACGACATAACATAAATATATGAACTGGACTACTGCATTAAGTCCAGATGTAAGGTGTCATTGTAATAAAGTGTTGAAACCCCCTAATAAACACAAGGACCCCATACAGTGTATGTACACATGAATCATGGATACCAAACACATATATAACATGTAATGAATAATAAATCAATGCCAAACAGCAAATAGTATGCAAATTAAAAATTAAGCAATGCTAAGCATTGCACAGCCCAGCTTACTAGGTGTAAGCAATGTGTAGGCCAGCTAAATCAGTTTGCCCATTGGTATATCCCTTTAAGCAATGCCAACCTTAGTTAAGCAGGTTTGCCATAGCTTAGCATTTTCAAAACCGTCCAATCATGTCAAAGTGTGGGAAATCAGCCTTATTTAAACCCAACAGGTGGGAATACATCTCATAACTGGTTGCAGCTTCCTCCTATAGGCTCTATGGCTGGTATGGGAGAGGGAGTGCACTTTCGGTTGCAGCGCTGGGGCATCCAGGAGTCCAAAGTCATGGTAGGACTCCTTGTTAAAGACCATGACCAGAGACTGCTGCAGGGCCTGTACCAGGATTCCCAATATAAAGCGGAAGCCTAGGACTGTCTTGCCCGTGACTTCACCAGTGCCACTAGCATACCTCAAACTGGTGAGCAGGTCAGGCATCACTATGCTGACCTGAAGCAGAGAAAGAGGGATCTCTTGGATCAGTGGATCCAAGAGACTAGGAGGATGAGGGATGTCCCAGCCGTGTGTAAGCATCAGTCCACTACTTGTTTAATAATTGCCAGCTCATGTATATTATGGATAGGTATGGCTAAATATTCCTCTTATGTCTTTGACAGTGGCAGATGAGTGGGCTGCGAACCAGGAAGACTATGCCTGTAGATTGCAGTAGTTGCGTCGCGAGGCAGGTTAGCAATACTCTTGCATGTACTGTCATAAGAAATAAATCTAAAAGTAGTAGCAAGTTAATTGCCTTTATAAAACCTGTATTGTTTAAGGCATGTACTGCATACACCAGATAATATGCTAGGAAGAGTCTCATATAAGTTGTATGTAAATAAAAGGATAACAGCCTGACAATAAAGGTCTAACTACTGGACTGCATGTGTTTACTCTGATATCATATGTTAATGCAGAATTGCAATCTCTTAATAGTACTGTTGTATTAAGCACTGTTACCCACACTGTGCTACATAAATAAAATGTGTAGGAATGTCTGTATATGACTGTTGTGATCACAAGAGGTCATAATGTACAACTGAGAGAGACTTAGAAAACAGTGAAAGGATAGACAACATAATCCAAATAGGACACTCAACTGAGATGTGAACTGGTGTATTTTTAGCACACACAGTCATGGTTCGAATCCTGGGAGTGGTAGTAAGCTGTACGCAGAATCATACCACACAACTTTACAGATATGTACAGAATGTCCAGTTAATTGGCCCATATCTGCTGCCTGTCACCCTGTCCCCCTGGCAAATCAGTGGGATGATCCCAGACATTTAGGCAGCAAATAATGAAATACAACTGATTGTCAGACATCTATAAGAACAAACCTGTCACTCTAGCAACATCCTAAAATGTTATGAGATTAATATGCCAAGTATGTCCCATCTCCACCCTCATTTCGTGAAGCTGTGACTAGAGTGTGTGCAGTAACAGAGTGAGATGTATGTGCATAATATTAATGTGGAATCTGGTAATATGTGTGGCAACATTCAGGTAGTGCTAACAAACACTGCCCCCACAGGTCTGTCAGATACGAAAACTGTGCCTAGAAATAAAAGATTGAAATCCTGGACTGGTACTGTTTACTCTGGTACTGTATGACATTGTTAGTGTTGCAGTTGCTCTGAATAATAAGATATTACTCATCACTGTCACCCACACTGTGTGTGTGTGTATATATATATATATATATATATATATATATATATATATGTATGTACATCATATATGTAGAGATATATCTATTTCTGTCGATATATATGTAGATATCTATAACTATATGTGCATATATATCATACAGATGTGTATATGTATATATATATATATATATATATATATATATATATGTGTGTGTGTATGTGTATATATGTACACACACACATACACACACACACATACACACACACACACACACACACACACACACACACACACACACACACACACACACACACATATATATATATATATATATATATATATATATATATATATATATATATATATATATTATATATCCATATATGTATGTAAGGATTCACTTCATAACACTGAAAACTCAAAACACTGAAAATGAGAAAACTTCATAATATAAAAGACCAAAACACTGAAACTTCAAAACACTGAAAACTCACTTTCCACCAAGTGTAAGCAGGGGGGCAAGCCCCCCACACCCCCTGCTACTAAAATATATAAATTCCAAGACTGCACTTAATGTAGTGAAGTTACACTTGGTGGAAAGTGCTATGATTTATGTTGTTTAAACTCAGTATATGTATGATATGTGTTTTCAGTGTTTTGAGTTTTCAAGATTTTGAAGTTTCAGTGTTTTGAGCATTCAGGGTTATGAAGTGAATCCGTACGTAGATATGTATATGTCTATCTATATATATATATATATATATATATATATATATATATATATATATATATATATATATATATATATATATATACATATACACACACACATATATGTTTACCATATGTCCAGAACATGCAGTGGAGTCCTACCTCAGCACCAATAGTCTCAACCTCTTAGTGCAAGGGGATGTCATGCATGTATTGCAGGTATATATGTAGACTGTTGCTACTGTAACAGGATTTGTCTTAACAGACATGTGTGTGGGAGGTCACATCTGCTATTGACATGTACGCCATCGGTTACTGACAGACATACTAAGGACATCATAGTACAGTACCACTGATAGCACAGTAATGATCCTGTGGACTACAGCAGAGATATGACCAATATATGCGGACAGTCTGGCGCTATCTGGTCAGTCCCCTTAGTGCGAGATATGTGGACCAAGCCTGACAATATGGATGTTAACAGCCACGCATATGGGTATATCACGTAAATATTGGACTACATATGCCCACACAGTTTATGCATTCACACACTCCTATCTGTCTTGACACATAATAACTGGTGGTGCAGAGGTCACATGGCCACATACTACCAAGTAGTTAGTGACATACATCTGTACAGCATCCCACTGCTTTGTCAGAAATACACAACAGTTATGGTGGCCCAGCAGTAGTACTTCTTGCAAATATCTAGACATATATGACTGTTGTGATCACAAGAGGTCATAATGTACAACTGAGAAAGACTTAGAAAACAGTGAAAAGATAGACAACATAATCCAAATAGGACACTCAACTGAGATGTGAACTGGTGTATTTTTAGCACACACAGTCATGGTTCGAATCCTGGTAGTGGTAGTAAGCTGTATGCAGAATCATACCACACAACTTTACAGATATGTACAGAATGTCCAGTTAATTGGCCCATATCTGCTGCCTGTCACCCTGTCCCCTGGCAAATCAGTGGGATGATCCCAGACATTTAGGCAGCAAATAATGAAATACAACTGATTGTCAGAATTCTATAAGAACAAACCTGTCACTCTAGCAACTTCCTAAAATGTTATGAGAGTAATATGCCAAGTATGTCCCATCTCCACCCTCATGTCGTGAAGCTGTGACTAGAGTGTGTGCAGTAACAGAGTGAGATGTATGTGCATAATATTAATGTGGAATCTGGTAATATGTGTGGCAACATTCAGGTAGTGCTAACAAACACTGCCCCCACAGGTCTGTCAGATACGAAAACTGTGCCTAGAAATAAAAGATTGAAATCCTGGACTGGTACTGTTTACTCTGGTATTGTATGACATTGTTAGTGTTTCAGTTGCTCTGAATAATAAGATATTACATATTACTGTCACCAACACTGTGTGTGTGTGTTTATATATATATATATATATATATATATATATATATATATATATATATATATATATATGTGTATGTACATCGTATATGTAGAGATATATCTATTTCTGTCGATATATATGTAGATATCTATAACTATATGTGCATATATATCATACAGATGTGTATATGTATATATATATATATATATATATATATATATATATATATATGTATATATATGTGTGTGTGTGTGTATGGGTATATATGTACACACACACATACACGCACACACATACACACACACACACACACACACACACATATATATAATATATCCATATATGTATGTAGGGATTCACTTCATAATAGTGAAAACTCAAAACACTGAAAATGAGAAAACTTCATAATATAAAAGACCAAAACACTGAAACTTCAAAACACTGAAAACTCACTTTCCACCAAGTGTAAGCAGGGGGGCAAGCCCCCCACACCCCCTGCTACTAAAATATATCAAGTCCAAGACTGCACTTAATGTAGTAAGTTACACTTGGTGGAAAGTGCTATGATTTATGTTGTTTAAACTCAGTATATGTATGATATGTGTTTTCAGTGTTTTGAGTTTTCAAGATTTTGAAGTTTCAGTGTTTTGAGCTTTCAGGGTTATGAAGTGAATCCGTATGTAGATATGTATATGTCTATATATATATATATATATATATATATATATATATATATATATATATATATATATATATACACACACACATATATGTTTACCATATGTCCAGAACATGCAGTGGAGTCCTACCTCAGCACCAGTAGTCTCAACCTCTTAGTGCAAGGGGATGTCATGCATGTATTGCAGGTATATATGTAGACTGTTGCTACTGTAACAGGATTTGTCTTAACAGACATGTGTGTGGGAGGTCACATCTGCTATTGACATGTACGCCATCGGTTACTGACAGACATAATAAGGACATCATAGTACAGTACCACTGATAGCACAGTAATGATCCTGTGGACTACAGCAGAGATATGACCAATATATGTGGACAGTCTGGTGCTATCTGGTCAGTCCAGAGGTATACACAGATCCCCTTAGTGCGAGATATGTGGACCAAGCCTGACAATATGGATGTTAACAGCCACGTATATGGGTATATCACGTAAATATTGGACTACATATGCCCACACAGTTTATGCATTCACACACTCCTATCTGTCTTGACACATAATATCTGGTGGTGCAGAGGTCACATGGCCACATACTACCAAGTAGTTAGTGACATACATCTGTACAGCATCCCACTGCTTTGTCAGAAATACACAACAGTTATGGTGGCCCAGCAGTAGTACTTCTTGCAAATATCTAGACATAACATCACACTGGGTAATTACACTAAGCTGCTAGGCATGTAACAATGCACTGTGCAAACTACAGGCAGACTGCCTCAACACTGGCCTACATTTTGTATGGGGGAATACACATGTACCTACAAATATAGTAGGCTCTACAGGCATGTCACAGCACAGAGTAACAGACACCTGTGTGAAAGTGCATACCCACAACCAATGTGAACACAGCCACAGCCACATATGGTACACAAGCTTAATATTACACTATATGGACTATCTGATCAACACCATCCTCATATGTGTCACTCACACACTAACCCTACATATACTAGGTCACGACATAGTGTGGTCCAATGCCTGTCTGTGGTCTGTGGTATCGGACATGTGTATGTTTGGCCCTACAAACATGTGAGCCAATAGGGTACCATACACTGGAGCAGCATGTAACATCAGATAGGAAAGGACCAAGAACAATGACATCTACCACAGTCTGTACACAGGCCAAGGTACGCATTCTCAATACACATATTGTTGACAATTGCCATAAGTATACAGACCCCACTACTGTACACACAACCACAGAATGCCCAGGTTATGTACTCATAAATAACCCCTACTATATATAATATGTCTAGCAGTCTGATATCTGACTGGGTTGTTATCAGGTATCTTCTTCTTCTTCTCCTTCTTTCGGCTTTTCCCAGTTAGGGGTCGAAACAGCGGATCACCTGTTTCCATTTCTTCCTGTCCTCTGCATCTTGTTTTGTCACACCAACCACCTGCATGCCCTCTCTAACCACATCCATAAACCTTATCTTAGGCCTTTCTCTTTTCCTCTTACCTGGCAGTTTCATCCTTAGCATCCTTAGCATCCTTTTCCCAATATACCCAGCATCCCTCCTCAGCACATATCTAAACCAATGCAATCTCACCTCTCTGGCTTTGTCTTGAAACTGTCCAACCTGGGCTGACCCTCTAATATACTTATTCCTAATCCTGTCTACCCTCGTCACACCCAGTGCAAATCTTAACATCTTTAACTCTGCCACATCCAGCTCTGACTCTTGCCTTTTTGTCAGTGCCGCTGTCTCTAACCCATATAACATAGCTGGTCTCACTACCCTTTTGTAGACCTTCCCTTTCACTCTTACTGGTACTCGTCTGTCAGAAATCACTCCTGACACTCTTCTCCACCCACTCCACCCTGCCTGTACTCTCTTCTTCACCTCTCTTCCACACTCATCATTACTCTGAACTGTTGATCCCAAGTATTTAAACTCATCCACCTTCTCCAACTCTACTCCCTGCATCCTCATCATTCCTCTATCCTCCCTTACATTCACACACACACATATTCTGTCTTAGTCCGGCTGACCTTCATTCCTCTCCTCTCACCACATCTCCAGGGTCTCTTCAACCCATTCTCTACTCTCACTACATATCACAATGACATCTGCAAACATCACAGTCCACGGGGACTCCTGTCTGATCTCGTCTGTCAACCTGTCCATCACCAGTGCAAATAAGAAAGGGTTCAGAGCTGATCTTTGATGTAGTCCCACCTCCACCTTAAACGCATCTGTCACTCCCACTGCAGATCTCACCGCTGTCACACTACCCTTGTACATATCCTGTACCACTCTTACATACTTCTCTAACCCTGTCATATGCTTTCTCTAAGTCCACAAAGACACAATGCAACTCCTTCTGACCTTCTCTGTACTTCTCCAAAAACACTCTCAGAGCAAACATCGCATCTGTAGTGCTCTTTCCTGGCATGAAACCATACTGCTGATCACTAATCATCACCTCCCTTCTTAACCTAGCTTTCACTACTCTTTCCCATAATTTCATGCTGTGACTGATCAGTTTTATCCCTCTGTAGTTACTAAAGCTCTTCACTTCACCCTTATTCTTAAAAATTGGTACCAAAACACTTTTTCTCCATTCATCAGGCATCCTCTCATGTTCCAAGATTTCATTAAACAATCTGGTTAAAAATTCCACTACCATTTCTCCTAAACACCTCCAAGCTTCCACAGGTTTGTCATCTGGACCAGCAGCTTTTCCATTCTTCATCCTCTTCATAGCTATCCTTACTTCCACCTTGCTAATCCATTGCACTTCCTGATTTACTATCCCCACATCATCCAGCCTTATCTCTCTCTCATTCTCTTCATTCATCAGCCCCTCAAAGTACTTCCATCTGTTCAACACTCTCCTCACTTGTGAGTACGTTTCCCTCATTATCCTTTATCACCCTTACCTGCTGCACTTCTTTCTTAGCTCGGTCCCTCTGTCTAGCCAATCAGTACAAGTCCTTTTCTCCCTCCTTAGTGTCCAACCTTTCATACAACTCTCTATATGCTTTATCCTTAGCCTTTGCCACCCCTCTCTTTACCATGCACCTCATCTCCTTATACTCCTGTCTACTTTCTTCATCTCTCTGACAATCCCACTTCTTCGCCAAGCTCTTTCTCTGTATACTATCCTGTACTTCCTCATTCCACCACCAGGTCTCCTTGTCCTCCTTCCTCTGCCCAGATGTCACACCAAGCACATTTCTAGCAGTCTCCCTTACTAGCTCTGCTGTAGTTACCAGCTATTCGGTAACACTTCACTGCCACCCAGTGCCTGTCTTAACTCTTCCCTGAACTCCACCTCACAATCACACTTTTTCAATTTCCACCATTTGATCCTTGGTGCTGCCCTCATACTCCTCCTCCTCTTCCTAATCACCAATGTCATTCTACATACCACCATTCTATGCTGCCTAACTACACTTTCCCTGTCACCACTTTACAGTCTCCAATCTTTTTCAAACTGGCCCTCCTGCATAGGATATAATCCACCTGTGTGCATCTCCCTCCACTCTTGTATGTCACCCTATGCTCCTCCCTCTTGTTAAAATATGTATTCACCACAGCCATGTCCATCCTTTTTGCAAAATCCACTACCATCTAGTATGATGTCAACAAATAATGGTGTACAGAACATATGCACCTCTTACTGCATGACATATGTACAAAGGTTGACAGTCTTGTGGCTGGAGCCACAAACAGTGGGCCAATATTGGCATGTTGCTGTGATACCTTCATACATTTACTGTTGTAACAGGGTTTGTTGTGACATATATCCTTTGAGGGATATGAAGTTAGTAACTCTCATGACTGTCACCATGTACTGACTGCAGTCCTCAGACTATGCTTCTGCAGTTCTAAGATAGGTGATCTGTGAGTAACACAAGAAACATAAGACTCCAAACACTGGCCAGTCTGCAGATAACTCTACAGGTGGGAGTTTCCTCACACACATAACACTGTCATGACAGGTATTAAATCATGTAGACCATCCATATCCACACAAACCCTGTTAAACCAACATTACTCCAAATGCAGAAGAGCAACACTTACATTTTGTAGTCATGTCTGGAACATCCCCCTCCTATTTGTTGGCCTGTCTCCACAGTGTATGTTGTTAGAGGTATATCCTATTACCATCTGTGATGCTGTTTGCCAAACACCAACATGAGGTCTTGCTCACAGTGAATGAAAAAGGCCAACACTCACATGATGTTCCTAGTTATAGGAGTGTGTTTCCATGCAATTGGCTATGGGAATGTTACCACAGCTGAGCTGTTCCACGTGCAATCAGCTAGTGGGGGACTGAAATTTGTGCAGAGGCCATCAGCTGATCATGAGAATCACTTACAAAACACAAGCTGCTGCCTAAGCAAAGCAGGTGTACTTCTCCACATCCACCAGAGAGGGAGTGAGAGAGACAGACAGAGCAAAGTAAGACAGAGAGGGGGTGGGAGAGTAAAATCTAAGTATGCTTGCGTCACACACTTACCAGTATGGGGTTTCAAACCCCTGCCTGACTATGTATTGCTATTGCTTGTCTATGCAGTTATTGCATGCAGCATAGAGCTTACAGGTTGGGAAGCTGTCCAAAGGTATATTCAATGGTGAGTGACATCTGCAACAGTGATAACAGAGGGATAAGGTAGGTGTAGTACATGTGCCTGTCCACATGAACAGCTGTCAACGTTGACATAGCCACACTCTCTGAGGGACTTACACACATTATCACAGTTGGCAGGGTCAGGATTAGACTTCCTAACTAGCTAGTTTGCCACAATACAGTAATACGCAGGTATCACATGCACCACAGGGGTTATCAGGATGATATATAGATAAAGGGTATGTCAAGGTGTCTGACATCAGAAGGCATGCTTCAGTAGGCCAATGGGAGGTGTAGTGAGTGTGAATGGCATCCAAATCATTATACTCCACACACACACAGACACAGGTTGCCAGTACTGACATGCATGGGTGCGTTGCTTCACAGGTGTGTAGTGGTTGACTGTGCCAGAAGGCTGTACAAGGCTAGGTAAAGGGTATACATTGGCATCAGGCCACATGAAAATGGTCTGCAGTGTGGCTCAGGGGTGTAGTGTCTGGACTGGCCCACACAGGTAGGTATTGTATTCACCATCCAGTCATCTGGGTTATTATTGTGGGTGGCCAGTGCTGTGCAATGCTTGCCATGTATGTGTTCAATAGTCCATGACATGGATGGTGTCTGAGATGTGCACACGTCCCACATGCATGTTCTGTGACATGTGGAAGTGTACCTGGGGTGTCTGGGGCATGTTGTGTAGACAGATTGTTATCATCAAATGTGCCATTCCTGGCCTCATGTGGTGAGAACTGGCAATGGACACCAGGTTGCCCCATGCACCTACATTGACAGCATGATACAGGTATTCTCTGGTATCAGTGGCATCTGTCCATACAGGGCATGTATATAAGGCATGGTATGTCCTTTGTGGGTTACATTTGCTGGCACTACAGTTGTTGCAGACGTCCAGTGAGGAACATAGTGAAGGAGCACTGTATGCAATTATGTACCTATTGTAGTGATGGGACAGGGTGCCAAGCCCTCTGTAGTCCACTGCGATCACACCATGGTTACTACCTGTGAGCAATATGCAGGGAACTACCAACATATTGGTTGTTGCCTAGCTGAGTCTGTTTGTGTATGAGACATGGGTTGAGAGTGTTCTCTGGTTAATACAAGGGTTGCCTAAATTTTTCATCAGGCCTTGATGTCACATGTAGGGGTATGGATTGTCAACCCCATCCTCTCTGCTGTTTGAAATCTGTTATCCTTGTAAGGTGGACATTGTGACATATGATAGGCTCATAATATAAGAAATTTGCAAAACCCACTCCACAATGACTCCAGTTGTTACACAGTCACAGCCATCTCCACACAGGATACAAATGACACACACACACACACACACACACACACACACACACACACACACACACACACACACACACACACACACACACACACACACACACACACACACACACACACACACACCAAGTCTTACAGTTGCCATGTCTGGGATTGGAACACCTACCTAACTAGTATATCACACTACAGCATTCTGCAGTTATAGTACACCCCATGAAAATTAGTGAGCTACTCCTTCCCCAAAGGTGTATTTCAAAATGAATGACATAAGCAGGCTTGCCAAAGAAGGGCAACAGAGGTTGTAGTGACTGTGAATGGCCTCAAAAGCATTGCTCCCTCCATAGACAAACAAACACCTACACTTGCAATGTCTGGGAATAGAAGCCCTACCTAGCTGGGTTATCACACTACAGCATCATGCAGTTATAGGACATGCCACAGAGATTACTGGGCTACTCCTTCCCCAAAGGTGTATTTCAAAGTGAATGACATCAGCAGGCTTGCCAAAGAAAGTCAATGGAGGTTGTAGTGACTGTGAATGGCCTCAAAAGCATTGCTCCCTACACAGACAAACAAACACGCCATGTCTGGGAATAGAACTTCTACCTAACTAGTATATCACACTACAGCATTACACAGTTATAGGACACGTCACAGAGATTATTGTGCTACTCCTTCCCCAAAGTTGTATTTCAAAGTGAATGACATCAGCAACCTTGCCAAGGTTAGACAATGGACAGTGTAGTTCATAGGTTCAAAGGGTCATACGTTGATACTAGGCTATTGGCCCTAGGGCCTATACATGACAATTCCCTGGCTATCGAATCAACTGTGTAACCTACAGGTAAAATCCAATTCCTTATGCAGAATGAATAAAACGGTGCAGCTCAAACAGTACAGAAACATGTTTAATGACACAAATCCACAAAGATGCTTCTACAGGTTTAGCTCAGAAGTCTGTACATAAAACAGATGAAAGCGCTAAATCTGTAGAAGCATCTTTGTGGATTTGTGTCATTAAACGTGTTTCTGTACTGTTCGAGCTGCACCGTTTTATTCATTCTGCATAAGGAATTGAATTCCCTGGCTATGACTTCTCACAATATTTACTTCCCTGCACCCCTGTCTAGCAGGGCAGCTGACATGATCCCCGGGGTAAAGTCCCTATCTCCCATCCAATCATCCAGGTTCCTTTTGAAGAGGGACAAAGAGGCACTCTGCTTGACATGTATGGGCAGTCTATTCCAGTGTCTGGGTAGACTCTGGGTCAGGAACACATCCCTCCTGCATGTATTGTTCATTGTGATGACAGGATTTGGATTCCTGGAGCATGTGGCTGTGAGGGTTTGGAATTCTCTAAGTGTAGCATGTCCAACAGCTGTGGGTTTGACATGGCATGGTATGTTAAGTAGGGATGGCCTCTGAGGACACAATACGTGACATAGTATAGCTGGATGATTTTCTGACGGTTAGCATAGGGTATCTGGTTTAGGCCTGTGGTCATTTTAGGAGGTATGTCTGCCGCCTCTCTACTTGTTGCAGATGTCTTTTGAGGTACATACGTAATGGGCCATTGTAGTCTGTACTTTGTGTACTGAGAGATGACTACAGTGGGACAATGGCCACCTTTTCCTGGATGTAAAGCCCTTAGTGGGAGGTTTGCCACATAGGTGGGTTTCCTGACTGTTATGATGATGTGGTTATCAAAGGTGAGACCACTGTCCACCTGTGTCCCTAAGTCTGTTATCACACTTTAGGTGTTTAGTGTACTGCCACCTATGTGGTACTTTACATGTACATGTCCCTTCTCAATGGGGATAACTATATATTTTTTAGCATTGATCTTGTGGCCATGGCTCTGGCACCAACCATGTCCTTCTGTAAGGCCCTTCTGTAGAATATCCACATCATGTGGGGATTCAATATTGGCTCCCAGTGTGCAGTCATCTGCAACCTTTGTTTGCCAGTGTCCCTTACTGTTGGACTGTACTTCAGAGCAGTAGATGCCAAGCAAAGGTGGTGCCAGGACTGAAACCAAAGGTACTCCAACTGTCACTTGTCTGGGGCTCAGGTTGGTATCACCTACATTTATAGTGTGGATTCTGTCAGTACAGCAGTTGGCAGCCCATCTGGTGACATAGGGATTAATGGCCAGCTTGATACATTTATCTATGATTACAGATTGGGGGATGGTGTTGAAGGGCTTGGCGAGGTCCGGAAAGGCTGTGTGAACCACCATACCCTTGTCCACAACTCTGGAGACGGATTCACAGTTCTCATTCAAGTTGAGGTGACATGATTGGCCCTTCACAAACTCAACCTGGTTAGGGTCCAGTGTTTGCAGGTTGCCAATGCCTTTGTTTTAATTTCCATGATAATACATTCCATGGCCTTGCAGATCAGGCATGTCATACTGCTGGGGATGTAGTTCCCAGGATCAAAGATGGATCCTCCCTTGTGGACTTGGATAAATGTAGCTGTGCGCCACACAGTGGGCATGAAGCCTGAGGTGTGGCTATGATTAGACATGGCACATAGGTGAGGTGCCAGTTCAGTATGTAGCTCATGTAGTACACAGCCCGGGATGTTGACTGGTCCCATGGCTGCTGTTATCATAGCTCTGTAGAGTGTGGTTTTTACCTATGTGGCCATTATTACCGGAATATGGCAATCTATCCGTGTTGAGATGGGCCTTTTGGGGGTTCGGAGGGGGGTGCAGTTGGCACTGAATCGATCTGCCAGGATACTGGAAATATTCCTAGGAGCAGTATATTTAATATCATCCTGTTGTAGCTCACAGCAGTTCTGAGCATTGACATTTAGATTTCTCACATAGCTATGGAATGGCTTGCAGTTGTCTTTGGCATCTTTGGCTATATCATGTTCATAACTAGCTTTGGTGGATGTTATGAGGGATCTCTGACTCTTACTGTAGCTGGTAAGGGAGTAATTTGCATCCTGGAAATTCCCCCATTTCTGCAACAGTTTCCTCCTTTTGTTGTACAGTACGTTTATGTCAGGGGGCCACCACATTGGCTTCCTTTTCTTGGTGGGGAGCATCTTGGTTCAGTATTGGATAGCACAATTCATGCACGAGTGGATGTGCTTGTACAGTGCCTTCATGTATGATTCAGCAGTCGTCCTTTCAATTCACATCTGCATGGGTGTCATGACGTTGTTCAAGTCTAACATGTGTAGCATGACATTGGCTTTGGAGATGTGTGTTACGGAGGTTACCTTACTGGGGTGTGGGGGAGGGATGTTGATGTTAAGGGCGATTAGCTCATGGGCAGACCTGACCACTGATGGGGTGCCCATGGGTGTGGAGCATTGATTTCCCATGTGGGTAATGACCAGGTCTAGGATATTTTAGCCCCAGGTGGGACTATGGGTTACTTGATCCAGGGCATTGGGAATTATGACTTTCAAGAACCGTTGGGCACATGTGTTGGTACACAAGTAGTTTTCCCAGTTAATGGCAGGGTAGTGTAATTTACCCAGTATTAGGGTGTTTGCTTGTATCATAATATTTCACAGTATGTTTCAAAAGCTGCAGTGGGTATCATGGGGCATGGTGGGGCATCTGTAGCAAGCTATACAATTTGGAATGCAGTCTAACCTACTGTTAGTTGCACCGGGGGTATTTCACACACATTATGTTGGGCAAGTAGCCTGGTGGTGTGAATATCCTTGGTGAATATGTACATTCCTCCACCTTTATTGTTTTGGTCCTGGTTTGGTGGCCAACAGGTATGGTGAGAGCTGTACCTGGTATTGCAGGGGTTCTATCTGGAGGCTTGGATCAGGTCTCTGTTACTGCACAGTTATCGATGTTCTCCATTTTTAGGTGTGCGTAGTGAATGTGAGTGGCCAGAAAAACATTGATCCCTACACACAATCACAGAGTTTCACAGTTGCCATGTCCTGAAATAGAACCCCTACCTAACTAGGTTATCAAACGACAGTATTACGCAGTTATAGGATGTGCCATGGAGATTACTGGCCTACACCTTTCCCAAAGGTGTATTTCAAAGTGAATGACATCAGCAGGCTTGCCAAAGAAAGGCAATGGAGGTTGTAGTGACTGTGAATGGCCTCAAAAGCATTGCTCCCTACACAGACAAACACACACACAAACATCCACACTTGCCATGTCTGGGAATAGAATTCCTACCTAACTAGTTTCTTACACTACAGCATTACACAGTTATAGGACACACCACAGAGATTACTGGGCTACTCCTTCCCCAAAGGTGTATTTCAAAGTGAATGACATCAGCAGCCCTGTCAAAGTAGGGCATTTGAAATCGAAGTGAGTGTGACTGGCCTAAAAAGCAGTGAGCCATACACAGACAAACACACACAGTTGCCATGTCTAGGATTAGAACTTCTACCTAACTAGTACATCATACTACAGCATTACAGTTATAGGACATGCCACAAAGATTACTGGGCTACTACTTCTCCAAAGGTGTATTTCAAGGTGAAGACATCAGCAGGCTTGTCATAGTAGGGCAATGGGGAGTGCAGTGTCTGTGCATGGGCCATAACCCATTCATCTAGAGGCAGACACACAAGACTCAGGCACACACAGGTTTATATCCCACAGGTACATGTATACAACTGCTAGATGATTACTGAATTGTACTGTCATGTTACACAGTTAGGACACACACCACAGACACTATAGTGCTGAGGGATACCAGAGGCAAATGTCTACGGTGATTGACATTTGCACATCATGTGATTTTAGCCAATTGGATGTGTGCTAGGTGGGACAGGTCTCATGATGGGAGATTCTTTGCCACTGTCACTCTCTTCCACACATCTATGTATGTGTATTTTTGGCCTATTATAGTGTGTTGTCCTTGGATATATGTGTGTATTCCTGTCCAATGTGTGTGCAAAGCATGACTGGTGTGCACTGATGAGTGTATGCACTAACATCTGTGACTGTCAGATATGTATGGTCCACTGTTGTTGCCAAACATGGGCTTCATTTCTGTAAGTGTGTGAGCATGCCCAGTATGACCTTTCAGCATTTTGTTGTCTGACATGGCCTTCATTTCTCTGTGTGGGAGCATGCCCAGTATGACCTTCTGTATTGAATGTGTGAATCCATTCCAGATAGATTGTACTCCACTGCAGACTTTTGTGTTCTACACCTACAGCTAGCAAACTATTTCTGTAGGATAACTGTAGATCGGTTGACAATATGGGGTCAAAATGAGCAAAGAATAGTGGGTTACTGTAGGTAATTGTGTCTGTGCTGCTTCTGCTACATAGTCCTGGTGTTAGCAGAGATTTTCAGACATATGTACTGTTTTACACTGTGATGTTTTATGCCATCAAGTACTGTCAGGTATACATATTTGCTTGCAGTGATGTCCTGGGAACACAGGATAAATGCAGCTCTGTCCAGTATTGTGGTCAGCAGCCTACATATTCTTGCACAATCATGCCATTCTGGAGGGGAAGCTGCAGACACTTGCTGCTGGGTCTGTTGTAAATGGTTAAGCACCGTGGTATAGTGGTGGCAGAAGATCCCATGCTTGTACATTCATCCACGTGACAGTATGGCCATATCCTGCTGTGGCCATACCTCACAGCTGTACAGATTCACACAGGTTATCCAGAGGCAGGGGTGATAATTCTGGACATTATCCCTTCACATTGTGGTTTACGAGCAGGTTTGCAGCCACCCATTCTTGTGTTTGTAGCCAGGGATAGCATGTGCACACGGCTGTGTTTCGGACTTCATACACTCCTTGCTGCCCATGCTCCCACCCTCCTCTATTATTCTGTCCTCTTCCATACATTATGCAAACATTATCTGATATGTTCCCTATAGTTATCACCTCATCTCAGCAGTAATTTGGTGTTGGTCCACAGATCATGCAGTAGGACATTGTGGACATGTTACTGTGATTTGTCCAAATGGCCTTGCATTTGGGTTCTGTGGACTGTGTTAATTTTGTTATTTGGGAGTCCATGACATAACATAAAATGGCAGTATGGGTGAGACACAGGCCTTTGGCAGAGGACTGTAGGCCATTTGGTAGTGATGCAAGCCAGCTGTAGCAGGCCATTGCATTCTGTCACTCCTACAGTCCCAGACTGCAATACACTATATTCCTCTGGGGTGACAGGGTAGGTGTGCAAGGTGTTCATGCCAATGCTTCCTGTCATTATTGATCCAGTGGTGTGGATGCTGGCAGGGTGCTGCTTACAGCTAGGGACACACTTGCATGGGACACCTGTTCTGCATGCTGCATTCTTTCACTATTGCCATACAGATGTGAGGGTCATGTTGTACCCATTCCCAACAGCAGGGATAAGACCGGAGAGGTACCTGTGGCTGGTGGTGGGGTGATCTGGGTGCATGTGTGCTATGGACACTACTTGCATCTGACTCACAGATATGCATGGGGCATTCCACTTATGCTGGTTTGTACAGGGACATATAATAGTGATTTTGGATACGATGCTTATTTCAGGTTTTTTTTTTATTTTGGTCCGATCCCGTTTGTGCACCGCTGCCCTACACTTCAACAGATAAAATTGGCTAAAAAAATAAAACATTATTTTTTTATTTTGGCAACTGGTTTCCATGCCAATGGCCAGTCTTAGCTGTTTAAAACAAGTAAGGAAAGACAGCCATTCAAGCTAGGAAAGCTGTTCTTTAATTAGACTGCACTGGTTTTTGGTAAATGCCAGTAAGGATACCATACTAAATGAAGCATAACAGAAACAGCAGTTAGATAAAGGATGACAAAAAATAAAGAGAATGTAGTGCTTACCCTATAAATGTGACTGTTTTATTTAGAAAGATTGCTGCCTCCATCTCCTCATTCCCAGTGGGTAATCCTGCTCCACTCTGCTCCCTTACCCTACCCCTAAATCCTACCCCTACTGCACATACATTTAGCTCCACAGTTACATATATCCAATCAAATATCACCCCACCCCTATCCCCACCACACAAAGATAAATAATACCACTCCCTTACTACTACTACTTGTGACCAACAGAAATCATCTTGCTAATACTAATCCCCCCTCTTTACTCACCTCCCATCAACTCTCAGTCAAGCATTGTCCATTTACATCTTAAGCACACCCAACAACTACTACCCTCATCCTAGTACCCATAATCCTGCTAAACCTATCATTAATTACTCTGTGTTATGCAAAAACATATTACATACACACAGACCCCAGATATCTCAGCATGTTCTAGCATTACACTAAAAGCCACATATCTACAGAATCAGCAATCCAAAAATATAAATCATTACTCCTTAATTACCTAATAATTTGTGGCAGTAATCCATTATACTTATTCAAAAGTTTATTATGACGGTGTGAGGTATTGCCAGCTATGCCAGGAGAAGTAGGGTACTGGATGTGCAACATATGCCAGCATAGCTATCTGGAATTTTGTAAAGAATGATATGTCATTTGTATATCAAACTGCCGTGTACAGATGCATGTGTTGAAAAATGTATTTCTAAAGCTGCATGTGTTAAAAATGTACTAACAGTGTGTCCTGCTGGACAGAAAAAGAAATACACTTGTATGTCAGACTGAATTATAACCACTGAAATTAATATTGTAACAGAGGATACTGGAAGAGAAGTGGTTAATCTCAGACCAGCTAACTTTGAAAAAAAGTTAATTAAATTACTTAATTTAGGGTATAAATTGTATCTTACAGTTCTGATTGCAGCCAGAGACAAAGTTTATTGTTTTATGTCTTCCAGAAGCTGCAACATATCTTAGCAAAGCTCTATGTGTGTGTATTATTGACACATATGTGTGAGATTCTGGGTCAGTTGCTAGGAAAGGGGGCAGCATGGGAACCAGAGGTCAGATAACCGGATGTCTGTGATGTCATTCTGTAATCCAGGGCAAACATGATGTTTTAATACTAGATGAGACTGAAGTCTCAGAGCAGTCTGTTTTTGGAAGCTGACAAAGGACTCCTCACCTACTTCATCTTGCCTTGCTCTAGTAAGTGACCAGGGAACAGTAATACATTATATCAGTCAGGAAAATATAGTGAGATTAGTTAAGTACTGTTTTTCTGTATTTGTATGAATCTATTTATCTGTGTTATTTTAATATTTCCTGTGAGTGAAACTCTGGTGCTTATTGTAGATAGATATTCCACATTTTCATGTTCTTTTATTATTTATTATTACATATATTTAAATTTTACATTGTAGGTGGGTCTTTAGAGAATATTTTAACCTCTGAGAGTGCTTATAACTATTTGGTGACTCCGTGGCCGCCTCTGAAAGCTTTAAAGCATTGGTCAAACACTATAATTTGTATTATTATTAATTTCACTCAGTATAATTGGGTACCCTTATAAGAGCCTTAGAGTAGCTGGCTTTGGAGTGTGTCATGGTAGTGTAACTACCTCATAGACTAGGCAAAAGGGGACATAGGAAATCTGTGCCAGCCTTTCCCAAGTGTGTGTGCAGTGTGTGTGTGTGTGTGTGTGTGTGTGTGTGTGTGTGTGTGTGTGTGTGTGTGTGTGTGTGTGTGTGTGTGTGTGTGTGTGTGTGTGTGTGTGTGTGTGTGTGTGTGTGTGTGTGTGTGTGTGTGTGTGTGTGTGTGTGTGTGTGTGTTTGCAAATCAAATCTCCAAGAGTGTGTATGCATCAGCTGTTTGGAGCAGGGACACAAAGCACTGGTTTTACAGAGAGGATGCTGGAGGACGTGGCTTGGATACTCAACTAAGGACTCAACTCTACAGCTATGCCAGTGGGGATTCTTACTGGAAAATGAGAAGGAGAGAAAAACAGACCCCAGACTGAGTGTGTTCCCTGTGTGCTCTTAAGGGAAATTGCGCTTGATGCAGAGTTGGATCTGGAAATACTGGGTGTATCTATTTTTGTTCCAAGTGAATCTCCCTCTTCAGTGTCAGTGATGAGGATTCAGGCTCCTTGATTACTGTCCCAGAGAGGGGGCATCAGATTTATATTTAAAGTGTCCCTCAAAAACTTACCCTGTCATCCTAACCCAGCTCTTTAATATCACCCCTACATCAACGAAGCTACTAAACCTATCATTATTTTAACTTCTATTTAGCAAAGAAATACATCCCAACTCTGAACCATCAGCAATTTCTCCCCCTTACCAACTTTCAATACATCCAAAAATATACCATGCCACCCCACCATTCTTAACAGGTATAATTAAATGATGATTCGCTAAAACTTATTAACCTTAACATCCAAAACATGTGCAATAAAATAACAAAATTTTAAGCTTGGGCTGATACAAGCAATTCTAATGTTATAACATTAACACAAACTTGACTGAAACCATGTAGTGCTAATGAAACAATGTTCTCTCAGGGATATAATATTCTATGGCTGGACTACAAAAAGTCAAAAAAAGAGGAAACCTCACCATTGTATTTCAAAATAATGTACAAATATTGCCATAATCTCAACCCATACTCCATTTCAACAAAGCCAAGATTCTTTTCTCATTCCTTCAATTTAATCCACATAAATCCTTATGCATAATAGCATTATACATACTACCACATAATAGTCCAGACAATAATCTTTTCCTACTTGAAGTCATATTAAACTGGCCCCCGGATTCTCTATGCCTTGCAGGGCATGCAGGATCAGTGCAGGAGCTGTAGCAGGCAATATATCTGCCGTGCAATCCAGGAACAGTCTGCAGAGGCGTGCATGAGCGCTCCTGCACTAGTCCTGCATGGACTAAGCCCCTGTATGCAAATCACCCCATTTGCAGGAGAAAGCCATGCAAATGAGGTGAATTTGTGATCCAGGAAACTTGCAACTGGCCATGCAGGACTAGTGCAATCTGTAGAAATGTACTCGGTTAGTAACGAGTACATTTCTGCAAAATCAAAAATGGAGCTGTGACAGTTCCAAATAAAGGCTGCATATCAGTTAGGAAGCATGCCAATGACCAAGTATAAGGCCATTGGCATTGCAAACAGCTAAAAGAATAAAAAAAATCAACTTTTATTTTATTTTAGCCGATCTCAGCAGTTTAAGCATAGGGCAGTGGCGCACAAATGGGATCGGGGAAAAATAACAAAATAAATCTAAATTAAGCATTCCAAATAAAGTCACTATTCTGCCATGCAAGTCAATGGCAGGCAGAAGATAACATGTAGTGAGTAGTGGTTGCTAAGGGGGGAGGCTTAGTGTGAGACATGCAACTACGCATTAGCAGGCAATCCTATGAAAATGAGGGGAATGATAGTGAATCCCAGTTTTCCCCAGCATGCTAGTCAGGTCCCAACAGTGTAAGAGTAGGAATAGCTTGGTGCAAGCTTAGGAGTTAGCTGACATCATGGAGGTGTGTGTCAAGCATACTGTAAGTGGATTGGAGCCCTGTGGCTCAGATTTGCTCCTAGCTTAGCACAACTAAGCTAAGGGGTGTGTCTGAATCTGCCTAGCACTCTTTAAATTGCCTAAGTGGGTGTGCACCATGCACCGCGTTTTAAAGGAAGAAAAAAAAAAGTTAAACCAGGAAATAGCAGCTCTGTGCACATTTGAGCACTCTGTTTGTGCGGCACACCCTTGGGCTTAAACAGGAAGGCAATGGGAAGGGAAAACAGCAGTAGGAAGCTTATCAAGGAGAACCAGCATAGCTGGCAGGTGAAATGTATCAGAATCAGCCAATTACACAGGTAGCAGACCAGCCCAGCACAGAACACTACTATAAACTATGCAAACACCTTCCCCTCTGGTTTTTCCCACATTCTACACCACCGGTGTAAACAAGCAGGGAACTTTTAACACTCACAACAGCAAAATGATTGGGGCTGCAATAGCTATCATACAACAACTTGTGGAAGAGGCTGAGGTTGGTGAGGATGTGAATGCTGTTGACCAACCCACAGTGAGGAGACGGAGAAGAGTGTACAGACCCAGGGGTAACCTGCCAGGGGCTACATGAGCTGGAGATAGTGGAGCGCTATAGGGTGGACAGAGAACACCTACAGCAAATGGTTGAGCTGTGCCGGCTCCACCTCACACACAGAACTAACAGAGGGGAACCCATCCCAGTGGATACTAAGGTATGTGTAGGCCTAAGAATACTAGCTATGGGTACCTTCCAAAGGCCAACTGGGGATATGATGGGAACCTCACAGGCATCAGCATCCAGGGTACTCCACCATTTCCTGGATGCCTTGTCAGCACATGTCGGTGAGCATGTATATCTCCCCAACACCCGTGAGGCAATGGCCAGCAATATGCAACTGTTCCACCACATAGCAGAATACCCTGAGGTAATGGGTGCTATAGACTGCATGCACATATGCATCAAAGCACCAACCGGTGAGTGGGGTAGGGTCTACATTAACCGCAAGGGCTTCCCCTCCATCAACTGCCAGGTCGTGTGTGATGCCCAGGGCATAATAAAGAATGTGTGTGCTGGTTGCCCTGGAAGCTATCACAGTTCCCACATCTGGCATCTGATGAAGCTGTACCACAGATTTGCCAGTGGGAACATCCCTTATGGTCACCTAGTGGGGGATGCTGGATATGCACAGGATCCGTGGCTGATGACACCTATCAGAAATGCACACACACCTGAACAAGAACTCCATAATGAGGCACATGCACAGACCAGAATTATAGTAGAGCATGTGTTTGGGATGCACAAGTCATGGTTCTGGTGCCTGGACACATCCGGTACAGCCTTGCAGTACTCACCAGCTACATGTACCCAAATTGTCCTCGTATGTGCCATGTTACACAATATGATCCTGTAGAAACAGCTACAGCAAGAACAGCACGGGGCAGGGCCACACAGCCCCCCACCATTGCCAAGGCCTGCACAGGCACAGAGTGATTTGGAAGAGGAACAACCTGAGCCTGCCACAGTAGGCAGAAGGAGGCATGCCCAGTATACCCTGGCCTTGGGAAAGAGGCAACGCATAGCGCATACACTGACACAGGAGGGACCCAGGGAATAACACCTCTCTCTGACTCTCACATACAGTAAAAGGGATGCAAACCATTACTATCTGTGCTCAACCATGTGTAGGGAGTGTACTATGTGCATCCAACATAGGCAGCCCTGCAGCCCCACCCTCAATACTGGAACACCCACAAGGTAAGTGACTCACACATGCCAGTCCAGGGGGTTAACATACACAACAACAGTCACAGCCAGCAGGACAAGTGTAAACAAACACAAAGAAAGGCTGTGTTATGGCCTCTGAATGATGCTTATGGGTAACCCCCCCAGGCCTACACAGACAGAACACAGCAGGTCAGGCAGTGGGACATTAGTTTTGAAGGGTAGGAAGTCAGAAACTAATATGTAGGTAAAGCAAAGCTAAGATCTGTAGTACACTGGTATGCCTCTAGTCAGCATGATAGGTAAGAATACAGAATGAAATGGAGTACCAGACATACCAATACAGTCATAGCAAATGTGTAAAAGTGTCAGGTGTGACACCCCCCCCCAATCCTGTGTAGAAATGCAGTAATAGTCCGGTGTGCTCCCCCAATCATGTGTAGAAATGTAGAAATAGTCAGGTGCGCCCCCCATCCTATGTAGAAATGTAGTAACAGTCAGGTGTGCCCCCCAATCCTGTGTAGAAATGTAGAAATAGTCAGGTGTGCCCCACCCCATCCTACGTAGAAATGCAGTAACAGTCAGGTGTGCCCCCCAATCATGTGTAAAAATGTAGAAATAGTCAGATGTGTCCCCCTATCCTATGTAGAAAAGTAGTAACAGTCAATGCCAAATGATTGACAGATACCCTGTAGAAACAGTATGCTACCTGTAGGTGTACAACACAATAGTTGGCACTGCAGTACAAACTACCTGGACTCGATACACACATTCAATACAGATGGGCATACTGGGCATGCTCGCACACTTAGAGAAATGAAAGCAGTGTCAGTCAACAACATACTGAAAGGTCATACTGGGTATGCTCACACACTTAACACATGAAGGCCATGTCTACAAACACCAGTGGACCAGACATATCTGGCAGTCGCAGATGTTAGTGCAGACACTCCTCAGTATGCACCACACATGCTTTACACACACAGTGGATAGGAATACAGACATATATCTAAGGACAACACATTATAATGAGCCAAAGGTAGACATACATAGATGTGTAGAAGAGGGTGACTGTGACAAGGAGCCATCCAGGCTTGTCCCACCCAGCACACAGCCAAAGGGCCACAACCAAATGAGGTTCAGATGTCATTCACTGTAGATACTAGTCACTGGTATCTGTCAGCATTACAGGCTATGTGGTGTGCGTATGTGTGTGTGTGTGTGTGTGTGTGTGTGTGTGTGTGTGTGTGTGTGGGGGTCTGTCTCTGTCT
Organism: Protopterus annectens; assembly: GCF_019279795.1. Classification (NCBI taxonomy): domain Eukaryota; kingdom Metazoa; phylum Chordata; order Ceratodontiformes; family Protopteridae; genus Protopterus; species Protopterus annectens. Next base: position 352,398,583 of record NC_056735.1, on the reverse strand, counting down.
GTGTAGAGAGAAATGCCTTTTAGGGTAGTCACACTCCCTACAACTCAAATGCTCTACTTTGGTAAGGCTGCTGATGTCATCAACCTAGAAATAGATCTCTGGGAAGGATGTAGCCCAGTAATCTTCAGAGTGTGTTCTATAACTGTGTACTGCTGTAGTGTGATAAATTAGTTAGGGAGGAGTTCTATTCCCAGACTTGGCAAGTGTGTGTGTGTGTGTGTGTGTGTGTGTGTGTGTGTGTGTGTGTGTGTGTGTGTGTGTGTGTGTGTGTGTGTCTACCTGACTCTGTCTGTGTAGACAGCAATGCTTTTTAGGGTAGTCACACACTCTACAATTCAAATGCTCTACTTTGGCAAGGCTGCTGATGTCATCCACCTAGAAAAACACCTCTGGGAAGTTTGTAGCCCAGTAATCTCCGTAGTGCATCCTATAATGCATACTACTGTAGTATGATAAATTAGTCAGGTAGGAGTTGTAATCCCAGACTTGGCAAGTGTGTCTATGTGGGTGTGTCTGTCTGTGTAGTAAGCAATGCTTTTTAGGGTAGTCACACTCCCTACAATTTGAATACTCTACTTTGGGAAGGCTGCTGATGTCCCCACCTAGAAATACACCTATGGGAAGGTCTTAGCTGAGTAATCTCCATAGTGCGTCCTATAACTTCATACCACTGTAGTGTGATAGAATAGCTAGGTTGGAATTCTACTCCCAGACTTGGCTTCTGTGTGTGTGTGTGTTTCTATGTTTGTGTAGGGAGCAATGCATTTTAGGCTAGTCACATTTATTACAATTCAAATGCCCTACTTTGGCAGTCCTGCTGATGTAATTCACTGTGAAATACACCTTTGGGGAAGGGGCACTCCAGTAATCCCTGTGGTGTGTCCTATAACAACATCATGCTATAGCGTGATATAGACCTCAGTAGGAGTTCTATCCCCACACGTGGCAGTTGTGGATGTTTCTATGTTTGTGTAGGGAGCAATGCATTTTAGACTAGTCACACTCACTACAAATCAAATGCCCTACTTTGGCATCCCTGCTGATGTCATTCACTGTCAAATACACCTTTGGGGAGGGAAAACTCCAGTAATCCCCATGGTGCATCCTATAACAGCATCATGCTGTAGTGTGATATAGACCTCTGGTAGGAGTTCTATCCCCACATATGGCAGTTGTGGATGTTTTATGTGTTCATAGGTTCACAGGTTGGTACTAGGCTATCAGCCCTAGGGCCTATACAAGCCTAGCCATAACAATTCCCTGGCTATTTCTTCCTACACTATTAACTTTTCTGGACCCCTGTCTAGCAGGGCAACTGACGTGATCCCCGGGGTGAATTTCCTTTCTCCCATCCAATTGTCAAGGTTCCTTTTGAAGAAGGCCAAAGAGGCACTCTGCTTGACATTTATGGGCAATCTATTCCAGAGTCTGGGGAGTCTCTGGGTCAGAAACCTATCCCTCCAGCATGTTTTGTTTATTGTGATGACAAGGTTTAAATCCCTGGAGTGTGTGGCTCTGAGGGATTGGGATTTATTTAAGTGTAGCATGTCCAACAGCTCTGGGTTTGACATGGCCTTGTATGTTAAGCAGAGATTGCCTCTGAGTAGACGATATGCAACAGAGTATAGCTGGAGTTTTTTAAGGCGGTCAGCATAGGGCATCTGCTTTAGGCCTATGATTCTTTTAGTGAGGTATTTCTGCGGCCTTTCCAGTTGTTGCAGATGTCTTGAGAGGTACACACCAAATGGGGCATTGTATTCTATAATGGGTCCAATGAGGGATGAGTACAGTGGGACAATGACCTCCTTTTTTCTGGATGAAAAGCTCTTAGTGATGAGGTGTGCCACATAGAAGGAATTCCTGATTGTTGTGGCAATGTGGTTATCGAAGGTGAGAGCACTGTCCACCTGTGTCCCTAAGTCTCTTATCACATTTTCGGTGTTTAGTGTACTGCCACTTATATAGCAATTCACGGGTACATGTTTTTTCCCAAAGGGGACAACCATACATTTCTTGGCACTGAGCTTGAACCCATGGCTCTGGCACCAAACATCTGTTTCTGTTATTACCTTTTGTAGAGTATTCACATAATTTGGGGATTCAATAATGGCTCCCAGTTTGCAGTCATCTGCGAACTTTGTTAGCCAGAGTCCCTTAGTGTTGCCTTGTACTTCAGAGAAGTAGATGCCAAACAAAAGCGGTCCAAGGACTGAACTCTGAGGTACTCCACTTGTCAATTGTCTGGAGCTGGATTTGGAGTCGGCCACTTTTACAGTGTGGGTTCTATCAGTAAGCCAGTTAGCAAACCATTGGGTGATGTAGGGATTAATGCCCAGCTTAGTAAGTTTATCTATGATTCCAGAGTGGGGGATGGTGTCAAAGGCCTTGGCAAGGTCTATATAGGCTGTATGGACAACCTTACCCTTGTCCATGGCTCTGGGTGGGGTCCAGTGTTTGAAGGTTGCCAATGTCTTTGTTTATAAGTTCCATGATAATACGCTCCATGGCCTTGCAGATAAGGCTCGTCAGACTGATGGGACGGTAGTTTCCAGGATCCTAGGTGGATCCCCCCTTGTGGAGTGGGATAACTGTAGCTCTGCGCCACTCAGTGGGCACGAAACCTGAGGTGAGGCTATGATTAAACATGGCACTTAGGTGAGGTGCCAGTTCATATTGTTGTTCATGTAGTACACAGCCCGGGATGTCATCTGGTCCCATGGATGCTGTATTCTTAGCTTTGGAGAGTGTGTTTTTTTACCTCTGTGGCCATTATTACCAGAATTTGGTAATCTTCCGGTATTTAGATGGGCCAACTAGGGGGTGAGAGGGGGATGAAGTTGGCACTGAATTGATACTGGCAATATCCTTGGGATCAGTATATTCAATGCCATTCTGTTTTAGCTCAGAGCAGATCTGAGCATTGCCATTTAGATTCTTGACATAGTTATAGAATGCCTTGTGGTTGTGTTTGGAATATTTGGCAATGTTATTTTCGTAACTAGCTTTGGAGGATTTTATGAGGGATCTCAGTTTCTTACTGAGGCTGGTAAGGGAGTTTTTGCATCCTGGGATTTTCCTGTTTTCTGCAACAGTTTCTTCCTTTTGTTGTAAAGTTTGTTTATGGCAGGGGAACACCACATTGGCTTCCTTTTTTTGGATGAGAGCATCCTGGTTCTATTTGGGATGGCACGACTCATGCATGAGTGGATGTGCTCATACAGTGCCTTAGTGTAGGATTCAGCAGTCAAACTTTCAGTTCCCGTCTGCATGGGTGTCATGAAGTTTGTCTGTCACTTCTGATTTGAGTAACATGAAGTTGGCTTTGGAGAAGTTTTTTATTGAGGTTTCCTTACTGGAGGGTGGGATGTGGATGTTAAGGGTGATTAGCTTATGGTCAGACCTGACCAACGAGGGGGTGACCATAGGTGTGGAGCATCAATTTCCCATGTTGTTAATGACCACGCCTAGGATATTGGAGCCCCTGGTGGGACTATGGATTAATTGATCCAGGGCGTTGGAATTTATGAATTCCAAGAACCGTTGGGCAAAGGTGTTGGTACATGAGTAGTTTTCCCAGTTAATGGCAGGGTAGTTAAAATCATCCAGTATTAGGGGGCTTGGATCTATCTTAATATTTTCCAGTATGTTTAGAAAGGTATAGTGAAAATCTTGGGGTATATTGGGGGATCTGTAGCAAGCTACAATTTGGATTGCAGTGTTACCTAGTGTTAGTTGCACCTGGATAATTTCAGACGCATTGTGTTGGGCAACTAGCCTGGTGGTGTGAATATCCTTGGTGAATATTGACACTCCTCTACCTTTAGTGTTTCGGTCCTGGTTTGGTGGCCGAAAAGTGTGGTAAGAGTTGTAGCCTGGTATTGCAGGGGTGCTCTCTGGAGCCTTGAACCAGGTCTCAGTTACTGCGCAGATATCGATGTTCTCCATTTTTAGGAGTGCCTCGAGAGAGTGCATTTTGAGGTTTAGATGTCTAGCATTGAGTAGCATTATCTTCAGATTTTGCATGCTTGTACCTGCTACGGTGGTGGTTTTGTCCTTTGAACTTTGCCTAAAAAAGGCACTATAGGAGTGGCAAGAGCCTTAGCCAGTAACCTGAATCCCAGGGGTGACAGATGCAGACCATCTCTAGCAAAGCATTGTGGTCTGTCGATCATGTTGTCCCAGGCAGACAGATACTGGATCCTCTTTGAATGACACCAGAAGCTTAGCCAATTGTTGAAGTTAGTCATTTTGTCCTTATATTGTGGTATCATTCTGGGCGAAGGCAGGATGCTACTCAGGGCTAGGGTCATACCTGCCTGGGCCACATGATCCAAGAGCTCTTCCATGTCTCTTTTCATGTAGTCCACGGAGGTACGTCTCAAGTCATTCACTCCAACATGGACAATGACAGAGTCATATTTGTACTTGTTGTTGAGCGACTTTGGTGCATGCGTTATGTGGCAGATCCCGGCACCCAACAGGCAGCTGACTGTAATTTTCTCCTTGTTCAACCTGGTGAGTGGGACATCAGTATACCGGACTATAGAGTCACCTATGACTAAAGTGTTGTCTTGCCTTAGGGGCTGTTGCTGGGTGGCACACTGGTGTTGTGAACTACGTGACACTTTGGTTGTGATTGGTGTTTGTGTTTCAGCTTCAGAGGTCCTTGTTTGTTAGGCAGGTTACAGTTAAGGGCCTCTGCATATGTGGATTTAGTGTTGCTATATGTGGGTGTTGGTGGTGTGGGTTTAGAAGGGCTATGTGTTGCTTGAGGTTTAGTGTGGGTGTTAACCTTCTCCTCTTGACTGTCTAGCACAATCTTGGGTGGAGAGAGCTTTGCTTCCATTTTGGCTATGTAAGTGCATCTCTCACAGGTTGTAGTGTTGGGTGGTAGGAGGAGAGGGTTGTCTGTGTACATGAGGCAAAAGCTGCATTGCCGCAGTATGCCCAGATTTACCAGGTGGCCAGGAGAAATCACTGGAGGCTGACCCTTGGACATGCCTGGTTTGGTGCTTTTTTTTTTGTAAAGTACAGGAGCTGTTTTCCCTTACCTTAGCAAAGTACTTTGCAATTATAGGCTGTTTAGTGCCTACTATTAATTTCTCCTCATTAACAAGGAGAGTTGAGTGCTTGTATCAGTTTAAGGCTTCCTAGTGCTTTCCAGCAGGTATTAGAGCAACTGCTAGTCACAGGTGCTTAAAGGTAAGATGAAAAAAATGCACACTGCAGTGTGCACTAGAGAAGTTAGATGTGAAAGTAGGTAACTTAAGTTTTACCTGTTTAAAAACTTAAGGTTTAGTGGAGAATTACTATTTTTAAAACAGCAAGATGGATTGAAAGGGGTGGTCACTTTTGTATTCTGGTACTATGGAATACAGTAGGATGGCCAATAAATTTAAATAGTTGAAGGGGAGGGATTTAAAAAATGATGATTTTGTGATTACTCACACAAGCCAGTGAAAGTAGAGAGGAAATGAGATATATGGTCAGATTAACATAAGAGGCAGGCAACTAGAAAGACAGTGGTATTTTCTGCCTGACTCAGAAGAAACAGAGCTGTGGTCTCTTTTGAAGTTTTAATATGCTGTTAAAGCAGAATGCAAGTACAACACAAGGTAAAGAAAACAAACCACAGTATTCAAAATATAAAAAGGCAATAAAGTAATACGAAATACAAAAAATAAAAGGAAACTAACTTTTCCTTCACAGCAAAGTGTAGCAGAGTCTGGATGAGCCTTTCTGGTAAAGCTCTGAAATGTTTTATTTTACCCCTTAAATAGAAGGTTTAGTTCCTAGCTCCACCCCCTCAGTTCACAAATGATTAACCTTAAGTGACCTCTTCTATCTTATGAATGAGTCCTTAATTGATCAGTTCTAATTTCTGCCTGACTCAAAAGAGACAGAGCTGTGGTCTCTTTTGAAGTTTTAATATGCTGTTAAAGCAGAATGCAAGTAAAGCAGAAGGTAAAGAAAACAAACCACAGTATTCAAAATATAAAAAGGCAATAAAGTAATACGAAATACAAAAAATAAATGCAAACTAACCTTTCCTTCACAGCAAAGTGTAGCAGAGTCTGTGTGTTTTATGTTTGTGTAGGGAGCAATGCATTTTAGGCTAGTCACACTCGCTACAATTCAAATGCCCTATTTTGGCATCCCTGCTGATGTCATTCACTGTGAAATACACATTTGGGGAAGGAGATCTCCAGTAATCTCCGTGGCGCATCTTATAACGGCGTAGTGCTATAGTGTAACATACTAGTTAGGTAAGAGTTCTAATCCCAGATATGACAAGTGTGTGTGTCTGTGTTTGTCATTCTTATCCTGTGTGGTGGTGGTTGTGAGTATGTAAGAACTGGACTCAATGTGGAGTGGGTTTTGAAAATATCTTATATGGTGGGCCATGTATATATCACAATGTCCACCGTACAGGGATAACAGATGTGAAATAACCAAGAGGCTGGGGTGCAGATCCATACTCCTTAATGTGACATCAATGCCAGCTGAACAACATTAGCAATCCTTGTATTACCCAGGGTACACTCTCAACCCATGTCTCATACATAACACACACTTGCCTAGGCATGTTACTAGTACCCTGCATATTGCCCACTGATAGTAACCATGGTGTGATTGCAGTGAGCTACAGGGGGCATGGCACCCTGTCCATCAGTCCAATAGGCATGCACATGCCAACAGTGCACCTCCCCCATGTTCCCCACTGGACACCTGCAACACCTGTGGTGCCATCAAATGTGACCCACAAAAGACATAACATGCCTGAAACACAAGCCCTGTATGGACAGATGCCACTGACACCAGGGAATACCAGTATCATGCTATTAATGTAGGTGCAGGGCCAACATACTGTCTTTGAATAGTTCCCGCCACATGAGGCCAGGACTGGCACATCTGATGATAACAATCTGTGTACACAACATGGGCTAGACACCCCAGGTACAGTTCCACATGTCACTGTACATGCATGTGGGAGGTGTGCACATCCCAGACAATGTCCATATCATGGACGAAGGAACACATACATGGCAAGCAATGCACAGCGTTGGCCACACGCAGTAGTCACCCAGGTGACTGGTGAATACAATACCCACCTGTGTGGGCATCTCCAGACACTTCACCCCTGAGCCACAATTCAGACCATAAATAAAAGCAAATAATAAATCAAAATAAAATACCAAGGAAAGGCAACGTAACAGAAGTGAATAACTCAAAAAAATCATAGTAGGAATATTTGAAATTGAGTTAAAATTTTAATTATATGGTTTATTTTTTTGCTAGCAGCATGAAAGCTGATTTAGCAAAACCGTGAAGTGATATTAAGAGCACAACAAAATTATTTTTATTTATTTTATGATATGATGAATATTATTCCTTTTATGATTTTTTAGTTATTCTCTTCTGTTTTTTATTTTATTACAATCCAGACCATTGTCATGTGGCCTGGTGCCAAGGTATACCCATCACCTAGCCTTGTATAATTGTCTGCCACCATCAACCACAACACAACCATGAGGCAGTACACACATGCATGTCAGTACTGGTACCCGTGTCTGTGTGTGTGTGGTGTATAATGCGTATGACCACATTCACACTGACTACAACCCCCATTGGCATACTGAAGCATGCTTTCTGATGTGACACACCTCCACATACCCTTTGCACATATAACCTCCGTATGACCCCTGTGGTGTATATGATACCTGCACAGTAATGTATTGTGGCAATCCCACTAGTGATGAATTGTATTCCTGGCCCTGCCAAGTGTGGCAATGTGTGTGCGTCCCTGTGAGAGTTTGACTATGTTGACGCTGACACCTGTTCATGTGGGCAGGCACGTGTACTACACCTACCACATAGCTACCATATCCCTGTTGCAGATGTCACTCACCATCACATATACATTCAGAGGGCTCCCCAACATGTAACCTATGTGGCGCATCCAATAAGTGCATAGACATGTGATAGCAGTACATAGTCATCGGGGGTTTGATACCCTTTACTGGTATGTGTTTGACACAAACATGCGTAAGTTTTACTCTCCCTCCCCCGGCTTGTCTGTGCCTCTGTCTGCCTCTCTTACTCCCTCTCTGGTGGATGTGGAGACCTGCTTTGCTTAGGCAGCATGTGTATTATAAGTAATGCTCAGGATCAGCTGATGGTCTCTGCATGAATTGCAGCCCTTCTCTAGCTGATTGCATGTGGAACAGCTGTGGTAACATTCCCATAGCCAATTGCATGGAAGCACATACCAATATCTAGGAACATCATGTTGGTGTTGGGCCTCTCATTCACTTTGAGCAGGAACATGATTTGTTGTTTGGCAAACAGCATCTCAGATGGATTGGGGTTTACCTCTAACAACATACACTGTGGAAACAGGCCAACACACAGGTGGAGGATGTGCCTGACCTGACTACAGACTGTAAGTGCTGTTATACTGTATTTGGAGTAATGGTTTAACAGGGTGTGTGTGGTTATGGCTGTCCTACATGTTTACATGCCTGCCATGTCAGTGCTATGTTTATGAGAGAACACCCATCTGTAGGGCCATCTGCAGACTGTCCAGTGTGCAGTATCTTTTGTTTCAGGTGTTACCCACACCGTACCTATCTGTGAACTGCAGAATGCAGTGTGAGGATTGCAGTCTGTAGATGGTGACAGACATGAGAGTTACTGACTTCATAGCCCTCATAGGACATATGGTGCAATAAACCCTGTTACAACAGTAAATGTATGAAGTTATCACAGCAACATGTCAATATTGGCCCTGTGTATGTGCCTCCAGCCACAACCCTGACAACCTTTGTACATATGTCATGCAGTAAGGGGTGCATATGTACTGTACACTATAATTACTGACGTCATATCTGATAACAAGCCAGTGAGATATCAGACTGTTACGCATGTAATGTATAGTAGGGGTTATATCTGGTGACATAACCTGGACATTCTGTGGTTGTCTGTACAGTACTGAGGTCTGTGTACTTATGGTGATTGTTGGCAGTTTGTGTAATGTAAATATGTACCTTGGCCTGTGTACAGACTGTGGTAGATGTCATTGTTCTTGGTCCTGTTCTGTCTGATGTTACATGCTGCTCCACTGTATGTTACCCTATTGGCTTACATGTTTGCAGGGCCATACACGCACATGTCCCATACCACAGACAGGCAGCAGACCACACTGTGTAGCGGTCGAGTATATGTAGGGTGAGTGTGTGTGTGTGTGTGTGGCACATATGAATTTGGTGTTGAACAGATAGTCCATATACTGTAATAATATGCTAGCATGCCATATGTAGCTGTGGCTGTGTTCACATTGGTTGTGGTGATGCACATACACACAGGTGTATATTACTCTGTGCTGTGGCATGCCTGTAGAGCCTGCTATCTATGTGCAGGTACATGTGCATTCCCCCATAGGAAATGTAGACCAGTGCTGAGCTGGTCTGCCTGTAGCCTGAACAGTGCTATGTTACATGCCTAGCAGCTTAGTGTACTTACCCTGTGAGATGTAATGTCCAGTTACTTGCCAGATGTACTGCTGCCAGGCCACCATAACAGTCATGTATGTCAGACAGAGCAGTGGGATGCTGTACAGATGTATGTCAATATCTAGTGGGTGGTATGTGGCCATGGCACCCCCTTACCTGTGGTTATTATGTGGCAGGACAGACAGGTATGTGTGAATGCATAATCTATGTGGGCAAATATATACCAGTAGTTACATGTTATACCCATCTACATGGCTGTTAACATCCACATTGTCAGGATTGGTCCACATGTCTTGCACTAAGGGGTTATGTGTATACCTCTGGACCATCCAGAGTGTGTCAGACTGTACACACATTGGGCATTATCTCTGCTGTAGTCCACAGGAGCATTACGTGCTAGCAGTGGTACTGTACTATGATGTCCTTAGGATGTCTGTTAGTAGCCAATTTCGCATATGTTATAAACAGATGTGACCTCCCACACACACCATGTCTGTGAAGACAATCCCTATGGCAGTAGCAATACTCTGCAAGTATACCTGCTATACAAACCTGACATCCCCTTACACTATGAAGTTGGGTCTACAGGGGCTGAGGTAGGGCTACACTCCATGTTCAGGACATATGGTGATGATATATGTACATATACTTATCCAGATATCTATATAGACATATAGATATACATATCAACATACATAGATGGATATGTATATGTACATAGATATATAAATAAACACCCAGATATATACATATACAGAGCTATACATATGTCCATATATGTATGGATATCCACATGTAATTTGACAGTAGTAGGTATATCAGAATAGATATGTATGCACATATAGTTATTGATATCTACATATATACCAACATAACTAGGCATAAATGTACACGTAGGATGTGCATACATATATAGCTATATATACATATATATACATATACATATATCTATATATACACATATGTATATGGGAGCACTACAGAATCCTGAAAGTCCAAAGTCCTGAAGACCATCAGGGGTGAGCTGCCTTAAGGTATATGGATGTACATTACCATACAATCCACCTTGGTTAAATGCAGGCCCACTGCCACCTGCCATACAGACTGTTCTGTCAGTGTGCTTGTGATGGTGTCAGTTGTGCCTTGTTATGTAACAGTTACATCCCATTGTATCAACTGAGGTCTTTACCCCCTAGGGATTATCTACAGAGCGTAGATGGAGGCTGCAGAACTATACACCTGCATTACTTACCATTGATTGTTTGGTATCCTGTGGGCCAGTCTATTACTATTGTACTACTTGATGGCCTTGGCCTGGAAAGCAACATGTGTTAACCTTTCCAGACTACTGTATTAGTATTACTGTTTCACAGTAGCATTATTCAGGTTATATGGATGTCCATGTCTAAACAGCTATATGACATGGCATATACAACTGTAAAAGTACACAAATAAAGCTTTCCCATTTGTGCACACCTGTGTGTGGTGTTGTATCCTTTGATATCTGTGTGGGTATATGTTGCAGGCAATGAATGTCATTTCTATGGGTGGCTCATACAGTCTTCAGTTGGTAAGGTGGTAACTGTAGGAATAGTGGCTGTTCTGTATTGTGTGCACGTACTACATATGTAACTTGCTGTACATATCTCTGCATGTGTATGTGTAGTTATATATATATATATATATATATATATATATATATATATATATATATATATATGTGTATGTATAGCTGTATCTGCTTATATGTGTCTGTGTATATGGATCCTAGGGATGTCCATGTCATGTCAGGTCCTGGTTATGTGATCTGCAACACTTGGTAATGTATTGCAGGGTGGACGTGTTTGGCTGTGGGGGGGGGGTATACCTTTTCGTACAAGATGTATATTGTTTGGGGCCTCTCAACCCCATTAACGGTGCATGTGGACATATATGTCTTAGTTATTTTCCCATTGTTATCTACAGATGTATGTCCATATATACCTATATAGATATATATATCTGCTTACATATATATAACTATGTCCGTATATACCTATATAGATATATATCTGCTTATATATATGTAACTTGCTGTGTATATATAGACATATAGGTGTAGACATATATATCTAAAGATGTAGGCATTTGCATGTGTATATGTTCATATATATTTATATATATGTATATATTTATATATATATATATATATATATATATATATATATGTATATAGTTATATATATATATATATATATATATATATATATATATATATATATATATATATATACATATATAGATATGTTGTATCTGTTGAGATATTAATATATTTGCACATACACATACATCTAAATGTTGGAATACATGCTCTGTACTGTTGAATGACTGGATGATATGTTTTTGAAAACATCAGGGTTATGTATATTTGACATGACTTAGTGGCACATCACTATGGCTATGGAGTGCAGGGTCCTGGGTTTGAGTCTTGCAGAGGCTGTTTATTTTGTTGCTGGGCAGAACACGGGCCATTGGATACAGAGTGATTAAGGCACTTTAAAGCAGTTGTAAGCGTGTTTGCATGGAGGTAAGCACTGCTAACTTCTGGTTACAGTTTCTCATACTCAGTTAGCTTCTAAATTGCTTAACCTGTGTAGGCATGGCTTACCCCTGTGCAAACAGGCTTAAACCTGCTGCTTAAAAGTGCTTACTCCTGCTTACCCCCACACTAATTTCTTTAAAAGAAAAGAAAAAGGGGTTGATAGGGAAGTGGTGAAAAAAGGGGCACAAAGAGGGAAAGACAGTAGGGAAACTAGCCAGGGATGTGCAGGAAGGGTGTAGGGAAGGTCCATAGCTGCCCATTTCTTCTACAGCAACAGCTGTGTATATACACTGAATTTGGAGGTTGATTTGGACATTCAACCCCCTGGGAGGGGGTGAAGACAACAATAATACGTTGTGATTCCAATTGGACCGGATTATATTTGTCCAGTGGACACGTGCGAAATGGACATCTATGTATGGGGGGAGATTTTTTTGTGGGAACAGATTGCCCTTTTTTTTATTTTTCAGGTGAGAGTGGGATGTTGGGGAGGGGTAGTAGGTATATTTAGGGAGGTTGGTTGGGTAGGTTAACAGACAAGACAAACAAGACACATACAGGGATGGTATATGACACATGTGGGAGATAAACACCTTGATGGGGAGGGGTGTTTGGAAACTGGAAGCCCACAAGCCCCTAGTGGAAACAGTGGGACTGAGGTCCCCACTCATGGACAGTCACCACTGCACCTTCAGAGCCCTGAATGTGGCTGTGCTGGGAGCTGAGTCGCAGAGCCAGGCTGACTTTCTAATCGTGACATGTGGCCCTTGAGCTGGTGTAAAAGATCACCAAACTGATGGTTGATCGCTTCTATGCACCACAACACGACCTGGCGATGGGTAACAGGTGCCTGTCCGTGCCCACTCCCTGGGGGGGTGAGCCACATCCCCTGAGGCATTTCCACCTGAAGGTGGTGCAGGACCAATGGACGGGGAAGTCCTGGGTTGGGCCCCAGACATGCTTGTGCCCAGTGCCATGGCCAGCTGAGGTGGGACAGGTGGGTTCGCTGGGACTGGCCTTCCCAAGCGTGCTATAGTGTTTAGATTTCATCATCACATGTGGGTTAGTAATAGTCAACACATTCCAGGGTTAGGTATAACAGCATGGATATATATTCCCATTAACCCGGACACCAGATATGGAACAGTTGCATAGCAAACAGGACACATGCATATATGGGACCACAGTGGTAATAAGATCAGCATGCAAGTACATTGATGGCACCATGCCACCAATGTTGGAATAATTCAATATAGTACATGCATGGGACCATTAAAATATTTATCAAACAATTGGACATTATCAGAACATAGGTGTCAGTACATATCAGTTGGGGTGGGTATGTTGATTATTGTTGGAGATATGGTGGGGGGGAGAGAAAGATGTCAATTAACAACTACTATATTCCTGTAGTCCACATTACTTTCCTAGTCAGTGCTGTTACCTGTACCTTACAAGTCTTACTACACTACCCTATAGCCTTAGTTTGGACAGTGATATGGCTGTAGTCATCGTTACACATGAACTGTTTTTTCCTGCAGTATATACCTCTTGCTTGGTATACCTGTTGAGGGAATGTTTGTTAACACTAACTGTTTCTACACATACTCCCAGATTCCGGGTTGATGTTGTGCACATAGCTATCCAACAGTTTATGCACAGACTCTGTCCATGTGTTGACCACATGCTGGTGTGCCGGGACATATCTAGAATATTGCCCTCTTCTTCCACCTTTAGTGACCTGACACACACATATACATGGTTTCCTACACAGTTATATTATGTAGCACAGTGTGGGTGACAGTGACCAGTGATACTTTATTATTCAGAGAAACTGCAACACTCACAATTCCCTATAATACCAGTGTGAATAGTAGCTGTACAGGTTATAATGGTCTGTATTTCTCAGCACATTGTCTGTATCAGATGTACCTGTGGGAGTAATGTTTGTTAGCACTACCTGACTGTTACCACACAAAGTTCCAGAGTACACATTAGTATTATGCACATACATCTCACTCTGTTACTGTACACACACTGTTCACAGCTTGACAACATGGGAGTGTAGATAGGACATACTTGAAATATTACTCTCCTAACAGCTTTGGGAGTTGCTACAGTGACAGGTGTGTTCTCATAGATGTTTGACAATCACTTGTATTCACTGTTTGCTGGCTAAACATCTGGGATCATCCCACAGACTTGCCAGGGGGACAAGGGGACAGGAAGCATATATGGACTCATATACTGGACATTCTGGCCTCATCTGTACAATTGTGGGGTATGATTCTGTATGCAGCCTTATTCCACTCCCAGGATTCAGACCATGGCTGAGTCAGCTAAAACTTAAACACTGTCCATCACAGTTGTGTCTGCTGTATAGATATTGCTGTATATCTCCTATCTGCTTTCTGTCTTATTAATCCCCTGTGCTTTTGCATTCTGACCTTGTATTACAACACTGTTATACAGATTTCCAAGACAGTTATATGTTGTAGGATAGTGTGGGTGACAGTGATGTGTAATACCTTATTATTCAGAGCAACTGCATATCATTCTTGCATTTATGGGCACAGTGTTGGTATCTGACAGACCTGTGGGAGGAATGTTTATTAGCACGACCTGAATGTTCCCACACACAGTACCAGATTCCACATTACTATTATGCACATACATCTCACTCTGTTACTGTACACATTCTGACCACAGCTCGACAAGGTGGGGTGTAAATGGGACATACGTGGCTTCATAGTTACATAAGGTATTGGGGAGTTGCTAGTGTGCCAGCTTTGTTCTCATAGCTGTGTGTCAATCAGTTGTATTTCCTGTTTGCTGCCCATACGTCTGGGATCATCCCACTGATTTCCCAGGGGGACAGGTTGATAGGCAACAGATATGGGCCACTTAAATAGACATTCTGCACATATCTGCACAGTTGTGTGGTATGATTCTGTATGCAGACTACTACCACTGGCAGGATTTGTACCGTGGCTGTGTGTGCTAAAAAAACTACAGTTCACATCTCAGTTGCATGTACTATTCGGTTGCTGTTGTCTGCATCTTCCCTGTTTACTGTCTATGTGTCTCTCAGTTGTACTAAATGGCCTCTGGGGATTACACTTGTCATATACAGGCATTCATACACATTCAATTTATGGTGCACGGTGTGGGTAATAGTGCTTAATACAATAGTACTATTACATGACTGCAAATCTACATTACCGTATACCAGGATATACACATGCAATCCAGCAGTTAGACCTGTTTTGTCAGGCTATTACACTTTTATTGACATACAAACAATATGGGACTCTGACATATTCTCTAGTGTATGCAGTACTTGCCTTGAACAATACAGGTTTTATATAAGCAATTAATTTACTACTACTTTTATTTTTATTTCCTATGACAGTAAATGCATTAGTATTACTGACCTGCCTCGCATCGCAACCTCGCCAGGCGACTGATGTGGGCCTCCTGGTTCACGGCCCGCTCCATTACAGCTGTGTGGGACATAAGAGGAATATTTAGCCATACCTATCCATGATATACCTGGGCTGGCAATTATTGCACACATACTAGGGTGATACTTATACATGGCTGGAACATCCCCTGCCGCTCTAACCTCTTGGAGCCACTCCTCCAAGAGGTTCCCCTTATGCAGCTTAAGGGTGGCATAGTGGTCCCTGAATTGCTCACCAGTTCGGGGTATGCCAGAGGCACTGGTGAGGTCATGGGGGAGACGGTCCCAGGCCTCTGCCTTATATTGGGAGCCCTGGTACTGCCCCTGCAGCAGTCTCTGATCATGGTCTTTAACAAGGAGTCCTGCCATGACCTTGGACTCCTGGATGCACCAGTGCTGCACTTAAAAGTGCACACATATTCCCCTTAATGGCATAGTAACTGCAAGGGGAAACTACAACCAGTTATGAGATGTATTCCCACCTCTTGGGTTTAAGTAGGGCTGATTTCCTGCACTTTTCCATGACTGGCCTGTTTTGAAAAGGCTAAGCTATGGGCAAACCTACTTAACTAAGGTTGGCATTGTTTAAAGGGGTATACCACTGGGCACAATTAATTAGCTGGTCTACACATTGCTTACACCTCCTATGCTGGCCTGTGCAATGCTTAGCATTGCTTACATTAGACCTTGCATTATATTTCCTTTTTGGCATTGATTTCTTACTCATTACATCTTATATATATGCCTGGTATCCATGATTAATGTGTACATACACTGTTTTATTGGGGACTTCAACACTCTGTTACAATTACACCTCACTTCTGGGCTTACTGCTGTACTCCAGTTCACATATTTATGTTATTTAGTGGGTTATGGAACATATGACTGTATACTGATTCCTTTCACAGGTTCAGTTTGGTTTTACTATGGTGAGGACTTGTTTGCTGATACCGCATTCTTCTGTACTTCTGTGATGGCTTGGTGGTTAACTACTGTAACTATGTTGCATAGGGTCCTGGGTTCAAGACCTGCATGGCTGTTTATTTTGTTGATGGGCAGAACAAGGGCCATTGGATATAGAGTGATTAAGGCACTCTTGAGCAGTTGTAAGTGGGTTTACATGATGGTAAGCACTGCTAACCTGCTGTTACATCTGCTTACAGAGAGTTAGCTTAAAAATTGCTTAACCAGTTTAGGTATTGCTTACCTCCATGCAAACGGGCTTAAGCCCGTTTACTAGTGCTTAAATTTGCTTACTACTGCTTATTTGTGCTTAAACCTGCTTACTAGTGCCTTATTCATTATGACATTGACACCTCACATGTGCATTTACTGCAGTACTCCAGTTCATGAAAATATGTTATTTAGTGGGTTATGCAACATAAATATTACTCATAACGTGCTTTGCCATGGAAAATAGAATCTGCTGAAGTGGGACTCGAACCGGGAATGCCTGCTCGTAAGGCAAATACACTATTGCTATGCTGCTTTATTTGCATATATCTTACTTGTTATCCTCTTCAGCCATTTAAGCTGCTTTAACCGTAGCTAAGCGATGGGCACACCTGCGCACCTACGGTTAGCTTTAATCGGAATTAAAAAAAAATAAAGGGTTTCTTCATTTTATTTATGTATACTGTTGCTGTTGTACACGAGGGGGACTGTTGGTGGGGATATGCGGTCACCTATGAGCGGTCCCACTCATTTCATACCCCTTTCTTCATTGTGGGGACGTGTATATTCTGAAAGCTCTGCTCTCAGACACGCCCCCTTCACTCTTACATGCTCCATGTAAGCCTAGGAGCTCAGGCAGCATGCCTCATTACTATGCATGGCGTGCTGCCATCCTGCTCTTAAACGGCCACCTTCATGTAGGACTAAGCTAGTCCTGCACGAAGGAATAGTAAATCCGGGGGTGGGTGTCCATAAAAAATATAGTATGAGACAATCATGCTAGTAAATACTAATATTAACTGGAAAAACTTTACCAGGAATCCAAATAAACTTTGTGTGAACCGATATACCTTTACAAAATGAGTACAGTAGATGACTGGAATCCATTCTAGACTTGATTATTATCAAACATAACAAAGTTGTTAGATAAAATAATATCCAACAATTCTTCTATAACTCTAATTTCTAAAGCTGGAGCATCATAAAATCTCATCCTGTCTACTATCCATCCGATTCCTTTGTCATGTGGGATCGAAAAATATAGGTCATTACATCTATAGTCAAGAAATTCACTTCTTTATTGTAGTGAATGTTGTTCACATCTGTTTAAAAAGCTCACAAGTCCCTACATATTTGTTTCTCCTTCACCATAGTTCCTTAAAATATTGTCCAAAAATTTTGCCGAGGCATAATTAATCGATGCCCTAGCATCAACTAAAGCCCTCATAGGTGGATTGTAAATATTTTTGTGGATTTTAGGGATTCCAAACAGGGAGGGGATTCTAGGAGCCAAAATAGTTAAATAGTTTAATGTTTGCATGTCTATTAGTCCTTCTGTATTTACGATCCACCTATGTGGGCTTTAGTTGATGCTAGGGCATCGATTAATTATGCCTCAGCAAAATTTGTGGGCAATATTTTAAAGAAATATGTGGTGAAGGAGAAACAAATATGTAGGGACTCGTTGGCTTTTTTAGCAGATGTGAACAACATGCACTACAATAAAGAAGCGAATTTCTTAACTATAGACATAACTGACTTATACTTTTCGATCCCACATGACACAGGAATCAGATAGATAATAGACAGGATGAGATTTTATGAAACTCCAGCTTTAGAAATTAGAGTTGTAGAAGAATTGTTGGATATTATTTTATCTAACAACTTTGTTATGCTTGATAATGAAATTTTCTTACAGCAAGTTGGCATAGCAATGGGCTCACCTTGTGGAGCCAGCTATGCCAACTTAGTAATGGCACAGTGGGAAGCTCAGTATGTGTTTGAGAATATGGAACTTATGTCTTCCATTTGCTATTACACAAGGTTCTTGGACGATATATTTATCTTGTTGAAAGGAGATGCAGTAACAGCTAGTGAAGTGGTTACTTACTTGAATGGTACCACTAACTTTTTCAATTTTACAAGTTCCTTTAACGAGGTGTGCATCCCTTACTTGGATGCATACTTATTTAAAGACAACATAAAAGAAAGATACTCTACAAGAATATTTTGTAAAGAAACTTACTCAAATTTTTTGCTGCACTTTACCAGTTCTCATCCCTTCCACCAAAAGAAATCAGTGGTAAAGGGACAACTGGTACGTGCAGCAAGAATGACATCAGAGGATAAATTATTTGTGGAAGAGTGCCTAACATTGAAAGGGATGTTCCTCAAAAGAGGTTATCCTGAAAAATTAGTGAAGGAACTTATTGAAGAAGTACAACATAAGAGGTTACTAGGGATATATAAACCTATTCTCGGGAACCATGAGAGGGAAGTAGTAGCAAATGGAATTAGCCAGACTGGAACACATTATGAGAGGGTTACCAAGGTAACAGTAAGAACTGTAAACACATACTCTATTAGTTTCATAACACCTTATAGTATGGATGCAGATAATATTAGGGGCAGCTTAAGACAAAACTGGGGGATACTGTCCACCGATAATGAAATTGTTAAAAATGTGGGAGAAAAGCCTGGGATAATATATAAACGAGGTAGGAACTTAAACACTATGTTGGAAGTTCCAAGAGTGATGAGTATAAGAACACCTGGTATGTTTAAATGCGAAGCTTGTAATGTATGTGGATATATGGCGCCTGGTTATACTTTCAAAAGTGACAATAAAATGTACAAAGTGAATGGGAGGTATAACTGTAATTCCAAATCAGTGATTTATCTTGCACAGTGTCAGATGTTCCCAGCCTACTATATCGGTAAAACAGATAGAAAATTAAAAAGCAGGGTATATGAGCACATATAGTATTATAAATAGGAAAGAAGAGAACCCACTGGCAAGACATCATAATAGCCATCCGGGTCACATATTAAACTTTAGGGTAATCGATCAGATTATACCTACTGTTACGGGGGGTCTTTTTCAGTATTATTAGAAAAGCAAGAGGTCCTATGGCAATTGCGTTTAGATGCAGGTAGAAAGCCTGGGTTGAATGAGGTAACGTCTATAGCTTGTATTCTTAAATTAAAAAACCTGCAGAGATGAAAAATGAAAATAAAACAATGATTTCCAATAAGAGGAATAAACAACAATGAATATTATAAGTGTATAACATTATTATGTGCCTTTATATAAAGGTTTGAATATTTGTTAATGGCTCACTTAAGAAATGACAATGTATAGAAACTTGTCAAGCTCATGTTACTGATTGAGGGGGGGTGAATTGTTAGAAACTTAAATGGTTTGACTGCTGATTTTGCTATTATGATAAGTTTTTTAACTATTCAGTATTGTATTTTAAAAGATTGTGTAGAATAGAATGTGATGAATCATTCAGTATTTATTCAAGTACAGAATATGAGTTTTTTAAAGTGAATGGTCTTATATAGCATTTTAAATGAAATTGTTGAATTAAGAAAGGTTGTTAGGAATTGTTTAATTGTTTAATTAGTGTTCAGAAAATTAATGGGCTGTATTTCAAGTGTGTGTAGTAGATGTGAATTTGTCTGAAGAAGTCCAGTCACCGAACTGGACAAAAAGTGCTTTACTTTACTTGTCTTTTTTAATTTGTTGTTTTATTAAACTTTGTGCAGTCGAAAAGTGACCTTTGTTGCCTTTTACTACATTTGTTTTTGTTCTTGGCATCTTTGTGGAGACATAATGATTAGTTTACTGTAGTAAACCCTTGTTTTTCATGTATATGTTGCTTTGAATATTTTCTATAAACCAGTTATTGATTGTTTACTTATTTTTGTAAATGATAATCTGTAGTACATGTGGAGCTTTTCTCTGTGGGCCTCCGCTGAAAAAGGGCTACTTAGCTCAATCAGACAAACCCGGTCAACAAATGTAAAATAAATAAATAATAAATTTAGTTAGGGGAAATTTTACCCTTCTTTAGTCTATCTCACTTTCAACAACAAAAAAAAACAGCGTTTCTGAACAGATGATATAGTGAGCTAATCATATATAAGCAAAATGTTGTGCCAGCTGCAAACTGTTTACATTGAATCAGGCTGCTCCCTGCAGCCATCCGATGCAGTGATGTCCTCATTACAGAGTGCAGCAGTAATCAGTTTTGTTTCTTTTGCACAACCCAAGGACAAAGCAGTGACTGAAAGGTAGAAGAGCCTTCTGTAATAACAGAAGACCATCCATCAAGTTTGTGTGATATGCTTGAATTAAACCCTAAATCATTCAACTGGGTGAGATATTCAGGGTGTGTTTATGGCATCTACAATAGTGCATGTTTGCTTATGAGGTGTGTGCTTTTTTATTCATTTTCAGTATCTATATTGGTCTTACCTTCTATAAAAGTCAGACTTCAAATCTTCCATATGATAATAAAGAATCTGAAGCATCGTTTAATGAGCCTGTCAACCACAGGCCTATCAATGCTAAGTTGAACAAGGGCAGGTTTAGCTCCCGTTATGGTAACACTGTGAAGCACATGTGCTGATACAAAAATGAACTCATAATATATTTTGCAGCAGTCTCAATATTTATGAATAAAAACAAGCACAAAAGTGCACTAAAGGCTTATCGGGCTGATAAAGTTGGATCAGGATGCTTAGATTCAACAGTATGACGGTACAGTGACAATGCCTGGTGCAGTAAACTGCTGAGGCTGATTCCTTCTGTATATTGTTTTACACTAATTACCTCACTGTTGAAATCATATGTTAAACACATAATCATTTGCTCTCTGGCTAAATTATAAATGTGATCAGCATTGTTTTTTTTTTCTGTGAAAAGTCCAGTTTTAAAGAATGTTACATTTCTGGAATAACACAGTTCTTTTTGGCTGGTATGGTTAAGAATCTGAGAAATCCTTTCCTCTGGCAATACAGTGGTTCAGTCGCAAAAACTTTCCCTTACAGGTGTAGGGTTCGATTCTGATTTCCATTCACTTAATGTGCGGGGCTTGCTATTCTGTCATGTTTGCGCTGGCTTTTCTTTGGTATCATCTGCTTCAGTGACAAATGCCACACAGATTCAATCAAGCAGCAATAAAATCTGCAGGTTTATCACTCTCTCCAATAAACATGAACACTACTGCAAAACCTTAGTAAAAGCAAAATGGCTCCCATTAAGCAAAGAACTAATGTCCAATTAGGCGCACCTACTCCCTCCTAACTCAAAGAAATATCATCATAACCACTATTCTACACAACTAAAAGCCCATCTTCTGAAACTTGCTAAATGTAAATGTTCTGTCACTGGCCACATTACATAGACATGCTATATTCTGTCATTGTCTAATAACTTTCTTATTCTCTATATCCCTCTAACTATATATCACACTTATCTTAAGATTTGACTCTCTTGTATGTAGTACGTATAACTTCTCTATGGTTTACTATGAAAATGTTGAAAAATAAAATCTGGAAAATTAAAATATTGAGACCATAATATTGAAAGACCTAAACACTGAAGACCATAATATCCAACTCCCGGATTTGCTCCCTTTCAGGAATGAAGTTAGCACTCATTCCTGGATCCACACCCCTGCAGGACCAATATAAGCACTTCTTCCTGGGTATTCACTAGTAGACAGTTTCAACATTTGAGTTTTTTTTTTATTTAACAATAACAGCAAAAAAAAAACTTGACAACCATATAACAATTTACAAGAGTCCATAACATGAATACAACATTTGAGTTTTTTGATATTGTGGCTGTCAGTGTTTTGGTCTTTCAATATTATGGTCTCAACATTTTGATTTTCAAGATTTTGTGTTTCAGCATTTTCAAAGTAAACCCTCTGCATTATACCTATTTATAAACCAATCGAATGTGGCTCAAGATGCTATTTTTTTTTTCATTTCTACAGGTTTTAGAGAACATTATGGCCAATGTATTTCTAAATTGTTAATATTCCTCTTCCCCTCTAATTTTGGTTATAATTATGAGACTTGGTATATGTTACTGTTTTTCTTACAGACCTCTACCACTGTGAGACTGGAGCATGTATGAAGTGCTCTTCTGTTAGTACCAGCAGCTGGTCAGCTCTTCATACTATGTAGTAGTTTTTTTAATCATGCGCTTGGGTATTCTTGTCTCCCAAAACTATCATGGTACAGTGATGGGGCTAATTAGCTTCACTCTTGTTGGAGAGGCATGAAGAGTTCCCCATTTTGGCTTCCTATTAAAATGTCAAGACTACTAAAACAGAGTCCCAAAATTTTGAAAAAGGTCCAAAAATAGAGTAGAACAACAAATGTCGAACTGTTGAACTGTTTTCACTTGTTTGTTTTTTTTTTCAGGGGGCAAGCCCCTTGCACCTTCAATATTGGGAGCTCTAAACTTATCCATACCAGTCTTGCAATTTCCATACCTCAGAGAAAAGGAAATATTCCAAGGAACAGAAACCTTGGACTTAGTATATGTAATTCTGCATTTTCGGTCATTCAGTCTCGATATTCCAGGACTTGTACTACCCATTCTCAGGAGTAAAAATGGTTACCCCCTCGTTTTCTAGGCTGCTGCTGATTTAATTTCTATACAGCAGTCAAATTTGTATTTTTTAACTTTAGTCCCCATCTTCACCATCAAGTCCCTCATATGCTCAGATGACCTATTCATTGCCTCAGGGGTGACAGCCCTATGGCTCATTCATTCCCCTTGGGGCAACAGATGAACTCCAGGAGTGATGTCATCATATCTCTGGGGCTGACTTTTTTTTTTAATGCAGCCCTAATATCTTTACTAGAATATAAGTTCTTGGAAGGACCATGTAATGGCTGCAGTTCTGGGTCATCGTCCCTTTCTTTGTGTGACACAGTCCCTCAGGCAACTGCACCCTTTCATTTTGAACAGGTGGCTTCCGCTAAGTCCTTGGTCTACAAAGGAGATTCATCAATAGAAAACATACCCTGCAATGCATCCATCAGTTTCTCTTTCCCAGTAATTGTGAGCTGGCAATGTCTCTTCAAGCTTTCTCCTTCCCAGATGGCTCCTCCAACATCTGGATTTTTTGGGTTGTAGTCAAGACTCCACTCCTCTATGCTATGGGAGCTGGTAGATTTTTTATGTGTGCACATTTTTTTAAGTTTCTGAAAAGACTTCTGATAAGTCAGATTGTGGAGCTAGCTTTTTGACTATACAAGGCGGTCACCCCCCCCCCCACTGTACTTCAGCGACTAGTTGTCATCAAGTCTACTGTTATCAGGGTAGATAATACACAGCTTTCATATACTGTTTCCATTTGGGTTTTACATCATGCATTACATTCTTTAACACTGCAGTATTAGTTTTTAAGTAGGTATTTTTTGTAGTTAGTTAATATACACAGTTTTGTTTTTTGTCTGATACAGTTTCTGTGACTTTAACTAGGTGCTTATTAAACAGCATGTGGCATCTTTTCAGACAACTTTATTTAGGGGTCTTGAAAACCCTAAACCGTGAACGCTCACATGAGCGAAAATGCCGGTGATCGAAGTTGCTATTGTGGGGGGCTGTGCCCCCCACACCCCCCACTAACTATATATTCTAACTCCAAGGTCGCACAGTGAGGAAAGGGCAAATATCCCACTCCTCAGTGAACCACAACCTCACAATTCCACTTTCGATTCCTGGCATTTTCGCTCATGTGAGCGTTCGCGGTTTAGGGTTTTCGTTCTTCTAATATAGACCCCTTATTTAGCACTATACTTCATTAATTCTGCTAAGCAGAAAGTCTGTGTTCTGTTTTTGATGCTTTATTTTCTCTCTTCTGTCCATACTGACATTATGTTCACGCACTAAAAATGATGTTATGTATAGTATTGACTGGTTTTGCATACAATAGTATAGCATTCTGGGTAAACAAATCATGCTATCTTTAGGAGCAGCCCTTGAGTTATCAAAATGCACAAGCATTGAAACACACAATGCCAGCATTTTGAAAAATCAACATACAGAAACAAATTGAAAAAGAAAAAGCAAAGATTGCAAAAGGAAACATACAATTTTTATTGATGAGTTCCCTACTTAAATCAACAGATGAGATATAGACAGACATGCAGTTCTGTTTTTGAGTCAACTGTTAATAATGTGGCAGTCAGTAAAGTGTGTGAAATTTCCTTCATGCATCTTGCTTATAGTAAGAAAAACATCTCTGGCCTCTAGGAATATAAGAAAACAATACAAAAGTCTAACTGGCTTAGAAAACTGAAAACTAAAAGCCCTAAATAAGTTACTGTCTCACTATCTGCTATGACTGGGAGGATAGATAGATAGATAGATAGATAGATAGATAGATAGATAGATAGATAGATAGATAGATAGATAGTTCAATATAGATATATGTTTATATTGCATGCACACACACACACACACACACACACACACACACACACACACACACACACACACACACACACACTAGTTATCTGTGTATATCCAAATATAATTTGAGAAAAAGCAAAATAGAGTTAAGCATATTTCAAAACAAATCACTAATAAAAACTTCTGTTTGCATACATTTTAAAAGATTATGCTTTTTTTATTATTATATGCCACCACTGTCAATTGTGGGATGTAAAAATGTAGTTTCACTTAAAGATGCTTTACAAAAGCAACTTGTCTATAGATGCTCTATAGTTATTTTTAGATAACTTCTAGTCAAAGCAAACTATTGAAGACCTTTATGTTCCAACATATTTATTTCAAAGATATGGTGCAGGAAACAGTGACGCTGTCATAGGTTCATAGGTTCATAGGTAGGTACTAGGCTATCGGCCCTTGGGCCTATACAAGCCCAGCCAAATAGGTACCCTGGCTTTTGCCACCTAAGAAAATTATTTTCCTGTGCCACTGTCGAGCAGAGCCACAGAGGTGATCCCCGGGGTGAATTTCCTATTTCCCATCCAATCATCAAGATTTTTCTTGAAGAGTGCTAATGATGAGCTTTGTTTGATATAGATAGGTAGTTTATTCCAGAGTAAGGGAAGTGTCTGGGACAGGAATCTATCCCTCCGGCATGTTCTGTTTAATGTGGTGACAAGGTTTAGGTCCCTAGAGCGTGTAGCTCAGAGGGATTGGGATTTCTTTAAGTGGAGCATGTCCAACAGCTCTGGGTTTGACATAGCTTTGTATGTTAAATTCCCAAAAGTGGCTGAACACAGATTCCCCGGACTCGAGCTGTGAAGATAACCAAGCGAAGACCAAGTTCTTCCTTTGTCACACAGGTTTATTGTAAAACACGCCAACAGACAGAATACAGAGCTCAATGCAATGGTTAAGCGCTTTCATTTGGAATAACCAGATTTCTTCAGAACCATTTGCGTCCACATACCATTTCCTTTTATATCAATTTTGGCGCCAAAAAATTGATTAATCTACTTTAAAATGATGAAATTTAAAAAATCTATATGTAGTAATATTAATATTAATAATTTTTACATATAAGCAACTGTAATTAATTGTTGTAATAAATTAAGTTAAATTATTTGATATTAATATAAAAAATCAACATTAATTTAATGAAAATCATACATACTATGTAACATAAAAAAAACTTCAATACATAAGTACAAAAACTGTTCTGCTAATATACATTACTAATACTAAAGGCTTAACAAAATTCTTAACATAATTCTCCTATTGCATGACCCTATCTGTTTAAAAAATATATATATAAATACTACATAGTTATACTCCTATTACCCAATCCCAATGACCAATTCAAAATCTATTCATAAATAATGGGAAAATAATAGGAAATAATAGGAAAAATGGGGGTTGTTTCTAATCTAGGACTAAGAAAGGCTTTAAACTAATGTGATCATTAATCCCTGGTGGAGAAGTGGCATCTAAACATATTTGCCACTTGCTTTCCATCCAAGCCAAAAATGTTTTCCAATTCCCACCCCTATCACTCACTTCAACTTGGTCAATGATAGCAAATTTAAAGGTGTGATCATTACCTTTATCTATTATATGCCTACTCAATGCATTCTTAGAATTTCCTTTCTTAATTCTATACAGGTGCTCATATATACGCGTCTTAAATTTTCTCTCAGTCTTTCCTATATAATACGCGGAGCACTTAACACAAGTAGCTATATAAACAATACGCTGGGTATTGCAATTTCCTTTTTTGGGAAATACTATGGATCTAGTAATATTCTTTAACCTAATCCTTACTTTGGTATTAATATTTTTACATTGACTACAAGCACCACAATACGTTGTACCCTTTTTGCTTGTACCATTCTGACCCTTTTTTCCATTTTCAATCATCCTTTTCAAATTATTTCCTGTTTTGAATACAGTTAATGGTTTTGTTCCTATTATATGACCAATAGATACTGAAGTCGATATCAATTCCCAATGTTTTTTTCAGTATTTCTATCACTATATTAGTATAGGGGTTAAACCTTATAAGACATACTCTATTATCACGGTCTCTATTAATATTGGTACTTATCGTACTTCCTTTCCCTAACAAGGGTACATATTTATGTCCCCATTCTGTCTTAACATATGATATAATATTTTCTAACATAGTTTTGGGGTATCCTCTATCATAAAATAATTTGAATACAACATCCAATTCATTTGTCATAACCTCTCTGGAGGATGACATTCTGGCTACACGTATGCTTTGGCCCTTTACCACATTACGGAAGATGTGTGCTGGATGACAACTACTAAAATGTATGTAGTCATTTGAAAACGTTGGTTTTCTGTAAATCTTTGATGCAAACCCCTTTCCTGTATTGCTTATCCACGTATCCAAATATGCTATTCCTTCTTTATCATATTGATAAGTAAATTTCAAGAATTCCGTAGTTTTATTGAGGTATTCAATAAAAACTGGTATCTTATCAACTGGACCTTTCCATATAATAAACATATCATCCAGGAACCTTGTATACAATCCTATGTATTGGTAATATTCACTGGGAAATATATACTTGTTCTCCCACTCGAGCATAACCATGTTTGCAAAAATGGGGGCACAAGAAGCCCCCATAGCAATTCCACGTATTTGTCTAAAATATTCCCCTGAGTGGTAAATATAGTTGTGATCGAGAACAAGCCCCATCATGTCCATGATTAAATTTATTTTGTCCCAACTACAACCTAAATATTTAATCATACTATTGTAAAAATATTCCAGTCCAGTAGTCGCAGGTATACTGGAAAACAAATCTTGTACATCCACTGTAAGGAAGACTAAATTTTCTTCCCAAACTTCCATGGTTAGTTTACTCAAAAAATCCCATGAATCTTTTACTATGTGATCCACTTTTGTGTATATTTGTTTCATCCAATGATCAATTGTAACCCCTAACTTAAAGGTTTTTGATTTTGAACCCGATATTATAGATCTAAAAGGCGGATGTTCCAAATTTTTGTGTATCTTTGGTATCCCTATGATGTGGGACAATATAGGGAATTTGTTTCTTAAATACTCATATAGTTCACTAGTTATTCTATTATCTAGTAAATATTCCTCAACTACTAGATCAATCCTTCTATGTCCTATATTGATTTGATTCTGGGATACCTGTTCATAGTTACCTGATTCATATAAGATTTTATGTATTTCATTTTGATATAGTTGGCTGTCAAAAATCACAATACATCCACCCTTGTTGGGCTTTATTATTCTGATCTCATTATTCATTATAAGCTTTTCCAAACATTTTCTTTCTTCCTTATTTAAATTATCAATAGTGGCAGATGTATCAACTCTGTTTGTTTTTATATCTCTGTACAAAGTATATAAATCCTTGCATACCATTTTCTCATACAAAGCAATTTGTGTATTCATAACAGGGATATATGTGCTTTTCTTAACTAATTTCTTGCTATTAATGTTGACATTTCCCTTTTTTAAGTCATCATTAAACTGTATAGCTAAATTTAATCTTCTACAAAAAAGTTTAACTTCCTTAATTGTATCAAAAATGTCAAAATGTACAGTAGGAATGAATTTCATTCCCTTACTAAACAATGTTATAATTTCATCCGTAACATGAACTTCTGTATAGTTATATACTTTGAACCCCTCAAAACTATGTATACTGGGATACCTCTCCATTCTCTCCACAGACTTAGATGTAAAGGTACCATTTACTTTTTCCTTCTCACTATGATTAATATAGTCCATAGTTTGTTTGAGGGGAGAAATAGATGTATGTGTGGAACAATTTCCACTAAATGAAACCTCAGTTAACCTGGGATTTTTTCTTGTTAATATCTCCTTTGCCATCTCTTGGGTGCCGGATAGTATCTCCCCCCTTGAAAATTTTCGTCTTCATTCATCCTATGTAGAAAGCACATATAAGTTAAGAAAAGCACATATATCCCTGTTATGAATACACAAATTGCTTTGTATGAGAAAATGGTATGCAAGGATTTATATACTTTGTACAGAGATATAAAAACAAACAGAGTTGATACATCTGCCACTATTGATAATTTAAATAAGGAAGAAAGAAAATGTTTGGAAAAGCTTATAATGAATAATGAGATCAGAATAATGAAGCCCGACAAGGGTGGAGGTATTGTGATTTTTGACAGCCAACTATATCAAAATGAAATACATAAAATCTTATATGAATCAGGTAACTATGAACAGGTATCCCAGAATCAAATCAATATAGGACATAGAAGGATTGATCTAGTAGTCGAGGAATATTTACTAGATAATAGAATAACTAGTGAACTATATGAGTATTTAAGAAACAAATTCCCTATATTGTCCCACATCATAGGGATACCAAAGATACACAAAAATTTGGAACATCCGCCTTTTAGACCTATAATATCGGGTTCAAAATCAAAAACCTTTAAGTTAGGGGTTACAATTGATCATTGGATGAAACAAATATACACAAAAGTGGATCACATAGTGAAAGATTCATGGGATTTTTTGAGTAAACTAACCATGGAAGTTTGGGAAGAAAATTTAGTCTTCCTTACAGTGGATGTACAAGATTTGTTTTCCAGTATACCTGCGACTACTGGACTGGAATATTTTTACAATAGTATGATTAAATATTTAGGTTGTAGTTGGGACAAAATAAATTTAATCATGGACATGATGGGGCTTGTTCTCGATCACAACTATATTTACCACTCAGGGAATATTTTAGACAAATACGGAGTTGCTATGGGGCTTCTTGTGCCCCATTTTGCAAACATGGTTATGCTCGAGTGGGAGAACAAGTATATATTTCCCAGTGAATATTACCAATACATAGGATTGTATACAAGGTTCCTGGACGATATGTTTATTATATGGAAAGGTCCAGTTGATAAGATACCAGTTTTATTGAATACCTCAATAAAACTACGGAATTCTTGAAATTTACTTATCAATATGATAAAGAAGGAATAGCATATTTGGATACGTGGATAAGCAATACAGGAAAGGGGTTTGCATCAAAGATTTACAGAAAACCAACGTTTTCAAACGACTACATACATTTTAGTAGTTGTCATCCAGCACACATCTTCCGTAATGTGGTAAAGGGCCAAAGCATACGTGTAGCCAGAATGTCATCCTCCATAGAGGTTATGACAAGTGAATTGGATGTTGTATTCAAATTATTTTATGATAGAGGATACCCCAAAACTATGTTAGAAAATATTATATCATATGTTAAGACAGAATGGGGACATAAATATGTACCCTTGTTAGGGAAAGGAAGTACGATAAGTACCAATATTAATACAGACCGTGATAATAGAGTATGCATTAGAAGGTTTAACCCCTATACTAATATAGTGATAGAAATACTGAAAAAACATTGGGAATTGATATCGACTTCAGTATCTATTGGTCATATAATAGGAACAAAACCATTAACTGTATTCAAAACAGGAAATAATTTGAAAAGGATGATTGAAAATGGAAAAAGGGTCAGAATGGTACAAGCAAAAAGGGTACAACATATTGTGGTGCTTGTAGTCAATGTAAAAATATGAATACCAACGTAAGGATTAGGTTAAAGAATATTACTAGATCCATAGTATTTCCCAAAAAAGGAAATTGCAATACCGAGCGTATTGTTTATATAGCTACTTGTGTTAAGTGCTCCGCGTATTATATAGGAAAGACCGAGAGAAAATTTAAGACGCGTATATATGAGCACCTGTATAGAATTAAGAAAGGAGATTCTAAGAATGCATTGAGTAGGCATATAATAGATAAAGGTAATGATCACACCTTTAAATTTGCTATCATTGACCAAGTTGAAGTGAGTGATAGGGGTGGTAATTGGAAAACATTTTTGGCTTGGATGGAAAGCAAGTGGCAAATATGTTTAGATGCCACTTCTCCACCAGGGATTAATGATCACATTAGTTTAAAGCCTTTCTTAGTCCTAGTTTAGAAACAACCCCCATTTTTCCTATTATTTCCTATTATTTTCCTATTATTTATGAATAGATTTTGAATTGGTCATTGGGATTGGGTAATAGGAGTATAACTATGTAGTATTTATATATATATATATTTTAAACAGATAGGGTCATGGAATAGGAGAATTATGTTAAGAATTTTGTTAAGCCTTTAGTATTAGTAATGTATATTAGCAGAACAGTTTTTGTACTTATGTATTGAAGTTTTTTTTATGTTACATAGTATGTATGATTTTCATTAAATTAATGTTGATTTTTTATATTAATATCAAATAATTTAACTTAATTTATTACAACAATTAATTACAGTTGCTTATATGTAAAAAATATTAATATTAATATTATTACATATAGATTTTTTAAATTTCATCATTTTAAAGTAGATTAATCAATTTTTTGGCGCCAAAATTGATATAAAAGGAAATGGTATGTGGACGCAAATGGTTCTGAAGAAATCTGGTTATTCCAGATGAAAGCGCTTAACCATTGCATTGAGCTCTGTATTCTGTCTGTTGGCGTGTTTTTACAATAAACCTGTGTGACAAAGGAAGAACTTGGTCTTCGCTTGGTTATCTTCACAGCTCGAGTCCGGGGAATCTGTGTTCAGCCACTTTTGGGAATTTAGTTCGTAGATAGCTTTGTATGTTAGGCAGAGATCACCTCTGAGTAGGCGATATGCGACGGAGTAAAGCTGGAGTTTTTTGAGACGGTCTGCATAGGGCATCTGTTTGAGGCCGGTAATCTTCTTTGTGAGGTATTTCTGCGGCCTTTCCAGTTGTTGTAGATATCTTGTGAGGTACATACCAAAAGGGGCATTGTACTCTATAATGGGTCTAATGAGTGATGAGTAGAGGGGAACAATGACCTCTTTTTTTCTGGATGAGAAACCTTTTGTGGTGAGGTGTGCCATGCAGAAGGATTTCCTGACTACTGTGGCGATGTGATTATCAAAGGAGAGACTACTGTCCACCTGTGTCCCAAGGTCTCTTATCACACTTTCAGTGTTAAGTATACTATAGCCTATGTTGTAGTTCATGGGTATAGAGTTTTTACCAAAGGGGATGACAATGCACTTTTTGGCATTGAGCTTGAGGCCATGGCTTTGACACCAGGCATCTGTCTCAGTGAGGCCCTTTTGTAGGATGTCCACATCGTTAGGAGTTTTGATTATGGCTCCTAGTTTGCAGTCATCTGTGAACTTCATTAGCCAAAGACCTTCTGTGTTAGCCTGTACTTCAGAGAAGTAGATACCAAACAGGAGAGGACCCAGGACTGAACCCTGTGGTACTCCACTTGTCACTGGTCTGAAGTCGGATTTGGAGTTTGCTACTTTCACAGTGTGGGTTCTGTCAGTGAGCCAGTTGGCAACCCATCTTGTGACATAGGGATTTATACCTAGTTTAGTGAGTTTATCTATAATTCCAGAGTGGGGGATGGTGTCGAAAGCCTTGGCAAGATCTAGATAGGCTGTGTGAACCACCTTACCTTTGTCTATGGCTTTGGTGACTGCTTCAAAGAAGTCTATCAGGTTTAGAAGACATTATCTGCCTTTTACAAACCCGAACTGGGTGGGATCCAGAGTTTGGAGATCACCAATATCTTTGTTTATAAGTTCCATGATGATACGTTCCATGGCCTTGCAGACCAGGCTCGTCAGGCTAATGGGGCGGTAGTTCCCGGGGTCCGTGGTGGCTCCCCCCTTGTGGAGTGGGATAACCGTTGCTATGCACTAGTCAGCAGGCACAAAGTCTGAGGTGAGGCTATGATTGAACATGGTACTCAGGTGGGGTGCCAATTCGTTCTGTAGTTCGTGTAGAACGCAGCCTGGGATGTTGTCTGGTCCCATGGATGCTGTGTTCTTGGCTTTGGAGAGTGTGTTTTTTACCTGTGCAGCCGTGATTACAGGAACTTTGCATTCTTCCGGTATAGAGATGGGCTCTTTAGGGGGTGAGAAGGGGGTAAAGTTAGCACTGAACCTATCTGCCAGGATGTTGGCAATATCAGCTGGGTCTGTATATTTAATGCCATTGTGCTGTAACTCAAAGCAGATCTGAGTGTTGCCATTGAGATTCTTGACATAGTTATACAATGCTTTATGGTTGTCTTTAGAATCAGTGGCGATTTTGTTTTCGTAACTAGCTTTGGAGGATTTTATCAGGGATCGCAGCTTCTTACTGAGGCTGACCAGGGAGCTCCTCCACTTGTGGGATTTTACTCTCTTTTGCAAGAGTTTCTTCCTTCTGTTGTACAGTTTGTTTATGGCAGGGGACCACCAGATTGGCTTCCTTTTTTTGGAGGATAGCATCTTGGTTCTGTTTGGGATAGCACAATCCATGCACTCATGTAAGTGCTTATAAAGTGCAATTGTGTAGGATTCAGTAGTCATAACTGTATTGCCGTCCATCTGCATGGGTGTCATGAAGTACACCACTTCTGTCTTAAGAAGCATGAAGTTGGCTTTGGAGAAATTTTTTACCATGGTTTCCTTAATGAGGG
The DNA here is from genome assembly GCF_019279795.1 of Protopterus annectens. NCBI lineage: Eukaryota > Metazoa > Chordata > Ceratodontiformes > Protopteridae > Protopterus > Protopterus annectens. Next base: position 352,365,038 of record NC_056735.1, on the reverse strand, counting down.
GGTGGAGGCAGGATGTGGATATCTAGGGGAATTAGCTTATGGTCGGAGCAGACTAATGAGTCGTTGACTTCAGGTGTGGAACACCGGTCACTCATATTGGTAATGACTAGATCCAGGATATTGTTGCCCCTGGTAGGGGTGTGGATAAGTTGATCCAGGGCATTGGAGTTTATGAATTCCAGAAAGCGTTGAGCAAAGGAGTTAGTACATGAGTAGTTTTCCCAGTTAATGGTGGGGTAGTTGAAATCGCCCATTATCAGGGTGTTTGGTTGAACCCTAATATTTTCTAGTACATCAAGAAAAGAGGAGTGGGAATCCTGGGGCATGGTGGGTGATCTGTAGCAAGCTACAATTTGGATTGCAGTTTTGACCAGAGTTAGTTGCACTTGGATAACCTCGGCTGCATTATGCCAAGCAACTAGCCTGGAGGTGTGGATATCCTTAATGAATATGGACACACCTCCGCCTTTGGTGTTCCGGTCCAGGTTACATGGCCGAAAAGTGTGGTATGAGTTATAGCCTGGTAGTGCAGGGGTGCTCTCTGGAGCCTTGAACCAGGTCTCAGTCACTGCACAGATATCGACGTTCTCCATTTTAATAAGTGCCTTGAGTGAGTGCATTTTGAGATTTAGACTTCTAGCATTGAGTAGTACCACCCTCAGTTTTTGCTTGCCTGTTCCTGTTACGGTGGTGAGTTTGTCATTTGAACCTTGCCTAAAAAGGCACTATAGTGGCAGCAAGAACCTTAGCCAGTATCCAGAATCCCAGGGGTGACAGGTGCAGGCCATCTCTGGCAAAGCATAGTGGTCTGTCGACCATGTCATCCCAGGCAGACAGATAATGGATCCCTTTAGAATGGCACCAGAAGTTTAGCCAATTGTTGAAGTCAATCATTTTGTCCTTGTACTGCGGCATCATGCTGGGTGATGGCAGAATGCTACTCAGGGCTAGGGTCATACCTGCCTGGGCTACAAGATCGGAGAGCTCTTCCATGTCTCTTTTCATGTAGTCCAGGGAGATACGTCTCAGGTCATTCACACCAACATGGACAATGACAGAGTCATATTTGTACTTGCTGTGGAGTGACCTGAGTGCTGTGGCGGATCCTGGCACCCGACAGGTAGCTGACAGTAACCTTCTCCTTGTTTAGCCTGGTGAGTGGGACATCAGTGTGCCTGACTATAGAGTCCTCTATGACTAGTGTGTTGGGTACATTGTTTTGCCTTATTGGCTGTGGTTGAGTGGCACACTGAGTCTGCGGGCTATATGTCATTTGGGTTGTGTTGGGGGGTGGAGGGTAATTGCATTTCTGCTTTGGAGGTCTCTGTTGCTTGAGCAGATTATTATTGAGAGCCTCTGTGAATGTTTTTGTGTTTCTATGTGTGGATTTTGGTGATGTAGATTTAGTAAGACTATGTGATGAGTGTGGTGTGGTGGAAGTGTTTACCTTCTCCTCTTGACTGTCAAGTTCAGTCTTGATTGGAGAGAGATTTACCTTCAGTTTGGCTAGATAAGTGCATCTCTCACAGGTTGTAGTGTTGGGTGGTAGTCTGCTTACTGTCTGTAGTTTTCCCCTGGGGAAATATGGTAGGATAACTGCCGCTAGGCCAGACAGCAGGTTGCATGTTTTCCTTAGCTAAAATGTATCAGTAGATCAAGACCAAGGGTACACTTAAGAGGCAGCTGGAAATGTGCAAGTTTGAAAAATGTTTGAACCACAATCTAAAAACATTGCACAATATAAAACTGTGTTTTAGTGTATGAGCACTTCTGAGACTTGGATAATATTCTTGGGGCATATATAATGATTTTGCATCATAAAAATACTCAGTCCTTCTGCCAATAGCCTACCCTTCTGACCTCCTCTTTCAGATCTTACAGAAATGAGCAGAGTGGGTGGGTCTGACCAGAGATTGCAGAAGTTACAGAAAATGATAAACAGTTTAAAAATTTCAGTTGTACTGTGCAAAGTAAGATCAGCAAACTGCATAATAGCGATTCTTGTTTTCATTCTGCAGAAAGGGCATATACAAGGGAGTTACACAAATCTGAGTGATTGCTCATTCCATGGGTTTCAACTTACTAAACAGAGGGATATTTAATTATTTCTTAAAAATGTTTTTCAAGCCTTTCCATTTACTTTTGATATTTTCTGCATTAGGGGTTTTATCTGTGATTCCATTGGTAAAGGCATAATCATGGAAAAAATGGCAGCCTTAGTTATTATATATAGCATGCATACATTTTATTTTTTGCACAGACAAAAAGTTGTGATTTTGTATAATTTATTCATCAACTGCACCTTATTTTGAAATAGCCTATATATTTATGTCCTTTGATATTCCTTTTAATGCTTTAATCAGCTCTATAAATCTGTTTAATGCTATCTGGTGTATGTGTTTTTGCATTTGATGTATGTGTGTGTCTTTGTATCTGTGTCTATATTTAAAACTGGTACTTCATAAGCAATGGAGTTGCTGGGTGAGACTCCTTAAAATCAGCAAAAGGAGACATTATTTGTAGATTAGCTCTGATGAGACATTAAAGTAATCAAGCACATATAACTTGTTTAAAAATCAATACTTTATTAAAAATAAATATTAAGTAGATGAGCACTTTCACTCAACCAACTTTCATCAGATCGTGCGAATCAATACACACACACACACACACACACGCACACACACACAAATACTCATACACACACACACACACACACACACACACACACACACACACACACACACACACACACACACACACACACACACACACACACACACACACACACACACACACACACACACACACATATATATATATATATATATATATATATATATATATATATATATATATATACGGATCTAGGACTATTGAACGAAAGTTCAATAGCCCGAATCCACAATAACCGAATGCACTTTAACGAAAACGCTTTCACCGAATAAGCACTTTTGTTAAAGTGCGTTCGAAAAAACAAAACAATAAATCTTCTTTTATGCAGAAGGGCAAGCCCCCCTGCACCCCCGTGTGGGGGGCTATGCCCCCCACACCCCCTACTTTTATATTCTCACTCCGAGGTCACACTACAGTGGGGAAAAAGGAATTCTCCCATAACCACACCCTAGTGCGACCGGCACAGCCAGCATACTTAACTGAAAGTGCTGCTTCGTTGAACAGCACTTTCAGTTATGTATGTTCAGTGATTTCTGCTTCGGCAGAAAGTGCCATCGGGGATCTGTACATATTTTATATATATATATATATATATATATATATATATATATATATATATATATATATATATATATATATATATATATATATATATATATATATATATATATATATATATATATATATATATATATATATATATATATATATATACACACATATATATATAGTACCACTTGGTATCATTGATTGCTCATTTTAAACTGTCACTGTCCATTAAAATCACAATGTATTGATGTATTCTGTAGTCAAAATGTTCTGTTGACTTTAGTAGACTGGTACTGAATTTCTGTTCATCATGGCTGTGCAACCATGGAGTTAGTAAACAAACGTTAGGAGCTGTGAGGACAAAGTACCCCCTTTAGTGATATAGGGAGCAGAGCCCTCGTGGAAAGAATATGTTGTATGTGTTTGCATGGATAGACTGTTGTAACATCAGTTTTTGTGTAGTGATTGTGGCACAGTGAAATAACATAGTGCTACTGTGCAGAGAGTGTTTGAGTGCAGTTGTGATGCATGTTCTGTACTATCAATCAGTGCATTTATGTTGCACTTTGATAGACTTAGTGACTATCAATATCACAATTTTAGGTGGATAGAGCTCTGTGTGTGTGTGTGTGTGTGTCTGTGTGTGTGTGTTTGTATATATATATATATATATATATATATATATATATATATATATATATATATATATATATATAGATATATACATATGTATATATTTATGTATATATATATATATATATATATATATATATATATATATATATGTATATATGGGGTCTATATTAGAACATCGACTTTTTAAAACGTCAAATGTTCTAATAGCGACCCCTATTCAGCAAACGATGACAATATAGAACATGCAGAACAGCTAATTTTTTTCCAGGGGAAAAAAATTGCTGTTCCGACACACATACACACAACACAAACACACCAAACAAACAACAATCCACACACATACACCTAAAATCCTATATCGATCCCTACACTAAACTGTACACACACCGCTAGCTATCCACTTAACTTAACCCTTAATCCGTCACTATTGCACACTCACCCGTGCCTTAACCCTAACTCACCTACCCCGTCCTAACCCTCACATCCACACAATCGCACACTTACCTGATCCTGACCCATAACATTCCACCACGGTGCTGAATATAGCGAAGCCACAGGAACGGCCAACCGAATTCCTTCCCTAGGAAGAATTTCGGTGTTCCGCAGCTTCGCTATTTTCAGCGTTCGCTGAATAGGGGTCGATATTAGAACATTGGAAGTTGTGAAACTTCGATGTTCTAATATAGACCCGTATGTGTATGTATGTCTATATATATATATATATATATAAAACAACACACACACACATGCACACACACACACACACACACACACACACACACACACACACACACACACACACACACACACACACACACACACACACACACACAGCAGTAAGTCACTCCCCTTCCCTAGCCCTTAGTCTGTCACTAACCTGTAATCATTTGCACCCCCCCCAATGCAAATGTATATCTGTAGGTTTTGGCATTCAGAACCCAAACCTACATTTGTCTTACCCATACATTTTTGCTAAGGTAAGGTGTAGGGCTGAGGTTAAGGGGTTGTTATCAGTTCATCAAAGGTTCATTTCCATGAACCTTCGTTCATCGACCCTAATGCAGCAAATGTTCACAAGGGCATTTATAAGCCTAGCCAGAGTGTGTCGGCTTTCGCCACCCCATTGATTAATTAACTGATCCTCTGTCAAGCACAGCCAATGAGAAGTGATCCCAGGGGTGTATTTTCTGTTACCCATCCACTCGTCAAGGTTTCTCTTGAAGAGTGTTAGTGAGGGGCTCTGCCTGATGTAATTTGGAATTTTGTTCCAAAGCATGGGGAGTCTCTGTGACAGGAATCTATCCCTCCAGCATGTTCTATTTATTGTTGTGGCGAAGTTTAGCTCACTAGAGTGCGTGACTCGCAGTGACTTGGATTTCTTTAGGTGGAGCATGTCCATCAATTCAGAGTTGGACATGGCTTTGTAAGTCAGGCAGAGATCACCTGTGAGTAAGCGATATGCCACTGAGTACAGCCAGAGTTTTTTCAGTCAGGTTGCATAGGACATATGTTTGAGACCAGTAATCCTCTTGGTGAGGTACTTTTGTGGTCTTTCCAGCTGTTGGAAGTGTCTTGTGAGGTACATCCCAAATGGGGCATTGTACTCTATGATGGGTCTAATGAGTGATGAGTAGAGGGGCACTATAACCTCTTTATTTCTAGATGTGAACCCTTTAGTAATTAGATGGGCCACATAGAAGGATTTCCTAACTACTTTGGCAATATGATTGTCAAAGGAGAGATTACTATCTACCTGAGTCCCCAGATCTCTTATTACCTCTTCTGTATTAAGGGGGCTGCCACCTATATGGTAATTTGTGGGTGTTTTGTTTTTCCCAAACGGGATGACTGCATTTTTTGGCATTTAGCTTGAGGCCATGACTTTGACACCAGGTGCCTGTCTCAGTAAGGCCCTTTTGGAGGATGTCCGTGTCAGCCAGAGAGTCAATTATGGCTCCCAGTTTGCAGTCATCGGCGAACTTGGTTAGCCATAGTCCTCCTGTGTTTGCCTGTACTTCTGAGAAGTATATGCCAAACAATAGGGGTCCCAGGACCGAGCCTTGTGGGACACCACTTGTGACTGGTTTAGTGTCGGACCTGGAGCCAGCTATTCTTACCATGTGAGTTCTGTCTGTAAGCCAGTTGGCAACCCATCACGTGACGTAAGGGATTATGTTCAGGCTGGTGAGTTTTTCTGTAATACCTGAGTGGGGAATGGTTTCAGAAGCCTTGGTGAGGTCAAGGTAAACTGTGTGGATCACCTTTCCCTCATCTATGGCCTTGGTGACTGTCTCGAAGAAGTCAACAGGTTTAGTAGGAATGATCTGCCCTTAACAAAGCCAAACTGGGTTGGGTCAAGTGTTTGGAGGTTCCCAATGTCTTTGTTAATGAGTTCCATGATGATGCGCTCCATTGCCTTGCAGACTAGGCTAGTCAGGCTTATGGGGCAATAGTTGCCACGGTCACATGTGGCCCCTCATTTGTGGAGAGGAATAGCCATTGCTGTGTGCCATTCTGTGGGCACGTAGCCTGTGGAGAGGCTGAGGTTGAACAGTGTGTTTGGGGGGGGGGGGTTAGTTCGTTCTGTAGTTCATGCAAGACGCAGCCTGGGACACCATCTTGTTCCATTGACGCTGTGTTTTTGTCTTTTGAAAGGGCTGTTTTCACCTGTGCGTCAGTGATTTTTGGGACACTACACTTTTCTGGTATTGTTATGGGCCCTTTTGGAGGTGAGGGGGGTGAAGTTTGCACTGAATCTATCTGCCAGGATGTTGGCAATATCAGTAGGTTCAGTATATTTTGTGCTATTTTGCACTAGCTCAGAGCATATCTGCAAGTTGCCACTTAGATTCTTAACATAGCTAAAGAAGGCTTTGTGGTTATCTTTTGAATCCTTGGCTATTTTTCTTTCAAGGTAAGCCTTGGATGATTTCATGAGGGACCTCAGTTTCTTACTGATACTGATCAGGGATGTCTTTCCTTCCTGGGATTTGCTTTTTTTATGAACTAGTTTCCTCCTTCTATTGTATAGCCTGTTTATTGCAGGGGTCCATCAAACTGGTTTCCTTCTCTTAGAGGAGTGAGTCTTGGTTTTGCTAGGGATGGCATGATCCATGTATCCTTGTACGTGCTCATAGAGTGCATTTGTAAAGGTTTCTGCATCTTGGGCAGCGTTATCCTTTAGTGTGGGGGCTGTGAAACTTACCACCTCTGTATTAAGTAAGGTGAAGTTTGCTTTAGAAAAGTTTTTTACTGTGGTTTCCTTATTTGGGGGTGGTGGTGCGTGGACATCCAGAGTGATTAGTTTATGGTCTGATCTTACCAGTGACGGGTTGACCACCAGTGTGGAACACCTGTCGCCCATGTTGGTGATGACCAGGTCCAATATGTTTTCACCTCTGGTAGGGGAGTTTACCAGCTGATCCAGGGCGTTTGAGTTGATGAATTCCAGGAAGTGCTGGGCCTGAGAATTTGTACTCGAGTAGTTTTCCCAGTGAATCAGTGAATGGTAGGGTAATTGAAATTGCCCAATATCAAGGTGTTTGGTAGGACCTTCATGTTTTCCAGTGTCTCCAGAGAGGTGGAGTGGTGATCCTGGGTCATGGAGGGTGATCTGTAGCAGGCCACAATTTGCATTGTAGATTTGCCCAATGTTAGTTTTCACATGGATGATCTCAGAGGTATCATGCTGTGCCACTAACCTGGAGGTGTAGGTATCCTTGATGAATATGGATACACCCCCTCCTTTTGTGTTTCGGTCAGTGTTCTGTGGCTGAAACGTGTGGTATGAGTTGTAGCCTGGTAGTGCTGGGGTGCTCTCTGGAGCCTTGAACCAGGTTTCAGTTACTGCACAGATGTCGATGTTCTCCATACTGAGGAGTGCTTTGAGCACGTGCATTTTGAGATTTAAACTCCTGGCATTGAGTAGCATAACCCTCAGTTTTTTGTTAATTGTGCTGTTTACGGAGGTGGGTTTGACATTTGAGCCTTGCCTAAAAAAGGCACTATGGGGGCAGCAAGAGTCTTGGCCAGTATTCGAAAGCCTAGGGGTGACAGGTGCAAGCTGTCTCTTGCGAAGCAACGCGGCTTGTCGTGCATGTCATCCCAGGCTGACAGACACTGGATCCCTTTTGAATGACACCAGAAGCTTAGCCAGTTGTTGAAATTGATCATTTTTACTTTATACTGAGGTATCATTCTTGGTGAGGGCAGGATGCTACTCAGGGTTTGGGTCATACCAGCCTGGGCTACATGATCAGAGAGGTCTTCCATGTCTCTTTTCATGTAGTACAGGTAGGTACGTCTCAGGTCATTCACACCAACATGAACAATGACAGAGTCATATTTGTACTTGTTCTGGAGTGACCTGAGTGCTTGTGTTATGTGGCGGATTCTGGCTCCCGAAAGGCATCTAACAGTAACCTTCTGCTTGTCCAGCTTAGTGTTTGGGACATCTTTGTTCCTATGCAAATAGAATCTGAGTTGTCAATGCATGTCTAGTTGATGTAATTTGTATTCTGCCTTTTTGCTATGATTAGGAAAGAACACTGGAAGCTCTATAGATTGATTTATGTTATTTGGAGAAGAGACTTTGGGTAAGAAAGATGGATTAGTTCGCAATTATGAAAAATCAAATATGGTGGTTTAATAGAAAGAGCTTGCAACTCTGATACTCTTCTAGCAGATGTTATAGCCACCAGAAACAAGTTGTTCCAGGGAAGGAAATTGAGGTCTGAAGAATATGAGGGCTGAAAAGGTGGTAACATCAGGTGAGACAGAACAAAATTTAAATCCCAAGGAGAAAGGGGTTCCTTAAAGGGAGGTCTTATTAATGAGGCACTTTTCAAGAAGGCTCTACACAACCTGTGTGACATTAAATTGGAGATAGAATCACCAATGTGGAAATTAGATATTGCAGTGAGTTGAACCCTGATGGTTGCTACAGCTGAATCTTGCTGGAAGAGTTCCGCCAAAAATTCCAAAATAGAATGGATGGGTGCAGAAAAGGGATCAATGTTCCTGTTTTGAGCCCAAAAAGAAAACCTTTTCCATTTGCTAGAATACAGTTTTCTAGTGGAAGCTTTTTGAGATGACATTAAGATATGTTTAACTGTAGGAGTGAAATTGTGAAACCTGACTAAGTTGGAAAGTGGAGCAGCCAAGCTGTCAATTTCAGGGTGTGGAGAGAAGGATGAAGCGCCCCTGACATATGTGTCAGCAGGTCTGGAACTGGGTCCAGACTCCAAGGCTTCTCCTGAAGATGAAGCTAAAGGAAGGAAAACCAAACTTGGTGAGGCCAGTAAGGAGCAATGAGAATTATCCTGCTTCCCTAGAACTGCGCTTTCTGAATGACTTTGGGTATGGGAGGAAATGGAGGAAATGCATACAGAAGTCCCGAGGGCCAATCGTGAGCAAGTGCATCTCTCGGTGTCTCCCTCAGAGGGGGGATTAGGGTAAAGTAGTTTCTGCACTTGGCATTCATGGGAGTGGCAAAAAGATCACAGCAAGGCAGACCTCATGTTTGGAAAATCATTTCCGCTACATTCTGATTGAGAGACCACTCGTGAGGCATTAAAATTGCCCTGTTCAGCTTGTCCGCTGTCATGCTGGACTTCCCCGGAATGTGCATTGCTATTAGAAAGTGCTGGGAAGAAACAGCCCATTGCCAAACTCTCAGGGCCTCTCAACAAAGGGGGTAAGATATGGTCCCCCCTGCTTGTTTATGTACCAAACCACAGACACATTTTCTGAATATATCGCAATTGTCCCTGGAGGGAGAGAGTCGTGAAGTGCTTGCAACGCACCAAGCACTGCTCTCATCTCTAGGACATTTATATGCAAGTGATCCTCGTATTCTTGCCATGTACCTTGGACTGTTCTTCCCAGATAGTGCCCCCACCCCTTCTGGGAAGTGTCCGTGGTCACAGTAGCTATGGGTTTTTGTGGAACAAAGGGTCTCAGTATGGTCACATGAGTGAAGTGTATCCACAATCTTGAGTCTTTCTTGCACAATTCCGCTATTCTGATTAGGTGAGACATTGGAAGCTCTTGAAGTGACCACTGGGAGAACAAAAGCCATTAAAGGATCCTCATTTGCATTCTGGCAAGAGGGGCTAGTGTTATTGTGGAAGCCATTGCTCCTAGTAATCTTAGAATTATCTTTGCTTTCACTTTGGTCTTGGGGAGGAGATAAAGTATCTGTTGTCTGAGTGCTACAACTCTTTCTGTTGGAAGACATGCTACCATAGAGGTGGTGTCTACTTCTGCATCTATAAATGTAATATGTTGACAGGGCAACAAGGCAGATTTTTGAAAGTTGACTATAATACCCAGCTGATTGCAAATGTCCAAAGTTAGATCCCTGGCTTGTTGGAGTAGATGCTTGGTGATGGCAGATAGGAGCCAGTCTTCTAGATAGGGAAACACTCAGAATCCTAGATGCCTCAGGTGAGCTGTGACTACTGCCATGTATTTGGTGAACACTCTAGGGGCTGTAGTGAGACCAAAGGGCAGAGCTCGGAACTGGTAATGACTGACTCCCAGCCAGACGTGTAAGTACCTCTCGATAGCCTGTCCAATTTTATGTGGTAGTAAGCATCTTGAAGGTCTATTGAGCACATCCAATCATCTTTCCCTAAAAAGGGACGTATAGACTGCAGTGTCACCATTCGGAACTTTGACTTGTTGACAGATTCATTTAATTTGCTTAGGTCTAATATGGGTCTCCAGTCCCCTGTTCCATTTGGTCTGCGGAGACTTCCTGGATGACTCTTTTGTGCAGCAACTTTTGAATCTCTATAGTTGCTTGCTCCCTTAGATTGGGTGGAACGTCTGGGATTGTTCTGGTCTGTAGAACTGGATTGGAAAATGGAATGGAGTAGCCTCTGGATATTATTTTTAGTATCCTTTTGTCTCTTGTGATAGTTTGCCAGGCTTCTGGGTACATGGATAAACATCCCCCGACGGCTTCTAGAGTAGAGCAGTCGGGCCACCTTTCAGGAGCGCTGATAAGGGCATCAGTGAAAGGAATCACGGTCACCCTGGTTCTGCAGGCCCCCTCTGCATTTGGGACAGCATCTACCATTATTGCCTCCCCCTCTGCCTCTGGGGAAGGAATCACCCCATGCATGCTGGAAAACACTCTGGGTTCTTTTGAACCACATTTTCCCACTCTTCTGGCCTTTAGGATAAGGTCTTGAAAGTACAGAAAAATGTACTCCAACGGCAGTCAGAGTTTTTCTTTCCTGCTTGCATCGAGTTAGAGTGTCTTTTACTTTGGGTCCAAAGAGTGAGGAACCATCAAAAGGGGCATTAGTAAAAGAAGACTTCAAAGGCTCCCCAAAATTGCACAACCGCATCCAGGAGTATCTCCTAAGGGAAACTCTAGAACCCGCTGCCCTACTCCCTCCATCTGCTGATTAGGATATCAGCTTCATGGAGGAGTTGACGATGGAATTTAAGGTGGACAGCTGGGAGGAGACCTTCTCATTCACCCCCGCAGCTAATGTACCTTGTAGAGTATCTCTTAGCTTTTTCAGAAGATGTCTTTGTAGCCTTGTAAAGTGGTATAGGTAGTTCAGCGATTGGAGTGAAAATGTCGCTGACGAAAAGACATGCTTCCTGTATCTGTCCATTGTTCAAGAGTCTTTATTTGGTGGATGAACAGATGAGGAAGTCTCTGAAAGTTCCTTCTTGGTGGCTGATGCCACCACCATAGCATCTACAGGTACCCCCTTAGTGAGGAAATATTTTCCCGAATGAGCTGACAAGAATTTGTTTGGCCTCTGAGGGACTGGTTCCATTGTGTCAGGTGACTCCCATGCCTTTCGACTGACCATGTCCATTAGCTCATTGAAAGGCGGAGACACCCAGGAGGCTGAAGGTTGAGATCCAAAAGCCTTCAGGTACACTATCTCCTCATCAGAAGGGGTGGTGGCCTGCCAGCCGCCGGTCTGTTTCAGGATCTCTAGAATATCTGCAAATGAGATATCATCAGAGGATGACCGTGGGGACCCTTCTGACTCATCGAGGTCAGTGTCTGAAGTGACGGACTCCTTTGGGGAGTCTACGTGTTTCCTCTTGCAAGTTCTCTTCCGAGGTGGCTCCTCAGAAGGATATTCTGGGGAGGCCTCGGAGGAGAGGGGATTCACCCAATGGGGAATCCTGAGGCTCTGGATCTCTGCCGTCCTGTGGAATGGGTGGTACCAAGACAGTAACCAGTGCCTTAGGGGGATGAGTGCTAGTATCCTTCTGTGGGGCTGAATGGGTAGACATCACACTTCTCATCAGCTCAAAGGCGGAGCCCACCAGCTCCGAAGACTCCCTCGGTTCCGAGGAGACAGAGGAAGGCACCAGAACCAGTGAGATCGGACCCAAGGCTGATGTAGGAGCTGAGCTAACCAGGGCTGATGCTCCGAGGGGTAGACTTGGCACTGAAGAAGATTGGGGCCAAGAATCCCCCCGGGGTCGACCAGGGAACCCCGGCTCCCAGACTCCCCAGACGGCACCGAGAGAGTTGGAGCAGAAGTTGGCTCTGTGAACACCAAAGGGGGTCTTAGAGTTGATGGATTCACAGTACGTGGTACCAAGCACTCTGGCTCCGAAGGTCCAGCTTCGCTCAGAGGAGGAACAACAGTGGGTACAATTGGTACAGTAGGCTCTGAGACCAAATGGATCAGAGCCGAAAATAATTTAGTGAGTGGCGGCGACTTCAAGAGTCTGCACACCACCCATTCCACATCATCGTCTGATAAGCTTCTGGTGGACCTGGAAGATAGGGATGGAGAGCAAGACCTGTGCAGAATTGGAGATCTCAGTGTTGGAGAAACCGGTGAAATATCCATGGACCGGCTCCGAGAAGAGATATCTTGTGGCTCCGAGGACTTTGGAGTTGAAGAACCAGGCTTGTCAAATAGTATGACCTCTGATGGCTCCGGGGACTGTGGAGCCGAGGAGGCAGTGGCCTTACAGATTTTTGGTAGCTTGACTGGCGGCTCTGACTGAGCCGATGTTGCAGGTGATTGTCTCTTCTGGGATTTTTCCTTCTTGGAAGAAGGAGTAGAAGAAGAGGAAGAAGAACTATTGATAGCTTCCTCAAAAGTTGGTTTTAAGAGCCCTTTAAGGATCAATTTGTTTCTCCTTTCTTGAAGTACCCTTGCACTGAAAGAATGACAAAAGGTACAATCTTCTTGTAGATGAATTGCGCCAAGGCAATAAACACATATGACATGTCCATCAGTGATGGACATTTTTTTGTGAGGACGTCTGACATTTTTTAAAGCCCGAAGCTTATGTTCCCTCCCTTTTGGGTCTTTGGACATAATAAGACCGAAAAAAACAACAAGAAGAAAGCTTTAACTATAGAACTATTGAACTATATAACTATTCAACTAGTGAACCACAGAACTATTGAACTATTACGGGAAACACGAAGGAGACAGACAACTAGGGAGAAAAATAGGGCCTCTAACTCAAATGGCCCTATTTCCCAGACAAGACAACAAACTAACTAAAGCCCTCTAACTTTAATGAGCAAATTGTTCTCTAACTTTAACGAGCTACTTAACAACTAGACAGACAGAAAAAAACAACCACTACAAGGGATACAAATAGGCCTACTATGCAATGGCCAAAAGCCGCGCCAAAGTGGATAAAACTATAACTATATAACTATAGTGCAATAAAAGGCACAATGATTTAAATATGATAGAATACTAAGCTATCTATAATAAAATAGCACAGTATACAGGAGAAATATAAGAAACTTGTCACAACTTAGCCAGGGCCAAGATGAGCGCATCCAACCTCGTAAAGTGGCAAACAAGATCTGGGGAATTACACCACTGCACTGTGGGATACCTACTTGCGACAAGCCAGGTTTGAGACTTTCAGCTATGTATTCGGCCGAGTCAGAGCCGAGAATCCGCTCCGAACCCACCATTGTAAGAATGAAGGCAAGATAGGACAACATAACATTGTGTTTCTCAATCTGTTATATAATCTCATCCATGTGATTAATTCCCCTTCACTATTCACACACAAACGTCCACAGTGATACCCATAGACCTACACAACCACACACACTCACACACACACACACACACACACACACACACACACACACACACACACACACACACACACACACACACACGCACAAACACACACACAATTTACTTATTTTTATTTTATTTTATTTTATTTTACATTTGTTTGCCGAGATAGTCCGACTGGACACATGTCCATTTACAGCGGAGGCCCGGGGAGAAAAGCTCCAACAAGTTATAAAAAAGTCATCATGATACAAAATATTAAATATTGCAAAAAAAGCATACATAGATTTAAAACGGAGAGCAGCAAACAGTGCAGCATACTGAGGTATTATCTTGATACATCATGTCTAAAAGAGAGCATAGAGAAACGACATATTACAGTTATATGTTACACATTACAGAACAAGATACTGAGGTATTATACTGAAACAAGTATTGAAAGAGGGCGTAGAGATACAACTTATTACAATTATAGATTTGCAGTAGATTCCTGGTGTCTGCAACAGATAGAATTGTAACCAGCTGTTTATTTTGTTTATAAAATGAAATGTGGGTTGTTATGTGATGCATGGATCATTTATTCATTAGGTGCACTTTGAGAGAATTTTTGAATGTGGTTATAGAAGGAGCAGAGGTTAAGAAAGTGGGGAGGTTGTTACAGTTTCTGGCTATGTTGTGGGAGAACAGGGCCTTTCCAGCAGAGTTATTGGCTTTGGAGATACAAAGGAGTGTTTTTTCTGAAGAGCGTAGGGGGCGATTTGATATGTACTTGGTTAGTAGTTGGTTAAGAGATGGGGTTTTGTCAGGGTAGTTCAAAATCTTGTAGGCAAGTGTTAACTGGTGGTGGTTCAATAGCTGTGAAAGTTCTAGCCATTTCAGTTGATGGATTGCCTGACAATGGTGGGTCTTACAGCTGGAGTTATTTGCAAATCTGGTGATTTTATTGTAGCAAGACTGAAGAAGTGCCAAGTCATGTTTTCTTGTCAGGGTAAGGATAGGTGCAGCATACATAAGGGTGGATAGCAGGTGAGTTTGGGCAAGAGTAATTCGTGCCTGATCAGTTAGAAATTTTTTGTGTCTATAAAGTGTGCCCATTTTTTTGTGGACCTTTTTGATTGTTTGTGAGATGTGGACATCAAACAGTAGTTTGTTGTCAATTTCTACACCAAGGAGTTTAGTGTGGTCAGTTGGGGAGATGTTAGTCCTGTTCTTGGATGTGATTGTGAAAGGATGATGGTTACATTTAGTTTTGTTGGGAGTGAATATGAGCAGTTTGGTCTTGTTGGGATTTAGAATGAGCTGGATCTGGGTGATCCAGTTTTCCACTGAAGTGAAGGATTCCTGAGTGAGTTTTTGAAGGGTAAGGATGGATGGTGCGGAGCAGATGAGAGTTGAATCATCTGCACACTGAATGAGTGAAGCATGTTGGGTGGTGGTATGTAGGCTGTTAGTAAATATGAAGAAGAGTAGGGGGCCTAATATTGAACCCTGAGGCACTCCTATTGTGGTTGGGAGTAGGGGAGATAGTGTGTTTTGCCATTGGACAGATTGTTGTCTATCTGACAAGTAGCATTTAAACCATGATATATTCGAAGGGGCAAAGGATAGGGAGGTCATGGATTCCAGTAGCATGGAGTGTGACACCATGTCGAAAGACTTGTACTGTTCTAGGAAAATTGCTGATACGAAATTGTTATTGTTTCTGTGTAGGTTAACTGTATTTATGAAGGAGAGAAGGGCGGTTGTAGTGCTATGGTGCTGTCTGAAACCGTGTTGTGTGGGTCAGAGGAGGTGGTTACAGTTTAGAAATTGCATAACTTGGGAGTGAATACACCTCTCAAGTATTTTGGATAAGGGGGGTAGGATGGCTATGGGGCGGTAGTTAGAGAATTCGTAGGACTTTCCTCCTTTATGAAGAGGGATTATGAATGATACTTTCCATAGCTTTGGGATGTAGGCTTCTTGTATGGAGCGGTTTATAAGGATGGATACTGGATATGATAGAGAATCAGCTGCAATTTTTAGATAGTTGGTTGGTAAGTTGTCTGCAGCAAGGGTGGTAGGTTTGAGTTTTTGAAGGAGTTTTTTAATTGTGGTGGTAGGGACAGGTGAGAGGGTTAAAGAGGGGATGTTCTTTAGTGGTTGGGTAGGGGTATTTGAGGGGTGGGCTTGGGAGATTTGAGAGGAAAGTGATAGAATGGATTCTGTGAAGTAATGGTTAAAATGAGAGGCAATGTCTGTGGTGTCATCATTGGTGGCGAGAGATGGAGTTGATATTTTGCCTGGGTTAAGTAAGGAGTTAATAGTATGCCAGAACTTTTGTGGGTTGTTAGTGTGTTTGTTTTGACTATTGAGGAAGTAATTTTGTTTATCAAGTTTGGTTTGTCTTTTTGCCTGATTCCTTAGTTTCTGGTGGTTTTGTTTCGATAGGTTTGTGTTATCTCTTTTCCAGGCTTTCCATGATCTATCTCTGGCTTTAAGTAGGGCTCTTGTGTCCCTGCTTAGCCATGGGGCATAGTTTTCCTTAACTCTAATCCTTCTAAGGGGTGGAATAGAGTTGAGGATGTTAATGAAGGTGCTGTTGAAGTAGTCTACGGCTTGGTCTAGTTGTAATGTTAGTAGTGGGTTCCAGTTACAATGTTTTAGGATATAGTTAAGATCTTGTGCATTTAGTTTCCTGTCGTCTCTGACTTGTCTATAGGTGATAGGGTCAGAAAGGTTGGAGTGTTTACGTAGAAGGAATGTGGGGCGATGATCACTCAGGGTGTCTGGTAATTTACTAGTGTCCAGTCTAAAATTGACTGTTTGTGGGATTTCTTGTCCACTCTAGTGGGATCATGAATGAGCTGGGCAAAGCCATAGAGATTGATATGGTTAGTGGGATTGTTGGAGTTACAGGCTAACCAGTCTGTGTTTAGGTCACCTAAGAGAATGGTTTTGTTGGGAAATTTGGTTGAATTCATTTGCATTTATTTTCTGGGGTAGAGCACTGATCTCCATGGATCTTTTTCAGACTCAGCCTGGGAGCAGTGTCTGGTTAATTGACTTGCTCAGAGTCACACAGTTGAGCAATGGAGGCTGGGGTAATGGAAATCTTGCAGCACTGGCCCACAGGAAAGAGCTCAACAACAAGAAACAGGACCTGTCACACACAGATATACTTTCCTATCCATTTTAATACCTTTTCTAGAATATGCCACTTATTTCAGAGTATACTACATACCTATCAGCTTTTACTTCAGGAAATGTCTGTTTATGTTTATCCTGACATTTCCCTTCTTGTCTGAGACTGGTGTTCTTGTTTTTCTGCCATGCTTTAAAAGGAAATTGGAATGACTCTCCCTCTAGAGTGTCAATTACGTAAATGTTTTAGGCTTGCTTCCACTCTTTCCTCTTCCCTGCTATCCGTTATCTCAACCTTTCATCCACTGAATACGTACATAATACCTAGCCGTTTAAAAGTATTAACACTTTGATTTACTCTGTTATTCTGTGTTGCTTAATTTCCAACATCCTGACAAGCTACTCTGGAACTCTGGATACTGGCTAAGAAATTCATTTGCTTGATATTCCATTTGCCAGCCAAACATTTTCACTGGCTACATCAAATGAATTGTTTTAAATGACAGACCTGGCTTTATAGAAATAATAAAAACAGCAAATCTGTAGACTTAAATATAATGATGAAAAAAATCTGTGATATATATATATATATATATATATATATATATATATATATATATATATATATATATATATATATATATATATATATCACTAGGCAGGTGGTGTCTGTAGATCAGAGCGTGTGTATGTACAATGAAGAAGCATTTCCACATGTAGCACGTGCATATAAATATTAACCACGTGCAGGCAGCAGAGCCATTTTGAGAGAGCAGCCAGAGTGTTAACATGTATGAGTGTGGTAGTCTGTCTGTTTATAAGTTTATTTAATTTTAAGTTACAAAGCTTCATTCCTAATGTGTTTGCAATAAAGCTGTTTGAACAGAACACAGGAATGTTTGTCTGTTTTATCCTGACCAGACGAGCGACATGGTGTCAGAACCAGGATTAAAAGCGCAACTTCTTTGAGCCATGAGATGCAGAGTTGCAGGTGAAGACAGACTAAGCAGGTTGAGTGAAATGGAGCACAGGCAAATGGAAAAGGGCCAGAAAAAAGCTAACGGTAAAGAAAACTGCACAAATTATTTATTTAGCAAAGAAAATGAAACTGCGCATTTATAAGGCGCAAAATGCATTACTAATCAAATGAGTAGCACAAAAACATATTATTAAGCAAATGAAAAGTACAAACTGCATTATTAATTAAACAAAATGTTTGAAACCACGATATTTGATAAAACTAGTAAAACTATTCATATAGGGCTCAGAATTACCTTTGGTTTGCATAACAAGCATGTTTAAAGTAAAACGGGCAAAAGAAGAGTATAATGTGCATGATAAGATATTAAAAACAGCATAACGAGTACAATAAAAGGGCAGATTAAGCTTAACGAGCAAGGCGAATGCATGTTTTTTAGTAAAAGACCATGTATGGGCACAAACTACTATTTTGCATGGACTGAAGCCATTCAAAGCATAACTAGAGTTGTTCGAAGTATCTCAGAGTGTGCAGTGTTTGCAGAGTGGGTGCTGTATTATGGTGCAATTATCTCAAAGAGTTTGCTGTGTGCAAAGTACAGTTATATTGCAAAGTGCAGTCAAAGTACAGCCATTTCGAAAAGTTTCTTGTGCTGTGTGCATTTATTCACACAAAGCCGTCATTTTAGAGTGTTTCTTACACTGTGCAGAATTATTTCGCAAAGTACAGCCATTTTGAATGATTCATGTGCTGTGTACAGTTTATTTGCAAAGTGCATTCATCTCGAACTGTTTCTTACTCTGAGCTGTTTCCATTGTGTGCAGGTTATTCACAAAGTACAGGCATTTTGAAGTATTTCTTACACTGATAAGGAGTGGTTTCATAAAGTACAGTGATTTCAAAGCAAAGTACAGTGATTTGAAAGTGTTCTTGTCCTACAGAGACTTATTTGGCAGAGTGCAGTTATTTCAGAGTTTGTTGTTCCTACTGGGCATAATTACAAGTACTAGCATAATGTTCTGGTATATAATTGGTGTGTGTATGTTCATGTATAATATCAAGCACCTTCACTACTGTGTGTTGATATGGCAGAGGCATTTTGTAGACCAAGTCCACTTGTGTTTGATCATACTATAGCAGAGAACTGGAGAGTATTTGAGAAGTAATATGATATATTTTCATACAAGCAACTTTTTCTGACAAAGATGCACATACAAGGGCATTCATTTTGCTTAAATTAGCTGGGTCAGAAGCCACTGAAAGACAGCATTCATTTGTGCATGCACCAGAAGTATATGCAGGAGAAGGGGCAAACCATCATACTGTGGTACCGGCTGAATCAAAGGAAGACTCTGAGTGCTTAAAATGTTAATTTAGAGAAATGTGCAACCCCCAGACAAATATTACATTAGAGAGGGACTTACTTTACACAAAAGACCAAAAGCCAGGTGAAACTTTTGCAGCTTATATCACTGACTTGAGAAATAAAGCTAAAATGTGCAGATCTGGTGACTTGAAAGACAAGTTAATAAAGGACAGGCTTATGCGTGGTGCTAATAGTGCTGCAGTGAGAAAGATTTTGCTTCATGACAGTGATTTAATGTTAAGTAAAGCCATAGAGATTTGTCAAATCCATGAGCTCACAGAAAGGCAGACAAGTATGCTTGCAATGATAAAAGCATGGTTTCAGCAGCCTCTAGAGCAATCATAGACAGCATGCAACATGTGACAAGTAAAAACAGGCCTAAGCATATGGCAGCAGCAGCTCCTGTGGGTGTGGCAAGGAAAACCAGGAGCTTTCTAGCAAGTTCCAAGACTAATACAGTTAAAGGAGCATGCTCAGTTACAATATAAGAGTGTGTCAGTGAAACCCAAGTCAAGTCTTATTGTTAACTGTCATAATTGTGGAGCCAACCATAAGTCTAAAAGAGAGAAGTGTTTAGCATTTGGTCAACAATGCCACAAGTATAAAAAATGGAACCATTTTCAAAAGTTTTGTAAATCAAGCAAGCCTCATTTAGTTATTAAGAAAGGTCACTCAAAAAAGCAAGTTGATCATGTAGAGAGCTGCAACCCTACTTTCTATGTGGATGGTGTATCAGTGGTCGGTGAAAAGGTTAATGCAGTAGATTTTTTGGCAAAGAATGAAGCATTTTGTACTATCCTGATCAATGGTAAACCCATGAAGCTCAAAGTAGACACTTGTTTAAAGTGTAAGGTAATGTCAGCAGAAGCATTTGCTAAAGTGAGGGCTGGTGAGCAACTTAATTTGGTCAATTGTGAGAAACTTGTCGCTTATGGAGGTGAAGAGATTCAGATCAAAGGTTCAGTAAAGCTTTCGTGCTATTTGGCTGGGAACAGTTACAGCTTGCAATTCTATGTAGTCCGAAGACCCGTGCAGTCATTATTAAGTCTCAGAGACAGTTTCAGAATGAAACTGCTTTCTTTTACCAAAGAAGTTCATCATGTAAGCACATGTCCCAGTTCCAACTTCAGTATACTATTTTCTCAGAGCATGCTGATGTTTTCAACGACAAGCTAGGTAAATTTCCAGTTATGTACTCCATGAAAGTAGACCCAGAGGTTAGTTCAGTGGTCAGACCAGCAAGAAGACTTCCAATAGCTATGTAGGACAAAGTTTAGGTCCAGTTAGAAAAAAATGGTGCAGCAAGGTGTGATTTGTCCAGTCACAGAACCAAATGAGTGGATATCCTCTATGGTAGCCGCTCATAAGAAAAAATTCAAATGAAATCAGAATATGTATTGACCCGAGAGACTTGAACAAGGTATTAAAAAGACCTCATCATCCTATGCGTACAGTCAAGGAGACTCCAAACCTCATGCCAAATGTTACTGTTTTTTCTGTCTTAGATGCAAAGAGTTCATTTTGGCAAGTGATGCTTGATTGCAGATCTTTACTACTTGAGTACATTCAGTACCCCATCTGGTAGATACAAATTCCTCAGGATGCCTTTTGGAATTAATTCTGCCAGTGAAGTCTTTCAGCATGCAATGGAGCAAATTTTTTCAGGTTCACTGTGTGCAATAACAATTGTTGATTTACTGGCGCGTGAAGTGAATTTAAAGCTCAATCCTCTGAAATGCAAATTCAGACTACCAGAAATGACTTATGTAGGTTATTTATTTACCAGTACAGGCTTACGACCAGATTCTTCTAAACAAGCAGACATTCTTGAGATGCCAGCTGCAGACAATGTCCAAGCCTTACAGTGTTTTCTTGGTGTGGTTAACTATTTGGGCAAATTTATCTCTGACTTTAGTGAGTTATCAGCACCTTTGAGAAAGCTGCCATGCAAAAATGTTGCATGGTTATGGTTAGAACAACACCAGAGAGCATTTGATAACCTCAAACAGCAAATTGCTAATCCACCTATATTAAGACACTATGATATCCACAAACCAGTAGTTCTTTTCTGAGATGCTTCAAAGGTCGGTCTTGGAGCAGTTATTCTTCAAGAGGGCAGACCTGTTGCCTATGCATCTAGAACTCTTACCCAAACTGAGATGCAGTATGCTCAAACTGAGAAGGAACTTTTGGCACTTGTGTTCTTATGTTCGAAGTTCCATGATTATATTTATGGCTGAGCTATTTAAATCAAAACTAACCATCAACCTCTAGTCACTATTTTAAATAAGTCTATACATTCCGCTCCAGCAAGACTACAAAGGATGATGCTTAAATTGCAAAAGTACAATTTCAAAATGGTCTATACAAAAGGTAAACATCTTTATCTGGCTGATACCTTATCCAGAATGCCCAGAAATGCTGTGGAACAGCTTGATGCAAAGAATTTTGACTTTGATGTCATGGAAATGCATAATTTTTCTACCACGAGACTTGATGAGCTAAGACATCATAAAAACACTAATCCAATTTTGCAAATGCTCAACCACTTCATCAATGTTGGAAGGCCATCAAAGCAATCCTGTGTACTGCCAGAAGTATAACCTTACTTTCCATACAGACTTGAGGTGCTGATGGAAGATGGCATTATCTTCAAAGTTCCAAAAGTTGTTGTTCCTACTTCCATACAATGTGAATATATTCAGATTTACATCATAGCCACCCAGGTTCCATTTCTACCAAAAGAAGGGTGAGAACACTAGTATTTTGACTTTCTCTAGCAAAAAAAACATTCATAAAGTACTTTCTTCTTCTTCAGTGTGCGACAGTACTAAGCGGCATTTGCAAAAACAGCCACTTCAGCTAAGCTAAATTCCTGAACTACCTTGGTCAACAGTAGCAACTGACATATTTGAGTGGAACAGTCAACATTACTTAGTGCTGGTAGACTCTTATTTGAACCGGTTTGGGATTGATTTGCTTTCTAACCTAACGCTCAGTGCTATTATTACTAAGATGAAATGCCATTTCTCAGTCCATGGTAGTCCATACAAAGTTATTTCTGACAATGGTTCTCAGTTTATCATACATACATACATATATACATATACATACATACAAATATTTCAAGCACGGGCATTATTGCCCTTCTAGCTTGCCAATATACCAAAAAACTTGTTCCCATAATAAGCATCCAGGCTGTTCTTAAAAATATCGGATACTCTATCAGAGAACCATTTAGTACAATTCTCATTCCTACAGAATCTTCTACATAAGTTGTCTGATGATTTTCTAGTGCTTTTTGATAACCCCAAACATTCCCGGTGGTAGCTGTCTCTAAATGCCCTATATACCTGAATAAGATCTCCTCTTAGATATCTGTAAGAGACACTGTACAAGGTCATATATTTTATTCTTAGGTAATAACTTAAATTTTCACATCCATGGATGCCCTTGGTATATTTCCACTGTACTCTTTCCAATTTACTCATGCTTGTTTTCATATAGGGTTTCCATATTGTTATTCGATACTCTAATTTGGGTCTAATGTAACTAACAAGCAATGACTTGATTATTTGATTTCCTAGACTTTATAAATCTTTTTATACAACCTATAGTTCTATGACTATAATTAACCAATTGGTTGACATTATTAGAAAAACTCATAGCTGAATCTACCCACAGGTCCTTAAACGAGACTACAGTTTCAATCACTGTGTGCTGTATTAAGTATTCAACTTTCAGTTTATGTCTCGCAAATCTCATATGCTTAGTTTTTGATGTATTTATCAACACATTATTCTCCTGTGCCCAAATGGCCAATTTAGTCAAGTTATTTTGCAGACATGCCTTATCTGTAACACATGTAATCAGTTTACCCAATTTCAGGTCATCTGCATATAGATTGTAGAACACCTCAGATGAAAAAGTTAGGTCTGAAAGATACAATCTAAACAAGTAAGGGCCTAGGACAGAGCCCTTTGGAACACGCTGACTGTAATCAAGGATTTCACCTGTCCAGTTGCTGTTTGATACTTGCCATATCCTATTTCTAAGCCATGCAGCTATCCATCTTATCAAGAGTACATCAATAGCTAGTTGTACTAATTTATTGATCAGTGTTTTATGTATTACCCTGTCAAATGTAGTTAAATCTATATAAATTACATCACAGTGCAATTTTTCATTCATAGCTGTTAGACAGGTGGCAATAGATCTGTTTTCAACTTATGCATGCTGATATATGGTTTCAAGTCCCAACCTATCCAGTTCTGGTAATAAATTATCCAGTATTACGTTCTCCATTATTTTTCCACAACATGAAAGTAGACTTAAGTGTCTATATGACTCTGGGTTTGTACTACTCCCCTTTCCCTTAAAGACAGGCTTAATAAGTACATCTGCAATCTTGAGGAATCTCCCCATATTTATATGACCTAATGAATAATAGATATAATGGTACTGTAAGTTCTTGCTGAAGTGTTCTCAGGTCTTTGTTACTAATACTGTCTCCTCCATGTGCTTTGTTTGGATCCAGTTTGCGCAGTTCTTTTTCTAAATACTCTAATTTTATTCCAGTATCTAGAGCTAACTGGATGTCACTCAGACAACTTATCACCCCTTTTGTGGAGCCAAACTGTTTTGCATAAGATTTTGTAAATCTATCTATTATCTGTTGTGTCTGAGAATAACTTTTAGAATCTGCACAGTTTATCAATTTGTGTGTATTTACTCCTTCCACATCCTGTGTATCTATAAAAAGGTTTCCCATTATGCTTAATATCGTTACATAAATTTTCTTCAAATTTTTCTTGATCTTGTCTCACACTATGCTTAATCTGGTTGTCCAGCTTGTTTATTTCAGTTTTCAAAGTTGTAGTTCAACCCCTCCTCCATTTCTTATATTTTATTTTGTCTCTCGCCTTAATCAGATATCTTGTTCCTATAGAAATATATCCCCCTGATGTTGTATGCTTAGATCCTGATGCTAAACATTTTTTGATTTTTTTGCACTCAAACAATTTCTCTTTCAAAACTTTTCACATTCCATCTTCAATTTTTCCAATGAACATCTCACTCCAGTTAGTTTTACATAGTGACTGTTTTGCTTCCATGTTGTTGTTTGTCTTTCGGCTTTTCCCGGTTAGGGGTCGCCACAGCGGAACTCCGGTCCGCTAATGACTGGCAGTAGAATTTTATGGTGCTGAGTTGCCAGCTCGACGCCCAACCTTCAACGAAGGCACGCCCATTCATGCATGTCTTTCGGAACGCCACTCAATCGCGGGGAGGACATGCAGACTCCACACAGAAGGCACTCCCCGCACTCCAGCCGAGAATCAAACGGGAGAACCTCTTGCTGTAAAACAACAACGCTACTGCTGCACCACCGCGGATTTCATAATTAACATTCTGTGCATTGGCTAAGATTTCAGTTTGGCAGAGTTATCTAGCAACAAATTAACCTTTATAACCCCATGATCACTGCACATCAATAATGGCAAACCTTGACTTGAAGTTACAGTAATTTCTTTGGGAACACAAACAATGTCTAGTATGTTCCGTCCCCTGGCAGTTTTTTTTTTTACAATCTGAAGCAATTGTTGTTCCTGGATATACGCTGTAAATAATTTACTTACTAATGTTGTTGACTCAATATTATTCCAGTCTGTTTCTGGTAAATTAAAGTCCCCAGCTAATATTATTCTTCCCTCCTGTGTTTCATGCAAGAAATGTATGAATTCCTATAGGTCATCTGCACATGACTTTGGTGGTCTATACACTCCAACAATTCTTATATGTTCTAGGGTTGTTTTTTGTTGTGACAGTTACACAGTCTATAGTATTGGTATTTCCATTGAACATGTAATAATCACAAGTCTCATAGTTGCAATTTTTGTTAGAATGTCTGTTACAGTAAAAACATTTATACCCAGACAGAACTGGTTTCCAGTCATTGCTTTTTAACCATGTTTCACAAACAATAACATCAATTTTGTGGGAATGTAGCAAATTTTCCAATAAAAAAAAAAACATTATTAATGCTGCTTGCATTAACAATCATCAGAGATGCATCGCATTTTACTATCTGTGAACTGTTAAATTTTTGAACTGGCAAAAATCCTGCCCAGTGTTTGCAAAAATTCTCTTCTTTGTTCTTGACAAATGTACACCATCCTGTCTGAACACGTGTGCTCAAAACTAGGCTTGGATGCTCTACACATTTCCATTTTTTAAAACAGGACATTTTTCCATGTAGGTATTTACCCAAAAAATCTTTTCATTCACAGTGACCTGACTGTCCTTTCTATAGGTGACGTGTGAAAAATACATCCTAACACCAGTACAAGCTATACTATCTAAGAGGGCTGTCAGTTCCCTACTAACAGTCAGAGAATCCTTGCGGGTGACATCACTTATACCAACATGAATAAAAACAGATCCATACTTCCTTACATTAAGGTGTTCCAAGGCTTGTCTCACATCTTCTATTCTTGCTCCTGGCAATCATAGCACCATTCTATGTTCATTATCATCTCTGCAAATATAAATATTAGTTCCTCTAATAACTGAATCTCCAATTACAAGACTATATTTGTTGGCCAACTCTGATGAATCTTCAGCTTCTAATACAGTAATATCTGCTCTATCAGCTGTTATGAAGGATAGATCTTCATTACCAGTCAATTGTTCCAGAGATTTGCTAAAGAGTGGGACTTTATCTATGTTACTAGCAGTTCTGAATATCCACAGTCCAACGGCCTTGCTGAACATGCAGTACAGAGTGCAAAGCAATTACTGGAGAGGTCAACGCATGACAATAACAATGTCTTCTTGAATTTACTTAATCTCAGAAATATACCCCCTGACAATCTACTAGGTTTGCCTGCTCAGAGACTTTTATCTAGGCAAACCAGAACACCCTTGCCTATCAATTGTAGCTTGTTGATGCCTAATGGTAAAAACAATAGAGCAATCAAAGCCCAGCTTTTTAAGAAGCATTCTTCTCAGAAGTCCAGCTATGATAAAATGAGCAGATTTCTTCAACCATTAAAAGAAGCAGAGACAGTGAGGATGCAAAAGGTGAAAGGCTTTGATCGGATTTGTCAAGTGAGAGTTATATGTACCGAGCCGAGATCCTACTTATTGGAATCTGAGGGTACAAAGTACAGGAGAAACTGCAGACATTTTCTTCCTGTATCAGAAATGATATTGCAGCATTGTACCTGTGATACAGACCCTACATCTCAGAGCAACCCAGAAAATGTTCATAGCGAAGAACATGTCGCAGTATTCATTCCTGTTCCTGATGATGTCCCAGATGTCCCCAAAGTTGAACATTCCTTGAAGACAATCCTCATTGCTAGATCCAATTCTGACTTTTATGGTACACGGTCAGGTCGTATTTCAAAACCTAATGTAAAATAGACAGCAACTTGGACATAGTTGTTTTCTATGTGTCTAATTTTGCATGATTGCATGCCAAAGAATCAGTTTTGTATAATTGCATGTCAAAAGATCATTTTTGTAAATTGCATGTCATTGAGTACTGTCATTTCATATATGGACTATTTCTCAAAGAGGGAGGATATAGATCAGTGTGTGTGTATGTACCTTTAAGAAGCATTTCCAGATGTAGCACATGCATATAAATACTGAACATGTGCAGGCAGCAGTGCCATTTTGAGAGAACAGCCAGAGTGTTAACATGTATCAGTGTGGTAGTCAGTTTATAAGTTTAAGTTTACATTACAAAGCCTCATTTCTGATGTGTTTGTGTGTAATAAAGCTGCTTGAACAGAACCCATGAATGTTCATTTGTTTTAACCTTGACTAGACAAGTGACAGTGCCCAACAGGTGTGTAGCCAGGATTTTGGAACTCTATATCAAATCATATGCCAAATTATACCATGACCCCCCATTAATATTCCAAAACGTGCACGCTGATTGGCCGGCGTGCACGTTGTAAATCGACTTATACTAATGGAAAAAGGTCCGGTCGCCCGGACTTTTTCCATTAGTATAAGTCTCTTTTAAAACACTGTCTCGCTATGTTAAAAGAGTTTAACATAGCGACACAGGTTTAAAAAAAGCAACGGAGATCTCCGTTGCTTTTTTTTTAAGCTGTCTCGCTATGTTAAACTCCTTTAACATAGCGCAAAGTGTAAAAGCAACAGAGATCTTGCTTTCTCCTTGCTTTTTAAACCTGTCTCGCTATGTTAAACCCATTTAACATAGCAAGACAGGTTTAAAAAAAAAAAAAAGCAACGGAGAAAGCAAGATCTCCGTTGCTTTACTGTTTCACTATGTTAAATGGGTTTTAAAAATAAGCAACAGACGTTGCTTATTTTAAAGCTGTCTCGCCATGTTAAACCCATTTAACATAGCGAAACAGTAAAAAGCAATGGAGATCTTGCTTTCTCCGTTGCTTTTGGCCACAGCTCTGATGTACTGTGTAGGCATGCGCAGTACATCAGAACTGCCGTGGATACCAGACAGCTGCGGAAGGGCAGCAAAGAGGCATTATACAATGCCATTATTTAAGAAAAGTAATTATTTCTTTTCTTAAATAATGTCATAGTATAATAGCAATAACCCACTTCTGGGTGTGGGTAATGCGGGATTTACCCACGGTTGTCTTTGTTTGGTTCCTCGGGACCAAACCACACCAACCGTGGGTAAATCCCGCATTACCCAAACCCAGACGTGGGTTATTGCTATAGTATATCACCTTTCAAAATGTAACCCACTCCATGAAAAAGTGAAGTATGACATGAACCCAGCCCTAGGACAACACATGTTTCTTGAATGCATACATTTTCAGCATTACTACTTCTGCTAAATAATTAACCTCAAAAACAAAACAAACAAAAAAAAAAACAAAGTTTCATTTAGAGGGTTTTATAATGTATAAAAGAGAATACCACATTAAGACCAAACACCCATAAAGCTTACCTGCAAGTTGGATGTCATATAATTTGTCCAGTTTGCTGCCATGTTAGTAAATTGAATGGACACATACAGTGCAGGCTCCAGCATGTCTGTGTTTTGAATCTGTCCTTCAGATGAGATGTTAAACAGAGGTCTGCCTGAGAAGGTGGTAGCTCAGATGAATGTAAAAGATCTTACTGCACTTATTGGAAAATATGGGGGTTGCTTTATTCCCATCCTTACTTTATTTACAGCATCATATTCACAATATTTATACTTTCATTTTCACAAATACCAATATCTGCAGTTTCAATATCTCACAAAGAAAAAAAAGAAAAACAAAACAAAAAGATACACAGTCTCTTCATATTAATAAAACATTAATATTCAAAAATGTAAGTGTTTAATCCTCTCTATCCCTGTCATTTCTTATACAACCTACTTCATACTACACTGCAGCGTAGACTTCTTTATCTTCTCTATTTTTATTACACAGCAATTAATCATATATGCTCATATCTGCTCTTCCATAATACCAATGTTGACAAAAATATATTCTGTTCCATTTGTTGGTTTCACATTTCTTTTCTTACCCATATTTTCTGTAAACAGTTATTTTCATACTTATATTTCTGAATCATTAATATTTATATTCACCTCTAAATATATTCAAAAACTGTTCACTCATTTTACATTCCAAATAATGTTTTATTTCTTCATAATTACAATCATTACACTTTTTTCTTCCATTCCTTTCTATTTCATATAACTTGTCCAATACAATTCTTCATAGAAAATCTAGTTTTATAAAAAAAATATATATATCTTCCTTTTATCTTTTATAGCAATTTTTACTTCCTCTTTTATATCCTTCTATAGACACACCAAATAATATTTTCCGTAGTCTTACTATACCATTCTTTTCTGTTGTCATTGCTCACATTAACTTTTAACTTCCATAATTGTAACTTATTTACGTATTATTTTCCTTCCATATTTTCTGGTTTGTCACTTATGTTCCTCTTTTTGTGTTTCTATACTTCGTCATACCTCATATACAACATCTTTCCCATCATTTTATTTATCTTTTTATTACTTTGCTTATTACCCAAAATATGCATATATGACAGCTATACTATGGGAATGTTTAAATGCAAGCCTCTTTTTATTATATATTATTCCTCTTCTTACAGGATTCAGACTTGAGCTTCAAAAAAAAAAAAAACCTGAAAAATATCTAATAAATCTATTTTCATTTTAACAGGAAATATTTATATACAGCCTCAAGTATGGTCATTTTCCTAAAATATACATATTTAAAGCACACTTTTGTATTAAAGAATAACTTAAAACTCTTCTACCATAATAATAATGCTCTCCATTGGTCCATTACATTTTCATAGTCTCCAAATTTTACTCCTAATATGCCGATTTCTTTCCTAGTATAATATGTTCCATTAATTTTCTTTATTTCATAAAATCTCCCACTTTTTAGTTTATTTAATTGCAACCCAACGTTTGTAACAGTTTTTCAATCCGTACTGTAATTTCTCTCATCCACCCCTTATTTCTAACCACAATAACCAGATCATCTGCATATGACAAACAAATGAGTATTACAATTCCTTTTTCCATTTCCTAGCATGCTTTTTACATTTCATACATACATATGTGAATTATTTCATTCAGCCCTAGTGCAAACAAATATTCACTCTATGGGCAAACCTGCTTAACTTCTCTTAATTTTTATTTTTCTTCCCATCCATCCATTTACCATCACCTATGATTTTTTCATAACATCTTTATAAACTTCACCATCATTTATTCTATTTCATATGCCTCAAGAATCCTCCACATAGCCCCATGACTGATTCTATTAAATGCCTTTGCTACATCATGTCACTAGTCATACTTCTTTATTTTCTGCCAAGATCATATTTATTACTTCTTTCAGTATCATTAACATTTATTTTGCGTATCTTCCTTTAATACCTACAGCTCCATCTCCTATTACTTCATCCAATACCTTTTGTATCCTTTTTTGCATTACTCTCATAAAAATATAGTATGTATTTGCTTAAGTTTTAGGTCTCCATTTTATATTCCTTCCCTTTCGTCTTTTTTATATAAAGTTGATTACCTCACCAAAATTTTCTTCTTCTTTTATATCATTCTCTAACCATTCATTTAATATGCTACAAAATACTATTTTCTCATTTTCATTCATCTCTTTATAAACTCCATAATTTAATCCAGACATTCTTGGAGCTGACTCCTCCTGTCCCTCCTTAATACTTAATCCAGTTACTCCTAGTGTCGACTCCTCTTGTCCCTCCTATGTTGCTTCTTTTAATTATTTCATACCAATCTCCTTTTCCAAATCATTCTTAGTATTTTCAGATATCTGTTTCACAATCCACCATTTTTCTACATCTGCCTTTTCATATGTCTTACATACAAAAGTTTCCACTACTTCTACTATTTCTACTGCCTGTATTTGTTACTACCTCTTTCATCACATATTGCATCTATTTATTCTTCTCTTCCTCTCTTGTTTTGACATTGTTCCCTAAGAAGTTGAAACCTCAACATTCTTACTTTTTAGAAAAACAAAACAAACCAAAAAAATTGCCTGTATAACATTGTCTTTACTTTCTTTCTAGTTTTCTTTTATCCTGTTACTCCCTTCTTTCACTTTTTTCACATCATTTGAAAATTTCATTATAGTAGTTCTTATTTTACTTTTTTATTATTTTTTTTTACTTATAAAAATACTTTCCTATTTTTCTTCATACACAACTCAACAAAATATCCAGATTTCATAATGCACTCTGATTGGCATACGTTCTTTTGATATTTTTTCAGACGCTTTCATGTCTTCCTTATTGCTAACCTCACAAGTTATTATTTTACCTTCATCACCTATTCTATCCCATACTGCTCTATGATCTAATAATTCAGCAATTTCCACTTCTACTATTTTTCATGTCCTTTGAATATGTAACATTGTATATTTTAGTTTAGATATCTCCCTTTTATGTGTCCATTCTCTCTTTTTTCCCATTTTCAACCCTGTATACCTAATTACTTCATCACTTTTATATCCAGTGATATTGTCCCTTTTCTTTTTTTAATTATAGTTAAAATACCCCACTATAATTATGAGCATAATCAACAGAGCATTTTTTTACTTTTTCAAGCATCTTTTTTTTTCTTCTCTCCATTATACTAATGTAAGAATAAATCACAAATTACCTTATACTTTTTTCTTTTTTCTCATCTCACACATCACTACTCTTCCTGGTATTATTACTGTTAGATCAAATATTTTCATTTCTTCACTTTGTACCAAAATCCATATCCCTGAACACATTTAATTTCCTAGTGACCATCTAATGTTCCTTTCCCATGATTCCTCAATTTCTTATTTTCTTTATTCATATACCTTGTATCCAACAAACACTTAACTTCCATATTTAAGTTTTTATAACATTCAATTACTACCAAATCTCTTATTTCATTTCACATGTTATGTATAGTTAATGCTAATATAGCTATATCATCCTTGCTTTTTTTGTGCCCATCTTACTTCCAGTCTTTATTTTTATTTTCCTTTGCCTTACTCTCCCACCAACTGATTTTTCATAATTTTGTTCTTGTTCTCTCCTCTTTCAATATCTCCCCTTTCACCTTCATCATTTCCCATCACTGCATATATAGTATTCTTCTGCACTTGGATAGTTTTTTTTTTCCTTTTAAAATGCTCACTACTTAATTTAATTCATATTAACTGTAATTCTTCTTCAGTTATCTACCCCATAATACTTTCTCCATAAATATCTTTGATGATATTCTCATTGTACTATCTGCTTTCTGAATAATTTATTCTTCATCAAACCTTTCCTTTTCTGACATTGGACAGTTAAACCAAACATGTCCAAGCTCATTATATTTTCTACTCTTTGGTTTGTAGTTTCTAATAGTAAGTTTCCTCTCCATGCTACATTGACTGCATTTTCTCTTCTTATAACCTTGCACCAAATGCAATGCACAAAAAAGGCTGTAGGTTGACCTCAGTATCTCACATTCCCCCTTTTTCCATTTACAGTTATTACATTTGAAATATGCTGTATTTTCCCTAAATGTACATCCATTGTCATCTAAATCTGCCATTCCCATCCAAATATTTATTTCACCATATATTTTCTTAACTTCATGCACTTTACTAAAAACAGGTAAGAAAAAATACTTATGCTCCAATGCATCTATGTCTGAAAAAATATATGTATAGTAATTCCAATGTACATTTTTTTCTTCTTCAAATTATGAATCTTTCCAACAAAATAAATGCTTCAGAAGTCACTTCACAAAAATCCTCATATCTTAATGATGTTGTCATTACATTTTGCTTTATTTCTTACCACCAGTCACTTTTTCAGATTCTGCTGTCCCCCTACCTGTCTCTATCTCATTTCTTCTTCTTCCATACTGCTATAACATTATCCACATACAACAGTTTATTTTCTGTACTAACCATACCACCCTGTTGCTGATGCATATCCTTAAAACTGGCTTCTCCACTGGCCGAGTATACCCCAGAGCTCTGTCCTTCCATCACCGCTGGCCTCAGCTACTTTTCTGGATCACCAGACTGCTAATTATACCCATTTTACCAATCACTCTATCCACATCCATTTATCTTCATTGACATCATCTGGTTTACTTTATTTTAATAAATCCAAGAACACTGGCATTTCTAATTCTCATCCATCTATCTCTATTACTACCACTTCCTCTCTTCTGACTTCAGCTTGCATAAGTGGTACACTTTCTTCCTATTCACTCTCAGCCTTCTCTCTCCCCAACTCTCCTCCTACATCTTTTAATTCTTCTGACCACACCTGCAGTACCCAACCACTGCCACTTAGTGGACAATAAATAGGGGTGCTTTATTAACATTTAAATTCATTTTATACCAAATAAAACATTAAATCAATCATTACACACTCATACTTAAAATTATTCACAAGTTATCAACACAAAAGAACTTAACTAAATAATTCTATTTCTTTCATTCTTTTTACTTTAATATTTATCCTGTATCCCCCCACCCTTTCTTCCACAAGCATCTTCTTATTTCAGCTAATACATCATACTTTTCCATTTTCTTGTTATATAACAAATTCTCACATTTTTCCACCGCACCCATATTATCACAAACAGTACTTTATCCCATTTTTCAATATCACATATCTTTACTTCATCATAAATCCTAGAATGTCGAACAACAGTTGGATGACTTCTGTGTTGCCAACCTACTTGTGTTCGAGTTCCCGGTTTAGTGAATGCACTGTGCATTCACTCTTAGGACTAGAGATCGCAGTACAGTGTGGATTGGGAAATTTACCCCTTTTCCCCACTGTAGTGTGATCTTGGAGTTGGACTATATCATTTGCAGGGTGTGGGGGCACCAGTGTGCAGGGGGGCTTGCCCCACTGAAAAAATTGACATTTCTGTGTTGTGCAGTATGTATGCATGTACTGCTGAGAAGTTCAACATCCGTTGCTGTTCTGAAAGGTGCAGAGGAAGTCATATGTCGAATAATGCCGATTCTTCGAATTCAGCATTAAATTCGACACGGTGACTGTCTTCATCTCCTGTATCTCAGAGTTGTGATTCACGCGGATGACCAGATTTTGTTCTGGCTTTCGCGATTTTGATAGTAAACCTATATATATATATATATATATATATATATATATATGTGTGTGTGTGTGTGTGTGTGTGTGTGTGTGTTAAACCCAAAAATCTTTTTTCTTTTGTAATCCAAAAACAGTTTTTTTCTTTTCTGTTTCTTTTGCTTTCTACAGTCAACACATATGCTTTCCTTCATCACCTTATGCTTCATATTCCATTTCACTACTACCGTATCTAATACAATTCCCCACAGCAATCATCTGTTTTGTCATCTGTCTTTTGTTGCTTTTTTCATTTCTTTTAATTCCTTACATAGGTAAATAAAAAAAAAAATATATATATATATATATATATATATATATATACTGCGGTGGTGGTGTTGCGGTAGTGTTGTCGCCTCACACTAGAGCATCTTCTGTGTGGAGACATGCGTGAATGGGCGTACCTTCATTGAAGGTTGTGCCTGAGGGCCGGCAACTTGGCACATAAACATCTACTGCCAATCATTAGCGGACCAGAGTTCCGCTGTGGTGACCCCTAACCAGGAAAAGCCGAAAGACACAACAACAACAACAACAACACGCACACACACACACACACACATATATATATATATATATATATATATATATATATCACATATATAAAATCATATTATACCATTCTTTTCTTTTCCCATTAACTTCAATTATTTTTAACTTCCATAATTTCATTTTCCACATATTCTTTTTCTTCTATTCTTTTACTTCAGTCTTTTCTTTTCTTTTTTTCCCCAATACATTTTATATCCTTCATATAGCATCTTACCTATCATTTATTTTTGTCATTCTTTTATCTTTCTCATTACACAAAATAAATTTGTAGATGCTAAATGCACGACTGGAGGTTTTAAAATTCAAATCAACTTCTTTTTTATTATAAATTATCCATCTTCTTACTGGGTTCAGCCTTGAACCCCAAAGTTAAACAAACCTCTAATAACTCTTTTTCACCTAAATGACACATAGCCCACAGACTCAGCGTGCCACTCAAACACAGCCAATAAGGCAAAACAACGTATCCAACACACTAGTATAGAGTCAGGCACACTAATGTCCCACTCACCAGGCTAAACAAGGAAAAGGTTACTGTCAGCTGCCTGTCAGGTGCCAGGATCCACCACATAACCCACGTACTCAGGTCACTCCACAACATGTACAAATTTGACTCTGTCATTGTCCATGTTGGTGTGAATGACCTGAGACGTACCCCCCCCCGGACTACATGAAAAGAGACATAGAAGAGCTCTCCGATCTTGTATCCCAGGCAGGTATGACCCTAGCCCTGAGTAGCATTCTGCCATCACCCAGAATGATACCGCAGTACAAAGACAAAATGATTGACCTCAACAATTGGCTAAGCTTTTGGTGTCATTCTAAGGGGATCCAGTGTCTGTCTGCTTGGGATGACATGGTCGACAGTCCACGATGCTTTGCCAGAGATGGCCTGCACCTGTCGCCCCTGGGATTCTGGATACTGGCTAAGGCTCTTGCCACCCCTATAGTGCCCTTTTTAGGCAAGGTTCAAATGACAAATTCACCACTGTAACAGGAACAGACAAGCAAAAACTGAGGGTAATGCTACTCAATGCTAGAAGTCTAAATCTCAAAATGCACTCACTCGAGGCACTCCTTAAAATGGAGAACATCGATACCTGTGCAGTGACTGAGACCTGGTTCAAGGTTCCAGAGAGCACCCCTGCACTACCAGGCTATAACTCTTACCACACTTTTCGGCCATGTAACCTGGACCGGAACACCAAAGGCGGAGGTGTGTCCATATTCATTAAGGATATCCACACCTCCAGGCTAGTTGCTCAGCATAATGCATCCGAGGTTGTCCAAGTGCAACTAACTCTGGGCAAAACTGCAATCCAAATTGTAGCTTGCTACAGATCCCCCACCATGCCCCAGGATTCCCACTCCTGTTTTCTTGATGTACTGGAAAATATTAGGGTTCAACCAAATACCCTAATAATGGGAAATTTCAACTACCCCACCATTAACTGGGAAAACTACTCGTGTACCAACTCTTTCACACAACGCTTTCTGGAATTCATAAACTCCAATGTCCTGGATCAACTTATCCACACCCCCACCAGGGGCAATAATATCCTAGACCTAGTCATTACCAACATGAGTGACCGGTGTTCCACACCTGAAGTCAACTCCTCGTTGGTCCAATCCGACCATAAGCTAATCACCCTTGTTATCCACATCCCACCCCCCACCCCCCATTAAGGAAACCACGGTAAAAAATTTCTCCAAAGCCAACTTCATGCTTCTTAAGACAGAAGTGGTGAACTTCATGATACCCATGCAGATGGACAATACAGTTACGACTGCTGAATCCTACACAAATGCACTCTATAAGCACTTACACGAGTGCATGGATCGTGCTATCCCAAACAGAACCAAGACACTATCCTCCAAAAAAAGGAAGCCAATCTGGTGGTCCCCCTGTCATAAACAAACTGTACAACAGAAGGAAGAAATTGTTGCAATAGAGAGTAAAATCCCATGAGTGGAGGAGCTCCCTGGTCAGCCTTAGTAAGAAGCTGAGATCCCTTATAAGATCCTCCAAAGTTAGCTACGAAAACAAAATCACAAGTGATTCTAAGGACAACCACAAAGCATTCTATAGCTATGTCAAGAATCTCAATGGCAACACCCAGATCTGCTCTGAGTTACAGCACAACGGCATGAAAATTACAGAACCAACTGATATTGCCAACATCCTGGCAGACAGGTTCAGTGCTAACTTTACCCCCCACCCCATAAAGGGCCCATATCTATAAACGAAGACTGCAGAGTCCCTGTAATCACAACTACACAGGTAAAAGCTGCACTCTCTAAAGCCAAAAACACAGCATCCATAGGATCAGACAACATCCCAGGCTGCATTTTACATGAACTTCAGAACAAACTGGCTCCCCACCTAAGCACCATGTTCAATCATAGCCTCACATCAGGCTTTGTGCCCACCGAATGGCGTACAGCAACAGTTATCCCATTCCACAAAGGGGGAGCCACCACTGATCCTGGGAACTATCGCACTATTAGCCTGACGAGCCTGGTCTGCAAGACCATGGAATGTATCATCATGGAACTCATAAATAAAGACATTGGTAACCTCCAAACTCTGGATCCCACCCAGTTCAGGTTTTTGAAAGGCAGATCATGCCTCCTGAACCTGATTGACTTCTTTGAGGCAGTCACCAAAGCCGTAGATGAGGGTAAGGTGGTTCACACAGCCTATCTTGACCTCAGCAAAGCTTTCGACACCATCCCCCATCCTGGAATTATAGCTAAACTCACTAAACTAGGTAAAAATCCCTACATCACAAGATGGGTTGCCAACTGGCTCACTGACAGAACCCACACTGTAAAAGTTGCACACTCCAAATCTGACCTCAAACCAGTGACAAGTGGAGTACCACAGGGTTCAGTCCTGGGACCTCTCCTGTTTGGTATCTACTTCTCTGAAGTACAGGCTAACACAGAAGGCCTCTGGCTAATGAAGTTTGCAGATGACTGCAAACTAGGAGCCATAGTCGAGTCCCCAAATGATGTGGAAATCCTACAGAAGGGCCTCGCTGAGACAGATGCCTGGTGTCAGAGCCATGGCTTCAAGCTCAATGCCAAACAGTGCACTGTCATTCCCTTTGGTAAAATCTCTGTACCCATGAACTACTACATAGACAGCAGTCTACTTAACACCAAATGTGTGATAAAAGACCTTGGGACCAAGGTAGACAGTAGTCTGCCTTTGATAGTCACATCGCCACAGTAGTCAGGAAGTCCTTCTATGTGGCACACCTCATCATAAAAGGGTTCTCATCCAGGAAAAAAAGAGGTCATTGTTCCTCTCTACTCAACACTCATTAGACCCATTATAGAGTACAGTGCCCCTTTTGGAATGTACCTCACAAAACATCTGCAGCAGCTGGAAAGGCCACAGAAGTACCTCACAAAGACGATTACTGGCCTCAAACAGATGCCCTACACTGACCATCTCAAAAAAACTCTAGCTTTACTCCATAGCATATCACCTACTCCAAGGTGATCTCTGCCTAACATATAAAGCGATGTCAAACTCAGAGCTGTTGGACATGCTACACCTAAAGAAATCCCAATCCCTCTGAGCTACACGCTCTAGGGACCTAAACCTTGTCACCACAATAAACAGGAGGGATAGATTCCTGTCCCAGAGACTTCCCATACTCTGGAACAGGCTACCCATCTATGTCAAGCAAAGTTCTTCATTAGCACTCTTCAAGAAAAATTTTGATGAGTGGATGGGAAATAGGAAATACACCCCGAGGATCACTTCTGTGTCTCTGCTCGACAGTGGCACAGGAAAATAACTTTCTTGGGTGGTGTAAGCCAGGGAACTTTGTTGGCTAGGCTTACATAGGCCCTCGGGCTGATAGCCTAGTACTTACCTATGAACCTATGATATATAATCCTCATAAATATGCTATTTTCCTAATGCATAAATATTCAGCATATACTCATATGCCTTTTCTTTGAAATGATAAGTAAAAATGTTTTCACCAAGCTAACATTTTTTTATTTGTTCCAGTATCTCTCCCCAAAATCTTAACTTCTTTTCTTGTGAAATGTATTCCATTTATGTTTTTATCTCACCAGATTCCTTACACTTCGTTTTATTCAGTTTCAAATCAGTTTTTTTAAACAGCTTTTCAATCCTTATTACAACCTCATAATTCCATCCCTTGTTTTATTAGAACTAAATTATATGCATATGTCATACATACTGGTAATATAACATTTCCTTCCATTTCACATTTTCCCTCCCTCATTTCATACAAGCAGTTCTGTACTACTACATTTGTTACAAATGCAAATAAGCACATGCTCATCCCTGTTTTACTCTTCTCTTAATACTTATTTCCCCATCCATCCATTTATCTTAATTTCTGCTCCTGAATTTTCATAACATTTCTGTTTTACAGTAATATTTGTTTCTATGCCACATGCCTTTAAAATCTGCTGCATTATTTCATGGTTCACTTTATCAAAAAGTTAGCTATCAGTCTTTCTTCTTTTCCCCTTCAGTGTCATTTCTACTACTTCTTTCAGTATAATTAACATTTTTTCACCTCTCTTCCTTTTATACCATAAATCCATTCTCCTACTACCTACAATACTTTCCCCATCCTTTTTTAAAGTATTTTCATCAATATTGTATTGTCAGTATTTCCTAGTGTTGTAGGCCTCCATTTTTTTATCTTTTCTTCCATCCTTTTTTCCATGTACATTTTATCACTCCACCACATATGCCTTCTTCCATTATACCTTCCTTTATCCATTCATTTAATATTTAATACTTGTAACTTATACCATCTAATTCTCATGCTGATTCATTCTTACATTCCTTTCTCACCTTATCTGTTTCTTCTATTATTATATTGTTTTTTAAAAAAATCCTTACCTTTTCAGATATTTTTCATTTTCCATTTTTCATGCCCATCCATTTCCTCTTTTTCACACATTTTCTCTACAAACTTTCTACCAACTCCACAATATCTTCTTGTTTGTATATTATATTTCCTTTGCCATCTAAGAAAGCATCCATCCTTCCTTCTCTCCTTTTTATATATATTTTCTTAAATAAGGGGAACTTCCTCTTTCTTTCCTTTTAGGGAAAAAAACTTTGCCTATATAACATAATTTTTCTTTTTCTCTGCTCTTTTTATAAGTCTGTTTTTCTCTTTCCCTTATTTGTCACTTCATTTTTATATCCCTTTCTCACAATTCCATAAAATGTATTTATATTTCATCTTATTTTTTCTTCTTCTTCTTTTCACCTCTAAATATATTTTTATACTTCTGCCTATTAACTACCCACCACGTTATCCAAGTTTTATAAAATTGTCTCATTTTCTTTTCTTTCTATAATATTTATTTTTCTCTTATCATTTCTTCCTCCTTTATAAACTCTGCCGTTAATCTCTTTATCCCTTTTTCCTCCTTTATTATTTCACCATCTCCCCTATTCTAACCCATACTTCTCTGTGATCTGAAAACTCTGCCATCTAAACTCACATTTGTTTCATGCTTTTAGAGTAAACAGTACAGTCAATTTCAGTCTTTAAAATTCCCCTTTATATGTCCATTATCCTATATTTCCTACTTTTAAATCTCCACATTTTATTAATTTCCTTAACATCCTAATATCCCTTTTCTTTCCTCAAGTTAGTGTTAAAATCTCCTAGCAGCATTATTGCCATTTGTGCTAGTATAAATTGTTTGATTTTTTCCAAAATATCTATTTTCTTTCCTTCATATTAGTATATGCATACACCACTAATACTATTATACATTTTTGTCTCATTCTCATATCACATATCACTACCCTTCCTGGTACTAATACTGTTACATCTAAAAGTTTTATTTCTTCATTTTTTATTAGAAGTCCTATTCCAGAACATATCTCATTCATTTTCTACTAAAAGGATAATGCCCTCCCTCCGATAATGACTGCATTCTTTTCCTTTTTCTTGTTAAATCTGGAATTGTATCTAGCAAGCAGAAAAGAAAGAAAATTCACTTTGTAAAATTGCAAATCTGTTCTCTTCCTGTATATAAATAATCTCTCTTTCAACTGTTATTTCTTCTTCAACTTCCTCTTCACTGTTTAACCTTTCTTCAGTATCCCCTTCACCATAACACCTTCTTTCTCAGTTCCTTCAGTTGTAATATTTTCCACTGTTTGTTTTTCTTCTGCGTTTTCCCCTTTATCTACTCTTTCTTTTTAATATGGGTCAGTCAAACCAGAAAAGTACCAACTAATTTATTTTCTACAAAAAGGCTTACAGTTCTTTGGTGTATGTCCTCTCTAAGTGCGTTGGCCACACCTTAATTTGTTACAGCTTTGTACTAAATGATTTTATCCCCACAGAAATGACATGCTTTGAGCTGGACCCAGTACCTAAAAAATTCTCTCTGTCCATGCACAATTATTGTTTTTGAAATATGTTGAATTTTCCCATCCTTAACGTCCATTGCTACCCACACTTTCCGGTCCACAGTCCATACATTACTTTCATCACATATGTTTTAAGTTTATGTACTTTACTACATGGTGAAAGAAAAACAGTTACCACTCGTGCTCATTCATATCTGATGTTCTAAATTGCATATTTATTTTCTTTTTTAGTTGTAGTCCCAAGTTCTGAAATAGATACTCTTCATGGTGCCACTGTATTTCTTTTTTCAGTCTCAGTCATACGTTTTTCCAGCAAGTTAAAGCTTTCAAACATCACTTCACAAAACATTTCAGTTCCTAAATTAATTAATGCTCTTATCTCTTTAAGGTAATACTGAAGAAAGTTTAAACAATGAAGAGGAAGTTGAAGAAAAATTAACAGTTCAAAGTGAGGGCTTTGTCCCAGAGGACTGGAGGACTGCAACAGTCATCCTTCTTGCAAAAGGAGGGTCCATCCTCTGACTTAGGAAACTATAGACCACAAGCTTGACCAATCTTATCTGCAAGCCCATGGAGAGAAGTGTTATGGACCTGATCAGTAATGACACAGGAACCCTCCAAACACTGGACCAGACCCAATTTGGCTTTGTCAAAGGGAGGTCTTGCCTGGTCAGTCTGGGGGACATCTTTGAGAAAGTCCCCAGGGCCATGGATGAGGGTAAAGTGGTACTCACTGCTTATCTAGACCTGACCAAAGCTTTTGATATAATCCCCCATTTGGGATCATAGATAAATGCACTGAGTTAGGCATAAACCTCTACATTGTCAGATGGATAGCAAACTGGCTCACTGACAGGATACAAGTTATTTGGATAGGTGAATCCATTTCTGATAAGAAATCTGTTAATAGCGATGTCCTACAGGGCTCTGTGTTGGGACCCATTCTGTTTGGTATATACTTCTCTGAAGTGAAGGACAATGTTGGGGGCCTTTGGATCAATACGTTTGCTGATGCCTGTAAGCTGGGAGCAAATCACTGATCTCCCAAATTATGTCGATATCCTACAAAATAGGCTATAAATGGCAAATGACTGGTGCCAAAACCATGGTCTGAGACTAAATGATAAAAAATGCATAATCATACCCTTTGGTAAATCAAATATCCCTGCAAATTATAATATTGATAGCACACCCCTAAAAGTAAACCCATTGGTGAGGGAGCTATGAACACAGATAGATAGTAACCAAAACTTTGACCACCAGGTAGCTACAGTAGTGCGGAAATCCTTCGGTGTGGCTAAAAGTATAAATAAAGGCATGGCTTCAAGATCAAAGGAAATCATAGTACCATAGTACTCAGCCCTCATCAGGCCCATAATTGAATACAATGCTCCCTTATACATGTACCTAACCAGGCACAAAGCGTAAGATACATGTCTTATGCAGACTGACTAAAGGCCCTATCCTTTTACTCCATCTCATATCATTCACTGACAGGGGACTTATGCCTGACCTACTAGCCATTCTCTGATCTAGCCCTGATGAAAATGTCACATATTTGCAAGAAAAATTATACGAGGGTTACGGGTTCCATGGACCTAAACCTTATTTGTAGAACTTGCTGGAGAGACATGTTTGCATCCCACAGGCTACCTCATAATTGGAATAAACTTCCCATTTTCATAAAACAAAGTCCATCCATCACTCTCTTCAAAAAGAATTTGGATAACTGGATGGAGAACTGTAAATTCACTCCTGGGGTACTGCCCATACCGCTTATGGACAGAGGCAGTATGTAAAATGACTCAGGGCTCTATGACCCAAAGATCCACTAGCCTTTTACTATCCCATCCCATATCTGGGGAATTAAGATATAATATTGTCATAACCAAGGTATTACTGGCTAGTCTTGTAAAAGCTCTTGTGCCATTAACCTAGTAATCACCTATGAACTTATAAACCTATAAACCTAGTGGCAAAATAATTCTATCCATAATACCATACCTTTTCACAGTGCTATTCATTTTACTTTTTATTCTTATCACTGGTCCATTTCATTTCTTCTGCTCCATTTGGCTCTGTCTGGTTCATCAAATCTATCAGCACTCAAGTCTCCAGTCCTCCATTTTGCAACTCTCTAACAGTTATTTCATCTCCTTCTTTCAGTAATTTTTTTCCTGCTTTTCTCTCCAGCTCTGCTGCGCTCTACTCCATCTTGGAATTCCCAGACTTGCAGTAGCATCCTTCCAGTGCCATCTAGCACTTTCCCTCCTCCAAAAAGTAAGTGAAGCTCCCTGGTGCCCTGATCAAA
Source organism: Protopterus annectens (assembly GCF_019279795.1). Classification (NCBI taxonomy): domain Eukaryota; kingdom Metazoa; phylum Chordata; order Ceratodontiformes; family Protopteridae; genus Protopterus; species Protopterus annectens. The sequence goes on along the minus strand of NC_056735.1, from coordinate 352,321,727 downwards.
TTTCTCTTAGTAAGGATACCACCTTGGGTCTCCCCTGAAAAGAGGTCGCTGACCAGTTGGGTTAACCTAATCAACAAAGTGCGAATAAATAAAATACACTTGTTAGTGGGTCAGTGATTAGTCAGAAAGAACATGAACATCTCATTGTGTCAAACTATGACTGAGTAGCATTTGTGAATGTAGCTTTTCTCACTTCAAAGGGCTGTAAAGGATGCCTGCACTTCCTCCAATAGTTAAATAAAATGAAATGGCATAACCAACAATTCTCCCAAAACACTAGCTGAAATTTGATAGTTGAAAAGCATAAATCCTTTGATGAAATTACTGAAAAAAATCCATTTGATAAAAAATGCAGATATGAACAGAACAATTGCTGACCTAAACCTAATGAATTTGCTGCACATCTGTAAATCAAATGGGACTAGAGCTACCCATTCCTGGCACCTAAATATTGCCTGTGACTTGAATAAGACATGCTGGAGGGGCAGATGTGTCACCCAGTGACTGCCGTGTCTTTGGAATAGGCTGCCAATTCATGTGAAGCGGAGCACCTCTATGACACTGTTCAAAAGGAACACGGACAAGTGGATGGAGCACCATAAATTCTTTCCGGGGATAATGCCCACACCCTCCTGGACGTGGGCAGTCATTACTAAATACAATCCTGGGTATTGACTAGAGTATCTATGGTATTACATTGGGATGAAATAGGTAGGCTTGAAATTACCTCTGGGTTGATTGCCTAGTAACCTCCTATGATCCTATGATAAGAAAAATGGTGTCAAAGGGCAAGACACTGAAAATGACAAAATAAGCAATTATTTCAAAAACAAAACAAAACAATGAACTGATAAAATAAAAATAAATAACAACACAACAAAGCAAGATAGAAATTAACTCTTGGACAAACCAGCCACTTATCATTTGAATGCAGAGGCAAATCTTGATTATTTTAACAAACATGCTTCAGCCACCATTTTTCTAAGTACAGCTATAAAGGTATCATGACATTAATTCTTCCATTTACTCTAGTAGCAAAATACTTAACTTAGTAATGCATGCTAACCCTGCCCCTAACCCCAACATGTATTTTAACTTAAAAAGCCCTTTCTATAACGCCATCACTGTACAAGACAGCTCACACACACACACACACACACACACACACACACACACACACACACACACACACACACACACACACACACACACACACACACATCACAAACATTCAAAACATTGGATTCAACACCACACACACACACACACACACACACACACACACACACACACACACACACACACACTCACACACACTCACACACACACACACACACACACACACACACACACACACACACACACACACACACACACACACACACACACCTATCTTTTGTAGAAGAGATTGTCACCACACCTCTTCAGTTTTATATATACATTATTTAAATATATGAAATGTCAAATAATCTGTTGTATCACTGAGTATGTAAACTACATTTCATGTAATCCCACCCCGTATAGTATGGTATGGTATAATATAGCATAGTGTAGTCAGTAGTATCAGTATTTGTATGAAGTTTTTGTAGCTTAAGAGAAAGGATGTAATGTATTGCGAGAGCAGTAGTTTAAGTGTAAATATCCACATGACCATGAGTCATAACTGCATGTTGGGTGACATAAGGTTCTTCATCCTTTGGTACTTGTTGCCATGACAATAACTGTAATGGATGCATCCAGCACTGGCTCTTCTCTGTCCATGTTACAGCATATGTTAGCAGGTCTGTAGCCAGTAAGAAAGAACATGAATTTTGCATTTAAAGGCACAATACACTTCCTATATCTAGCACGTTACAACTACTCTCCTCCCAGCAAAAAAAAAAAACAAAAAAACAGTGGTTTTGGGCTCATAATGATGGCTTACAGACCCATGACAACCCATCAGAATTTTTGTTGGCTAAGTCAGGCTTGTGGGTCACCATCTACAGAAAGGGTTGAAAGTATAGTGCTCACTAGCACCGCTTCCTATTGGCAACAGTCTGACTTCTCTGCCATTACAATGGGGCAAGATCAGTTGTCAAATTGAAGAGACTAATTAAATATTACTGCAAGATACAGAAGGCCTGTTTCATAGCTAGATTCTCCCCTTTAGTGGGTAAGTATTTCCTTTTCATATTACTCAACATTTTGCTGGTACAATATGCAGCTTGTCCTCACCTTGGATGTTTTGGGATAACAATGCTCCTAAACCTACCCCCGGCTCAATGGCATATAAGGTAAATTCTTTAGCAAAGTCAGGAGTTACTAATGCAGGTTCAGTACATAGGATGCTGTTTAGTTCATTAAATGCTCTGTCCATCTCAGGAGACCATTACACCTTGACAGGAGCTTACCTTCTCGTGAGGTCTGTCAAAGAACATGCAGTAGACACCAAATTAGACATAAACTTTCTTTACTACCCAGCTGATGAGGAAAAAGCCTTCGCCTATCTCTTAGTGTAGGGTACAGACCAATTTTTATGACCTTTGTTTTTTTTTCTAATTATGGCCTTACCACCCCACTTCCTAAATGGTATCCTAAGTACTTGGCTTCATCCATACCCAGTTCTCTTTCCTTAGCATTTATAGAAAAAATCTGCCTGTATTATGGATTTCAGCACAGCTTGCACCTTTAATAGATCAGATTCCCAGTCTTCTAAATGGTGGACTACATCTTTTAGGAATGTAGCAGCATATTATGAGTAGGATTTCAGCATTCTGCCCATCAGCCTTAGAAAGGTAGCTAATTGGAGCTCCATGTAGGCCAAACGTTAATGCTGTGAACTAAAATACATTGCTAGGACTTACAAAAGCTGTTTTTAATTTGGTAGAATGAGTAAGTGGTACCTGCCAGTAATCCTTTGTCAAATTTAGCATTGTTAAATATCTGGCAGTTCTGGGCATGGTATATTTATCAAACTTTAATAGGCTATTCAGTGTCCTAAAATTGTTACAGAATTTAAAACACCAATCAAGATTATGAACTAGCAGTAATGGGCTACTACATTCACTTTGTAATTGTAGTCATAAGATAATGCCCCAGGACAAATACTTTTTGTGATTGCATGGTATAGTTGAAAAGCATTTCAATGCTGTTTGCGAGAGTTGTTAGGGTTTCACCTATAATACCTACCTTGACAGAAAACAGAAATAATTTTAAACTATTTAAAATGGAAAAAGGGCTGGCACTCATCACTGATGGAGTTGTGACACCACAGGCATGCTTGCAGTTGAATACCATAACCCTGAGGGCCAAGCCAGTGATTATTGAGGGATATTCTCTCAAACATAAGAAGAAACAAAAACATAAGATGAAAATGTCTAGACAAACCTCTCTAGCTCCTCAGGCTAAGAAACCTAAACTGCATGAATATATTTTTAAATTGCCTGTTAATGTTGTTACTGAAATGTGACCAGCTAAACTGGTCAGGGTCACTAGTGTACCGTTTCTCCCTGGCAGATAAGTATCTCATTAAATCAACTTAATAGATCAAACCAGAGCAATTTTCAGTTCTCTACTCAGGACTGAGTATGATAGGTATGCTGAGACCTTTATTTGAATCAAGTAATAAATGTCTGTTGTCGTAACCACCAAGGGTTTTTTTATTGATAAAGCTGCCTGGGCATTCAATTTTCAGTAAGATCTTTCTGGTTTTCTTCACCCATTGAAGCCAGAGAAAATCCCACAGGTGCCAACATCAACTTAAGCAATTTTGTCAACAATGACTTGGTTTCTTTGTCACAGCCTTTGATGTTTATAACAATAATATCGACATTACCATTCTTGTCAATAGCCTTGACATTGATGCTGCCTGGTTTGATGGGTTCTACAGTAATGGGATTAGAGATCAGACCCTCTGGGTTGACAATCCTGTTTGCACTGATGCTGGCTTTGCTCGGGTCAGACTTCAGACCTGCAGGATCAAGGTACTTGATATCAGGCCTGGAGTCAATAGGTTTATTGGTTTGGTGAAATGCATCAGAAGATCTGGGTCATTCTCAATACCAAGACTATTGGTGTGGATGCTGGCCTCCACTGACTTCAGTTACCAGCAGGCAGGACAATGCCTTGGCCTCAAGAGTGTATGGACTGTGTTGATGCAGACAGTTCTGCACATATTGCTCTCACTATCTGTTCCCTCTATGATGTCAGCCTCAGCTGCAAATATTTATATGCATGGGCATCTAGCCATCCAACTTGTCATAAAGCAGAGCAGTGTACCTGGAGACCTCATACAGGATCTTTCCATGATATCTGGACCAATCCCAGTTTCTTCATTTTCTTTAGACCCATTACCTCTGAGAAATTGTAGGAAATATGCATGCAAGAGTCTCTCATCCTAAATAAAGATGACGAGAATGCAGTTTTGCCCCATAACCTAAAATGATAAGACAGAGTTAGGGGGTGGTTGTCTGTCCCAATGACTTTTAGACACCTTAGCCATCTTCCTGAGTAGCCTGTCCCAAAGACAATATGTTCAGACTGGTGACAAGAACTATAGAGGAAGGTCCTAATGTTATGGCACCTCTTCTAGGGAGACCTGACAAGACATTCCTGCCTCACAAGGACTGCTTGTTTTAGACTGAGATTCCCAATCCTGATTCTACTGTGGTTGTGGATGGCTATAAAAAGGCTCCAGGCTCAGAGACTCCTGCTGTCCACCCCCCACATAAAGAATTAAGGGCAATAGACAAATTCAGGGAGAATGTCAATGCACCCTGTACTCTTTCGTTGTGGGCTTTCTACTGGCTTTAAAACACATTCAGGTTCCAGATGGACATAGCAGGCAAGACGCATCAGTCATTTGATGACTTACTGGATGATCTATCAGATGGACAGCCTAAACATAGCTGGCTACTGCGTCCTCCATTGTTCATCAATTGCTAACCTCCTAATGATATTTCCCTACAAGGTGGTCAAAGGTCCAGCTTGGGCAGCACATACTGTGATTGCTTTACATTGGACACATCAGGCTCTATTTAATAGATTTCAGTGAGTATAACAAGTTAATCTGTACTAAGGACACCTTTGATGGGTGCACTTTTTTTCAGATTACGTATTAAGACATACCTGGAGAACATGGAAATGAAAGAAAAGACCCTTTAGACTCTACAATGAACATTTTGAAGGACCCAGCAGAGGCCCACTCAAATCTGATGTAACCCTAGCCCTAGGTAAAATCAACAAAATAGCTAGAGGTATGAAAGGAGCCAAAGAAACTAATGTAACTTTCAGCCCAGTCAACAGCCCAGAGGAGGGAATAATTGGCAACAGCAGGAGACCCATGATCATCACTCTGCTGAACAGAATCAGAACCCCTGAGATCCTGTCTAACTGTCCCACACTGAAGGCAGAAGTGTCATCTGCCTTTCCATATTCAGACCTGGATGGCCTTCATACATTACAAGTGAATCTGGATAGTTATATGTGGAGGCTACATAATATCTTCTACACGACCCATCAGCTTACTTCACCCCCTTTCCAGACATCCACCCTCAACAGAACAGTACAGCATGAACAGACCATGACCCTCCATTAGACAGCAGCCATTCTAAGAAATCCAGCAGTTCACCTTACCACAAAAAATTAGGATACTACATAAAGTTATTTTCGTATCCAAAAAGACAAATTACCTTGGCACATATTAGATATGAGCATCCTAAATGAATTTATCTTTAAAGAAACCTTTTGGATCATCATAGTGCAGTTCATCCTTCTCTATTTGTCTGAAGGAGAACAGATAATCTTTAGATCTCCATGATACATACCTCTACATGAAGATCAACAAGGATAAGGATTCCAGAACGTGTCTAGGCATCTGGAAAGGAGGTAGTCATTACCAGTTCTGGACTCTGTTATTTGATCCTATCTCTTCTCCCAGAGTGTTTACTAAAATCAATGGTTGTAGTTGCAGTGAACCAGAGTGCAAGAGGTAAGGGTGTTTCCTTACGTGTAACTAGCGCCTTGCTGCTTCCTCAAGGAACAGGTTGATACTGGCTTGGGAGTCTCTTCTCAATTTCTTTCAGACTTTACAGTGAATATTTAAAAGTTCTAGTTGTAGCCTTGTCAAATGCTGACTTTCATAGGCTGTACATTTAACAATCTGCCACCCAGTCATAGAGGATTATCTTCTCATAGACAGCATCCATCCATTAAAAAGCCTAGTCTCAGTAATTTTTTAGTCTCAGTCAGTAACTGCTTTTATATGTCTAAGACCCTAGAGACTGAAGGCAGAAACTATTTTCATAGCTCCATTTGCAATGTGTTTCATATACATTCTTCAGTGGAACCTGAAAGTTTCCTAGCCCTAGCTTACAGATCCTATGAGCCTTCAAGCCAACATTTTCAGATCTTGCAGGTCACATCTCAGGTGTTGGTTTCAAACTCTAAAACCTAACTTTGGGCAGTCCACTCCAAGCTCTGACCCCTGTAGTGGTAGTAACAGCAGTCACCGTAGATGCTTCTGATTCAGGGTATGGAGGCTTTGTCAAGGGCACACTGCCTGAGGTGTATGCCCACAGTCAGAGGCCTGTCTGTATGTTGGTGTCCTGAAGATAATGGCAGTCCATTACATTCTTCTGATCTTTCAGGACTCCTTACTCTTAGCATCTTACAGACAATAACACTGACAACTTGGCAGTGGTTTTATATATAAAGAAGCAGAGTGGAAATCACTCCTACTCTGCCTGTTGAGAAACAAAGACTAAATGGAAAGTGGCCAGACCTAAAAAACATTTCCTGTCAACCACATTTCTAGAAAAGTCAGTTTTCTAGTCGATAGGCTCAGTCATTGCTTACTGATTTCTCACAAGTACTCCCTTAGCCACTTAGTAGCATGAAAGCTGGCCTTTTACTGAAAGAAGCATGCTGTGATCCTTTTGAATGTCTATTCACTTAATTTACCGATCTCTGCTCTGAGGAACTATCTGAGCAATGGCCTCATCCAGAAAAGACCCTAGGACTCCTGTACACTTTTCTACAATTTGCCCTTATTTTGAAGTTCATCCATAAAGTCAGGCAGAACAAAGCCAAAGTCATTCTCATACTCTTATTTTGGCCTTGACAAGTTTAGTTCCCCTTGTATAGGTCTCATCTCCTAGAGCAACTTCTAGTTCTGAGGCTACTTAATTCTCTGCCCATACCAGCAAGTGTCAGCTAAATCTCTGCTCCCTTTAACTAACCTCATGGTTTCTACAGTTCTGGTAGTGGGCTAGATACCTGTCTAGGTAGTGCAGATTCTTACTTCTGTACAGAATCCCTATAATAGAAAGACATATGACAACAAATTGACATGGTTTCTATTTAGGCTATTTCCAAAGGTTTAGATCTCTGCATGGCTCTTATACCTGCAATATTACATGGTCTTTCTCAAATGTTTGCTACAGGCCTTAGTTATTCTTCCATAAAAGTGTAATCTGGCTGTTGTTTCTTACATTTACGTAAGTACAAAATTCCTTCTCCTTAGCATTTTTCAAAGTGTATAAGGCCTTCAGTAAGGGTACATTTCCTATCAGACCTCCTCTAAGAGATCCTGTTCTTCCATGGGACTTAGCTGCAACTATAGGACAGAAATGTATCTCTTAAAAAGGACTATATCTAGCTGCCATTGCTTTAGCAAGAGGAGTGGCAGAATTGCAAGCCTTATCCATAAACACTCAATGCTTCATTTTTTTGTAAGGTTGGAGTTTCTGTATGAACACTTCTGTCATTAACATCAAAGTAGTCACCGACACTAATCCCAGCCAGTCTATTCACCTGCTTACATTTTCCCAAACCTCTCAGACTGAGGAGAATATTTGTTACATAGCCTGGACAACCACAGACAACTCAGATTTTATCTGTAGGCAACAAAATCTTTGAGAAAAGATTCAGTTATTTGTAACTTTTTCCCCAAAAAGTAGAAATTAAGGTTTCTGAATAGACATTATCTACATTTTTGTCTGACTGTGTTACATTTTTATAAGAAATAAAAATGTATCTTCTCAGGCTAGGGTATGCTCAGCTAGCACAGTGTCTACATCTCAGTCGCAAAGCCTACATCTCGCATCTTTTCCTGGAATTCAGACCTAGATAATATTTGTGCAGCAGCTACTTGGCCTTCATTGAATACTTTTGCATGACTCTATAAACTGAATGTAATCTCTAGATCTAGGTCTTCCTTTGTGGGCCACAGAGAGGTATTCCAATGAAGAAGAGCACACACAAGCTTGAGCTTGGGACTTTGTCTTTCTGTTGACAAGGCTCACCCTCCTCATACCAAATATGAAAGTCATATACTTACCAAAACAATGGATATAGATAAGTATGTTCATCTTTGTTAGCATACTTGCCTGCCTTTCTTCTTCTTCCTCTTGCTGACGTGGTCTAGAAGTTGCTATTTTCATTTTATTCACCAGTTTTGTATGGCACACCAGAGTTCTGCAGATGAAGTTCCATTATAAGAGCTTTATGGGTGAAAGGGAAGGAGACAGAGCCCTGGGAAAGTTTTGGATGCTGAGCTGCCCAACACCTAACAGCATTATTCTACTACTGACAAGGATGGATGTGCTCATCTAAATTTATCATTATAGTAAGCACCTACTTTTTTTCTAAGGTTTGATGATTTTGATTTTCTTACAGCTCCATTTAGTCACACATAATATCATCCCTTTGTACAATAAATTATGGTCTTTCAGGCTTATCTATTCTCTGCCTATAAATATTTGTTAAAAAATAAAAATTAAAGTAGCTTGTTTGTTGCATCCATTATCATTACATGTAGGAGGACTGTGAACCTGTCAGTGAATGGCAATGCTTTAGTAACTGTAAAGCTCCTATACATGATAGCTGCCAATAATAACATGTGATAGGAAGACACAGAGCTGTAACTAGCTTGACTGGGACTTAGGCAATAACCCCCAATTGGTGCTCCCTCTCAACCAGAGTTGAGAACCAAAAACAAAATGCCACCCAGAGCTGACAGAAAATAATCCTGAACTGAGGAGCAAAAGGGATCAAAAAAAGAAAGCTTCTCCAGCTACAGTCAGAACCAGAATACAAAGTGTCACCCCCTTCCAATCTATCTTGCTGTTTTAAACTTAGTGGCTGTCCACTTAGATAGCAAAAGCTTAAGGTACCCCTCCTTCATATGTAACTGCTTGGTGCACACTGCAGGTCTTAGGATTTTAACCTTTGTTTTCCATTTTACCTCTTTCCTACACTGTCTCAAACTAGCTTTCATAAACTATAGATGAGTGACATATTAGCTCCTTGATGTAGTTCCTATCACAAACAACCTCCTCATTCAAGAATCACATTGTTAAAAATAAGGGTGATGTGGCTGCAAACATTTTTACATTTATTTTATTTATGTAGCAGCAGTACTGCTAATGCCACAGAAGACTGAAACAAACTGTTTAGAGCGTGTTTTGTTTTTTGGGGGGTATAAGGGCAAACAATCTGGGTCTCTTTAAAATGAGGTTGAGTATAGTGGCACCACCTACTTTTTATTTTGTCTTTTTTAACTAAATAAGCCATTGATTAGTGTATGTGAAAAAGTATGAAGAAGGGAAGACTATAAAAAGGAATACTGACTTAATGGATGGTTGAATGGAAATGTATGGCTGAAAGCAAAGAAATGGAAAGCATGTGTTGGGTAGTTAAGGAGGGAAGATAAAAAAATGGACAAATAAAAGGCAACTGGGTTAATTAGGAAGATGTATGAGAGAATGGAGGTGAAAATTAAAGTGAAGCGGGGGATCTTCTATTTTTTAATGTGTCATTGCCTTCTTCTGTTTTGTATATTGTGATTTATTTTCTTTACACTGTGTTTTACTTGTATTCTGCTTTTAATTGCACATTTAAACTAGGAAAGATACAATAGCTGTGTCTCTTTTGAGTCACACAGAAATTAGTTTTTCCCCACCTTCCTACCCAGGTGGTGTCATGTTTTTAAACTCAACTGTCTTTCTAGTTGCCTGTCCCTTGTGCTGATTTGACCACATATCTCATTCCCTCTCTTCTTTCATTGGCTATTGTAAGCAAGCACAAAACTATCATTTTGTGAAATCCCTCCTCTTTAACTATTTACATTTATCGGTCATCCCATTGTATTCTGTAGAACCAGAATACAAAGTGTCACCCCCTTCCAATCTATCTTGCTGTTTTAAAATTAGTGGCTCTCCACTTAGATAGTAAAAGCTTAAGGTACCCCTCCTTCATATGTAACTGCTTGGCGCACACTGCAGGTCTTAGGATTTTAACCTTTTTCCATGTTACCTTTAAAATCTGCAGCGTCTACTCCAACGCCACCAATTACTGGAGAACTCACATGCTGCCTCCCAGTAGTCAACTTGGGATATGTACTTCTGCTTTGCTCCTGGTGAGAGAAGAAGCACAGGGATATTTCCTAGAGATTTCTGATGACCAGAAAGCCTATTAACTGCTTCATAGGTGCCAGCTTGGAATGTGTGCTTATATTTTGCTCCTGGTGAGAGACGAAGCAGAGTGCATTGATCCCTGACTGTTTTTGATTAGGCAGTGAGTGTCTAGTGTTTCACCTTCCTGATTTATCTGGTTGCTATTCAAGGCATCTACCAGGAAAAGGCTACAACTAGCCTATAGACCCTTGTATCATCTGGGACAAGACTGTGGATCACCAAACAGCCTGTGGCCCATTTCTCATCTTGGAATTGGTGCTACTGTTTTGCTTCTTGTGAGAAAAGAAGCAAAGGAGCATTGTATCCCAGCAGCATGAAGTTGTGGTGTGACCAGCACTGATAGTTGCCAGGCAGTAGCCCTTTAGGTGCCTAACCTCTTTTCATCATTCTTGATAAGCTAATTCTTTCTCTTCAGTAAGTACAGCTTGATTTGCTTCTAACTTTAGAATGTTGTTGTTGTGTCTTTCGGCTTTTCCTGGTTAGGGGTCGCCACAGCGGAACTCCGGTCCACTAATGATTGGTAGTAGATTTTTACGTGCTGCGTTGCCGGCCCTGACGCACAATCTTCAACGAAGGTACGCCCATTCACGCATGTCTCCACATAGAAGATGCTCTATCTGAGAATCAAGCAGGACGTCTTACTGTGAGGCGATAATGTTACCGCAGCACCACCACCTCAGTATTTCGCAGCACCACCACCGCACCATATGCCTAAATACTTTATCCCTAAATCATCAGGGTCTACTTATTAATTTCCCCTCAGCTGTCTGGCAGTGCCCTGTATAGACGTTGAAACTTTGAGTTGACGTTTTTCCTGAAAAAGCACCATTGAAATTTCAGCAATACCTACTTACACCTGGGACAACTAGTTTGCAGTGACAAGCACTGCCCCCAGAGTTGCAAACCAGATACTCCTGATATTACTTTATATTCTCACTCCAACTGTCTATTCAATAAAAAAGGGTATGTTGCCATAGATATGAACTTTCCCACTCTCTCCGTTACCAGCTTGGATATCGGCATTCTGAGGCAATGTAGAAATGTTCTCATGTTTACTGACAACAGGTTATTCTCAAACAAACTGATATGGTATGTGAAAGATGTATTTATACAATACATTGGAGGCAAACCCCTCACACAAAAGCACTCCTGATGTCAATAAAGTTGTTAGTAGTACACATGCTGCACTCATAACACACATTCCTCAAGCAGACAGACCCACAAATGCTGAGGCACTTAAATGTAGCCTTCCTACACCCCAAAAACATCCTAGATGAAGTACACATAACAAATATCCTCAGCAGCCCCAAATGCGCTCTTTCAAAACAACACCCACATCAACAGGTCCAGCCACATCTCATGGAGCCTCTACTTCTAAGCCCATAAGGCAAACCACCACACAATCCAACATTCTGGTCAATAGAGACTCCATTGTGAGACACAATGATTTCCCTCTCACCAGGTTGAGTAAAGAGAAAGTTACAGTCAATTGCTTATCAGGGGCCAGGATCCACCAAGTTAAGCATGCACACATGTCATTGGATTACAAGTACCAGTATGACTCAGTCATAGTCCATGTGGGTTTAAATGACCTCAGATGTACCTCCCTGGACTATATGAAGAAAGACATCATGGAGCTCTTGGAATATGTGTCCCAGGCTAGTATAAGCCTACCATTGAGCAGCATTTTACCTTCTCCAAGGATGATGCCACAATACAAACAAAAGATGACTGACTTTAATAATTGGCTTAATTTCTGGTGTCATTGTAAGGGGGTGCAATATTTTACAGCATGGACGGAGATGGTAAACAGACCATGCTGCTTTACCAGGGATGGTCTGCACCTCTCTACTCTAGGCTTTTTAATATGAGCTAAAGCATTGTTATCCCCATAGTGCCTTTTAAGGCAATGCCAAACTGAAAGTACTTCCAACACAGCACATCAAAACCAAGAAAATCTAAAGGTGTTCCTGCTCAACTCTAGAAGTCTAAACAAAAATCTCCACTCCCTAGAAGCTTTCTTCACCCTAGAGAATGCTGGTGTCTGTGAGGTCACTGAGACATGATTTAAAGCTGCAGAAAGCACACCAACAATGCCAGATTATAATTCCTTCCGCACATTTACACCAGCTACTACACAGACAGGGACTAAAAGTGGAGGTGTCTCTATTTATATCAAAAATAAATATATCTCAAGGCTGGTCATACAGGACAATGCACTTGAGCTTCTTCAAGTTCAAATCAACATGGGTAAAATCCAATACTACTTCCTTGCAAGCTATAGGTCCCACTCTATGACCCAGGAAACTCATACCATGTATTTAATTTTATCAAAAACACTCATCATCCAACCCAATACCATAATCATGGTTGACTTTAATTACCCCACTATTAACTGGGAATCATATACGACACTAAACGTACAAATGCAGAGATTCCTGGATTTTGTAAACACAAACTCTCTGGACCAGACTGTCAGTACACTGGCCAGAGGTGCAACCATACAGGATCTGGTCATCACTAATATAGGAATGTGCTGCAAACCACCTAGTGTACTGTCTTCTCTGGTAAGATAATACCACAAAATGGGCTCCTTTGAAGTAACAATAAAACCTGTAACCCTTGAATATTCAGGAACTACTCTAAGGCTAACTTCCTACTATTAAATTATAACCTGGCAACATTTCAAGTCCTCATACACCTTGAGAACACTGCTGCCTTTGCAGAACTGTTCACAGAAATCTTATACAAGCATTTTAATAGCTGCATAAAGGCAGCTGTACCCACCAGGTAGAAGTATAGAACTAACAAAAAAAAAAAACAATTCACCCTGGTGGAATCGCAACATCAACAGAAGGAAGAAAATCATGGCAAAAATTAGGAGGTACAGCACCCAGCAGGATAAAAGCACTCTCATCAAACTAAACAAACAAACCAGAGAGCAAATAAAGTCTACCAAAGCCAAACCTGAGGTAAATTTGGCCTCCCAGACCAGTGATAGGCACAAGACAGTATTTTGCTATGTCCACAACCTCAAAAGCAATACACAAATGTGTGCTGAACTTGGTGTTAGTGGAGTCACCTATGCTGAGCCAGAATATATAGCAAACCTACTGGCTGACAAATTCAGGTCCAACTTTCCCCACCCTCCCACTCATCCTTCCCTCAGAAAATACCATCAAATATAACACCCCTGCTATCACTAGGGAACAGATCCTTAATGCTCTCTCTAAAGCCAAGAACACTAAAACTATGGGCTCAGACAATATCCCAGTATACCAGGATGCCTTCTAAATAGCATGAAATCTGACCTATCAGGCCTTCTGAAATTGCTATTTAACTGTAGTCTCCAAATAGGCGTCATGTCTCATGAATGGAGAAAAGCAACAATCATCCCTCTGCACAAAGGTGGGTCATCTACAGACCCTGGAAAATACAGCTCCATAAGTCTCATTAGTCTTATATGAAAAGCCATGAAAAGAATTATCATGGAAATGATCAATAGTGACATAGGAAATCTCCAGACACTGGACCCAACCCGATTTGATTTCATTAAGGGCAGGTCATGCCTACTCACCAAAGCAATGGAGGGCAAAATGGTTCAAACTGCCTATATTGACCTGGCCAAGACATTTAACACAACACCCCACTTGGGTATTGACCAACTCAAGAGGTTAGGTACAAGCCCTTATGTCACCCAGTGGATAGCCAGCTGGCTCGCAAATAGGATCCAGGAAGTTAGAACTGGAGAGTCCACCTCTACAAAGAGGCCAGTCACAAGTGAAGTCCCTCAGGGATCAGTCCTGGGACCGCTCCATTTTGGCATTTATTTTTTTGAAGTCAAGGTCAATGCCAGTGGCCTCCAGCTGAATAAATTTGCAGATGATTGCAAATTAGGAGCTGTCATTGAATCACCCACCGATGCAAGTGTTCTCCAGGAAGGGCTGACACAGACAAACAACAGGTGTCAGAGCCGTGTACTAAAACTAAATTCCAAAAAATGCATAGTATTGTCCTTCAGGAAGTCATCCACCCCAGGTAACCTCTTATTGACATCACACCCCTAAGAGTTGACTCAGTAGTTAGGGACTTGGGGACACACATAGACTGTAATCTAGTTTTTGACCATCACTAGTCTACAGTAGTGAAGAAATCATTCTATGTTGTGTAACTTATAAACAAAGATATGGCATCTAAGTCCAAGGAAGTCATTGTTCCACTATGTTCATTATTCATCAGACTTATCATTAAGTACAATGCCCCCTTTGATATGTACCTAACCAAGCATATCCAACAGCTGGAATGTCCACAGAGGTTCCTCACTAAAAGAATACAGGGCCTAAGTAACATGACCTATGTAGATTGCCTCAAGGCCTTAGCCCTGCATTCTGTCTCATAGAGACTGTTGAGGGGAGCTCTATGCCTGGCATACAAGACATTGTCATAACCCACTCTGATTGACCTCCTGCATATTTGCAAAACAAACAGCGCCAGAATTACCTGTTCAAAAGACTTCACCCTTGCCTGTGATATAAACAGGACCTGCTGGAGAGACAGGTATGTATCCCAGAGACTACCCCATTTCTGGAACAGGCTCTCCATCCATCTAAGGCAGAGTTCCTCCCTAACTCAATTCAAGTGTAATTTGAACAACTGGACGGGGAACAGGAAATTCATCCCTGGATTGGCACCTAAGTCTCTAATGGACACAGGCAGCTTGTAAATGTTTCATCTCCCAGGCCCCTGCTTGTAAATGTTTCATCTCACAAGCCCCTGCTTACACTTTTCAAAGGTACCAGGACTTGTCAGAGATTTGGGATGCATGGCTAGGCTTAAAAAGGGCCTTGTGGTCATTAGCCTAGTAAACACCTATGAACCTATGAACCTAAGTCTTTTCAGGATACAAAATTAATGAAGATAAAACAAAGGCAATAGCTGTAAACTGTGTACCCACACTTGAATTTGTTCATCAATACTTATATTTATGGAGACATGATAAAATGAAGCTGGGTTAAAAAGGACTCTGTTATTGCAGCTAAGGATATTTTTAAGAGACTAAACAAAAGGTAACAAAAACTGAGAAACTGGAAGCTCTGTTTTATGCATATGGATGGCAAGATACAAACAGTGAAAATGTTTTTAGTCTCTTTAGTTTTATACACAGGCTAGGCATGTTTTTTATCAGCCAGAGGAGAAGTTGTGGATAGCAATTAACAGAGAGTTGATGGATTTTATTTGGGAGGGGAATAAGACGAGTCAAGTGGGATAAATTGATCCGTCCCATAAAAAAAGGTAGTTTTGGTTATCTGATTTGAAGGGATATTTCACAGCTACACAGCTAAGGCTCCTATACATATCATAAGCAGAAAGTTATCATTCAAAGTAGAAAGGGTTGATGATGAAACAGGGGGAAACTCAAGATATAAGGATGCACTGGGATTTTGGATGCAGATCCTTAAGGAGAATACAAATAGCCATGCAGAATATGAAATTCATAAAGTAGCAGAAAGTATTCTAAGAACTAATCCATCATACAAATGGAGAAAGGACATTCTGATGATAGTGATGACTGTAATTAGGGGTACAGAGAATAGTCAAGGGGAGGGGGCTGAAATTTACTGAGAAAAGTGGCAAAGGAACCAAAGTATTGGGAGCAATTAATTAGACAAAGAAAGGTAATAACATGAGAAGAGGTCAAGAATACATTTGGACTGCAGGCTAGAGATTGCCTGCCCTCTCAAGGACTGATATCAGAGTATAAGCAAAGAGAAAGGAATAGAGGGATCCTAAGTGAAAGGCCAGAACTGGCAGAATTTTTAGTTGTATCTAGAACAGAAGCCCCTGTTAAAAAGGAGATAACTTGCAAGGCTTTAACATATTGCATGATAACTATAGGAATCAGTCAGAGGAGGTTAGAAAGGATTGGGTAGAGTGACTGGATAAGAAATTCACAAAGAAACAATGGGAAGATATATGTATGGCTCCTAAATATGCAACAAAGTCCAGATGATTTAGGAATTTACCATGAATGTGTTTACATAGGTATTTTTACCCCCCAAGCAGGCCTTGCTAAGTTTAATTCTAGTGGCCTGTAAAAAACAGCAATTACAAGAAAACGGAAATCAAATTCTAAACCAACTGTATTACAAGTACTACATATAGTAGCAGAGATAAAAGATCTGGAAGTTGAATGTTTAGAAAAGGATAGGAGCAAATTAAATAAAAAAGGGAATTGTGGAGACAATACATGCAGAATAATGTTTTGGAGGAAGAATGAGGTTTAAGGGAAGGCAGGAAATGAATGTTATGTTCGATCGACAATGACTGCATAGAAGATTATATGTGATGTATAATATTTGCATCTGAAAATATGTCAGTATGGCTTGTTTCATTTATATAAATGGATGCTAAAAATATTTTTGTTAAAAAAAAAAAGAAAAAAAGAAAAGGCACCTCTGTAGTACAGTAAGATGGAGCCCTGAGTTCACCTCATATGATCTAAGTTTGATTAGTCTCCTCCAGGAAATAGAGAAACTGGTCAGGAAGAGATGGGAGTCAGTGGCAGGTAGCTCATTTGAGGCAAAAAGTATAGGTTTTGGCTTGCTGCAGGAACATTCTTTGGGGCAAGATGTAGAAATGCATTTTGTAGTAAAAGATTTTGGAAGTGTGGCCCTTTAAAACAGTGCATGGATTCTAGACAATGTTGTGGGTTATGGGGCTCAGCACAGAGGGTAAGGAACTAACTAGACTTAACTAGCCTAAAGAGAGGGGGATGTAAGAACATTCAAAATCTCTTAGTCACCCACCGGATGAGGCAATGTTCCTTGACACTCAGGTCTGTATCACTGGAATCCTCCATCCCTTGGGATGACAGGAAAAATGAATGGGCATATGAAGAAGCAGGACTTAATATAGCAAGAAAGACAGTGCAAAAAGGTGCAGAAGAATGAGGACTGTTTTTTATAGATAACACACTCCCCCGAACTCTCAAAAGCTTGCACGACGTGCGTGATTAGTGTAAGAGGAAATTTTGCCAATATGACAGCCAAGTGATCCACGTTGCTCTAGCACTAGTGCTGCATGTTCCCAGCCCCCGTATGCAAATTACCCCATTTGCAGGTGAAAACCATGCAAATGAGGTAAATCTGCCATCCAGGAAGCAGGAATCAGGGCATGCAGGACTAGCGTAATATGCAGAAATGTACTCGGTTAGTAACCGAGTACGGTTCTACAAAATCCAAAACGGGGACATGACAGCCCCAAATAAAGGCTGCATATCATTGAGGAAGCATGCCAATGACCAAGTAGAAGGCCACTGGCATTGCAAACAATGCAAAACGTACAAAATACAACTTTTATTATATGTCCGCCAATCACGGCCGTTGAAGCATAGGGCAGTGGCGAGCAAACGGGATCAGTAGGGAAATAAGAAAATAAACCTAAAAAAACAGTCTAACTAAAATCAGTATTCCGCCATGCAAATCAATGGCAGACAAAAGACAACATGGCCAGTGAATAGTGGTTGCTAAGTGGGGAGGAGGCACAGTGTGACACATGTAACTATGCATTAGCAGGCAATCCTATGCAAATGAGGAGAAGGATAGTGAATCCTGGTTTTCCCCAGCATGTGAGGCAGGTCCCAACAGTGTAAGAGTATGAATAGCTGAGTGCAAGACTAGGAGGTAGGTGACATCATGGGTGGGTGTGTCAGGCATACTGTCAGCGGATTGGAGCCCTGTGGCTCAGGGTTGCATCCAGCTTAGCACAGTGAAGCCAAGGGGTGTGTCTAAACCTGCCCAGCACGTATGACAAAGTATAAGCAGGTGTGCGCGCCGGATCTACAGGAAGATAAAGGAAGTGAACCAATGAAATAGCAGCAGTGTGCACGTTGGAGTATATTAATTGCGCGGCGCACCCCCGGGCTGAAACAGAAGGACAATGGGAAGGGAAAGCAGCAGTAGGAAGTTAATCAAGGGGTACTTGGTTCGCTGCCAGGTGAAACGTATCGGAACCAACCAATTACACAGGCAGCAGACCAGCCCAGCCCAGAATGCCACTAAAAACTATGCAAACACCTACCCCTCTGGTTTTTCCCACACCCTACACCACCGGTGTAAACAAGTGGGAAACTTTTAACACGCACAACAGCAAAATGCTAGGGGCTGCAATAATTATCATACAACTTGTGGAAGAGGCTGAGGGTGGTGAGGATGTGAATGCTGCCAACCAACCCACAGTGAGGAGACGGAGAAGAATGTACAGACCCAGGGTAGCCTACCAAGGGCTGCATGAGCTGGAGATAGTGGAGCGCTATAGAGTGGACAGCGACCTTCTACAGCAAATTGATGAGCTGTGCCAGCCACTCTTGACACACAGAAGTGACAGAGGGGAACTCATCCCAGTGGAAACGAAGGTATGTTTAGGCCTAACAATACTAGCTATAGGTACCTTCCAAAGGCCAACTAGGGATATGATGGGGATCTCACAGGCATCAGCATCCAGGGTACTCCACCAGTTCCTGGATGCCAAGGCAGCACATGTCAGTGAGCACGTATATTTCCCCCTCACCCATGAGGCGTTGGCCAGCAATATGCGTCTCTTCCACCAAATAGCAGAATACCCTGAGGTAGTGGGTGCAATAGACTGCACGCACATATGCATCAAAGCACCGCCCGGTGAGCAGGGTAGGGTCTACATCAACCGCAAGGTTGTGTGTGATGCCCAGGGCATAATACTGAACATGTGTGCTGGCTGCCCTGGAAGTTATCACGATTCCCACATCTGGCATCTGACGCAGCTATACCAGAAATTTGCCAGTGGGGACACCCCACATGGTCACCTAGTGGGGGATGCTGGATACGCACTGGAGCCGTGGCTGATGACACCCATCAGAAACATACACACACCCGAACAAGAACTCCATAATGATGCACATGCACAAATAAGAATCATAATAGAGTGTGTGTTTGGGATGTTCAAGTCATGGTTCCGGTGCCTGGACACATCCAGTGGAGCCTTGCAGTACTCACCAACTACATGTCCCCAAATCGTCCTTGTATGTGCCATGTTAGACAATATGATCCTGTGGAAACAGCTGCAACAGGAGCAGCAAGGGTCAGGGCCACATAGCCATCCACCAATGCCAATGCCTGCACAGGCACAGAGTGACTCGGAGGAGGAACAAACTGAGCCTGCCCCAGTAGGCAGAAGGAGGCATGCCCAGTATGCCCTGGCAAAGAGGCAACTCATAGCACATACTCTGGCATGGGAGGGACACAGGGAATAATACCTCTCTCTGACATCACATACAGTAAAAGTGATGCCAAACATTACACTACCTGTGCCTAACCATGCATAGACAGTGTACTATGTGCATCCGACATAGGCAGCCCTGTAGCACCACCCTCAATACTGGGACACCCACAAGATAAGGGACTCACACATGCCAGTCAGGAGGGGGGTCACATACCCAACAACAGTCACAGCCAGCAGGACAGGTGTAGACAAACACAAACAAATGCCGTACTATGGCCTCTGAATGAGGGGTATGGGTAACCACCCCCCCCAGGCCTACATGGACAGACTACAGCAGGCCAGGTAGTGGGATGTCAGTTGTGATGGCTAGGAAGTCAGAAACTAATGTGTATGTAATCAAAAGATAAGAAGAGTAGTACACCGGTATGGCTTACTACTGACTGAACTGGACTACAGGACATACCAGTACAGTCCTAGCAAATGTGTACAACCGTCAGGTGTGCCCCCCCACCCTACATAGAAATATAGTAACAGTCAGGTGCACCCCCCCAATCCTGTATAGAAACATAGAAATAGTGAGGTGTTCCCCCCACTATGCAGACATTTTGCAACAGTCAATGCCAAATGATCGTTGGATACCCTGCAGACACAGCATGCAACCTGTCAGTGTACAACACAAAGGTCAGCAGTGCAGTACAAACCACCGGACATGATCCACACATGCAAAATAGATGGCCTTACTGGGCATGCTCACACACTTAGAAAAATGAAGGCAATGTCAGTTATCAACGTACTGATGTCAGTTATCAACATACTGAAAGGTCATACTGGGCATGCTCACACACTTAACCACATGAAGGCCATGTATGCAAACACCAGTGGACCAGACACATCCAGCGGTTGCAATTGTTAAGGCAGACACATGTCAATATGCCAAACAAAAAATCCAGATAAACTGAAGAACCAATATTCTTACACGGAAACTCGATCAGTCCAAATCAGTCCAACCAAGGAATTTCTCAAATATACCATTTATTAGACACACAATTCACAATTGTAGACAAGTTGGCCTAGGTTTCGTCTTGAACTTATACAGACTTCATCAGAACTAACACATCACTTCCCTAACACATGAAACCACTTCCCTTTATAACACTCCCAGGTTAATTGATTAATTACACTCCCACAAAATTAAAGACACATACCCATCAGACCATACATATACCTAAAAACATATATAAGCTAAAACCATGAATAAAAACATACTATAATATTACATAAAAATAAACATATAAAAATATGTAAGATAAAATCAGTACAAAATGAATAATAAAATAATTTGATTTGTTAATCCAACAATATAAGTTACAAAATGTCTAGATAAAACAAATGTTATGGCAGAAATTTTAGCCCAGTATATATCTTAACTTTAGTAATGGGGCTAAACTAATATGGTCATTAATTCCAGGATAACTAGTGGCATTTAACCTTATTTGCCACTTAGTTTCACTAATATCTAAATGGACATCCAAAATATGCCCTTGATTATCCTTAATAACTTGCTGAATAATACAAAATTGGAATTCGTGACCTATATTTATCTTAATATGTCTTGCCAGTGCATTAGTATTTTTCATATGTTTAATGTCCAGCAAATGCTCCCTATCCTTTCTCTAAATTATTGACAGGTTTTTCCAATATAAAATGCCGGACACTGATTGCACTTAGCTAAATACACCACATTTCTGCTATAGCAGTCATAATGTCTATTAATAAATATTTGGGTAGTCTAGGTAGTCTGGGCTTACCGTTAACACAGCCTACTCCCACAACAAGTAATAAGTCTGTTAATAAGGAGACGAATGCCAACGAACATGTCAATGTACATACCGGTAAGAGAAATGTTTTAGCAGCTAGTGGTTTTATGGAAACTCATTTGGATAAAATGCAGTGGAAAAATCTAAAATTTGATTTGCAGAATGGTTCAAATAGTCATAAAACAGGCTCAAAAGTTAACCTGACTTTAGTAGAACAATTAAAAAGTTTTGAAAAGAAATTGCATACTATGAAAAAGCTCCAGTTAGAAAACGGATATTTGAGTAGGAATATTGAACTAGAATTAGTGCCTCGGGGACTAAGATCATGGAGATATCCAAATGGTATTTCTGGGAACGAGGCAATGATCCAGGAAGTACATAAGCTTTTTGATCAAACAGGGTTGGAGTTAATGAGAATAATGATAAAATACAATGACGAAGTTATAGCTCGTTTAATGAATGAATTGGAGCAGGACAATGACACTATACTAAGTGATTTGAATATTGAGCATTATTTAACCAATTATCAAAACATTTTAAATACAGTTGAAAATGACTGTTATACTATATTCCAAAGGAAAACACGTAAAATACAGAGGGATACTGATGAATATTGTAATCGGAGGGGGTATCCCTTGTCTAAGGGTAATCGTAATTACATGGTATCAGCAACTGGTAATCTAAATGAAAAGAAGGGAAATGATGTCATCATCTCCAGCATGACGAACACGCTATGGAAGAGGGTCTGAGTTCTGAATGGCTGCGTAACCGAAGGGAATTACTCACAACGGATGAGAGAGGAGACTGAGAGACACGTGGACCAGGGAGCCAGACCTAAGAAATGGGGTCCGCAACGAAAACAGCATGAGGATTTTCGCCAGGACTGGAGATAGAAGCGTCGGGTGGTTTGGCCCATATGACGGTTCAGTCGAGAACATCAAGTGTGGGTGGTAGAATTGAAGACAAACTACGGTTAGGGAACATTGGCGAGTTAGCAGAATTTCAACCCATGGAGGTATTAACAGTAGTAATGGATGCTGAAGGGGTGGATGGAGCCCCTAGTAGTGAAATGACTGATTCGTTATTAAATGTAAGTATTTACCAGACTGTAGATACCACAATGAATGATGGTTTAGATGTAATGGTTTTATCTGGATCAAAGTATTGTGATGCAAACAATTGTGTGACTATTAATGGAACAAATGAAGTTTATTTTAACAGTGAAACAAATTTTTCGCCTGAGACTAGCGTAATTACTGATCTGCATTTAGTAAATAATAAGGCTGGATTGTTATTTAATAGCAATACTGATATGAATAATGTTATAAACGTTTTAGAAGACAGCGAGAATAATTTAGACATTAGCGGGTTAATTGATTTAGTACTATGTTACAGGCCCTAGTGAACCCATTATTATATTTGATCAACATGGGGATTTTAAAGTGTACAATTATTCTAGTAAGTCAATAGAGGTTAAATACGCTGAATTATTATCTAAAGGATTTACCTTTATTCCTGGTAGGAAAGGTAATATTACTGACGGGCTTATTGACTTAAAGTATTTAACTAGGAAAATGAATATTAAAATGAGTTTTTTTCAGGATGGACACGTAAATACTAGTGTTCTAAAGAGACCTAGCAAATTTAATCCTATCACAAATAATACAGTGATGATGTTTGAGAAGGCCTGTGAGTTAGAAATGCGGGAATATTTCAAAGGCAATATGAATAACAAAGTGAAAAATGTGTATAGTAATTTGACTGATGATGAAGTTGTAGAATGAGCTTATCACAAATAAGGACATTGTTTTATGAAGCCTGACAAGGGCAATGGAATAGTGATTATGGATAAAAATGACTACTCAGACTATATGTTTAGGACTTTCTGATACACAGCATTTATAAAAAGCCTTGTACTAATGAATTAAATGTTGTGAAGAATTTGGGAACATTCCCTTGTGGAAAATGTGCTATATGTAAACATGTTGTAAATGAAGTGAATAAAATAAATGGCAAAATTTTTGATACAAAAGGCAAATATACATGTATGAGCAAAGGTGTTGTGTATGTCATATTCTGTGATTGTAACAAATACTATATTGGAGAAACAAAAAGAATGCTAGCAGATAGGATAAAAAGAACATATTAGAGATGTTAAAAATAATAAAATTACTAGTCCTATTGCTGAGCATTTTAACTCAGTACACCATGGAAATATTGAGAATATAAAAGTGTCTGTTCTGGAACATGTTCCATTATATTATAATGATGTTGATAGGCAAAAAATATGTTAAGACAAAGGAATGCATTTTGATTATGAAATTTGGGACTTTGCATCCACATGGAATGAACAGAGAATGTAACTGGCAATGTCTTGTTTAAGACTATGATTTTAAATATATTCAAGCTATGTGATTTGATAGTTTAATTATGTAATTGATTGATTACTTGTTTTTTGTATATATTGCAAGTGTTTTATGAGTTTTACTGTTTTACTCTGTAAAGGCTGTTGGCAGCTAGAAGGAACTGTTCAACGAAATAAATTTTATTGGAAGGTAGAGCTGGGACTCACTGATAGTCTTTGTTGTTTATATATATGTTTAGGATGTTAACAGGGGAAGCATATGAAGAAATAACTTTAAATGAAATTCATGTGGCCTATTCAAAGATCGACTTGATGCTAAAGGATATGCTTTATCAAGGACAAATCAATGAAATGGATTTTGAGTATTTGGTGAATAATTTTCCAGTAATAAGCAATATTTTTGGCATTCCTAAAATTCACAAGGGTCTGACTGATGTTTCTTTCAGACCAATTGTGGATGGTAAAAGAATAAAAACTGCTTTATAAGTAAATATTTAGATTTTCATCTCCAAGGGGTTAAAATGTTCAATTACATTACTAAGGACTCATGGCATTTTTTATCCCAACTAAATGATGTGAGAATAGGCCCTTCAACTATTTTACTTACTACTGATGTTTGTAATTTATATTCAGTGATTCCTAATAGTATTGGGCTAGAATGGTTGGAGAATCAGCTAAATAAGATAGGGTCATTTGATCAGGATCAAATAAATGTTTTTGTATCCCTTATGGACATGGTATTAAACAACAATTTTTTGCTTTTTGAGGGCAGCTACTATAAGCAGGCTACTGGAGTAGCAATGGGGGCAGCGTGTGCCCCCCTTATGTACAATTATGTTATGTCCTATTGGGAACAAGAATATGTGTTTCAAAGTGATTTTAATAAATTCATCCAGAAATATAGATGATATTTTTATAATTTGGGATGGTGAGAATCAGAGGTTGGAAGCAGTCCTGGGATATATTAACAGACGGGTGGATTTTTTAAAAGTTACCTTTGTTTATAGTTATACTGAAATAAATTATTTAGATGTCCATTTGACAGTTGATAGCGATAAAAGAGTCTTATATATCAATATTTATAGAAACCCTACGTTTTAGAATTCTTATTTGGAATATCAGAGCTGGCACCCTGACCACCAGAAAAGGGCTATAATTAAAGTGCAGATGGTCAGGGGTGCCAGAATGGTTAATAACTACTTAAATTTTGAAAAGGAACTAGATTTTATTACAGGAATGTTTTTGAAAAGAGGTTTACCGAGACCCTGGTACAAGCTATTAAGGTGGCGATTATAGATAAAAGAAAGGGAGGGATTTATCAGCCCATATTAAAAAATGGTACAGACATAGGTGAGTTGTTGGTTGAATTTGAAGTGAAAAAGGAAAATAAAATTAAGGAAGGTTTGTTTTTTATAACCACATATAATTGTGACACGGAATCTATGGTGAGGATAATACAGAGGAATTGAGATTTATTAAAATTAGATACTAGTGTATATAGTAAATTAAGGGCCTCTCCCATTAATGTATATAGAAAGGATAGATCTTTTAAAAAACTATTACAGGGTAGTAAGTTAAAACTGACATCTAGGTCTTGTAGACCGGTTGGGAATTTTAAGTGTGGCAGATGTAATAAATGCAAGTATATTCTTACATCAGGAAATAGGATTAAATTAGGGAAAGAAATTATATTTATTAATATATTATGATTGCTATAGCAGAAATGTGGTGTATTTAGCTAAGTGCAATCAGTGTCCGGCATTTTATATTGGAAAAACCTGTTGTACACTTAGAGAAAGGATAGGGGAGCATTTGCTGGACATTAAACATATGAAAAATACTAATGCACTGGCAAGACATATTAAGATAAATATAGGTCACAAATTCCAATTTTGTATTATTCAGCAAGTTATTAAGGATAATCAAGGGCATATTTTGGATGTCCATTTAGATATTAGTGAAACTAAGTGGCAAATAAGGTTAAATGCCACTAGTTATCCTGGAATTAATGACCATATTAGTTTAGCCCCATTACTAAAGTTAAGATATATACTGGGCTAAA
This sequence comes from Protopterus annectens, assembly GCF_019279795.1. Classification (NCBI taxonomy): domain Eukaryota; kingdom Metazoa; phylum Chordata; order Ceratodontiformes; family Protopteridae; genus Protopterus; species Protopterus annectens. The sequence goes on along the minus strand of NC_056735.1, from coordinate 352,295,771 downwards.
ATTTCTGCCATAACATTTGTTTTTATCTAGACATTTTGTAACTTATATTGTTGGATTAACAAATCAAATTATTTTATTATTCAATTTGTACTGATTTTATCTTACATATTTTTATATGTTTATTTTTATGTAATATTATAGTATGTTTTTAGTCATGGTTTTAGCTTATATATGTTTTTAGGTATATGTATGGTCTGATGGGTATGTGTCTTTAATTTTGTGGAAGTGTAATTAATCAATTAACCTGGGAGTGTTATAAAGGGAAGTGGTTTCAGTATGATGTGTTAGTTCTGATGAAGTCTGTATAAGTTCAAGACGAAACCTAGGTCAACTTGTCTACAATTGTGAATTGTGTGTCTAATAAATGGTATATTTGAGAAGTTCCTTGGCTGGACTGATTTGGACTGATCGAGTTTCCGTGTAAGAATACATGTCAATATGCACCACTCATGCCTTGCACACACAGTGGATAGGAATACAGACATAGGACAACACATCATAATAAGTCAAAGGTAGATGAATATAGATGTGTGGAAGAGGGTAACCGTGACAAGGAGCCATCCATGCCTGTCCCACCCAGCACACAGCCAAAGGACCCCAAACACATCAGGTGCAGATGTCACACACTGCAGTTACTAGCGACCAGTACCTGTCAGCACCACAGACTATGTGGTCCACGTGCCAGCTGTGCAAAATGGCTGTACAAGGACGTAGTCATCTAGTAGCCCTATACATGTACCTGTGACATATGACCCCGTGTGTGGCCACTTGTGGTGTGTAACCTCTACATGAATGGTTTATGGGCCATGCACACACCGCCCACCCCATAGCGCTACCTGACAAGCCTGATGAGGTTATCCAATGTGAAATGCACCTTTGGGACAGTTGTATCCCAGTAATCACCGTGGCGTGTCCCATAAATGTGTACTGCTGTAGTGTGATAAACTAGTTAGGAAGGAGTTCTAACTTCAGACATGGCAACTATGTGTGTAAGTGTGTGTCTGTGTTTGTGTGTCTGTCTCTCACTGACTGTGTAGAGAACTATTCCTTTTAGACCACTCACACCCCTTACAATTCACATACCCAACTTTGGCAAGGCTGCTGATGTCACCCACCTAGAAATACTCCCCTGGGAAGGCTGTAGCCCAATAATCTCTGTAGTGCATGCTGTAACTGTGTACTGCTGTAGTGTGATAATGCAGTTAGGTAGGAGGCCAAACCTCCAGACGTGGCAACTGTGCGTGTGTGAGTTTGTGTATATGTGCATGTCTGTCTGTCACTGACTGTGTAGAGAGCTATGCCTTTTAGGCCAATCACACCCCTTACACTTCACATACCCAACTTTGGCAAGGCTGCTGATGTCACCCACCTAGAAATACACCTTCTGGGAAGGTTGCAGCCCAGTAATTTCTGTAGCGCATCCCGTAACTGTGCACCACTGTAGTGTGATAAACTACTTAGATAGGAGTTCCAACCCCAAACCTGGCAACTGTGTGTGTCTGTGTTTGTGTGCATGTCTGACTGTGTAGAGAGCAATACTTTTTAGGCTACTGACACCCCTTACAATTTAAATACCCACATTTGGCAAGGCTGCTGATGTCACGCACCTTGAAATATACCTCTGGGACAATTGCAGCCCAGTAATCTCCGTAGCACATCCCGTAGTAGCATATGGCAATAATGTGATTAAGGATTTAGTTGAGAGTCCTAACCCCAGACCTGCCAACTGTGTGTGTATGCATGCATGTCTGACTGTGGAGAGAGCAATGCTTTTAGGATACTCACACCCCTTACATTTCACATACCCAACTTTGGCAAGGCTGCTGATGTCACCCACCTAGAAATACACCCCTGGGAAGGCTATAGCCCAGTAAACTCTGTAGCGGATCCCGTAACTATGTACCGCTGTAGTGTGATAACCTAGTTAGGTAGGAGTTCCAACCCCAAACCTGGCAACTGTGAGTGTGTGTCTGTGTTTGTGTGCATGTCTGACTGTGTAGATAAAATACTGCTTATCTATACTTACTACAGCTTTTTTCTGCTTACTAGTGCCTTATTCATTATGACACTGACACTTCACATGTGCATTTAATGCAGTACTCCTGTTCAAGTATAAATGTCATTTAGTAGGTTATACAGCAAAATGATAATGATGTTGATATACAGATTTCACATGGAAAATAGAATGTGCTGCAGTGGGATTCGAAACAGGAATGCATACACGTTAGGCGGATGCTCTGCCCACTACACTATTGCTGTGGTGCTTCATTTGCATATTTCCACCTTAATGTCATACCCATGCTCCCTTTCCCCGGCCCCCATGCTCCACATACACAGCATCCATCCATTCTCCAGTTGCTAGCCCTGCCATACCACACCTCCACACATTTCCTTCTCTGCACGTCTCGGTACTCCTCCATTTTACTGTCTTGACACAACCTTCTGCAGGCTCTTCATCTGTTTAGACCACGTACGTTTGAGCCTTCCCTTGATCCTCCTCCAATACTGGTGGACACATCTTTGTGACCCACAAAGTCTGGTTCGTCCCACCTGGGACGGACCTATTGTTGTGTCATGAGTAGACTTTGCTGGTCTACACTATTTCTCCCACTGGTAGCATCCTGCCAGGAGTTTGAGAAGCAGCAGTTTGCTCACACACCAGACCAGCCTCATATCCCAGTTCAGCAGATGAAGCATGTCCCCACGGTGTGCCCCATTTTTCATTCCTCTCTTCAGTATTATGCAAGACTACTGTTCTCACAGTATGTGTAGACAGGCACTGTTCATTGATACTCGTAGACTGCTCGAAATACTGTGATTGAGCAATGTGCACATGTTTGCTGGTATTAATCTACATACTTACATACATTTCCTATACTGTTGACTGACTGTGCTGGATGATATGTTTGTGATAACAGCAGCTGATTGTATATCTGATGCCTTCGTGGTAACTCACTTGGACTATAGTGTGCAGGGTGGAGGGGGGGACCTGGGAGTGCTGATTATTTTGTTACTGGCCACGACGAGAGCTGTTGGCTACAGAGTGCCTAAGGCACTGCGGGGAAGTGTAAGCAGGTATGCGCTGGTGTGTGCAAGGCTCAGACTTGCTGACCTCCGGTTATGGCGTCTTACACTAGGTTGGCCTCCACATTGCTTAACCAGTGTGGGCATTGCTTACTGCTGCCCAAACAGGCATATTCCCGCTTGCTGCCACATACCCCTGCACTACTTCATTAACATGTCAGTATTATACATGCTTAAGTCAGGTGTACATGTCAGGTATGACTGTTGATGAAGGTCAGTGCAAGGTGAAGTGGGATTCCAGTTTAGCAGTTCTGGATAGGTTACACTCAGGTATTCAGGTTAGGTTTAGTTATGCTATACCTGTGTTGTAGAGTAGATGTGAATAGTGAAGGTGTAGGTGGGTAGGTGGAGGGAAGGACATTTTAACTGTATAGTAGGCAGTTCGACTGATTGGTGGGGGAGCAGTAGTACAGGTTTGCAGGATGTTTGAATATGTATGTGAGGCAGGACAGGAGGTGTCGGTGTCATTAGTTGGTGTAGGGGTATGAAGTGTTAGTTGGGGTGGATGGACTTCATCAGGTGGTGAGCAGGTGGTGATCCAAGTGTGCTTGAGGTTTCCCTTCATGTTTTATTTACATGTGTCGTGTGGGACAGCTGCAGTAATACACATGGGTTGGGAGTTCCAGATTCTGCCAATATAGTTGTGTGGAGGGTGTCACCTACTTGTGACTGTGAACATTGCTAGTAATGAAACAGGGGTCGATAGGTAAGTGGTGTTATTGGACCACACAGAGGGGCTGATAGTAGGAAACATGTCCAGGCATGTGCAGGAAGGCTGACAGGAAGGTCCACAGCTGGCCATTTCTTCTACAGCGACAGCTGTGTATATACCCTGCATTTGGGATTAGATTTGGACACTCACACCCCTGGGTGGGGGTGAGGACAGCAATAATACCTTGTGATGCCAATTAGTTCAGCTTACATGCCTACAGTGGGGTGTTATGACCATGTGTTCTTTGGTGTCATTTAGTGGGTTTGCAACAACACATCTGTTTATACCGTCCTTTGCCATGTAAACTAGACTTTGCTGCAGTGGGACTCATACCGGGCACGGTTGCTCGTTAGGCGTCAGCTCTGCCCAATGCATACTATTGCTTACATCCCTGGGGCGGTCCACATAGAACCGCTCCAGCCAACACCTGCACACCTTGGCCCTTAATTTCATACCCATAGTTTCCCCCCGCACCTTCTCTTCAGCACTCTTCCTTACTCCGGGTGCAGGTCAGGTCTGCACACACCATTACACACTCCCACTCTCCACTTCTCGGGACCCATCACGTACGTTGTCTCACCCCATGGGTCATCAGGCTTCCCCAACCTTGTAGTCTGGGAACATGCATGCCCTGCTGTAGATTATCTGTGTAATGGCTGGAAACCCGTATAACCATAAAATTTTTGGGTTGTCCCGCAAGGGACATTCTTGTCTTTGTTTCAAGATTAGACTTAGCAGGTCTCTCCCACTGGTAGTATCCTGCCTGCAGTCTGGGAAGCAGTGGTTTGTTTACTTTTATTGTGTGTTTGTATGTTTCACCTGTCTAGCTGGGGGGGGTTGATGCTACGTGTTACATGTTTGTTGATTGGGTCCCTCACCCACATTGGCACGGCCTGTGAACATATGTAATTCTTAACTGCTGTATCATATCCTAGCTATATATCTGTGTGTGTGTATATTTACACACACACATACACATATATATATATATATATATATATATATATATATATATATATATATATATATATATGTGTGTGTGTATGTAAAATGACATGTGGATGTATGGGTGTCCCCATATGTATATATCTATATGTGGATATTTATATATATGTCTGTCTATGTATGTATACATTTGTACTACAGAGAGGGAGAGATATATCTCCATGAAGTTATGGGTATATACACACACACACACATACCTCTACATATTTAACTATATATCCTGTCATGTTGCCTGTTATTGCTGGGTACTGTCTCGTGTGCATACCGGCCAACCTTGTGTGCCACGTGTGCTTTGTGATACCTACAACTAAATCTTTAGTGTACACAGAGTCACACATGAAATCTATTGTTATTACCAGGTAATCATTCGTCCCATGCTGGACAGCCCGAACATTGGGTATACAACTTTCGTCTACACCCAGAGTTACATAGGTACCCATGGCTATGTGCATGGACAACAGCGTGTGCCAGACCTAGGATACTTGGGTCGAGACAACATAAGGGATAGGACCCTGGGGGTGTGGAGGGGGGTGGCAATGTGTAGTGGTGTGGTAGCTATGGGACGGTAACCAGGGTTGAGATGGTGGCTGCTTGTGTGCAGAGGGTGGAGGAAGCGGAACTGTGGGTAATGAATGTAGAGGTCGGGATGGCCTTGGTTATATGGGCCTGTACTGCTCGGGCCACCTATTGGGTGGGGGAGAGGGGGATGTGATGTCAACATGTGGAACATGACCGAGGGTCAATTTAAATCCCTATTTCAATGATACACGTACATTACATTAAGCTTGGTAGTGGTTTGCAGGGAGGAAATGTTTGTCTTGGTGGGGGATATGCCAATTCGTATGTGACAAATATTGTTTGGGGCCTGTCAAGGCCTTTCACCGTGCATGTGGACATATATGTGTCTGTTAATCTACCATTGCTATCTACAGATGACTGGCCATATATACCTCTGTGGGTGTATATACTTGCTTACATATTTCTAACTATGTCCATATATACCTATGGGGACAATTATCTGCGTACATATGTGTAACTTGCTGTGTATATGTGGACATATGGATGTTGACATATATATATGTGTAATTGTCGGCATTTGCATGTATATCTGTTCATATATTTGTATATATATATATATATATATATATATATATATATATATATATATATATATATGTGTGTGTGTGTGGATATGTGTATATATATATATATATATATATATATATATGTGTGACTACATCTATAGATATGTTGTATCCATTTAGATAGTAATGTATTTGCACACACACGTCCATATAGCTGTAGGTATACATTCTCTGTGCTGTTGCATAACTAGACTGGATGATATGTTTCTGAAAACATCAATGTTATTTGTATCTGTTGTGGCTTAGTGGTAAATCCCTTTGTCTATGGTATGCAGGGTCCTTGGTTCAAGCCTTGCAGGTGCTGTTTATTTTGTTGGTGGTGCAGAACACCGGCGGTTGGATACTGAGTGATTAACGCACTTTAAAGCAGTTTTAAGTGGGTTTGTGTGTGTTTGCATGGAGGAAAGCACTGCCACCTTCCGGTTACAGCATCTTACACTGTTAGCTACAATATTGCTTAACCTGTGTAGGCAGTGCTTACCCCTGTGCAAACAGGCTTAAACCCGCTTACTGCTGCTTAAAAGTGAGCACTGCCGCTTAGCCCCGTGCTCATTTCTTTAAAAGAAAAGAAAAAAGGGTTGATAGGAAAGTGGTGAGAAAGGGGCACAAAGAGGGAAAGACAGTAGGGAAAATAGCTAGGGATGTGCAGGAAGGGTGTGGGGAAGGTCCATGGCTGCCCATTTTTGTACAGCAACAGCTGTGCATATACACTGAATTTGGAGGTAGATTTGGACACTCAAACCCCTGGGAGAGGGGTGAGGACAACATTAATTTGTTGTGATGCCAATTAGACCAGATTACATGTGTCCAGTGGACAAGTGTGCAAAATGGACAGCTATGTATGGGGCGAGTTTTTTTTTAGGGAACAGATTGCCCTTTTTTTTTCAGGTGAGAGTGGGATGTTGGGGAGGGGTAGTAGGTATATTTGGGGAGGTAGGTTGGGTAAGTTAACAGACAAGACAAACAAGACCCATACAGGGGCGGTATATGACACATGTGGGGGGTAAACACCTTGGACAGAGAATGATGTTCGAAATTCACAAGCCCATAAGCCCCCAAATGGAAACAGTGGGACTGAGGTCCCCACCCATGGGCAGTTACCACTGCACCTTCACAGCCCCAAAGGTGGCTGTGCTGAGGGCTGTGTAGGAGGGGCAGGCTCACCCTCTAGTTATGCCACTCAGCCCTCAAGCTGGCGTAGCTGGTCTCAAAAAGCCCTATCGATCTCCCTACGCACCACAGCCCAGACCTGACGATGGGTGACTGGTTCCTCTCCATCCCCACTCCCAGGGGCCTGAGCCCCATCCCCTGTGGTGGTTCCACCCGAAGGTGGTGCAGGGTCTACAGAGGAGGAGGTCCCAGGCTGGGCCCTAGACGTGCTGGTGCCCGGTGCCATGGCCAGCTGAGGTGGGACAGGTGGCTCTGCTGGGACCAGCCTTCCCATATGAGCTATGGTGTTGCAGTTTACAGACAGATATGGGTTAGTAATAGTCGACAGCATTCAGGATTTGTTATGACAGCATGCATAGGTATACCCATTAACCCAACACACCAGATGTAAAACAGTTGCAGAGCAAGCAGAACACATGCATATATGGAACAACAGTGGCCATTACAACAGCATGCAGGTTTCATTGATTGCAACAGACCACCAATATGGGGGTATTTTAACATTGCACATGCATAGAAACAAATGTGAATATTTATAAACCAATAGGACATATGTCCCAACAAAAGTTTGGAGTGTACACATACCGATTGAGGTGTGTCATTGGGTTATTTTTGCACATATGGTAGAGGTGAGAGAGAGAGTTCAATTAACAACTAATATATCCTTGTAGTTTTCACTACATTCATAGTCACTGCAGTGTTCTGTCCCTTACATGTATTATTACACTATCTAATGGCCTTATATTGTACAATGGTATGTTTATAGATTATTATATACGTGACCTGTGTCTTACATACAGGTGTGACAAGATGCAGGTGTTAATGCAACATATGTTGAGAATTGCTCTCATACACTTTGGGTGAGATGCTGGAATGACAGGCTTGTTTTCATATACATTCTCTGACTATGTACACATCTATCAGTTATAGGTCATTAACGGCTGCCTACATTTCTTGGATAATCACACTGCTTTTTCAGGGGAACAGGTTACCAGGCTGGTGATGTGGGCCATTTATCTGGACATGCTGGACAGATTGGAACTGTTGAGGGGTATGACTATGTATACAACTTTCTATTTGAACATTCTAGCAAAACCTCTACTGTTGTTGGGTGTAATTATGCATACAGCTTTCTATCTGAACATTGTAACAAAATCTGTACAGGTGTGGGGTATGATTATGCATACAATTTGCTAGCAACTCCCGGGATTCAAACCCCTGCTGTGTGTGACATAAAACTGACAACTAACATCACAGTACACTGTGCTAACAGGGAATTGATATGACACTTTCTAATGTTTTCTGTCTAAGTCTCCCTCACTTGTACAATATGACTGACCTCTTGGCACTTCCAACATTGTTATACAGACCTTCATACTCATTTTATCTGCATACCACATTGTGGGTAACACTGCTTAATGCAACAGTACTATTTATACTATGCAGCAGTTCAACAACATATGAAAGAAGAGTAAACAGAAGCACTCCAGGGGTTATACCTTTATTCACAGAATAGTACACCTTTATTTCTACTGGTATGACACTTTCTCAGGTTTTTATATTTATTTGTTATGACAGTACATGCAGAATAATTACTAACCTGCCATGCGATGCAGCCTTTGCAACCTAGCATCATAGGTTTGCTGGTTGACAGCCCGCTCATCTGCAGCTGTCAGAGAAATACAGTGATATTTAGCCATACCTATCCAATAGTATACACAAGCTAGGCAATTATTACCTACTTAGTGGAATGAGTACTTACTCAGTACTGGGGCATTAGGCATCTGACGAGATTCCTGGATCCACTGTTCCAGTACATCCCTCCTCCACCGCTTCAGGTCAGCATGGTGGTGCCTGACCTGCTCACCAGTCCGGGGGATACCTGTGGCACTGGTGAGGTCATGGGCGAGACTGTCCCAGGCCTCCGTTTTATACTTTGAGCCCTGGTACTGGCCCTGCAGTAGTCTCTCCTCATGGTGTTTTACCAGGAGCCATACCATGATTTTTGACTCCTGGATGCCCCAGAGCTGCGCTCTGAATCAAGTGCTTTCACCCACTCCAGCCATTCTGCCTGCAGTAGGAAGCTACAACCAGTTATGCGTAGTATTCCCACCTGTGGGGTTTAAATACGGTCAGTTTCCCACACTTTTCCGTGATTGGCCGGTTTTGAATAGGCTAAGCTATGGGCACACCTGCTTACCTAAGGTTAGCACTGCTTAAAGAGGTATACCACTAGGCAGATTGAATTGGCTGCCTTACACATTGCTTACACTTACTAAGTTGAGCTGCACAGTGGTTAGCATTATTTAATAGTTAATTAGCATTTAATTTGCCTTTTGGCAGTGATTTATTATTAATTACAGGTTATATATGTGTCTGGCATCCATGATTAATGTGTACATACACTGTATGGGGTCCTGGGGACTTCTACATTTTATTACAATAACACCTCACATCTGTGCTTACTGTAGTACTCCAGTTCACATATTTATGTTATGTAGCAGGTTATACAACACCACACTGTACATAGATTCAGTTCACATGTTTGGTTTGATTTTCCTGTGGTGAGGATTAGTTTGCTGATACCTCATTCATATGTATTGCTATGATGGCTTAGTGGTTAACTACTGTGACTATAGTGTACAGGGTCCTGAGTTCGAGCCTTGCAGAAGCTGTTTATTTTGCTGCTGGGCAGAACATGGGATACTGGGTACAGAGTGATTACGGCACATTAAAACAGTTGTATATGGGTGTGCATGGGTTTGCACGGAGCTGAGCACTGCTAACCTCCGGTTACAGTTTCTAACACTCACTTAGCTTCTACTTTGCTTAATCTGTGTAGGTAATGCTTACCCCCGTGCAAACACACTTAAACACACTTACTAGTGCTTATATATGCTTACTACTGCTTATTTGTGCTTAAACCTGCTTACTAGTGCCTTATTAATACAATAGTCCAGTTCACATTAAAATGTTATTTAGTAGGTTATACAGGAAATATATGAGAAAAAAATGTTCATATACAGATTTCACATGGAGAATGGTATGTGCTGCAATGGGACTCGAACCGGGAATGCCTGCTCGATTTGCATATATCTTCCTTGTTATCCTCTTCGGCCTTTTAAGCTGCTTTAACCGTAGCTAAGCGATGGGCACACCTGCCCACCTATATTTAACTGTACTCAGGTTTAAGATAAATATAACGGGTTTTCTTCAGTTTATTTATATGTACTGTTGCTGTTGTACACTTGGGGGACTGTTGGTGGGGATATGCGGACACCTATGAGCGGCCTCGCTCTTTTATTTCCACTTTCTGCTGTTCTACATTGCAGTGGCGTGTTTATTCTGAGAGGTCTATTCTCAGACATGCCCCCTGCACTTGTACACATTCTATGTATGCCAAGGAGGTCGGCAGTGTGCCTTCATTAATATGCATAGCACGCTGCCGTCCTGCTCCTAAGCGGCCGCTTCCATGCGAGACTAGACTAGTCCTGCATGGAAGATTAGTAAATCTGGGGGAGTATCTCTTTTTATGTGACATAATAACTCAATGGCTTTATGTGAAAAACACACGTTAAAAGAAACCTGAAATTTAGAGCAGCATTAGAAAGACAGCGAAAAATGCCAACATGAAGAAAAAAATAATATGGCATTTATTAATTGATTGTTCTTTTATTAAAGATGTTCTAGGGAAAACTACAGTACAGTGTTGCATGTCCTGGCTGGAAAGAGAATCTTATTAATATTTTGCTTTGCTGGTGTGTAGAAAAACATGGAATTTAAGGAAATGTAGTACATGGTCAGTAACAGATAGCAGGCAGACTATTTAATCTAGAGCAGTTTTGTCAAATAAGGCAACTCCCTTTCTTCAAAGCGATCTAATTATGGAGTTGGTGTATTTAACAAAGGGGGTGGGGAACGTCCCCCCCTTCATAAAATGCTGGTTACACCTGTTTGACATTGTCCTGCTTAATGAACTTGCTCTTAATATAATAGATTTCAGCTCAGTAATAGTATTATCAATAAAACAACATACATGTAATAGAACATTTCTGCTTAACATAAAATACGGCATTTCATTAGATATTTGCTAAAGAATTTTTATTCAGCCATTGAAATGTAAGAAACAAGGAAATACTGTGTAACAAAACACTGACGGAAAATGGGTTAATTCAGTCAGAGAATGTTAAAAAGTAAAGCAAAGCAAAATCTAGTATAACCAGTTTGTAGACTATCCCCTGGATTCTGCATGTCTTGCACGGCGTGCAGGATTAGTGCATTAGCTGTAGCAGGCAATATGTCTGCCATGCGATCCAGGAACAGCCTGCAGGGCATGCACGAACGCTCCTGCCCCTGTATGCAAATCACCCCATTTGCAGGAGAAATCCATGCAAATGAGGTGAAATTGCGATCCAGGAAGCTTAAAACTGGACATGCAGGACTAGTGTAATCTGCAGAAATGTACTCGGTTAGTAACTGAGTACATTTCTGCAAAATCCAAAACGGGGCCGTGACAGCTCCAAATATCAGTCAGGAAGCATGCCATTGGACAAGTATAAGGCCATTGGCATTGCAAACAGCTTACAAAAAAAACCCCCAACTTTTATTTTATTTTAGCCGATCTCGGCTGTTTAAGCATAGGGCAGCGGCGTGCAAATGGGATAGGGGAAAATAATAAAATAAACCTAAAATAAGCATTCTAACTAAATTCACTATTCTGCCATGAAAGTCAATAGCAGGCAGAAGACAACATGGCCAGTGAGTAGTGGTTGCTAAAGGGGGGAGGCACAGTGTGAGACATAGATTCATAGATTAGTACTAAGCTAACTGCCCTTGCGAGCCATTTTAAGCCTAGCCAATTATCCCCTCCTTGTGCTCAAACTGCACCTTGTGCCTGCAAAAAAAGACACCACCCTCAACCACCCACCCAACCCCTTACCCTTTTGAGAAAGCCTGAGAACTAGGATAGCCACCCTGCTAATAGATTTAAAGCCTAGATGATTTCCCCTCGTCGCGCCTTCCCACGGTGGGCTAGCATGAATCTTGGGAGGATAAGGAAAAAAAGTAACAGAACAAAACAAAGAAACAAAGATCCAAACCCATGACACTACCACTTCCACACTAAAACTTAAAAGAGAGCATGATAAGGATGGATCTGTAACTATACGTTAGCAGGCAATCCTATGCAAATGAGGGGAATGATAGTGAATCCCAGTTTTCCCCAGCATATTAGTCAGGTCCCAACAGTGTAAGAGTAGGAATAGCTTGGTGCAAGCCTAGGAGTTAGCTGACATCATGCGGGTGTGTGTCAGGCATACTGTAAGCAGACTGGAGCTCTGTGACTCAGGTTTGCTCCTAGCTAAGCACAGCTAAGCAAGGGTGTATGTCTGAGTCTGCCTAGCACTCTTTACATTGCCTAAGCAGGTGTGCCCGCCGCACACCGGGTTTTAAAGGGAAAAAAAAGTTAAACCAGGAAATAGCAGCTCTGTGCACATTTGAGCACTCTACGCGGTCCACCACCAGGCTTAAACAGGAAGGCAATGGGAAGGGAAAACAGCACTAGGAAGGTAATCTAGGAGAACTAGCATAGCTGGCAGGTGAAATGTATCCGAATCAGTCAATTACACAGGCAGCAGACCAGCCCAGCCCATAATACTACTATAAACTATGCAAACACCTTCCCCTCTGGTGTTTCCCACACTCCGGTGTATACAAGCGGGGAACTTTTAACAAACAAAACAACAAAATGATAGGGGCTGCAACAGCTATCATACAAAAACTTGTGGAAGAGGCTGAGGGTGGTGAGGATGTGAATGTTGTTGACCAACCCACAGTGGAGGAGATGAAGAAGAGTGTACAAACCCAGGGTAACCTACCAGGGGCTACATGAGCTGGAGATAGTGGAGCACTATAGGGTAGACAGGGACCTCCTACAGCAAATTGTTGAGCTGTGCCGGCCACGACTGACACACAGAACTAGAACTAACAGAGGGGAACCCATCCCAGTGGATACCAAGGTATGTGTAGGCCTAAGAATACTAGCTACAGGTACCTTCTAAAGGCCAACTGGGGATATGATAGGCATCTCACAGGCTTCAGCATCCAGGGTACTCCACCAGTTCCTGGATGCCATGTCAGCATATGTCAGTGAGCACGTATATTTCCCCAACACCCGTGAGGTGTTGGCCAGCAATATGCAACTGTTCTATCAAATATCAAAATACCCTGAGGTAGTGGGTGCTATAGAATGCATGCACATATGCATCAAAGCACTACCTGGTGAGCAGGGTAGGGTCTACATCAACCGCAAGGGCCTCCCCTCCATCAACTGCCAGGTTGTGTACGATGCCCAGTGCATAATAATGAATGTTTGTGCTGGCTGCCCTGAGAGCTATCACGATTCCCACATCTGGCATCTGACTAAGCAGTACCAGAGATTTGCCAGTGGGGACATCCCTCACAGTCACCTAGTGGGGGATGCTGGAGCCGTGGCTGATGACACCCATCAGAAATGCACACACACCCGAACAAGAACTCCATAATGAGGCACACACACAGACCAGAATTATAATAGAGCATGTGTTTGGGATGCTCAAGTTATGGTTCTGGTGCCTGGACACATCTGGTGGAGCCTTGCAGTACTCACCAGCTACATGTACTCAAATTGTCATTGTATGTGCCATGCTACACAATATGATCCTGTGGAAACAGCTGCAGCAGTAACAGCACAGGGCAGGGCCACACAGCCCCCCACCATTGTCAAGGCCTGCACAGGCACCGAGTGACTCAGAGGAGGAACAACCTGAGCCTGCCCCAGTAGGCAGAAGGAGGCAGGTCCAGTATGCCCCTGGCCTTGGCAAAGAGGCAACGAATAGCACATTTGCTGACACAGGAGGGGCCCAGGGAATAACACCACTCTCTGACTCTCACATACAGTAAAAGGGATGCAAAACATGACACCACATGTGCTCAACCATGTGTAGGGAGTGTACTATGTGCATCTGACATAGGCAGCCATGCAGCACTATCCTCAATCATGGGACACCCACAAGGTAAGTGACTGATACATGCCATTCAGGGGGCTTCACATACCCAACAACAGTCACAGCCAGCAGGACAGATATAGACAAACACAAACAAAGGCTGTGCTATGGACTCTGAATGATTCTTATGGGCAAACTTCCCCTGGCCTACACAGATAGACTACAGCAGGTCAGGCAGTGGGACGTTAGTTCTGAAGGGTAGGAAGTCAAAAACTAATATGTAGGTAAATCAAAGCTAAGATCTGTAGTACACTGGTATGCCTCTAGTCAGCATGATAGGTTAGAATACAGAATGAAATGGAGTACCTGACATACCAGTACAGTCGTAGCAAATCTGTACAAGTGTCAGGTGTGCTCCCCATCCTACGTAGTAATGTAATAGCAGTCAGGTGTGCCGCCCCCAATCCTGTGTAGAAATGTAGAAATAGTCAGGTGTGCTCCCCCATCCTATGTAAAAATGTAGTAACAGTCAGGTGTGCCCCCCCCAATCCTGTGTAGAAATGTAGAAATAGTCAGGTGGGCCCCCCCATCCTACATAGAAATGTAGTAACACTAAGGTGTGACCCCCAATCCTCTGTAGAAATGTAGATATACTAAGGTGTTCCACCCCATCCTACGTAGAAATGTAGTAACAGTCAGGTGTGCCCCCCCAATCCTGTGTAGAAATGTAGAAATAGTCAAGTGGGCCCCCCATCCTACGTAGAAATGTAGTAACAGTCAGGTGTGCCCCCCAGTCATGTGTAGAAATGTAGAAATAGTCAAATGTGCCCCCCATCCTACGTAGAAATGTAGTAACAGTTAGGTGTGCCCCCCAGTCCTGTGTAGAAATGTAGAAATAGTCAGGTGTACCCCCCATCCTATATAGAAATGTAGTAACAGTTAGGTGTGCCCCCCAATCCTGTGTAGATATGTAGAAATAGTCAGGTGTGCCCCCCCAATCCTGCGTAGGAATGCAGAAACAGTCAGGTGTGCTCCCCCCAACCTTTACTTAATTATGTAGTAATGGACTAGTATGCCCCCCAATGTGATGTACACACGTCGTAACAGCCAGGGTGTTCTCCCCCACAACCCTATGTAGAAATGTAGTAACATGTATGTGTAGGTCTAATACCAGCGGAGCACAGATATACAGAGGTGGCCAAGGTAGCAGGATAGGGTGTAGCATTTGCGCAATATGCAGGTGTGTGTGTTAGGTTGGTGTGTTCCATATCGTGTGAGAGTGGTCGGTATGTAGGCATGTTGAGGTAAGCCTGGTGGCCATTGCCCACTACCGCTGATGACAGTGACAAGTCCTCACAACTGCAGTGCCATACACCATACCCATCAGTACAACACAAGCCAGCAGTAAGCCATTGCAAATGTATGGTGGTAATATGTGTCACCATCTGAAGACTGACATGGCATGGCTGTTGGTCTACATATACAAGCAGTACATGGGGAAAGTACTTCAGACATACAGTATATATTGTGTCACTCTGAAATGGGCACACCCTTGGAAACATACATACAGGTATGCATCACATTATTTGGTCCTGTAGTAGGGGATACAGGTGTTGTCTGCCCAAACACTCGCAGATCACAAAGGAGGTAGGGCTGCTGTATTGGGAAACAGCTGATTTCCTGCACATGCAAGCATAACTGAGGGATGGGAGGTTAGCATAAAGGGATGGGAGGTTAGCATAATAGTTAAGGTTAAGGTGTTTGCCAAACACAACATAATATGTTTGATTCTTTCTCAGGGGGGCAGGGGGCTAAATGGCCCATGAGGGAAATTAGCCTAGTACTAATCTATGAATCTATGAATGCCCAATGCATATCTGTGTGTGTCAAATGCAAGTAGTGTACATAGCACAAATGCTCCCAGTTCATGCAAACACCACCCACAGGCACCTCTCTGGTCATATCCCTCCTGTGGGGAATGGGTACAGTAAGACCCCACCTGTATATGGCAATAGTATAATAAGACTGCAGTATGCAGTGCAGGTGTCCCATGCAGGTGTGTCCCTAGCAGTAGGTAGCACCCTGTCAGCATCCACACCACCTGAGCAAGACTGTTAGGAGGTATTGGTATGAGCACCTATTACACCTACCCTGTCACCCCAAGGGAATATACTGTATGGTGGTCTGGGACTGTAGGACTAACAGAATACAATGACCTGCCACATCTAGCATGCAGCAACACCCAATGCTCCACAAGCATCTGCCAAAGGCCTGTGTCTCACACATACTGCCAATGCATGTTATGTCATGGACACCCAAATAACAACATAACACACTCCACATAAGCCATATGCAAGGCCATGTGGACAAACCACAGTAACATGTCCACCATGTCCCACTGCATGAACTGTGGACCAACACTAACACACACCTGTGATGAGGCGATACCCTTAGGGAAAGTATCAAAGAAAGCATGCATAATGTACGGAAGAGGTTAGAATAACAGAGGGGGGGTGGGAGCATGGGCAGCATGGAATGTGCAGGGTGTGACACCAAGCTGTGTGCACACACTATCTCTGGCTGCAAACACATACATGGGTGGCTACACACCTGCCCGTACACCACAATAGGGTAAAGGTCCTGACCCATGGCCCCTGCCCCTGGCTGACCTTAGAGAATCTGTACATCTGTGAGGCATTGCCACAGCAAGATAAGCCCATACTGTCATGCTGATGGGCGTACAAGTATGGGATCCTCTGCCAGTACTGTACCAAGGTGCTGAACTGGATACACAAACCCAGCACCAAGTGTCTGCAGCTCTCCCTCCAGAATGGCATAACTTACCATGAATATGTAGGTGTCTGCCCACAATACCGGACACAGCCGCAGTCACTCTTGTCCCCCAAGATGTCACTGTGAGCAAGAATGTCCACCTGACAGTACATGAGCACAGAAAACATCACTGTGTATAACAGTATATATCTGAATATCCCTGCTAACAGCAGTATCATGCAGCTGAAGCAGCACAGACACAATCACATACAGTACACACTGCCCCTGCACAGTTTGTCCCCATATTGCCAAATGATCGATGGATACCCTGCAGAAACAGCATGCTACCTATAGCTGTACAACACAAAGGTCTGCACTGCAATACAAACTGCCTGGACTCAATCCACACATTCAGTACAGATGGGCATACTGGGCATGCTCACACACATAGAGGAATGAAGGCAATGTCAGTCAACATACTGAAAGGACATACTGGGCATGCTCATACACTTAAACAAATGAAGACCATGTCTGCAAACACCAGTGGACCAGACACATCTGGCAGTCGCAGATGTTAGTGCAGACACTCCTCAGTATGCACCACTCATGCTTTGCACACACAGTGGATAGGAATACAGACATATATCTAAGGACAACACACTATAATAAGCCAAAGGTAGACGTACATAGATGTGTGGAAGAGGGTGACTGTGACAAGGAGCCATCCAGGCCTGTCCCACCCAGCACTCAGCTAAAGGGCCATAATCACATGAAGTTCAGATGTCACTCACTATAGATACTAGCCACTGGTATTTGTCAGCATTACAGACTATGTGGTGCAAGTTCTAGCTGTGCAACATGACTGTACAAAGAAGTAGTCATCTAGCAGCTGTATACACGTACCTGTGAAATATGACCCTGTGTGCACCCTCATGTGGTGTGTCAACTACCTCTAGATGAATGGGTTATGGCCCATGCACACACACTGCCCTCCCCATAGCCCTACTATGACAAGCCTGCTGAGGTCATCCACTGTGAAATACACCTTTGGGAGATTTGTAGCCCAGTAATGTCTGTGGCTCATCCTATAACTACGTACTGCTGTAGTCTGATGAACTAGTTAGGTAGCAGTTCCAATACCAGATATGGCAACTGTGTGTGTGTGTGTGTGTGTGTGTGTGTCTGTGTAGAGAGCAATGCTTTTTAGGGTAGTCACACTCCTTACAGTTCAAATGCCCTACTTTGGTAAGGCTGCTGATGTCATCCACCTAGAAATACACCTCTGGGAAGGTTGTACCCCAGTAATCTCCATAGCATGTCCTATAACTGCATACTGCTGTAGTGTGAAACAATAGTTAGGTAGGAGTTCTAATCCCAGACCTAGCAAGTGTGTGTGTGTGTGTGTGTGTGTGTGTGTGTGTGTGTGTGTGTGTGTGTGTGTGTGTGTGTGTGTGTGTGTGTGTGTGTGTCCCTGTCTGTGTAGAGAGCAATTCCTTTTAGGCTACTCACACTCCCTACAATTCGAATGCCTTGACAAAGGCTGCTGATGTCATCCACCTAGAAATACACCTCTGGGAAGGTTGTAGCCCAGTAATCTCTGTAGCACATTCCATAACTGCGTACTACTGTAGCGTGATAAAACAGCTAGGTAGGAGTTCTAATCCCAGACTTGGCAAGTGTGTGTCTGTCCCTGTCTGTGTAGAGAGCAATTACTTTTAGGCTACTCACACTCCCTACAATTCAAATGCCCTACTTTGGCTAGGCTGCTGATGTCATCCACCTAGAAATACACCTCTGGGAAGGTTGCAGCCCAGTAATCTCTGTAGTGCATTCCATAACTGCGTACAGCTGTAGTGGGATAAAATAGTTAGTTAGGAGTTCTAATCCCAGACTTGGCAATTATGTCTTTGTGCGTGTGTAGAGATCAATGCATTTTAGGCTAGTCACACTCAGTACAATTCAAATGCCCTACTTTGGCAATTCTGCTGATATCATTCACTGTGATATGCACCTTGGGAAGGGGCACTCCAGCAATCCCTGTGGTGTGTCCTATAACAGCACCATGTTGTAGTGTGATATAGAACTCTTGCAGGGGTTCTATTCCCACAAATGGCAGTTGTGGATGATTTTTGTGTGTTTCTATGTCTGTGTAGGGATCAATGCATTTAGGATAGTCACACTTAGTGCAATTCAAATGCCCTACTTTGGTAATCCTGCTGATGTCATTCACTGTGAAATACACCTTTGAGGAAGGGGCACACCAGAAATCCCTGTGGTATGTCCTATAACAGCATCATGCTGTAGTGTGATATAAAACTCTGGTAGTGGTTCTATTCCCCCACATGGCAGTTGTGGATATTTTGTGTGTGTTTCTATGTCTGTGTAGGGAGCAATGTCTTTTAGGCTAGTCACACTCAGTACAATTCAAATACTCTACTTTGGCAATCCTGCTGATGTCATTCACTGTGAAATACACCTTGGGAAAGGAGTAGTCCAGTAATCTCTGTGGCACATCCTATAATGGCGTGGTGTAATATACTAGTTAGGTAGGAGTTCTCATCCCAGACATGACAGGTGTGTGTGTGTGTTTGTGTGTGTGTGTGTGTGTGTGTGTTTGTGTTTGTCATATGTATTCTGTGTGGAGATGGTTGTGAGTGTGTAACAACTGGACTCAATGTGAAGTGGGTTTTGCAAACTTCTTATATGGTGGGCAAAGTATATATCGCAATGTCCACTGTAAGGGATAACAGATGTGAAATAGCCAAGAGGCTGGGATGCAAATTTATACCCCTAAATGTGACATCAATGCCAGCTGAACAATGTTAGCAACCCTTGTATTACCCAGGGCACACTCTTAACCCATGTTTCATACACACACACACACACACACACACACACACACACACACACACACACACACACACACACTTGCCTAGGCAACAGCCGAACAGCTTCTATGTTGCTAGTACCCTGCACATTGCCCGCTAATAGTAAACATGGTGTGATTGCAGTGGGCTACAGAGGGCATGGCACCCTGTCCATCAGTCCAATAGGCATGTACATGCCGACAGTACACCTCCCCCATGTTCCCCACTGGACACCTGGAACACCTATGGTGCCATCAAATGTGACCCACAAAGGACATACCATGCCTGAAACACAAGCCCATTATGGACAGATGCCACTGACACCAGGGAATACCGGTATCATGCTATCAATGTAAGTACAGGGTCAACCTGCTGTCCATTAACAGTTCCCATCACATGAGGCCAGGACTGACACATCTGATGATAACAATCTGTGTACACAAAATGGGCCAGACACCCCAGGTACAGTTCCACATGTCATTGTACATACATGTGGGAGGTGTGCACATCCCAGACACTGTCCATATCATGGACTAAGGAACACATACATGGGAAGCAATGCACAGCATAAGCCACATGCAATAGTCACCCAGGTGACTGGATGGTGAATACAATACCCACCTGTGTGGACAACTCCAGACACTACACCCCTGAGCCACATTGCAGACCATTGTCATGTGGCCTGATGCCAGGTATACCCATTACCTAGCCTTGCATAGCCATCTGGCACCGTTGACCACAACACACCCGTAAAACAATGCACCCATGCATGTCATTACTGGCACCCGTGTCTGTGTGGTGTATGATGCATATGACCACATTCACAATCACTATATCCCCCATTGGCATACTGAAGCATGCTGTCTGATGTCAGACACTTCCACATACCCTTAGCACATATAACCTCCATATGACCCCTGTGGTGCAGGTGATACTTGCAAAGTACTGTGTTGTGGCAATCCCAGTAGTGATGAGTTGTATTCCTGGCCCTGCCAAGTGTGTCAGTGTGTGTGCGTCCCTGTGAGAGTGTGGCTGTGTTGCCGCTGATACCTGTTCATGTGGACAAGCATGTGTACTACACCTACCACATAGCTACCATATCCCTGTTGCAGATGTCACTCACCATCACATATACGTTCTGAGGGCTCCCAACATACCCTATGTGGAGCATCCAATAACTGCATGGACATGCAATAGCACTACATAGTCATCAGGGGTTTGATACCCTGTACTGGTAGGTGTGTGACACACACATGCTTAAATTTTACTCTCCCACCCCTCCCTGGCTTTTCTGTGCCTCTGTCCGCCTCTCTCACTCCCTCTCTGGTGGATGTGGAGACTTACACCTGCATTGCTTAGGCAGCAGCATATGTATTTTAAGTGATGCTCAGGATCAGCTGATGGCCTCTGCATGAATAACAGCCCTCCTCTAGCTGAATGCATGTGGAACAGCAGTGGTAACATTCCCATAGCCAATTGCATGGAAAGACACACCAATATCTAAGAACATCATGCTGGTGTTGGGGCTTTCATTCATTGTGAGCAGGAACATGATCTGTTGTTTGGCAAACAGCATCTCAGATGGATTGGAGATTTACCTCTAACAACATACACTGTGGAAACAGGCCATCATACAGGAGAGGGATGTGCCTGACCTGACAACAGACTGTGAGTGCTTCTATACTGCATTTGCAGTAATGTTGGTTTAACAGGGTGTGTGTGGATATGGCTGTCCTACATGTTTTCATAGCTGTCATGTCAGTGCCATGTTTATGAGGGAACACCCTTTTGTAGGGTCATCTGCAGACTAGCCAGTGTGTGGTGCTTTTTGTTTCAGGTGTTACCCACAGAGCACCTATCTGTGAACTGCAGAAGGTAGTGTGAGGATTGCAATCTGTAGATGGTGACAGCTGTGAGAGTTACTGACTTCATATCCCTCATAGGACATATGTTGCAACAAACCCTGTTACAGCAGTAAATGTATGAGGTTATCACCACAACATGTCAATATTGACCCTGTGTATGTGCCTCCAGCCACAACCCTGTCAACCTTTGTACATATGTCATGCAGTAAGGGGGTGCATATGTGCTGTACACAATAATTAGTGACATCATATCTGATAACAAGCCAGTGAGATATCAGACTGCTACACATGTTATGTATAGTAGGGGTTACATTTGATTGACATGACCTGGACATCCTGTGGTTGTGTGTACAGTACTGAGGTCTGTGTACTTATGGTGATTGTCGGCAGTCTGTGTATTGTTAATATGTACCTTGGCCTGTGTACAGACTGTGGTAGATATCATTGTTCTTGGTCTTGTTCTATATGATGTTACATGCTGCTCCACTGTATGTCACCCTATCAGCTGACATGTTTGTAGGGCCATACACGCACATGTCCCATACCACAGACAGACATTGGAGCACACTGTGTGGTGGCCCAGTATATGTAGGGTTAGTGTGTGAGTGGCGCATATGAGGTTGGTGTTGAACAGACAGTCCATATACTGTAATAATACGCTAGCATACCATATGTAGCTGTGGCTGTGTTCACATTGGTTGTGGTTATGCACTTTCACACAGGTGTATGTTACTCTGTGCTGTGGCATGCCTGTAGAGCCTGCTATATATGCAGGTACATGTGCATTCCCCCATAGGAAATGTAGGCTAGTGTTGAGCCTGTCTGCCTGTAGCCTGCACAGTGCTTTGTTACATGCCTAGCAGCTTAGTGTACTTATCCAGTGAGATGCAATAATCAGATACTTGCCAGATGTACTTCTGCCGGGCCACCATAACAGTCATGTATGTCAGACAGAGCAGTGGGATGCTGTACAGATATGTGTCAATATCTAATGGGTAGTATGTGGCCATGGCACCTCTGTACCAGTGGATATTATGTGGCAGGACAGGCAGGGATGTGTGAATGCATAACCTATGGGAGCACATGTGTACCAATAGTTATGTGTTATACCCATCTATATGGCTGTTAACATCCACATTGTCAGGACTGGTCCACATGTCTTGCACTAAGGGGTTATGTGTATATCTCTGGACTGTCCAGATTGTGTCAGACTGTCCACATATATTGGCCATTATCTCTGCTGTAGTCCACAGGAGCATTACATGCTAGCAGTGGTACTGTACTATGATGTCCTTAGGATGTCTGTCAGTAGCCAATGGCACACATGTTAAAAGCAAATGTGACTTCCCACACACACCATGTCTGTGAAGACACTCCCTATTACAGTAGCAATAATCTACAAATATACCTGCTATACATACCTGACATCCCCTTGCACTACGAAGTTGGGACTATAGGGGTTGAGGTAGGGCTACACTCCATGTTCAGGACATATGGTGATATGTACATATAAATTTATACAGATATCGATATAGAAATACACACACACACACATATATATATATATATATATATATATATATATATATATATATATATATATATATCAACATACATAGATGGATATGTATATGTACATAGTTATACAAATAAACACCCAGATATATATTTTATTTATTTATTTATTTTACATTTGTTGACCAGGCTAGTCTGGCTGGATATATGTCCATTTTCAGCAGAGGCCCGAGGAGAAAAGCTCCATTATATACTAGTACAAACATAACATAACAAGGTACATAAAAAAAGCACAGTAGGATACAATATTATAGGCATGTAAGAGAGCTAAATAGCTTAGTAATAGTATAGAAGCAAATACAGCAGAATATAATCAAAACAGTGAGGATTCCTATTTCTGTAATCTTAACCATGCAATCATACTAATGTTGAAGGAGAGAAAATAGTGACTCACCCCTAAGTCTATAGAAATATATACAGTATTTACAATAATGATAACACTTTTAGTGCTAGGGCACTATATTTAAGAAACAGAGTAGTTCCATATGTAGCAAGATATAGGTTTAAATAGAAATGATGTATGACTGGTTGTAGTAATATATCAAGTAGAAAGAGCAGAAGGTGTTAATGAAAATTAAAATGGAAGTGAATTTCAAGGAGAGCTACAGAGGGGGGGGGTAGCACTAGTGATAGTGACAAGTAGAGGAGTAGAGTAAAGAACTGTAAGTATATGTATATATGTGTATATATATATATGTATATATACATATACAGAGCAATATATGTCTACACATGTACAGATAGAGATACATATGCACATATACTTATGGATATCTACATATATATTGACAGTAGTAGGTATATCAGAATAGATATGTATACACATAGTTACTGATATCTACATATATACCAACATAACTAGGCATGTCTGTATACACAGGAAGTGCATACATATATAGCTATATATACATATATCTATATATACATATACATATATCTATATATACATATATGTATATGGCATTGCTACAGAATCCTGAAAGCCCAAAGTCCTGAAGACCATCAGGGCTGAGCTGCTTAAGGTATATGTATGTACATTACCATACAATCCACCTTGGTTAAATGCAGGCCTATTGCCATCTGCAATATAGACTGTTCTGTTTGTCAGTGTGCTTGTGATGGTGTCAGTTGTGCCTTGTTATGTAACAGTTACATCTATTGTGTCATCTGAGGTCTTTACCCCCTAGGGATTGTCTACAGAGTATAGATAGAGGCTGCTGAACTATACATCTGCATTACTTACTGTTAATTGTTTGGTATCCTGTGGGCCAGTCTGTCTTTACTATTGTACTACTTGACAGCCTTGGCCTGGACAGCAACATTTGTTAACTTTTCCAGACTACTGTATTAGTATAACTGTTTCACAGTTGCATTACTCCATTTATATGGATGTCCATGTCTAAACAGCTATAGCACATGGCATATACAACTGTAATAGTAAACAAATAAAACACTCTCATTTATGCAAACCTGTGTGTGGTGTTATATCCTTTGATTTCACTGTGGGTATATGTTGCAGGCAATGATTGTCATTTGTATGGGTGGCTCATACAGTCTCCAGTTGGTAAGGTGGTAACTGTAGAAATAGTGGCTGCTCCATATTGTATGCACCTATTACATATGTATCTTGCTATACATATCTCTGATGTGTATGTGTAGTTACATATATATGTGTATATATATATATATATATATATATATATATATATATATATATACATATATATATATACATACATATATATATATATATATATATATATATATATATATATATATATATATATATATATATATGTGTGTGTGTGTGTCTGTATCTGTATCTGCATATATGTGTCTGTGTATATGTATCCTAGGGATTCTCATGTCATGTCAGGTCCTGGTTATGGGATCTGCAACACTTGGTAGTGTATTGCAGAGCAGACATGTTTAGCTGTGGGGGGGTATACCTATTCATACAAGACATATATTGTTTGGGGCCTCTCATCCCCATTAACGGTGCATGTGGACATATATGTTTTTGTTATTTTTCCCACTGTTATCTACAGATGTATGTCCGTATATATATATATATATATATATATATATATATATATATATATATATCTGCTTACATAAATATAACTACGTCCGTATATACCTACATAGATATATATATATATCTGCTTACATATATATAACTTGCTGTATATATTTAGACATATAGATGTTGGCATATATATCTATAGATGTAGGCATTTGTATGTATATATGTGTATATATATATATATATATATATATATATATATATATATATATATATATATATATTTAGATATGTTTTATCTGTTTAGATATCAATATATATACACACACACATATATCTACATGTTGAAATAGATTTCCTGTACTGTTGAATGACTGGGCTGGATGATATGTTTGTGAAAACATCAGGGTTATGTATATCTGACGTGGCTTAGTGGTAAATCACTATGGTGTGCAGGGTCCTGGGTTCGAGAATTGCAAAGACTGTTTATTTTATTGCTGGGCAGAAGAATGAACTGAAATGAACTGGTTGGTTACAGTGTGATTAAGGCACTTTTGAGCAGTTGTGAGCAGGTTTGCATGGGTTTGTGAGGAGGTAAGCACTGCTAACTTCCATTTAAAGTTTCTTATACTCAGTTAGCTTCTAAATTGCTTAACCAGTATAGGCATTGCTTACCCCCATGCAAACAGGCTGAAACCTGCTTACTGCTGCTTAAAAGTGCTTATTCATGCTTACCCCCACACTAAATTCTTTAAAAGAAAAGAAAAAAGGGTTGATAGGAAAGTGGTGAAAAAGGGGCACAAAGAGGGAAAGACAGTAGGGGAAATAGCTAGGGATGTGCAGGAAGGGTGTGGGGAAGGTCCATAGCTGCCCATTTCTTCTACAGCAACAACGGTGCATATACACTGAATTTGGAGGTAGATTTGGACACTCAAACCCCTGGGAGGGGGTGAGGACAACAATAATAGGTTATAATACCAATTAGACCAGATTACATGTGTCCGGTGGACATGCGTGTGAAATGGACAGCTATGTATGGGGCGAGATTTTTTGGGGAACAGATTGCCCTTTTTCTTTTTTTTTTTTCAGGTGAGAGTGGGATGTTGGGGGGGTAGTAGGTATATTTGGGGAGGTAGGTTGGGTAGGTTAACAGACAAAACAAACAAGATGCAAACAGGGGCAGTATATGACACATGTGGGGGGTAAACACCTTGATGGGGAGGGGTGTTGGGAAATTAGAAGCCCATGAGCCCCCTAGTAAAAACAGTGGGACTGAGGTCCCAATCCATGGGCAGTAACCACTGCACCTTCACAGCCTCAATGGTGGCTGTGCTGGGGGCTGAGTCACAGAGCCAGACTGAGGCTCTAATTGAGACACATGGCCTTCAAGCTAGCGTAGAAGATCACCAAGCTGCTGGTTGACCTCTCTATACAGCATGACCCTGACCTGGCGATGGGTGACAGGTTCCTGTCTACGCCCACTCCCGGGGGGGGGGGAGCCCCATCCCCTGAGGCGGTTCCACCTGAAGGTGGTGCAGGACCAATGGACAGGGAGGTCCCAGGTTGGGCCCCAGACATGCTGGTGCCTGGTGCCATGGCCAGCTGAGGTGGTATAGGTGGGTCTGCTGGGACTGCCCTTCCCAAATGTGCTATAGTGTTTAGATTTCATCATCATATGTGGGTTAGTAATAGTCAACACATTCCAGGGTTAGGTATAACAGCATGCATAGATATTCCCATTAACCCAGACACCAGATACGGAACAGTTGCATAGCAAACAGAACACATGCATATATGGGACCACAGTGGTAATAAGAACAGCATGCAAGTACATTGATGTTAGCATGCCACCAATGTTGGAATAATTCATTATAGCACATGCATGGGAACAATTAAAATATTTATCAAACCATTGGACATTATCAGAACATAGGTGTCATTACATACCAGTTGGGGTGGGTATGTTGATTATTGTTGGAGATATGGTGGGGGGAGAGAAAGATGTCAATTAACAACTAGTATATTCCTGTAGTCCACATTACCTTCCTAGTCAGTGCTGTTATCTGTACCTTACAAGTCTTACTACACTACCCTATAGCCTTAGTTTGGACAGTGATATGGCTGTTGTCATCGTTATACATGAACTGGTTTTACCTGCAGTATACACCTCTTATCCTGTATACCTGTGTAGGAATGTTTGTTAACACGAACTAACTGTTTCTACACATACTCCCAGATTCTGGGTTGAGGTTGTGCACATAGCTATCCAACTCTTTCTGCACAGACTCTTGCCATGTGTTGATCACATGCAGGTGTGCCGGGACATATCTAGAATATTGCCCTCTTCAACCTTTAGTGCCCTGACACACACATATACATGCTTTCCTACACAGTTATATTATGTAGCACAGTGTGGGTGCCAGTGATCAGTGATATGTTATTATTCAGGGAAACTGCAACAGTCACAATTCCCTACAATACCAGAGTGAACAGTACAAGTACAGGTTATAATGGTCTTTATTTCTCAGCACGGTGTTCGTATCCGACGTACCTGTGGGTGGAATGTTTGTTAGCACTACCTGACTGTTGCCACACAAAGTTCCAGATTACACATTAGTATTATGCACATACATCTCACTCTGTTACTGTACACACTCTAGTCACAGCTTGACAACATGGGAGTGTAGATAGGACATACTTGGCTTATTGCTCTCCTAACAGTTTTGGGGGTTGCTACAGTGACAGGTTTGTTCTCATAGATGTTTGACAATCACTTGCATTCCCTGTTTGCTGGCTAAGCATCTGGGATCATCCCACAGACTTACCAGGGGGACAGGCAGCAGATATCAGCCCATATACTGGACATTCCAGCCTCATCTGTACAGTTGTGGGGTATGATTCTGTATGCAGCCTACTTCCTCTCCCAGGATTCAGACCATGGCTGTGTCTGCTACAACTTAAATGCTATCCATCACAGTTGTGTCTGCTATATAGATATTGCTGTATGTCTCCTATCTGCTTTCTGTCTTATTAATCCCTTGTGCTTTTGCATTCTGACCTTGTATTACAACACTCATACAGATTTCCTAGACACTTATATTTTGTAGGACAGTGTAGGTGACAGTGATGTGTAATACCTCATTATTCAGAGCAACTGCATCAGCTGCACTGCCATACAATACCAATGTAAACAGTACCTGTACTGGGTATCATTCTTGTATTTCTGGGCACAGTGTTGGTATATGACAGACCTGTGGGAGGAATGATTATTAGCACTATCTGAATGTTCCCACACACAGTACCAGATTCCACATTACTGTTATGCACATACATCTCACTCTGTTACTGTACACAATCTGACCACAGCTTGACAAGTTGGGGTGTAAATGGGACATACGTGGCTTCTTAGTCTCATAAGGTATTGGGGAGTTGCTAGTGTGCCAGCTTTGTTCTCATAGATGTGTGTTAATCAGTTGTATTTCCTGTTTGCAGCCTATACATCTGGGATCATCCCACTGATTTCCCAGGGGGACAGGTGGCAACAGATATGGGCCACTTTACTGGACATTCTGGACATATCTGTACAGTTGTAGGGTATGATTCTGTATGCAAAGTACTACCACTGACAGGATTTGAACCATGGCTGTGTGTGCTAAAAAAACAACAGTTCACATCTCATTTGCATGTGCTATTCGGGTTTTGTTGTCTGCATTTTCCCTGTTTTCTGTCTATGTGTCTCTCAGTTGTACTAAATGGCCTCTGGGGATTACACCTGTCATATACAGGAATTCCTACACATTCAATTTATGGTGCACGGTGTGGATAACAGTGGTTAATACAACAGTACTATTACATGATTGCAAATCTACATTACCATATGATACCAGAGTATACACATGCAGTCCACCAGTTAGACCTTTATTGTCAGACTATTACAATTTTATTAACATACAAATGATTTGAGACTCTTCCTGCCATATTCTCTAGTGTATGCAGTACTTGCCTTGCACAATATAGGTTTTACACAGGCAATTAATTTACTACTACTTTTAGTTGTATTTCCTATGACAGTAAATGCATGAGTGTTGCTGACCTGCCTCACATTGCTACCTCATCAGGTGACTGATGCAGGCCTCCTGGTTCATGGCCCGCTCTATTGCAACTGTGGGGGACATAAGAGGAATATTTAGCCATACCTATCCATGATATACCTGAGCTGGCAATTATTACACACATAGTGGGGTGATACTTACACACAACTGGAACATCCCCTGCCGCTCTAGCCTCTTGGATCCACTGCTCCAAGAGGTCCCCCTTATGCCACTTCAGGTCGGCATAGTGATGCCTGACATGCTCACCAGTTCGGGGTATGCCAGTGGCACTGGTGAGGTCATGGGTGAGATGGTCCCAGGTCTCTGCCTTATATTAGGAGCCCTGGCACTGGCCCTGCAGCAGTCTCTGATCATGGTCTTTGACAAGGAGTCCTGCCATGACTCTGGACTCCTGGATGCACCAGCACTGCACACGAAAGCGCACACCTTCTCCCCTTCCTGACATGGTGCCTGCAAGGGGAAGCTACAACCAGTTATGAGATGTATTCTTGCCTCTTGGGTATAAGAAGGGCTGATTTCCTGCACTTCTCCATGATTGGCCGGTTTGAAAAGGCTAGGCTATGGGCATACCTGCTTACCTAGGGTTGGCATTGTTTAAAGGGGTATAACACTGGGCACAGTGAGTTAGCTGGCCTACATATTGCTTACACCTCCTAAGCTGGCCTCTGCAATGTTTAGCGTTGCTTACATTAGACTTTGCATTATAATTCCTTTTTGGCATTGATTTATTATTCATTACACCTTATATGTATGCCTGGTATCCATGATTCATGTGTACATACACTGTATGGGTTCTTGTGTTTTACTGGGGATTTCAACATTCTATTACAATTACACCTGGCTTCTGGGCTTACTGCTGTACTCCAGTTCACATATTTATGTTATGTAGTGGGTTAAGGCACATATGTCTGTATACTGATTCCTTTCACAGGTTCAGTTTGGTTTTACTATGGTGAGGACTTGTCTGCTGATACCTCATTCTTCTGTACTTCTGTGATGGCTTGGTGGTTAACTACTGGGACTATGGTGTATAGGGTTCGGGACCTGCATGGCTGTTTATTTTGTTGTTGGGCAGAACAAGGGTAACCTCCGGTTACATCTGCTTACAGAGAGCTAGCTTCGACATTGCTTAACCTGTGTGCGTATTGCTTACCCCCACACAAATGGGCTTAAGCTCGCTTACTAGTGCTTAAACATGCTTACTACTGCTTATTGGTGCTTAAACCTGTTTACTAGTGCTTTATTCACTATGATACTAGCATCCCACATGTGCATTTACTGCAGTACTCCAGTTCATAAATATATGTTATTTAGTGGGTTATGCAACATAAATATTAGTCATAACGTGCTTTGCCATGGGAAATGGAATGTGCTGCAGTGGGACTTGAACCGGGAATCCCTGCTCATAAGGCAAATGCCCTGCCCACTACACTATTGCTATGCTGCTTCATTTGCATATATATTCCTTGTTATCCTCTTCAGCCATTTAAGCTGCATTAAATGTAGCTAAACGATGGGCACACCCGCCCACCTACAGTTAACTTTAACCGGATTTACAAAAAAATAAAGGGTTTGTTCATTTTATTTCTGTACACTTTTGCTGTTGTACACAAGGGGGACTGTTGGTGGGGATATGTGGACACCAATGAGCGGTCTCGCTCATTTTTTATCCCTTTCTGCTGTTCTTCATTGCGGGGGCGTGTATATTATAAGAGCTCTGCTCTCAGACACACCCCATGCACTCTTACACGCTCCGTGTAAGATTAGGATCTCAGGCAGCGCACCTCATTACTATGCATGGCGCGCTGCTGTCCTTCTCCTAAGCAGCCACCTCCGTGCAGGACTAAGCTAGTCCTGCACTGAGGAATGTTAAATCTGGGAGTATGTCTTTTTAATATGGATACATTTTCATTTCTTTTTAATAAAAATTCTTATATTCTTCACTCGATGATTTTTATATGTTTTTTAATGTACACTGAAAATACCAGCAGCTTGGGTGGATAGGAACATGGTTTATCATCTGATGTGAATAAAGGCAAATCAGGAGTGCAGTACCCATTTTATGCTGTGTTACAGTGTCATCAAAGGAACATAAATCTAAGCACTTCATATGGAAATAGAGCCCACAGCCTTCTGCTCTTCCCAGTGTCAACAAATAATGTGCTACCTGCTGAGTCCCTGACGCTGACTGAATAGGAGTCTTTCTGAATGGACAAGTATGAAAAATTGCATTCCCCAGGATCTGGTTAGTGGTGAAGTGTTCGTCTTGTTTGTTTGAAATTTCATGCTACCCAGCAGCTTCTAGACTGTGAAATCTCTAACCAATCAGAAAATAACCAGCAATGTCAACATATTAAAAGAGTTTACAAAAAATCTACGAGAAATCCTGCACTTGTTGCTATGTACAGATTAGTATACGTTAGATATTTAATAAATATTTCTACTACACATTAAAGAATAACATGTTGAAGGACATAGAGTAGAAAAGGCACAATGGTGTTACAGAAAAAATGTTCTGATATAGTATGTGTAAAAGCTCACAGTAATGTACATTTCTGCACTTAAACTGACAATGTCTTACTTCCTTTGTATATTGGTGTTGTGAAACCTGTTCTTAAAGTCACCACTGTTATGTAGACATTATTTGGGGTAAAAGAAAGCCTATTGAAACTGTGCATTTTCATCAAACTACTGAACAGCATATGCATTACAACTTGTGAGCAAAGATTTAAACTCTGAATCTATTTTACTGAGGCTGCAGAGTCCACAGAGATATAAATCTGTAGAAATTCATATTGGATAGAAGGATTTCATCTATGTCTTTAGTTGCCTTTTTAAAGTCAA
This sequence comes from Protopterus annectens, assembly GCF_019279795.1. Taxonomy (NCBI): domain Eukaryota; kingdom Metazoa; phylum Chordata; order Ceratodontiformes; family Protopteridae; genus Protopterus; species Protopterus annectens. The sequence continues at coordinate 352,263,611 of NC_056735.1, read as the reverse complement.
AAATCACAACATATAATCTATATTATAGAATGTAAACAATAAAAATGTAATAGGTCTTGCAAAAGGTGCTTTTCTTATTTTGATTTTATTTCATTTTTGTTAACCAGGTTAATTCATGTTGAGGCAGTTCTTCATTTACAGGGCAGTCCCAAGAAAAAAGCTCCATCATCAAAACATATGGACGATTTAAAGAAGCTAGATAAACTACGCAGCTTGTGTTAGAGAGGAATCTAGAGTACCAAATGAAAAACTCCAAGGAAACGAGAGGGCATGCAAGCTACACCTAAGCAGCATCTGAAGGTCAGCATCAAAACTGATGATTGCTCACTGTGTAACCTGACTAAATTTATTTGCAGTCCAGCTCATGTTCTCTGCCAAAAATGAATATTATTTTGATAATGCACTTCTTAAGCTCTAATTGTATTCTGTACAGATGTTAACAATTTGCCAAAAATAGATTTATGTCTCTCTGTGGCAACCCAAAGCAGTAAAGCACAAGTTCCTCCAGCCCAGCCAATCACAAAGCAAAATCATGACTGAAAACAGATAAACTACAAAGTTTTATTATTTTCCAGGAAGCAGCACATTCTGCCCACAACCCCCAAAGAAGGGCACTCTGTCTGCTTCCTGTATACCTATTGAATTATAATAGACTCTAATGCTGCCACCACAAAAAAAAAAATGTCCGAATTTCAAAATCAGTATTTATGAAATGAATAAGTCAACAGATGTTTAACATTTTTTTTCAGCAACAGATACAGAAATTTCTCTGAAACACCCCAGTCTCACATAGTATTAATAGACTTAAATGCTTAGTGTCTTACATGAGTAGTGTGTGGAGTAAAGTCCCCAAAAGACAATAAAGTATTTTACTTCACTTCCCAGCTAAAGTTTTCAACAAACAGCACTGTCAAGGAATACAGTTCAGCAGAAAAGTATACAAAGTTTTTCCTTTTGGCAAAAATGCCACATAGCAATCACGAGTTAATTCCATAAAATATACTTTTTTTCTGAAAGTGGGTTGCCATTGATGGTAGTTATAAAAGAAAACTGTGCATTCCTTATTCTGTTAATAAATAATGTCTGATGGACATAAGAGCACAAACATTCTGCCTGTATTGGACTTCTGACCCTACTTTTAATACATAGAGCAACAATTTTAACTGCTGTTCATGATACTATAATGCAACTATATGTTTATATAATTATGGCATCTGTTATACGGCATTTTGTCATACAATTTAAGTCAATTTTATTAAAACTTTGCAGAAACTTGTATAAAGAGTAATGCTAGTACAAATATGTCCTCTAAGGATTTTCTCAGACGATGGATGTATAATAAACACAAAGGGAAATATACAATATTGTAAGTAAAGTGTTCTTCACTTTATTACTATTTTCATTTAACAAAAATCAATCTTTTTTTACATTACATTACTTCTGCTGCAACAGGACATGATGGAAATATGATCACTATTTTTATTTCGTCTAGAATTATAATGCAGGGTATGACTAAATTATCATCTGCAAAGTGATGTTACATCATCAAAGAAAAATCTGGATTTATTGCTAGTTCATTCGGTTCACTAGATCAGTTTCAGGCACGTTTACAATTTGCAGTAAGTAAGACCACATTATGAGTGAGTTACTTAGGGATTTATCCACATTTAATGTGTTTAAGTCAATTGGCTATACTTTTTCATACCATCACAAGACTCTGATAAATTCTCAGTAACGCTTACTTTGCCACCTTGTCAGCTCTTAATTTAAGGCAGTGCCCCTAAAATGTGCTACTTTGTTATAAACTCATTTTTTATTTAAGGTGGAAGGATAAACTAGCTGTACTAAGCTAAATATTCAGCAATGGGAACAGCTGCATGGTAGAGTTTGTTATATTAAAAATCATATTAGACTACATTTGGAAATGTCATGCCAAATTGAGTAATGTGACCTGGACAGCAAGGAAGCCTTCTAAACTATATACTTCAGTATTTTACATGACATTTGTTTCACTTTAAATAAATACCTTCAAATGGTAATGAAGGTTACTCCACAAACATTAATTTAATTATGTAAAATTCCTACTGAACAGTTTCCATGCATTTCAGATTGATTTGTGTTCAGGAAGGCAACCTGGATACCTTTGAGGATGATGTTTAAATCAAATGCATATTGCAGCTTAAGCAGCAAATTATGTTTCATTTTGAGAGACGTGTCATTGAATTTCCATTTTATTATATGCATAATGAATGTACCTGACTAACCACCTCCCCTCCCCCATCTCATCTTCAGCAAATGCTTTTGCTATCGCTTCTGATGGGTTTAATGAATTGCACGAGGAAGGCTGTGCATGATTTGGGGCAGGCTTTGTAGTGGTTAATGTACATTGTTAAAGTACAAACATAATGTTCTTTCCGTATAATATTTTGTTTTTTTCTAAATTGAAATGTATACTTGTAAGATACTAAAGACAAAATGCACATTTACACATGCATCCTGCCTTTGAGATTATTTACAGTTTTGAAGGCAGTCATAATATTTGCACACTTTATCTATGTTCATGGCATGAAAAAGGAATAAGAACTGAGCAGTTTCCTTAATTTCAGTAAACATAAGAAACAAAAGTTAGGCCATTTGCCAGCAAGTGACTCGATGATTGCTTAATCATTCTGTCAGCTGTGTCTGTTCCATTTTGCCCAACATTTCTGCAAATCTCTGATCTTTATATGTGCCAGGCTTGTATCTTCCCAAAACTGATGTACTGGAAAGATTTCAACCACTTTTGGTGGTGCATACAACTGTTCTTTGAATATACAGCTCCTCTGTGAAATTTCAAATATTGGAAATCTTCACCTACCTTCTTCCATCACAGTAACATTTAACTTGGTTCTTAACAGCTATATCACCTATCCATTATCTTATAACATCTCAAAAATATGATACGTACATACATACATAATATATATATATATATATATATATATATATATATATATATATATATATATATATATATATGGGTATATTGGATTTACTTAATGAATGAAAATGCAGACTATGCTTGGAACTTACATTGCATGAGAATACATGTAAGGTCTGTTGTACTATGCTTCAATATCTTTAGATCCTGCATTCATATAACATTATTTTACTAATTTTTTTAATGTCTTCCCATTGGTAACCGCTGCGTTTCATAGTGGCGGAGTGTGATGGATTTACAATGAAACGAAGGCTAGAACAATGCATCCTGGAATCCTGAAACCAAAATATCTAAAACAGTACAATAAAAGAAACTAAACAGTTAAGTTTAAAAAAATGCACAACAAAGATGAATAGTGTAGAACAAAGCAAATGTTGAAACACATTCTATGAAAGCATATGATTAATATCAAACAATAAAATGCATATAATTGTGTCTGCATTCGGAACTGGAATTTTTCCTAGATAAGTATCAAAGTTTTCAAACCTGACTACTTTTCCTTTCTTCATATAGGGCTTAAGAGAAATACTGCCACCAAGGTTGAAACAATGGATACCGTATAAGCAGTTCTGCCATCTAGTTTCACACAGCAGTAGGTCATTGCTATTGCTGTTACCTCATTCATTAGGCTTCAGTTCCTGCGAAACCTGCAACTTGAAATGATATAGGCTGTATTTATGGCTACAATTCGTAGTATACTATGGTAGATAGTGGGATATATAGAAGAGGCATGATGTTTATCTTTATCTATTTAGATCTGTATTGTGTGCTCAAGTCTTAGCATATTACATAAGAGGGAATATATTAAAAGTACAAATAAAACATGAGGTTCTACATAAATACTGCTATTGGATGGAATAACTATCTAAATAGATAAATAAGAACAGAAAGTTATTATTTCACTGTACGTACCATTTTTGAGAACAAATACAAAGTACTGTGTGCAGTTCTGAAGATGTATAAGTGTAGGACTGTGAGCCTGGGTTCTAATCTAGCACACTCCCAATTTTATTAATGCTTGTATACTCAATTTAAAAAAAAAATCAAATATAATTATAAATAAAACATATACAGCAGTGAAGCTCATACAAATTATATGTATGACAGAGAGTGTAGTGAATATTATGTTTCTATAATTATAATTGTCTTCTCTGATCAGTCCTCAGTGATACACATACACACATGAATGTATAAACCAGGACCTTGTCAGATCACACCCATACATGGTTAACCCCTCAGCCTGTCCTTACCTCTCAACCGCTTAGAGTAAGAAATCTGGACAAAGCCATTAAAAAGTGGTTCAAATAGGGACAATTTTGAAATATTGCTGTTACAAACTCAGAAAGTTGATAGTATAACAGGTTTTGCATTAGCATGAATTTTCCGAAGGGTATGAAGTCTAAAACTGAAATGTCTGTCATTATTTTCTAACTTCACTCTTTAATGATTTGCCACTAATTTGCCAGAAAGCCACAATTTTATGAAAAATGGACCAAAAATATAAGGCAATAATTTGTATATTCTGTGAAAATCTGTACAGTTGAGAAGTATGAATCTGTCATGTATAATATATATAATTAATGAGCATATTCAACAAGCACTTCTTCTGTGGCAATGATGAGAAATCAACTATGTGGAAAATATGTTTTGTTTCTAGTGCATAGGTTTGAATATTGCATTATACAAATTCATTTTATCAGTGTGTAATGCCACACCAAAAATGTGTCAGGTTATATAATTTATACCCCCAATACATGTCTGCAAAGTTAAATCAAGTAACAAACAAGTAAAGCAGCATCCAAACAAAAAACTAATGCCAGCTGTCACATCACCCTTCTTAGTTTATAAACTGCTTTCCTCTCTGTTTGGCACTGTTTCTCACCACTTAACTTTGGAAACTCATTTGGCATGGTTGTTCAGGTCTGCCCACGAGTAGTAAATGGGATAACACACATTAGTGGGAAATCATTCTTAACTATTTCCCTGGTCAACATGTCTGGTGGTAGAAGGGAAAGTGCTAACTTTAGGACACATAGGTAGAGTGTTGAGAAGTCCAGAATCTTCACCAGAATCCTTGTAAAGCACCACAGCCAAGGGCTCTTGCAGGGGGACTATACCGGCTCCCAGTACAAGTCTGAGGCACGGAATAATCTGGCCAAGGCTGTCTCCAGTGTGACTGGCATTTCACAGAAGCAATGGGCCCTGACAACATCACATGTTGCCTATAGCATGACTTAAAACCTGACCTACCAGATACCATGGCGCTGTACATCAACAAAGCCTTCAGATAGCCTATGTTCCCATAGAAGTGTATACAGCAACATGCATCCTTCTGACTTGGGGGGACTATCACCTGATGCATGGTGTTACAGACCCATCCTGACTCTCCTCACCTGTGAGGTATGCCAAGGAGTCATCATGGACCTTCTCTAAAAGGACACAGGTAATATCACAGCTGTACAGTAAACCCACAATTGATTTGTTCAGGCTACATCATGTCTGTCACATCTATTCCCTGTCTTCAAGAAGGTTAACAAGGGCATGCATGATGATAGCACTATCATCCTGTGTAACTTGTCCTGGCCAAGGCATTTGACACAAATCAATAGTCAGGTATTACAGATAAACTGTCACAAGTGGCCATAAACACCTGTGTCACCAAGTAGGTAGACAGCTGGAATACATGTGACAGAGAAATATGTTGCAGTGTGTGAGGTTACCTCTATCTAGAGTCCAGTGCCCAAGTCTGTACATCAGAGCTTTGTGGTAGGCCCTTTCCAGTCCATTATTTAAATGTCAGACATCAAAACCGACTTACAGAGCTTGCCTCCAACCAGCTTTGTGGAGGGCTGCAAATTGTGGACAAACACTGAATCCAATTGTGGCATTCGAAAGACATGTGTAGAATGGGCATGCCTTCGTTGAAGGCTGGGCATTGAGCTGGCACCTCGGCACCCGTAAAAAATCTACTGCCAATCATTAGCGGACCGGAGTTCAGCTATGGCGACCCTAACCGGGAAAAGCCGAAAGAAGAACAAACATTGAATCCAACTGTGGTATTGATGTAATGCATACACTATCAACACACACAAGGGATTGATGCCATAGCCATGGGGACATGGTAGATGAAGAAAACTTATGGGGGGTTAGTTCCATTATGAACACAAATACAAAAGATAATTACAATATGGACAACATACCCCTATGAGTAGACCAAGTGTTATGCACACCTGTCAACTAGCCAGGATTGCTTATTTCTAATTCAGGTGCAACAGTGTCCTGCCAAACACCTCCAGCAGATGTTGCATTTTGAGGGAGGTGTGCTCAATTCCCTCAGAGATTGCTGATGAATCATAATAGTTGTACAAGTGTGTTCTTACAGAACCATCTATGATCACTCACAATCACATATGTTATGTGGAAGACATGAGATTACAGGTGGTGTTATTCTGATATCATCCCTGATTCTGCATGCTTCTGCCTACTTTTGTCCATGGGCCTGTTACTATGTGTCTCGCTTGGTTGAGACCTACGATGACATTACATTCATATTCAGGCAACTCATTTTGCACAGCTTTACAATATACACATAATCCTTATTGTATACTCCATCCCTGACTTATGTCCTGTCCATTGTTCATGTCAGGATGCTTATATCACAAACTATCCACTTCACTGATATGTCACCTTGTGTGATAATCACATAATATACAATAACTGTGCAGTCCATACTATATTATGTCAATACGTGATTAGTGTTCATGCTACAACTATCTTCATTGACATGCCCTCATCTGCTGAGCATTATCATGTTTCACCTGTCCTCTTCCACTGTGTTCACTCCTACAATTCATCTTGTGTGTCCGTTTTCAATATATTTTACACACTTCCCCTGACTATTTATTTATAATGCAATCTATGTACCCTTACTGATCATTTACACAATTTTTATTCAGTATGCCTGACACAGGTTTCCACAATACTCTGCACTGTATACACTTTCATGTAATGGTTTGGAACTATATACACTGATTTATTACTGACCCTGGTAATCATTGTGACATTCTGCCCAATCCCAGAGGCCTAGTTTGCTTGTAAGTAAACAGGTTTATGACTGCTGCTGTTTGTGCTGCTATACATGGTTTCCCGGCTGGCAACACTGTTGCTGGCCACGAAACTGCGCTTGTTTACATTTAAATGTGGTACACAGCATGCACATGCAATTAACGCTGCTGCTCACAGCACAAACACATAAAATCTGTGCTAAGCCTACACAGAGTTTATTGAATCCCCAGGATGGTCTAGTTAAATGTAAAAGCCTTCTGAGTATTCAGTTTGCTAATGTTTCTTAAGAGGTGATGCAGACTTTGCATTGTAAGTGCAATAGTTCATTTCAATTTAAATGTTACTGTTTTTATTTTACAAAATAAGGAGACGTGCTACTATTTGTTAGTAAATGCTTTTGCAGTTTAGTCCAGAATTTTGTGACCTCCAGAGTAAAATAATGTGATAGTCTGCTTAATTTTACCCTTTTGGTCATAAAACATAGAAATGTGTATTAATAATATTTTTTGGCTATTGACCATCCAGCATCCGTCCCTGCTATACCATATGGCTCATTCATTCCTCCAGGTCTGAGGGCCCAACTTTGGCAACACTTACTTATACTTAGCTTATATTTCTGGAGCATTTCTCCCCGGGCCTCCGCTGAAAACAGGATTTGTGGAACCTAGTTGGACTTTCCCGGTCAACAAATGTTAAATAAATAAATAAAAATAAAAATAAATAAACTTAGCCTGAAGGTGACAGTCCTACTTCTGGAGTACTGCCATCATCTGTGGGAATTGGTGTTTTTCCTAGCCCTAAATCTCACCCACCTTCATGCTTAATTCACTCATTAATGCTGACTGGGCTATAAGAAACTACATCAGGAAATGTATCTGCCCCCAGGAGTAGATATGCCATCACTAGTCTTCCTGCTTACCAGCCTGATGTCTTTCTCTTTGAGCTTCAATATCCACCAAAGTTCCACTAGAGAAATATGAACATGCAACCTCCCTCCCAGGATAGGAATGCCCCATCCTCCATGCCAGCTCTGTCAGGCACCCTGGTACCTAATCAAACTCAGATTGCTTGGGTTGTAGTCAGAACTTTATACCCCTAAGCCACTGGTATCACTAGAAATGTGCATTAATGATGGCATATAAGGATGTTTGGAAAACAGCCTGCCCATATCACTACCTTCTGTAAAAACTACATATTCTTCATGATCAGCAGCTGAGTTCTTTTTTCCACCCAGTATTAGAATTGCCTCATGCCTATATGATGCATTCTTCAATTTTATATCTGTTTCTGATAGTACCACTTCTTCAGGAAGGCTATTCCATTCTTCCAAAATCCTTTCCATAAAAATGCTTCTTTAGATTTCCCTTTATTCAGCATATTTTCTCAAATTGACCCCACCTGTTCGCATCCATTTTTTGATGGTGCATATCTACTTGGACTTCCTTAGAAATACTTAAACATTTATATCACATCCTCTTTTGCCTCCTGTCTTCAAGATTGTGAATCTTACTAACTCCAAGTAGTCTTTGTTTGTATGACGTTGGTGAAGAACTTGCATTATCCTATTGCCCCTTTATTTGCTGCGCTACACAGTTGGAATGACCACAAATGTTCCTTACCAAGAAAATCCGTGGTATAAACACATTGTCCTATACGTAATGTCTTAAAGCCCTATCTCTATACTCAGTCTCTTACAGGTTACTGAGACATGATCTATGCATGGCATACAAAGCATCCTCAGAAACAGCTCTAATGGACCTTTTCCACATCCACAAAAAGAACAGCATCAGAACCAGTAATTCGACAAAAATTGGACATGTTGGCAAGATAGATATTAGATCCCCGTGCTCTGTAACAGGCTCCCCATCCATGTGAAGCAGAGTCTATCCTTAACTTTTTTAAGCATAACCTTGACCAATAGATTGGAAATGGGAAATTTACCCTGGGTTTGGCACCCATGTATCTGATAGACAGAGGCAGAGAGTAACCATGCCCAAACTTACATACCTCCCCACATAACCGTTAGAAACTTCCTAACTGTCACCTAATAAACTCCCATGATACATAGGGACACAACTGGGTTGGATTGCACATCTAGGCTTATAATGGACCTGGTGATCATTAGCCTAGTATATACCTATGAACTTATGAACCCATGAACACTTTCTGTATCCTGCTGGCAATAAGGTCTCCTCTGCATTCAGTGCTTCAGATGAAGGCCTGCATCCGTCTACAGAGACAACTAATGACTTCCTGTTTTCACCTGGTGACTTCTTTTCCTGTGTATGACAGCAGCCTGCCTATCAACTTTGCTGATTTCTTCTTACTGCCTGCTAACATTTACATCAGCAGATACAATTGCCTTAAGGTCCCTTTATAGATAGGTTGTTACTACTGATTCCAATTCAGCTGTGTACTCTCTGCAATAACCCATGAACAGAGTACTCCGTTGGATGAGAGACTTTGTAATGAATTTAAAATGACATATTTTACATAATTTCCACAGCTTTGCTGAGTCACTGTAATTATTTTCTATATTTTCCTAATGAACCAGCTCTGTTGCATCTTTGTGTCATTAACAAAAAAGTACATTTCCTTTCAGAATTTGTCATACTGAAAAGGAGCAAGTCAAATATATACTCTGTGGAAGACCAGTGATAACCACCAAAGGGGGAGCAGACTCTGTTTACTATAATTCTGTGTTAAAGGTTTAGGTAATGACACACACATTCTAAAATCCAGTGATGCACTCTAATTCTATCTAATTCACATAAACATTTTGTATAGAAATGTCCACTGAACCATTAATATTTTTAAATCCCTTTTCATGATGATTACTGTGATGGTAACAAACTTAGCAGGTAGATGAAGCCTCCCAGTCTCAAGCAACAGTCCCCAGCTTATCCTGCATGATTTCTAGTCATTCACAATGAAGCAAGCAGAGGTCTTCTCCAAGGTTTCCTCCCCAGTGGTCCATGCCTGATGTGCCTTACATGGGAAGTGCCACAGGGAATCCTTACTGTGTGCACAAAACACCTTAACTGGTTCTTTTCATCATGATAGAGCATCAGCTGTATTTCAGGATCCTCCGAGATAAAATGCACTCCAGTGGCACATTTGAATAGAGCCTTGACTATGGTCTAGCTGGTCTGGGTTTAATTAATGGCTCAGGGGACTGATAGAGCTGAAGAGAGGGATGGAAGCTACTATCACAGATGGGAGGGTGGTTCTGTGGGTATTTCCTGTCATAATCCCTGGTTGGAGCTGTCACAATTGAGAGGTGTGGTCCAAACAGGGGAGAGGGTGAGGACATGCCTGAGACATTGCGGAAGTAGAGTGAAATATCATATGTCCCCAGTGAATGCCCACCCCTCAAACGCTACCACAGAAAGTGCAAGGGAGGTCAAAAATGTAACTACTTTCCCCATGAATGTTGATGGGCAGATCCCAGGGATACCCTTAGGATCTGTTTTTAGCCCCAGCCCTAGTGGAGGACGTCCATTGGGTTAAGAGTTGGCTGGTAGGCCCAGCAATCGATGTAGGGCACTGGGTAGGGAGCAGTAGGATTATGCAGAGGGAAGAAAAATGTTCCCAAAAAAGGAGATAAATTAAACATGGTAGAGAGATTGACTCATTTTGCAGCACCTTCCTCACCACTGGAAAATACTCCTGATACAAACTAAGTGGTATGTTACATTATCTTCATTCATATTGGAACTGGATGAGTAGATGTGTAACCACAAATTCACCTGTAGTTGTAGTTGACTGGCTTAGTCCTCCTCAGAAAAGGAGATACAGTCTAAGGGTTGGTACTGGCAAGCTGTAAATGGTCACAAGACACAATTGCCTTGTATTTGCCATGAGCCTATGATCTTTTCTGTCACTACCTGAAGCTTATGACCATAAGTAAATACACGAGAAGATGGAGATGTAGACTGTCTGACTGACTGGAAAACTTTGAGTTTCATCCTGTGATTCCCCTTCTAATTCACTACCACATTCTGGTACAACACCTATAGTACTGCCACCATTGTACTTTCTTCTGCTTATTCTCCCAATACCCTCTACCCTTAATCATGAACATGACTCAATATACTTAAAATCCTTTACATGAGGCAGCTGTAAACACCTCAGTTACAGGCAGCAATCTACTCTTTCTCAGGAGAGAACCATTACCTCTGATTTGGAAGGGCTGCTTTTTATGCCAACTACTTCCTAATTAGCAGCAAAGCACTCATGTACATGGCAGAAATCACAGACACCCAAGACTAGGAGAATAAAATCATCTGTAAATAACAGATGTTAAATTGGCATGCCACGTCCCCCACCCCAATGGACAGCCTACAAACCTCAAATGTACCTCTGATCCTGTCCATCATGGGCAGGAGTGGAGTCAAGACATACCCATTGTGGATTCCTATTCCCACCTTGAACATATTTCACTTATTATTGAGAATGAAAAGTCACTTCTCCCTCCTCAAAAACAGGGACCTGACTGTGCGTGTCAGTGGATCCTGGACCTCACATTGTTGTGGCACCTCCCACAAGACTTTCCAGGGTAGCAAATGATGATTCCTTCTCCAGGTCCACAAATCTAAATGTAGACAGCATTGAAAAGTAGAGACTGAGATGGTGCACACACAACAGTGATTAAAATGGATGTATGCTGCCTAGTCCCTAGTCCAAGTATTATTTTTTAGCCTTTGAAAGGAATTATATTACTTGTTCAAAAGTGATTTGAGAGGAACTAAAATTTCAAGGTTAGTAACAATGTGAATAGGTGAGGTAAGTTTGGCACTATTTTTTCTGCTAATAAATTGGATATTTTAATATAATTATTATTGTTGTAGAATAGTGTGTGTGTGTGTGTGTGTGTGTGTGTGTGTGTGTGTGTGTGTGTGTGTGTGTGTGTGTGTTGTACCTTTAAGAAGCATTTCAGGGACAACACATGCATATAAATAGCAAGCACGTGTAAGCTTCAGTGCGATTTTGAGAGTGTAGCCAGAGAGTGAGCATGTATGAGTGTAATAGCTAGTTTGTTTATAAATTTATCTAAGTTAAAGTTATTAAGCCTCAGTCCTGATGTGTTTGTACATAAAGCTGCTTGAACAGAACCCACGAATGTTTGTCTGTTTTATCCTGACCAGACAAGTGACAATTATTACTGTTGTTATAATTATTATTATTGTAATTATTATTATTATTATTTATGAGCTCAGTCATTTTTGTACATTATGCCTTAATTTTCTGACATAACCAAATAATGATTAGTGGTCTCCCTTGGTATCTGTAATGCCCTTAAGTTCATACTCCATTTTACATTTTCAAATATTGCTCTTAAGTTCCTTACTGGCATGTTTCAGTGCAGTCTGAAGGTAAAGGGATGGGATTTTTTACACATTTTTGTTATCTTCCTTCTTTTGTTACAGAGTTTATTAATATGAGAGTTTCACCAGGGATGTTTATTTCTCAATATGCTATTATGCAAGTATTTAAGGCACATGAGCACTGACTGTCTATGCAGCTCTTTAGGTGCTGGCAGAAGATGGAGGTGAAAGTGGTAAACAGCTCATTTGTGTCCATTTGCAGAATGTTGCCCTGGACTTCTACAAGCTGAAGTATGTTTGCCCTGGAAAGGCACATACAGATGGTTTCATTTGGTGGTGAGGTGCTACCACTAGGCATGACAGAGAAGATTATTGATGTATGCTCAGATTTAAGCTGGGCTGAGGTGATGTGGGGTGTCTTACAGACAGGACTTTGGTTGATAAGGACCACGTCAAAGGTATCAGAACTTCTAGTAGGTAGTTTTACAATTTGATCGAAAGAAATGGTATTAACAAAATCTAGGAAATGCTGAGTATATCATATCCATTTTAAAGGACTAAGCATGCCAGTTAATGCCTGAGTAATGACTAAGTAATTGCAATCCCCTATGAAGAAGGCATTTTGTTTGAAATGTAACCCCTCAATGGTTCTAAGGCAACTTCCATGATCTTTGTGGGATACTGATGGGGGTCTATAGCTAGCAATGAAGTAACAGCTAAATTTATTAAAGGTGATTTGAATCTGTAGGAACTCCAGCTAAGGGACCTGGGTGATATGATGTGAGGTAATGGTGTTTCTGAAAAATACAGATATCCCCCCACAGTTATTTGACAGCTTGAGTGCATGACAGGTGCTAAACCTAGAGCAGACATGATGATTGTTATAGAAAATCTACAACTACCATAAAGTCCCATTAAGAATTCCCAGTCTAGATTCATATGAAGCAGATTGCTCCTCTAAGTGGTGTCCCACCAAGTATACCTATCATCCACCATGTGAGTCTCCAAGTCATGCTGAAGGGGCTACAGACTCGGTAGGTGGTGCCCTACCACACTCATGGTCAGTAGGAAGACTGAATACACACAAAAGCTATGTACCTGTGCATAAACACAGATTCAAGTAACCCTTTCTGTAAATTGCAGCAGCACTGAAGTGACCACCTCATTTAGTGACAGAAACTCAAACTGTACATCACTGAACCAGGGTCTTTGAATATTCCCATATGAACCTCTAATGACAGCCCAATCAAAGTAACAGCTGACAAAGACAGCATTCATACTGTTGTTGGACAATCGTGTCTGGTGCATTTAATGTCTTCTGTGTTCTAACTGACATGTTGTAAACATCTTTGCAATAAAGTTACATGAAGATGGGGCAGATGGGGCTATAGTTTGAGCTGCTAGCTGGCATTATGGACATTTAGCTGAAATCTCAAAATATGATTCCAGAGTTTAAATAAATCCCTCTAACAGAATACACATGTTTTGACTTCATGCTCCTTGAATACAATAGCACTGTGATTTGCATGCTGGTATGGCAAAACAGGTGATACTGCAGCTAGGTGTATGTTTACATTTACCACCTGCATGAAGTGGAGCTGAGTGGATTCATGGGACTGATGGGAAATACATATTCATCATACTGTGAGGCAGCAATCTAATAGCTGCCTCACTTTATTGGATATCTGTACATACAATAAAGACAGATAATGGCAGGCATTAACTTTCAGTCAGTTGCACTGCTGATCTGCAGAAAGCAGGAAGACTGATTTAAGATTATTAAAACTTCATTGCTTATCCCCATGGAGCAGCTAGCATTTACTTTGGCTTACTCATCAGATTTACTGGTGCCTGCATGACAGTTGATGCTTGTGGGTATGATGTATGCATTTTGCATAACGTTTTGGCTGAATTGTGAAGATTTTCTGCACCGTAGTGGACCCAGTATCAGAGCAACTAAAAATGTTTTTTGCCCAGATTTCTGATAAATAGAGGTGTTGGCAGGCTCGCATTGTTGATAAGGCGTGTATTGCTGATCAGTATATCAGGTTACCATGGTGATCAGGGATAGGGATTTTCATTTCAGTGTAGGTATTATGAAGTTGTAGGTCCACTTACTCTGGGCTGTAAAGGCAGTTCTTACTTCTATGCAGTACGCATGTGGCTGAAGGTTGGCTGCCTTCATTTTATATGTGTTCTGTATTAATAAGACGGAACGTATGTGGCAAAGTGGTGCAGCAGGTAGTATTGTCACCTCACAGCAAGAGGATCTTTGGTTTGATTCATGGCTTGGGTGCCTTCTATGCAGAATCTGCATGTCCTCCCTGTGTCTGTGTGGGTTTTCACTGAGTGCTCTGGTTTGCTCCCACATTGCAAAGACATGCAATAGGTCGACTGGACACTAAATTGGGCATGTGTGTGGTATGGAAGAACAACTGCCACAGGGCTAGCTGCTTGGTGGTGTGAGCATTGGCTCCAGGTGATTTTCATTGTTGAAGTGACGACCTGACTCCATGTGCAAAAAAAAAAAAAAAAAAGGGAAAGAAGGTGGTTTTGGATAGAAGGATTCTGTATTAATAACACCAGAGGATTAAGCAACATGGTAGTTTTATGAGTAGCGCTGTAGGGTGTATGTTGTTATGTGTTCTAGCCCTATGCATTGTGAATTAAACACGTAAATACTGTCCCATATTAACAATGGTTTGCATGTTTATTGGCCCTTAGGTTCACAGGTAAATACTAGGCTAGCTGCCCTTGAGGGCCATTTTAAGCCTAGCCATTTTCCCTTTTTGTGCTCAAATTAACCTACCTATTTGGTTGGAGATTGGCCTTACTCATCTCATGGTCGATAATTATATATTACCCATAATGAGAATAACTGGGATCATAAAATACATAATTTGAGGGGACACATGCATGGGGTAAAAACTTTAGGAGTTGCCTCTGCCCATTAGTAGTACAGGGGGCTGTACTGGGGTAAATTTTCTGTTTTATGTTTTTATATTGTTTTAGTAAAATATATCAGGTAATTTTTCACACACACATAACTAAAATTACTTTGACAATTAAGGCAGTGTAATTCCACTCAGTTGTATGGTTTTATTGTCACATATTACATAAACAAGTTCAAACCTGAATAGCTCTGTTTTTCTTTTTATCTTTGTACAGATGTCTTAGTTAGGGGAAAATCTGAAGATTCATCTACTTGTCCTTTAGTTTTGTGGGACTGAAAAAACAAAATCTTGGACTGAAGAAACAAAATCCTTTGAAGTTATTGTTGTCTCTCAGAACATATCTTTACAGAATTTTTTGCAGTTGATAAATTTTGTTGAACTTTATATTTCACACTACAGCAGATGAAAGTGTAAATTTCAGTGTCAAAACTAAATTAACTAAAAGAACAGTGCCTTTTGGCTGCTCCTGGATACCTCTATAGTAATGGAGCTGCTATCTTAGACCGTTAAAATTTGCAAGTCCCCTCCTTTGTATAATTTTAGCTACTCTGGAAAATACAGTTGTGTAAGCTGAGCTTACCATAACAGCAGATGTTTGAATGATCACTGCTTCAGTAGCCTTAACTATATGGTTTATATTCTGCCAAGGATAAAACAGCCTGCCATATTCCAAAGCTTCGGGGTGCCTTCCACACACCCAAACTGTCAGGCAGCTCTAGACTAAAAGACAAGTTTGGGCATGTAGCCCTTCAGATATTTCCTCCCATGCAGACAGGGGGAGGCTGAACCCTGAAAAGACAATGCTGGGAAACAAATACACCAAAACCCATGAAGGATGGAGGGAGGGACTGGCTACTGCAGCTGTGATCATTCACACACCTACTGTTACAGTACATTCATCTTACACAACTGTACTCTGCTCTTCATATTGATCACTGCTGCAATAGCCTTAGCTATATGGGCAGATTACAATAGCTAAATATATTTGAGAAGTGGAAGATGAAAGGTCCAGCAGTCCCCGGAGAATTGTCCTAGCAAAACTTGATCTAGACATAGAGAAAGAATCAAGCTTGTAGAGCCTTGTAAATGTATGTACAGAGGACCAAGTAGTAGTTTCCACAATGCTTCTTGAATGCAACCTTTTCCAAAAAGCCATAGATGAAACCAAGGCCTTAGTAGTGTGGATCTTGACCCTGCTTGGAATAGATTTGTCATGGTAAGTATGGCAAAAGGTAATGGCCTTAGGCAACCATTTAGAAATTGTCTCTTGTTTTTATCTTCACAGAAAATGAACAATATATCTGAAGATATAAAATATTTAGTTCTATAATGATAGTACCTGAGTTATCTGTGGACATCCAAAGTATGGAGTATTCTTTCTCCCTCATTTTTAGATTCAAGAAAGAAAATGGGAGGTGGGTAGTTTGGCGTAAAGTAAACTCGATACAACTTTGGGCATAAAAGAAGGATTAGTTCTCAAAGAAACCCTGTCCCTGTAGAAAATGAGGTAGGGTTGACTCAGCATAAGAGCTTGCAACTCCGGTACCCTTCGTGCAGAAGTCAAATAGTAAAACTCTTTTCCATGTTAATAGCCTCAGGTCAGACAGATTAGCTGTTTCAAATGGAGCAAGTGTTAGCTTTCTAACACAAAATGAATATCCAAGGGAGTGGCCACCAGTTTGGTAGGAGGCCTCATGCATTCAAGAACATTTTGACATGAGACTGCCTTGAAAGAGGATGATTAATGGGCAGACATGATGAAATGGCTGATGAATGAACTTTGATAGGAGAATAAGAAAGACTATAGGATAGTAACTTACACAAATATTATAAAACTAGAGAACAGCTAGCCTTGAATGGGTGCTGATTATGTTGTTAGTACTAGCTAGAAAACCTTTTCCATTTGCTAATATATGATTTTCTAGTGGCAGGCTTTCTTGTCTGTCTCCATTATACCTGCTGTACATTCACACAAAACAGGTGCCTAAAAGGAATTAAGAGCCTATCATCCAGGAAGTCAACTGAAGATGATTGATGTCAGGGTACACCAAACACCCCTGTTTCTGTGTGAGTAGACACATTCTGTGAGGAAGCTTGTGGTAATTGCCGCTGGCCATTTCCAAAAGAAGGCAGAACCATGATTTCCTGGGACAGAAAGGTGTCACCACAAATGATCTTGGGGATTCCTTCTGAATCTTCAGAAGTACCCTGGATATTAGTGGAATGGGTGGAAATGCATATAGGAAAATTCCTGTCCAAAGAATAGGCAACTGCCTTCCAGGACTTTTGTATGGAGTCCTGGAACATAATTTTCCCAGTTTATTGTTCAGAGAGGAGGCAAAAAGGTCTACTTGAGGAACTCCCCAAAGATGGATCAAATCTTGGAAGACCCCCTGATTTAGTTTGCATTTAAGAGGGTCTGCCCTGGTCCTACTCATCTTGTCTGCCACACAGTTTTGCTCTGATGGAATGTAGGATGCCTATAGAGTGAGATTGTGCTGTGAAGCTATATCCTAAGATAACATGACCAGTCTACAAAGGGGATATGACCTGGTATTTCCCTTGCTTGTTTATGTACCACAAGACTGTGTTATTGTCTGTAACCATTTGAAGAGGTGTCAGGGACCAAAGATGGCTTAGAGAGTTGACTGCCTTGATTAGGGCAAGCATCTCCTTGATATTTATGTGCTTGGATCTGTCCTTGGTGTTCCATGCCCACCTTGCTCATTTATCCCTCCTGAAACTGCTCCCCAAGCAAAGTCCAACATGTCTGTGATGGCTGACTGCTTTGAGACAGGGAGGGAGAATGGAAGACCTGGATTTAGGGATATCTGTTGTCTCCACCAAAAGATTTCCCTTCTGACAAACCTCAGCACTGGGATCTGAAAACATAAGTGTTGATGCTGGGACCAAAGAGATTTCAGATACCACTGTATCTTTCTCATGAGGAGTCGTATCAGGGGTTTCATGAGAATCATAGATGCCATGAGACACAAGATCCTGAGATATTCCCTCACAGTGACTGAAGTCTGAATGAAAAACCATAGCAACAGATCTAAATAAAGACCTATTTTTTCCTGTGGAAGGATCATTCTTTGAAGTGAGGTTTCTAGTTGACATCACAGGAAGACAGTCCTGTCTGAGGGAATCAAGAAAGACTTTTGAATGTTCTCTTGGAATCCCAGCTTGTGCAAGTGATCTCTCACCCAAAACAGACACATTTCAGACACTGAAAAAAGCCTGTAAAGATAAGCATGTCATCTGAAGATTTAAAAAATGTGGATATGGATAACTGTAGCCTGCAATGAGCTATAACTGGAGCTAGACACTTTGTGAGCACTCTTGGTGCAGTGGATAGCACAAAGGGTAAAGTAGCGAACTGATAATGCAATCCAGACACAAAAAACCTTAAGAAACATCTAAAGTCTGGATGACTTGTTTGACTGTCCTTGTTTTTCAGACATTTGAGACTTCTTTTTGGAACCCTCTTGCCACTTCTTTTTAGACATCTGTTTACCTGAATTCTGTTGAAACTGTTTATTCTTTTATTTATTTATTTATTTTTTGCTAAAATTGTATGAGAATAAAGAAAATCCCTTGGAGAATTTGGAAAAAGGAAAACTGAGTTCCCTGGATCAGCTTGCAATTTTTCATCGCAGCTTTTGATCACTAAAGGGGACAAACACTAAACCTCTATCCAAGGAAGAATTTAAAATCTCATGTTTTACATCATTTGAGAGGTGCCGAGAATACAGCGAAGCATACCTCCTTAAAAGAGTACCAGTGGCCATAGCTCTAGAAGAAGTATCAATAGAGTTATGCACACACTGCAACAATGAGTACTGACCTGTGCAATAGAAAAAACTAAGTTATTTAAAGCTGATTTTCCTTCACAAGACGGAACGGTAGATAAATCATTCCTTATACTTTTACAATTTGTCAAAACAAACTTTTAACATATGAGCCTAACAATTTAAAATTCTGAAAATCAAAATTGCAGAAGTATATACTTTCCCCCATTCCTATCAATAATTTTCCCATTATTATTAGAGTAGGATAGGAATTAAATAAATGCTTAGCAGCAGTGGAGTCAACTAAGGCTGTAACTGCTGGGTCAGATTTGGGAATAGAGTTTGCAAATTAAAAGACTGAGCAACTTTATACATCCTATCGGCCTTTTTAGGGAAAAGTGGCTTTCAAATAGGAAAATTGCAGGCAGTAAGACACGCATTCTGTAAAGCAGACAGAAATAGGAAAATTGCAGGCAGTAAGACACGCATTCTGTAAAGCAGACAGAACAGGAGGAATGGGAGTAGGTTCTGGAAAATCCTTCTGTAACAACTCGTATTTTCTGAGGAACTGAGAAACCTCAGCATTCTCCCACTGAAAACAATGGGACATTCTAGCAATAGCTAAGAGAAAGAGAAACTCTCACAGCGAGAATCAGAAACTGAGCTCTCCTTTGAGTCTGAATCGGAAATCTGAGGACAACAATCAGAATCTTTCCCTGCATCTTCCTGTTCAAACTTTATAACCTTTATATCCTTTATAATCATGACTATCACACAATTAAGTCTAGTCTATCTTCTCATAATTCTTTATAACTCCAGGAGTTATCACTCTAGCAATATCCCTAAACTTAGTAGCACAACACTATATTATGCACTCTCTTATACAGACACCACACATTATAATAATATCTGCCCACAAGAACTATATAACAGACCAATTCAAAACTAATCCATATGCTCTCAGTCCTACTCCAAAAAAAACACAATACTTTCTCACACTCATCACCAAACTCCAACATCTGTATCATCATTTTAACACCAGGCTCACCATAAGTGGGGAAATGTCAGAACATAACACCCCCACTATCTTCATCCCTGGGCAAATCAACAACAGCAGCAAAACCAACCATCTTTTAATGCTAAATAGTAATATTAGAAGTATCAAAAATAAAATACCTGAACTCCAGGCTACAATAGCACACTACTCCCCAGACATAGTTGCTTTAACAGAAACCTGGCTAAATAAAAAACATAGCTAACTCAGAAGTTCTCCCTACCGGCTATAATATCATTAGAGAAGACAGACCACTTCGTAAAGGGGGTGGAACTGCCTTACTGTACAAGTCCAACTTAATTGTACGTCAATTACCAAACTCCTACCCCTCCCCCAATAATTGGGGCATACTTATCTCACAGCTTCAACTTCACCCTAAAAAGGTCATCACCACAATTGTGATCTATATTCCACCTGGTAATACACCTGCTAGCCTTGAAGACTTCTTATCCTGGTGTTCTTCCACATATTCACAAGAAACTCTTATTCTGGGGGATTTCAGCCTAGACTGGTTCACCTGTATATCAGAACTACCAAGTAATCTAATAAATCTCCATGGCTACCAGCAGCTAGTCCAAATTCCAACTAGATGTGATAAAAAATCTAAAAGGGAATCTATCCTTGACTGGATCCTAACTAACAACCCCACATTGTACCCCCACACAGGCAGCCTCCCAGACACCTTAAGTGACCACAAAATAATATACCTTATACGTAGTAGAACAAGCATATGCAAAACCACTACCTATAAATCCACTAGAAACACACAAAAATGATCTCCTGAGGTCCTTAATACTTTACTCTGCAACTGTGACTGGACCCCCCCCCCAAAAAAAAAACTCCCACTTGACCAGGCTGTAGCATATCTCAACAAAACATTTCTACAACACCTAGACACTGTTGCTCCATTGTGCAAAATCAAGGTTAGAACCTCTACAAACCCCTGGCTCAGTAAAGATACCAAGCAAATCCTCAAGTCCAGAGACACTGCCTGGCTTTACTATAAAAAAATCAAAGAAACACAAAGCCTAACTAAGTACCAAGAACTGCGCAACCATGCAAAAAATGCATTAGGGTGGAAAAAAAACCTATTACACGACCTTACAAACTAAATACCAACACAACCCCCCAAAATTTTGGAAAAATGTAAACCAGCTACTAAAATCCACCCAAAAGGCTACCCCCAAACCAACCACCCCTGACACTAAAGTTCCCTTCGAAACACAATTCAACTCCCACTTTGTGAACTCAATTCTATCCTTAGTATCACAGTACAGTTCCTACCTCACTATCCCTCCCCCCAACACAAATAACACTAATACAAGCTTTACCCTCAAAACAGTTTCCACCACTTCAATCAAAAGTATGCTGTCCAAACTAAAAACCTCATCAAAAGCAGCCGACCTACTCTCCAGCTATTTCTTGAAACTCACAGCAGATGCTATTGCTGTCCCAATCTCCACTCTCATAAACAGATCAATTGTTGAAAACTATATGCCCAAACTCTGGAAAATATGCTATGTTACACCCATACATAAAGGCGGGACCTCCACTGAACTTAATAACTACAGACCCATTGCTGTACTCTCCCCTCTGGCCAAAATCCTACAAAAATGCATTCATACCCAGGTGCTAAAATATCTCCTAGACAGCAACATCCTGTCACCTATTCAGCATGGTTTCAGACCTGCCCATAGTACCACTACAGCCCTCCTCTGCTTCACAGACACAGTAAACCGTCTCAAAAACGAAGGCCTGCAAGTGTTGACTCTTTTTTTGGATATGTCCAAAGCATTTGACACAGTCTCGCACCAAATCTTGCTAAACAAACTAAACCAATATCACCTATCAAATTCCACTCTTACCTGGTTTCTAAGCTACTTAACTGACAGGTACCAAGCTGTGAAATGGGAAAATTCTCTCTCTCCTCAGCTGCCCATAACTATAGGAGTCCCACAGGGTTCTATCTTAGGACCACTACTATTCACAATCTTCACAAATGACCTCCTTACCTCCACATAGCAAGCATCTATCATTCAGTATGCAGATGATACTACCTAAATCTGTGCTGCACAAAACATTCCCACCCTCCTGCAAACAACTCAACTAGCATTCTCTGACGTTGAAAACTACCTTACCAAAGCCCAACTTATCCTCAATCCAAAGAAAACTCAGCTTATGATTATAATCACTTCTAACAAAAACACTGATAGCAGTCAATTCACCATCTACTCCACAAATGCTACTCCAATCGCTCCAGTGGCACAGGCTAAGCTATTGGGAATAACCATAGACTCCCACCTAAAATTTGATAGTCATCTCAACTTAACCATTAAAAAAGTACATGCCAAACTGGGATCACTCTACCGTATCAAACCATTTCTTACCAACAACACAAGATTAGCCATTGCTCGCTCCCAACTTCTATCTACCCTACTTTATGCATCTCACATTCTGAATAATCTCAACAAAACTGAACTAAGCAAAATGGAAGCCTGCTATAACAGAATTGCCTACTTTGCTGCAAATTGCTCATATAGAACTCATCACTGTACTGCTTTGAGACAGCTCCATTGGCTTGAACTGCCCAACCTCCTAACTACAATCAGCTCTTCCTCTGTCACTCTATCTATTACCTCCCCAATAAGTGTCCTGCCCTCAAATACCTAGTACAACATCACTCAGCCAAAATGCCTCTTAGATCATCAAGCAAACTACTACTAGAAGTCACCAGCAGCTACAATAGCTTTGGAGACACACTATACAGTAGTTCAGTGGCTAGAAAATGGAGCTCTCTCCCAACTAGCATACAAAACACATCATCCAAAACCTCCTTTAAAATCCTTATTAGGCAACATCTCAAGGAAAGTTGGCAGTGCCATGATTGCTCCCCAGGCTAGTGAAAGCGGATAAGGTACACATACAAAACCTAGAGTACTTGATAATAGTTTTTATTCTTACTCACAAACACTGGCTAATCTACAATGTATGTACTGTACCTGTGTACTATGTATGTATTCTACCTATGTTCCAAATTTCAGCTGTACACCACAAATCTATTAATTACCTTTATTTTTAAATTAAGATTTTCTTGTTTGTTCTCTCCACTGTAACTGTTGATGTGCTGCATACCACTGTAAAAACATGTCTTTTGTAATTTGTGTGTATACTGATCATGTCTAAATATCTAAATGTATCTGTAATTTTTCTATGTGGAGCTTTTCTCCCCAAGCCTCTGCTGAAAAAGGGCCTTTTTGGCTCAGTCAGACACCCCCGGTTAACAAATGTAAAATAAAATAAATAAAATAATATAAATAAACTCAGAATCTTGAATCTCTTCAGGAAAAGAGGCATCCCTTTTTCTTTTACTAGAAACTACTTTACAAGAATGATGAATTGCATGAAGTAAACCCTGAGTCAGTCCCAGTAAACGACAATTATCCAAAGAAATTTGAGGAGGGGTAGATACAGGCTTGATTTTTCAATTTCTTCTTGACAGGAAAAATGGGGCCACCTGAGTTACTTATGACAGCTTCTGTTTCCCCAGAGACGAGCACAGCATTCTGACACATCACAGAAACCTTTCCTGTTTCATCTCCCAGGACTGACAAGAGTGGTTCTCCCTTGCCCATTGAGGGGATTACAACAGCCACAGATGTTGCGGCTAAGCCCCAGTCCATTTAGTTGCTACACCAGAGGGATCTAGAGTAAAAGATGAGTGGTCTGAGGTACAACACATGACCACGTCATTCAAAAACTGGTCAACATGAGCCATCCTCATCTGCAGGCCTGTGGGAGTTGTGGATTGCCTATCCCAATGATAATCAAAGTATATGTGGCCTTACATGTATTAGCTACTGAGACCATTTAGTGACCAAATGGGAACACAGATGGAATGTCTCAGGCATCTGTCTTGAGAACACCCACGAGTGCAATACCATACTTTAGCATGTGGGGAGGATATGCTATTTCCATGTATCACAAAGGAGAGACCAAACACCATGTGGGAATTCTATTCTATTCTATTTTACTGAACTTGACAGAAGGTATGTGAACCAGTAACAGTATCCCTCCAATAATTGCCAGGTGGTATGTAATATACAAGTTATCATCTATAGTGTGTCAGCAGGTCACTCTGGCAGTTATCTTGACTCCCACATAAGGCACTCCTGCATCCTTTACCAATGGTTTGTGAGGGATGACTTCATCAGGGACTTCTTATTGGTGATGCCAGATATGTCCTGGAGACCTGGCTGAGGACACCTATCAGAAATCAACAGAATGAAACAGACCAGAGTTACAACTATGCCCTATAACAAACTAGGGTCATCGTGGAGAATGTGTTTAAGCTGCTGAAGGCATGCTTTCTCTGTATGAATGTATTTGGTGGTGCCCTGTAGTATAAGCCTGGCATGTGTATGAAAATATTTTCAGTATGTTTAATGTTAAATAATATCATACTTATGAGGCAGTTACATGAGGAGTCCCCAGCTCACCAAGAAGTGGAGGCTGAGCCAGATGAGGAGCTGTTGCAAGAGCCAGCAGTAGGGTATAAGCATGCTAGATAGAGGTGAGTGCTGTATGCTGTCTCACTAGTAATATAACAGTGGTTTGTACACAGCTTCGACCCATAGTGAATCATATAAACTACAGTAAAAGTGATGCATGCAAACCCAAGAGCAGATTGTCCTTACCCCTGCATAGGCTGGCCAGACTGTGTATCACTCATAAGTAACCCGGGTAACTATGTACAATAAGCAGGGCACAGTTATCATCGTTTGTACAGGCAGGGCAAGGAACACAAGTGAGCAATGTCTTTCACTGGGAAATATGTGAGTGCTGAGAGCAATAAGAAGTTAGATTGCATTAGTGTATAGGGGCTGTGGGGGGAAAAAGGCTCTGTGAGGGACCAGTGTCACTGGTCACATGAATGCCTGAATGTGTGATATACTGGAGCTGTAGTGATGTGTGTTCATGACTGCTGGGACACAACTCCAACAGCTGTTGCAGCACTGTGGCATGATTCACTGGACAGGTCCAGGGAATACATGGTGGAGGAATGGGTATCCTGTGCCTGTAACTGGCCTTGAGAACCCCCTGTACCAGGAGTTGCATGTATTGCACCAATGCCCTGGTTAGATGGTGGGTTGTTGCAGCACTGTCAATGGCATCCATTACCAGATGTGCCTCTGCCACTATTACCATGATCCCGGGGACATACTCTTCTTGTTGTAGTCACCTCCACAACAGATGCAGCCATGGAAGTGCTAGCTCTGCATGACCACGATCTAGGCTGTATACAACCACAATACCCACCATTTGTGGACATATTGGTAGAACAACTTCATGGAATGCTCCTGACACACAGCTTGTGAACATGACAGGACATGACATATGCTAGTGTGTGATTCAGTCTAAGTAGCTTATGAACATGAGAGAACATGACATGTGCTAGTGTGTGATTCAGTCTAGTAAAACTATCACACACACATATGGGACATGCACTCCCAGAGGTCATCACACACACTGCATTAGCCATAATAACTCTGAAATGGCCATGATGGCACTGTCCTATACCAACATGATGGTCTTGCATATAAATTGGGATGCAGCCATTGACACAGCCACTTCAAGAGGAGAACAGTACCCATGTCTTCAATTACAACTAGTACTCATCCCCACATATGTACCCTTTGCTGTATGGAGTTTGTTGCATATATTGACAATTGGTCTGTAGGGGCTATTACATTTCACTGAATGCAAGTGTTCACAGGAACCTTTCCTCCTTGCGTGGTATGTGTCTCCTAGGTGCCCACAGGCATATAAGTTGTGTCCATTTGTCTGTATG
The DNA here is from genome assembly GCF_019279795.1 of Protopterus annectens. NCBI lineage: Eukaryota > Metazoa > Chordata > Ceratodontiformes > Protopteridae > Protopterus > Protopterus annectens. The sequence continues at coordinate 352,237,592 of NC_056735.1, read as the reverse complement.
GGGGATCCAGTGGTCACATTCCCTGTGTCCAGCACACACACACACACGCACACGTGCACACACACACACACACACACACACACACACACACACACACACACACACACACACACACACACACACACACACACAAAAGCACTCTACCCTGACCATGTCAGCTCATCTCCACCATCACCTTCCTCAGAGGTTGATGATCCTCCAACATCAGATGACTGCAGTTCCACAGTGGTGGTGCTGGATGCAGAATCACCTGTGAATACAGCTTCACACAACACCCTGTGCAAGTATAATCCATAACCTGACACATGCATTAAATTCAGGTGTACTAGTATTAGTTTTTGCAAGCCAAACATTGAAATACTATACCTCGTGCAGGTGGTTATGCAGTTGAATCCCTAATATTCTTCTATTATCTAAGGCATACAACTTTATTAAGTTGGCCTGTGAATAGTGTGGTCAGGAAAAGTAAGGATATTGTTATAAAGGTACACTGTTACATACCTGAGGCATCTCCTATGGATGCTTTTGGGGCACAATGAAGTTCTACTCCAATATCCAACACAAGACTGTGAGATAATGATGATGGGGTCTGAATGGAGTGATGATGAAATCAGCAAGAAAAGGAGAATTGTATTGCTGGAACAAAATTCATCCTCAAGTCCTGGTAAGTACCCTTATGTGGTGGACCATGTTTTCACAAATTCTCACCAAGACAACATTGATATGTAGACTGTATTTTATATAGCATATATCATGGAGAATGGTAGGTTAAATAATAAAGAAATACAGCTAGGGGCACAGATCTCGGGATAAAACAGTGCCCATTCTTGGTGTATGCACTGGTGCCAGAAATGGAAAAAAGGCAGCATAGACTTGCCAAGACATGGAAACACTCCTATAACAGAGTTAGGCCAAGCTCAGGGGAGGATGACCCCCATGGGGTAGAAGAAAGTAGTAGCCCACAAAAACTGACAAGCAAAAAAGATCAACAAAGATGACAAAGTGGACTACTGAGGATAAGTAAGAAATTATGCATTGTTAGTGTTGCACAAGAACCTCAGAACTTCCAGATATAAGATATTCAGAAAGACCAAGAGAGAAATTAAAAGAAAGGAAGAAAGGAAATACTTGCACATGAATAACTGTCAAAAGCTTCAAATAAAGACAACAGAGTCTTGAAAAACATTACATGACAAAGAAACTTTGGGACATCTGGAAAATGAAGTGACAGAAGAAGTGCAGGTATATAAAGAACAAAACCTAGAGATGTTTGAAAGGTATAAAAAGAAATATGGTCATGGGAAAGAAAAACAGATCTGGTATGGTTAAAAGAAGAAAGACAAATTAATCAATAAAAAAGCAGTTTCAAATATACTGACAACTCCAGATTAATGTGTTCTGGTAGTAATTCAACAACAGCTTACCCTAGAGTCATTTTCATCATTTAAAAGCTGACTCAATAACTCTCAGCTTCTACTCAATCCAAAAAAAAACATACTGTTGCTATTCCTTCAAAAGCCCTTACACACAAAATTTCTCAATAAAAACATTTGATAACACCCCTATAGAAGTCACCCCCTATACCAGGCTACTAGGCATGACAATTGATTATAACCTGAAATTTGACTTACATGTACAACAGGCTATCAAAAAAAAATCACCAAAAATTAGCAACACTCTGCAAAACAAAAAACTACTTATCTGATTCATTCAGGAAACTCCTGGCCTCTACACTTCCACTCCCCAATTTACTAAACGGTTTCCCAGTAATGCTTAACCTTCAAACTTCCATCCAAAATTAACTAAACCAGTGCTAAAATAAAATAGCAAAATTTGCCACTAACTCATCAAATAAAAAACATCACTGCTTAGTCCTAAAACAGCTTGTTTGGCTTGAATTACCCAAGAAACTCACTTGCACACAACTTCTCCTGGTCTACAAATGAATATACAAACCAGAGTATAGTAAAGCCTTACTAGACTTATTGCACACATATGCCCCTATTAGGCCACTTTGATCTGAAAACAAAATGCTCCTCACTACCTGCAAACTACACCTGTTAGCAAGAATGTGTCTGTATTCCAGTTATGTAGCCCACTCCAAGAACTCCATCCCCTTATCCATTAAACATGCTAGAAACCTTTCCAATTCCAAGACCAGTCTAGAAAAATATCTATCTGACACCTGAAACTGTACATGTACAACCATCAAAACAGATGCATGACAACCTAGTCACTATAACTATGTCTTTCTCTCTCTAAATTCACTAACACTTCCATATCTTAGCAAGTAGTAATGCCCTAACATCAAAAGAAGCTCTTGTTTAATGATGCCATCCTACTAATGTATGCTCTCAGCTAACACTCACTACTATTTATTTCCTCTCGTGTCTTTTCATAACATTCTTATCTTTCTAATAATAATCAACCCTCTCTCCATGTCCTTAATTTTCCCTCCTGCTCATTACTTCTCATCTCATTCTATTCCTCTGTCTATTTTGACAACATGATACCTAATTATTTCTCACCTCCATATAATATTAGAAATATAGTCAATATTTTGAATAATGATCTATTAGTTTACTTGACATAGGGTATCTACTTCTGTAATGTGGCTTGCTACTTGCAGTACATATTGCATTCTTGATCACAATTTATCCCAGCAATATTTCTGTAAATGTATTTCAATCTGTTTGTATTTTTATCTGTTGTAGGGATTTTATCCCCTTGTATATAGTTAGCAGATACTGTAAATGTTTTTATGTGCATTTTTGAGGAGCCTATCCCCCAGCCCATTGTAAAATATTTACTCTGTTGAGGGCCTTTTCTCCCCTTGTATATAATTACCCGTCAGTTACTGTTTAAATGTTTTTGAATCTGTTGTGGAGCTTTTCTCCCTGGCCTTCCACTGAAAATGGGCTATTGGCTCAGTTGGATGTTCCCATTTATCAAAGGACAAAACAAATAACTAAATAAATAAATAAAAACATTAAGTAGCAGCAGGTAGAACAGGAGACACTGTAAGAAGATTTGCCATATGGTGATGCTCTGGTGCCTTCTGTATGAGACCAGTGTGAAAGTCCAGTTGAAGCTGCCCAGCCAAGGAAAGAGCAGGAAACAGAGGAATCTCTGACACAGGTCATGCTGCAGAGTGGTAGGCTAAAGCATTTCCATATGAAGGAGCAGCAGGTGAAACAGGATGCATCTGAAGAGGATATGTCAAAGAAAGATGTTCTGGAACTTTCTGTGGAATACTCACAGGGAAGAGAGAGCAGAGATCTTCTCAGTCTAGAAGAAAATGATTTAAGGGAAGATCTTCTTAATTTAATACACATGGATAAACATTAAGATAGGTGACAGAAATAGATTACAGAAAATAAGTAAGACTTAAAATAGAAGATGGGTAAAATAGATGAATACAGTACAACAGTATGAAGAGCAATTCATGTGATATAACAGAAATAAATAGAATATATTACTGTGCAGCTAAAATAATAAGGGATATAAAGTGTTACCACACAAATGTACAATAACAGAGGAAAGAAGGAAGCAAGTAGAATGCCACCATGGAAGCACTGAACAGAGAAAACTATAAAGCAATTAAGACAAGAAGTATCACCGTTCAAAGAATATAGTAAAGGGAACGGATCATCAAAAATACTTAGAAAGATCGATGTTATAAAAGCAGCGCACAGTATTAAAACAGACCAGGGTTTATCATACACTGTTGCCAATAATAAACTAAAGATATCGCCACAGGCAGAAAAACTCAGAAGATATGTAGATAGTGTCTATATTAGAACATCGAAGTTTCAAAACTTCGAATGTTTTAATATCGAACCCTATTCAGTGAAAGCTGAAAACACTGAACATACAGAACAGCAAATTTTTTCCTAGGGAAAAAATTTGATGTTCCAAAACACATTCACACAACACAAGCACACCAAACAAACAGCAATCCACACACATACACCTAAAATCTTACACCTAACCCTACACTAAACTATACACACACCACTAACTATCCACTTACCTTAACCCAAACCCTAACCCTAAGGTCCGTCACTATCGCACCCTCACCTCACTCGCGCCCTAACCCTAACTCACCTAAACCGCCCTAACCCTCACGTCCACACAATCGCACACATACCTAACCTGTGCCCTAACCCTAACTCACCTAAGCCACCCTAACCCTCATGTCCACACAATCGCACACATACCTAACCCGCACCCTAACCCTAACTAATCTAACCCGCACTCAATCGCACACTTACCTGAACCCGACCCATAACTTTCTACCACAGCACTGAAAATACCAAAGCAACAGAAACGGACAACCGAATTCTTTCCCTAGGAAAAAATTTGGTTTTCTGTTGCTTCAATATTTTTAGCTTTCGCTGAATAGGGTTCGATATTAGAACATTCAAAGTTTTGAAACTTCGATGTTCTAATATAGACCCTGTAGATAAATATAAAGGAATAGTATAAAATAAGCAATTCATTGATCGCTCAAGAAAGATTTATAGAGAACAGGAAAACCAAGCAAAAGGAATGCAAACACCACTAAAAAAGAAGTCGACACATTTTGAGAAATATTTATGAAGACCCTATTCAGCATAACAAAGATGCAGAATGAATAGAAGAATTAAAAGAAAAAGTAATGAGTTCTAAAGTAGCAAACATGATATGGGATGAAATTATGGGGCAGAGAAATTGATAAAAATTTAAGAAAAGAAAAAGCTACTAAATGAAAAACCCTAGGACTAGATGTAGTATCTAATTTCTGGCTACAGGTATTAAACTAAGATTTAGCACTGAGTAAGAATTATTTATATGTGTGTCCTGAACAGACACTAATCTGGTTAAAGAAAGGAAATGCTATACTCCTCCTTAAGAGTGACTCTCCAAACCATCTTGAAAACTATAGACCAATAACTTGTCTCCTGACAATATACATATTATGCACTGGAACTGAAGCAGAGAATTTAGGAAAAAAAAGTCAATCATGGCAATAAAAGAAAGGGGATAACAAAAGAAAGCCATATGAAACAAAGAATCATTTGTTGCTAAACAACGCCATAACAAAGAATTGTGAAAAGGAAGAATCTAAGTATGGTAGAGATAGATTCAAAAGAAGCATTTGACAGTATCCCACATTCATGGATAAAGGACTGCTTACAGATGTATAAGATACGTATTACATTGAACGATTACATTACAGTGACCATGAAACCACTTTACAGCTGAGCCATGACAAAGGGCAAATTACTATCCCAGGTATAAAAATCTAAAGAGGGATATTCCAGGGTGATTCTCCGTCACCACTGTTGTTTTGCCTTGCCATTAACTCATTAAGCTCTTTACTTAATAGATTAGGCTATGGTTACAATTCAGCTCCCAGAAACCATCTTTGTTTAAAGACCTCATTTATTTTTCGTGACGACTTAAAACTGTATAGTTCTTCAGATGAGGAGTTGAAAGCACAACTACAAATGGTTAAAACTTTCTCAGATAATACAAGAATGCCATTTGTTCTAGATAGATGAGCAAAAGCAACACTTAAAACAAGAAAGATGCGGCTCCAAGAAAATATCTAGGACAGGAATGTGATATAAAGGAACTTGAGCAGGTGGGAGTGTATAACTATTTGGGAATAGGTGAAGGGTCAGCAAAAACATGAACAAATGAGAATAAAACTTAGTAAAGAATATTTCAGAACACTAAAACTCATATTGAAAACTGCCTTGACCTCTAGGGATAAAGTCAAAGCTATTAACCCATTTACACTTCCTGTTCCAACTTACATTTTCCAAGCTATAAACCAGCATGCTCTTCCTGTTCTTAATTTACAGTTTTGGGGTGATTGACTGGACCCAAAAATATTGGCTCAGTTAGACAAGAAAACAAGAAAAATTATTTATGGTTATTAAATACCACACTTCTCAACTGTCCAGATTTTCATAGAATGTCCAGATTATTGCCTCGTTTTTTTTGGTCTCTTCCTCATAGAATTTGTGGTTTTCTGGCAAGTCACTGAGGACTGAAGTCACTAAATAATGACATACATTTGAGTTTGAGACATCATACCATTCAGAAAATGCATACTAACACAAATACTGTTGTTCTAGCAGCATTCTAAGTTTATAAGAGTAATATTTAAAATATGTCACTATTTTGGGCCTTTGCCCCCTGTTATTTTTAGGATTTGTCCAGATTTCTTGCTCTAATAAGTTGAGAGATATGAATATTATGCAAAAATCAGTGTGTACCAAGAGTGTATATTCCATGCTGTGAAGGAGGGTATTGGCCTCCTCAAAGTTGATTACATGTATAGCGATACATATCTGCTGATGTCATTAGATCCAAACATGGTGAAAGTTTCAAAACATGAGGAAAAGAAGCTAAGATGGCATCCTTGCTTAGTTTAGCAGAAGCATTTCAGTGTAAAGTGGGAATGGGAATCAAACCAGAAGTAGACAAAAATCAGACAACTACTGAATGTGGCAAAAAACAAAAAAAGAAGAATTTAAGGAAACGGATCAGAAGAAAAAAATGGAAGATTCACAAATATAGTGGCAAGTACAGAGATCTCCTGGAACTTCCTCATGTTGATCAAGATTTGACACGTGAATGGTTAAGGAGAGATGAATTGAAACCAAAAGATGAAAGGTTAATAATGACAGCCTGGGATACTGGACTACATACACATTGGTTTACAAAATCCATTGAAAATATGGGAGAAACAGACAAATGCAGGTTCTGTAAAAAAGACCTGGAAGCAATTGCACATCTTGTTGCTAATATGATATGATACACTGATGGCAGAGGGCCTATATACTGAAAGGTACAATAACGTGGCAAGACCGTCGCATTGGGGATTGTACAAATGGTACGAAACAGAAGTAGCTGAGAAGCACTGCTAATATGAACCACAAAGCATTACAGAGAATGATGAAGTTTATATCACATGAGATCACCCATTACCAACAGGTCAAAAAATAGATGCGAGAAAACCAGATACAGTAGTCCATGAAAAAAAGACAAAGGTAACATTGATCATTGAAATTGCTACACCCCGTGATTAAAGTGTCTTACGTACAGAGAGATGCAAAGTCATAAAATACCAGGATTTGCAGGCAGAAAACAACAGCAATGTGGAAAAAAGATGCACAGAAAGTTCCAACAATAGTTAGAGCAACAGGTCTAATAAAAAAAATACAGTGTTAGATATGCTACCAATAATGTAACTCCATATGAATTATTGAATGAATACATTTTGGGCATATTGCGGGTGCTGAGAAGAGTACTTTTAGTAACATCAAAGACTGAAGCAATACTTATTTCATGAACTTTAATTGCTCCCTGACTCAGGAATGGAGTGCATTCCCATCATTGTATTAGAAACCCAAAGAACTCAGAGAAATTAAATTGAGATAGTGAAGATATGTCACTGCCTCACATAGAGACCAGAAACTCCTCCATCTCTGTCAAAGATGGCCCATTCCCACCAAACTTCCTTCCTGTGCTAGATGGACAGCTTTTTTATCTGTAGCACATGTGGCAGACTATTTAATAAGTACACTCATATTCAGGCAAAACTTTACCACACTGTATTCCTCCTTGTCTATATACAATTATGGTTGTATATTCTTATATATTAAATCAAAATGTTTATACAATGTCAGACCTGTAACACTGCTGACATTTCCTCCACACCCCAAAAACCTAAGAGTACCAGTTACCACTCTGACATAAGTGGTCCTTTCATCGTTAAAATGCTTGCACGTGTGCTATACTTATAAGCAATACACCAGGAAAATTGTGTGCCACCAAACTCTATTACAAGACAGGTCTGAATTTCTTAACATGTGTTCTGAATAACTGCTGCTGGGTATGGTTCCCATTAAACTTCATTTTCCTACAGCCCAACAGTGTCTTGGCTACTCTCCCTCCCCTATTCAAGGTCACATAAAACTACTGCTTAAGTGAACCAACGGATAATGTAGATATACTTGTAAGAGTGAAGCTGAAAAAGCTGCACTTGCCTAATACAAGCTGTGATCCAGTGTCTGTAAATAATCATATCATAGCAGCACCTGTAGCAGTGTTTGACCTCGCAGCTCTACAAAGTCATCTGTTGCACAAAAAGGCTCACTGCTCTACTCTTATGCTTATATTACACAAATCTGGGTCTCTCGCAGTGAGTTAGTGCTTGCTTCCAGAATGTATCTGAACTGCTCAGTCGGTGCATCACACCAATAGGTACAAATTAGTGGCCCATTTAATGTAGTGTTGTGCATATATATGCCTGTACACCTATGAGGTGTACTGAGCATGCTCAGGAGTGTGGTAAGTAAACAGGTTTCCATGCACCTTCAAGACTCAGCCTATGAAGGCTGGAGTCACCTCAGAGCACCAATCATACTTCTGTGGGAGTATATACCATATATAACAACAAAGGCTGATATGTTTAACACCTCAGCTGCTACGCTTCATAAGGGCAATGTTGGTGCATTTCAGTCAGAGTTTGATAATGGTCAAATGTGGCCCTAGGCATGGCAATGGTCTGGGCCCCCATCAGCCTTACTAATATCCCATTACTTGGCTGTCTCTCCCCAATTACTAAAAAGCACTGTTTAAATCTGTCAGTATGCACACTTGTCTGTTCTTTATTCATATAATGATCATAGAGATTTGGACTTATTTTAAAACTTTTATTAAAAATTCTGCAGAAAAATATTGAATGCTATTTGATGAAAAAAAGCACTGGCATTGAAAACAGAGTTAGCATGAGCTTCTCTTCCTTTGAGACTCACATTTATTGAAAATGCATCTTGCTAGCCATTAAACTACAAGAGACATGCTGGGATTCATAGTCAAAATACATATGGTGAAGCACTAATTAGCAGCTATCTGAAGAGTGAAGACAAATGTGTAATGCATTTGCTAACAGCTTCGGCCAACCCACTGCACACAAGTGTCGCTCTTCAGGGGAACCCAGGAGCACTATCTGGTGAAGTGACGTTTTCAGACTCATATACTAAAGAAATAAAGGCTGAGGGAATCAAAACCTGCACTAAAGGAAGCAACATATTAACAGATTGTTAACAGTGTAGCCTTACTCATCTGCACTAAGTACCAGACAAACTCTTGTAGCCCTATGCATTTCATACCCATGTGCCTGCAAAAAACAAACTAAAAAAAACAAACAAAAAAAAATTAAACATGCATTCACTGTTAATATGTTAACATTAAACTCATAGACTTCATGCTGCCCAGCTTATTCACAGCCATATAATAAATACACTGCTAACAGTCAGTGAACCAAGTAAACCAAGGATCATTCCAAAAGAACATGATTCATATGGCGATGTTTCTGTTTACTACAATCAGTTCCTTCCTCTACATCATAACTATTTTGAGATGCTGGAACTAAGTACTTATATGCAGGCACACAAACACACACACACACACACACACACACACACACACACACACACACACACACACACACACACACACACACACACACACACACACACACACACACTGTTAAATGAAGCACAGCACACATAAAATGGTAAAACTGCAACTGTTGCTTCAACAGTAAAAATGCTATGCACAATTCTAGCTGTCTTAAATGAAAACCTTTATTGCAAATTCAATTGCTTGCTGATAAATGATATCCCCCACCTGTAAATAAATGATGTCCCACTTATGAATTTTGAAAAAAATGGCACTTCCACTTCCTGTGCTTGTAAAATTTCATCAAGAACTTCTGGAGGAAGAAACTGCTCTTACATTTTGTGCTTTTCCACTTAAATGATGTCCCACCTATGGCATATGAAAGAGATGGCACTTCCACTTCCAGTACTTTTATAAATTCCACAGAAGTTCCAAGAGAAACAAATGTCACTTTTACTTCATGTTTTGCCACCTCCAAAGTGAAATTGCAAATGTCAAAGGCTGTCCCAAAAAACGTGCTTGTATACTTTGACTGTAAAGATCCAGGAAGCCTCACTCTCATTGGCTCTATATTTGATCCAATGAGAGAGAAGCTTCCACAAACTAGTGAAGCTGAGTGATGAGCAGCCAGCCAATAACTGTGCACAGAGTGGAATCATGTACTTAATTGTGAAAACAGTGCAGAGGTAATGTGGACGAGAGTTGACAACTTCCTCTCTCTTTTCCTTTTTTTTTTTTTTTGTAGCATTTATGGACCCCTACCCAGCCAACAATGGACCCTAGACAGCTGTCTAGATCACCTTGTACTGTGTCTGGCCCTGATTCCAGTATCTTCTCTACAACTAATTACACTGTTGAGTTGCTTTATTCTGCATGGCCCCTCTCACAATGGGAAATGGGCATGCCAGCTTGTCAGTGAGATGCCAGCCATTGTTCTATGGCTGGAGACCTGTAGAATGGTTATGGCTACTGTAGGCACTAATCATTACAGGTCATCCCAGTGGCATTCGTAAACTGGCAAGCAATGCAGGCACCACTACAGTAAACTAAACAAGCACCATCCAGACCTTCTGCTCTGATGGAATTAAGAGGTCAAGGACAGTGCTCTAGAGATGTAATATACATCTGCATTTTACTATCCTACAAACTCTTCAGAATGTCTGGAAATGACAATGTAAATTTCAACCTCCTTCATTTGCATTTGTATACTGCATTTACAAAATGCAGAAATTGTTTTATCCAGTAAGATGGCAGTGCCTTGTGTAGCAGCAGCCTCTCCGGTTCCAGTTGTGTGCTTTTTTGTGTTTATTTTGTATTTTCGTTGATTGGTGATGTGGTGGTCCATTTGGCCTAGTGGAGTGTGCAGCTATTTGTGGCAGTGGTGTCCGTAATGTCCATATTTTAAACTTTTATGTGTTTTTTTATTGGAACATGAACATATGAAAGTTGGGGCATTTGGTGAAGAGTTGGCTGGTATGGAACGCGGGAAACAAAAGTCATAATCTTGTCTGCCAGTACGATTTAAAGGGACCAGATTTGTTTGTTCTAACCAGACTGGATTTGGAAAGCTGCTTATGGGTCAGAGTATGGTCTGGTTACAGTGATGGTATGGATGGTGGAAACTGAGGAAGCACAACCCAACATGATGCTATGCAGGTAGGTTGATGCACGGCCAAAGCCATTCAAATGTACAACACAAGGTCAGCAGTATATGATCCAGAAGTCACCAAATAAGAATACTAAGTCTAATACATATAACTGGCTGAAAACAGCCCTTTATTAGTAAGACAGACCGGTTTCAGCAACCAATGCCTTCTTCAGTGTATAAACATTTCACACAAAATACAATCCATTTATAGACACACCCCACCTGAGAGACAAGTGGAAAATGCAACCAATGTGTGGTTAAAGAGAAAGAGCACAAAAAATATATATACACTGCTACAATGCCTAATAGTAAATGCAATCATGGCTTAACACAAAAAAAACTGAGGAAGCTCATACTGGTTGTTGCCATTGAGCCTGAAGGTAGCGGCACTTGTGAAGGTCTGTGGTGCTGGATGGAAGGTCAGAAGAAAGGACTGGGACTTGGATGTTGCTGGTGATGGAGGGGGAGATGGTGTTGGTGTTCAGGAGTGATTGCTGTAGTCCATGGAATCGTGCTCGGTTTTTGAAGCTTCTGTGCCTTTGGTTCATACACTGTTGCTGTATATGTGTTTTTTGTATTCTTTGTTGTGTTTTGTGTTTGTGCATGAGCTTGGAGAAATGTAATTTTGCTCAGCTGTATACTTGTGTATGGCTGAATGACAATAAAGTTACTTTTGACTTTTTTTTAACTTTTTTTTACTTGTTTTATTGTCATTACAAAATAATTAAGTCTGTCTTCCACAAATAGCTTTTTATCCAGGTACCACAACTTTGATAATATTTGCTGTTTCTCATAATAAGTCAAAACTTCAATCAAAATTTATCTCTGTATGCAGAACTTAACTTCACTCTCTAATAATGCCAATCAATTCACTTACACAATACAAAAGGAGTTTTTCTCAATTTCCTAAAGCAATTTTACTTTGCCATCATCCTGTTTATCACATAATGCATCATTCATTTTTACTTTGAAGCCCATACCCCATAAAACTTTTATTCCTTTTTTTTACTGTATCTTCTCAGTCAGTTGACATGCCATCTGTTTCACCTGCTTCACTACCTTATCTGCCTTAGCTTGAACCATACACATTGGCTTTCTGGCAAGTTCAATGGCTTTTAAGTGCTCATGCAAGCAATTCACCTAATGGGCACAGCCATTGTTAATCTATTTGTATTCATATTGAAAAAGACAGTCAAGTTTGACAGCTCATTTAATATGGTCTCCAAACTACTGATTACTTAAAAAGAATTAGTTAGAACACTTTTCTTAGTTCTTCATTAATGGAACACAGCATATCAAGGTGTTCCCATTCTGACTTGCAAAGCACTTCACCTTTATAATATTCTATTATGGTTGACCCATTTGTCTAAGTCTCTTCACTAATTTTGCATTGACTCCCTGCAATGCTCCTAGCTTATTCTCAGCCTGGTCATTTGTTCCTAGTTGTCAATAAGACTTTACTTCCTCCCCAGTGCAGCCAAGGATTCATTCTATATCACCTTCCAGCCATGGAAAAAATGAGCAACTTCCTTCCTCATTAAATCTTTACTTAACAATGATTTAAGTACAATAATAGAAGTGTGAAAGGAAAGCACTGTGCAAAAATATGCTTTCAACAACAAGCAATGGTGGTTAGTTATGTTATGCCTAATATGTAGATGTTAATCCAAAAACTGTTTAATAGGTTCATAGGATGATACCAGGCTATTGGCTCAGAGGTCCTTATAAGCCTAGCCAAGAATTTTGCCCATGTCCCCACAAAGTCAGCACCTGTTTTCCCTGTCCAGCAGGGACACAGGTGGGATCCCAGGGGTGTATTTTCTGTTTCCCATCCAGTTGTCCAGGTTCCTCTTAAAGAGGACTAGCGAGGTACTCTGCTTGACATGGAGAGAGTCTATTCCACAGGTGGGGGAGTCTTTGGGACTGGGACACAAATCTATCCCACCAAAAAGTTCTATAAATGTCACAGATCAGGCCTCGAGTGGAGTTTGTTTTATGGATATGCATCAACTCTATCAAGGCTGGGTCTGAGATGGCCTTGTATGTCAGACACAGGTCACCTCTGAGCGGTCTGTATGAGACTGAGTAGAGGGTCAGGACTTTTAGCCTATCTGTACAGGATAGGTGTTTGAGAACCTGGATTTTCCTGGTCAGGAGCCTCTGTGGACTCTCCAACTGCTGCATGTGCTTGCTTGGCAAGGTACATGCTGAAGGGGGCAATGTACTCGATAGTGGGTCTGATAAGGGAGGAGTACATGGATGTTATAACCTCCTTGTTCCTAGATAAAATAACCTTATTTATGAGGTGGGCCATGTAGAAAGCCTTCCGTACAAAGCAGGCAATGTGGTGGTCAAAAATGAGGTTGCTATCAACCTGGGTGCTCAAGTCCTTCATGACTGATTGCATGCTTAGTACATTGTTATTCATGTGATAATAAGTGGGGATGCCATTTTCCCCAAAGTGGATAATGATGCATTGCTTGGCATTCAGTTTGAGGCCATGCTTCTGGCACAAGTCATTAGTTTGGCTAAGGTCCTCTTGGAGGATGTTCACATCACCAGGGAAATTTAAGACAGCTCTCAACTTGCAGTCATCTGCAAACCTGGTCAGCCACAGACCACTGGTTTTGGCTTGCACCTCAGAAAAGTATATCCCAAACAGTAGAGGCCCCAAGACTGATCCTTGGGGTACACTGTTCATTACAGGTCTACTACTGGAGGTGGCTTCTCCTACTTTGACTGAGTAGATTCTATCATCGAGCCAGTTAACTACCCATCTGATAACATATGGGTTGATGCCTAGCTGGCAAAGTTTATCTTTTAAGCCCAAGTGGGGAATAGTGTCAAGGGCTTTGGCTAGGTCAAGGTAGGTGGTGTGCACTGTCTTCCCCTTGTTCATGGCTTTGGTGACTGTTTCAAAGAAGTTGACCAAGTTTAACAGGCATGATCTCCCTTTGACAAAACCAGGCTGTGTGGGGTCAAGTGTTTGGAGGTTGCCAATGTCCTTGTTTATAAGGTCCATGATAATGCATTCTGTGGCCTTGCAGATCAGGCTAGTTAGGCTGATGGGCCTATGATTGCCTGGGTCAGTGGACGCTCCACCTTTGTATAGAGGGATGACAGTGGCTGTCCTCCATTCAGCTGGGATGAAGCCAGTGCTCAGGCTTTGGTTAACTAGGATGTCTAATGGAGCTTAGAGCTCATGCCTGAGTTCACATAGGAAACAGTCAAGGATGTTATCGGGTCCCATGGGGACTGTATTTTTTGCCTTTGAAAGGGTGAAGGACCAGCTCCCTGGTGATGAGGGGAGGGGGGTAGATGCTGGGGATGTCCTGATTTACTGATGGGGGGGACAGGGGGGGTGATATTTTCACTGAACCTGTCTCCCAACAGGTTGGCTATACCTATGGCATTTGTGTATGTGGTGTTATTGACCACCAGTTCAGAGCAGATTTGGGTGTTACCTTTGAGACTGCGGACATATGTGAAGAAGGCCTTGTGATTGTCCTTAGTGGATGTGGCCAATTTGGACTTGAAGTTAGCCTTAGATGATTTCACCAGTGACCTTATTTGCTTAAGATAGCTACATATATACTGTCATATAATAAAACTTCAAATAGGGGATTTAGAAACTTTATGAGATAAGAGGAAATGTCAGTTTTTCTTCAGAACTTTTCAGATTTTAATATCCAGTTTTTCTTCCCATTTATTTCAAAATTACTGAAATAGTTTATCTCTTTGTGGCTATCTGGCCATCAATTTAATGAAATCAAGTGCTTTCTAAGAAGGTGGCCAATTCAAATTCCTAAGGCAAGCTATACTAGTTTTGTTTTTTCTGGTAAACTTTTAAAGAAATGCAGTAGGGAAGGGAAGAAAATAAATCAGGTATTGAGAAACCTAAACAAATGAGACAGAACTGTCAGTTTTATATTAAAAAGTTATATCCATACATGCCACCCATAATTAGGATACTTTTTGTGAAAACCATGCAGTCAGTTATAGACATTAAGTAGTCATAGACTGGAAGTGATAATGTGCTAGGCTAGCAAAACTACATTGCTCCGTTTGTTTCTGCTGTATTCTTAGTCTGTTCAGAAAGTACTAAGTTTTGGTACTGTATGGTTATAAATCAGAATAATAACAGACATTTCTTATAGATTATTATTTATGATTTGTTATTTAGAATGAATCAGTTCAAGCAGCGCTTTATTATCAAATCAAAACTTGCACGTAAATGACTATATATCGCAGCCCTTTTTAAAACAGATGTACATTTTTGCATTGCAGTGTTCTAGGATTTACTTTGAGGTTGTTTATATAGTGAATGTTTACAAGTTATACTCACAGCACATAATTTATTTCAATGTTGGTTACATGATCTTGAGATGTTATAACAGATATAACAATACTGAATGTTTAATTGTGATTACAGATTTGCATTTTTTAACTGGAAAGAACATGCAGTATGTGAGATGTGTTGTAATGACGTTTACATAGGTTTATTTAAATCCTTGCAGTGCACTCTGTTCAAGTTATAAATGCTTTGCCTATGATTTCATCTGGAATTATTTAATGAAATGAATAAATATAATTAGCATAGAATTACTGCAAATAGCTCAACACTCTGAAATAATTTTAGTTACTCTGTTTTCTAATTGTATCAGCAGTAACCACCCATGACATCATATTGGTATTGTGTTATATGGAGTTTATTACAATTATGTTCTGCTCTCAAAGTATATAAATGCCAAATATTAGAGAAAGAAATATGCAGTTGTGTAACAAAAAAGAAAATTATAAGGAGGTGTATGTACATACCCAATGATATATTGGAACAGATTTTGAAATATTAACAAGAAATAACCCTGCAGCATCCGAAGAGTTGCTTCATATGAAAATAAATGTTAGCTGCTGGTACAACCAAGATAGGTAAAGTGTTTAGATATTTTTTTAATGCATGATGAATAAGATTAATATGATTTCATTATTTTGCATACAGATGTTCTAACTGTATTCATTAAAAAAAGGCTCTGTTTCAGTACTTGGATGACTCCTTTTGCAAAAGGGCAGTTTGTTTTAAACACATGGATATGTTCTAAATTTGATATGTAATTTTATAATTTAATTTTGCACTACGATTATTATTTATGCCTCATTATGCTTTTTGTGGTGAGCATACTATACATTTTTGAATGAGCACCTGACCATCAATGATGATTAAAACAAGATATATGAGATATTATTAGGGCTAGCTGACATGTTGTCATCTACTGAAGAGTGAAAGGAAAGCCTTAGTCAACCATTTTTTATTGTCTTCGAGAAAAACCTCTTTACACATTATGCAGACTGTACATTCTTTAAAGGCCAGAACTTTGCCATAGCAAAAGCTAAAGACAAGCTAAAAGCATTGCATTCTTTACAGCAGATGTGTGCTGTTAGAATAAGTTAGTTCTACTTATAAAACTCCTGAGCAACATCATGAAATATTTATGCTGCAAGTACTTATTAGCATGACTGTGACATATAACTGCATCACAAGCACTATATAAATGATATAGCTTGTTTATATATGCAAAAGAAATCTGCAGAAATTAAGCTCATAAATTTCTGGTAACTAGCATGTCACAACTCATACTTTCCAAGGCTGTATAGCCAATCAATTGCTCCAGTCTTTTAGCCATATCACTTACTTACATTGAATTTTATACATTTTCAAATGGAGCGTTGTCATTTTTTTAGGTTCATAGATTCATAGATTACTTCTAGACTAACTCTCCTTGTGGGCCATTTTAAGCTTAGCTAATTACCCCATGTGAGAATGAAACCCTGCACCCTGTGTCTGTAAAGTAAACACGCTAACCATTATGACATCCTTCCACTTGAGATTTTGCAGTTTCTTTTTATTTACTTTCAGAATAATTGAAAAATTTCACTAAAGGAAACCTTAGAGTACAAGCCAAAGAATACATGAAAGTAAATTCCCACATCCCCCTTATCTTTCATCTCTTCCACTGCTTTTGTGTTCCGTGCTGATCAAATACAGGATATCTGTGACCACTAAGACCTGGATTGCAAGTAGTTATTAAAAATAAGTACATTCACTCTGTATAGTCTTTTAAAAGTGCAAGCAAGTACTTAGCTTTCACTTGTAAGTCAACAAATAAAGATCTCAAAATAAACCTTGTTCAAATGTTTGTTATGGGGCTAGGTATTAATGTATTTAAAATGTTTTTCCATTAATGTATGTGTGCTGAAAAAGCTTCTTTTTTTACCAATAATCCATGAGCGGGTGTGGACAAAGTTGGATTTACCCAAAGTTGGCATGTTTTGATCATGAGGATAAAACCCAAGTGATTAAACAAAGCCAACCATGAGTAAATCCTGCATTATCCACACTCAGGAGTGGATCACTGCTATTATACAATGACATTGTTTAAGAATATAATATCTTACATTTTCTAAATACTGTCATTGTATAAAAGAACACTAGTGCTCTTCCACTGGCTTATGTTAGTATGGGGCATCCAGGTTAGCTACTACTCATGCTCTATGTATGTTTCTGTTATGGAGACAGGACAGTACAAAAATATGAAGTAAAATCAGGGAAGTTCTGCAAAATCAGAGACAGTTGAGAGGTATGTATTTCTGTAAAATTTAAACAGTTTCAGAAATTTAAAACTGTACTGGTATTTCAGAAATGCATATGCCATCTGTCTCTCTGATTTTGCAGAATGTCTGTGACATTACCTCATCTTTTTTGCACTGTTCCCCATAAGATTTCTACATTTGCATACATGACTGAGTATTAACATGGAAATTATCAACAAGGACATAGAAGACATCCAGACACTGGATCCATCCCAGTTTGGCTTTGATAAAGGAATGTCATGCTTACTGAATCTGGTGAACTTCTTTGAAAAGGTCACTAAGGCAATGTATGATGGGAAAATAGTGCATACTGCCTACCTAGATCTGGCTAAAGCATTTGATACAATTCCCCACTTGGGCATTGTCAACAAACTTATGAAACTAGGTAAAAATCAAAGTTATTTACTCTCCATATCTATACAGCTGATGGGTCTTGGATCCATCCTTGGATCTGACTCAGTTACATTTAGTAAATTCCTTGATTTAACTCTCGAGCTCCTCCCTTTACCCATAATGCCCCAGTTACTCTGCAATACCTAAGGTCAAGTTTGTTGCCCCAAAGCAAACAGAAAGAACTAACCTCAGGCCAAGATAGAAGGAAGGTTCATAGAAAGGACTGGGGCTCAAACATGGAACAGAGGTTCCACAACAACCATAAGGACACTCCAGGAAGAAAAGGGAAGGGAGAAGAAGGGTGGGAAATTGAGGAAAAATGAAAATGGACAACAAAAATACATATTTATGGTGAGTACATAACTTTTATATCTAAAGTTGTCATTTTCATTCATTCCCCAACTGATGGGTCAGAGTCGCCAGTTACATGAACCTTGGGTGGCCCTTATGGAAGGATATTCCAGAGTACTGGGGAACCAAAGGCAGCCCTGTTTCTAGAAGTCAAATCCAATTTGTAATTAGCAATAAATGTATGAGCATTGGACCAAGTAGCTGTGGTACAAATGTCATCAACTGAAGTCCTAGAGCAGAAAGCAAATGAAGTCCCCATGAACCTAATGGAATGTGCTTTAGAAGGTCTGGATAAAGACAAACTGTGTTGACCGTAAACAAAGGATATGCAATCTGTCAACTATCTGGCTAAAGTAACTTTAGAACCTAATCTACCCATTTTGTTGGAGGAGAATGAGACAAACAATTGATCTGCCTTTCTGAAATCTTTTGTTCTATGAAGATAAAAAGATAAAAATGGAGATGTCTAGTTATATACAAGAGATGAAGCATGTATTTATCCTTATTAGCAAAGTTGAGAAAGAAAACAAGTAAATTAATGGCTTGGTTAATATTCACCTCTGGGGCTACTTTGCACAAGAAGGACGTATTGGTCAGTAAGGTAACTCTATCTTTATGGAAGAAAAGTATGGGGATTTTGAAGAGAGAGCCTGGAGCTTGGATACTCATCTCACAGATGTAATACCTACTAGAAAAGCAGTTTTCCAAGACAAAAATGTTAGGTCAGATCTAGCTGATGGCTCAAATGGACTGTGATTCAAACCTTGCAGTAAAACTGTTAAATCCCAGGGTAGTGTAGGATCCTTCACTGAGGGCCTAAGTAAAAAGGTACCTTTAAGGAAAGCCTTGCACAATTTTGATTAAACTAAACAGAAAGAATTTTCACCTGAATGAAAATTAGATATTGTTCCCAGTTGTATTTTGGAAGTAGAAAAGCTAGACCCTTATTGAACAGTATATGCTAAAAACACCAGGAGTGAAGGAATAGGGGTGGTTAAAGGGTCTAATTCCCACTGGAGATCCCAAATGGAGAATCTCTTCCATTTACTATTGCAGATCTTCCTGGTAGAGGCCTTCTGGGATGATAGTAATATCCATCAGCCCGGGGAGGAAAGCCTGGGGTGTCTAACCATCTGGAATTGGAGAAAACATGTGATCAGCTTGAGGCCTGCAATGTTCAGGTGAGTCATTTCTGTGGGATGAGAGAGAAGGTCTGGACTGGGTCCAGTATCCAAGGTGGATATCAAAGGTGAGACCAAAGGAAAGGGAACCACACTTGACAATACCAAATATGAGAAATGTGGATAATTGTGCTCTTCAACTAAAGTGCCTTCGGTAAGAATTTGGAAATTAGAGATATAAGGGGATAAGCATAAATGAGAGCAGATGGCCAAACATGGACTAGACCATCTCTCAGTGACTCCCCCAGAGGGGGGATTAGGGCAAAGAACCTGCTGCACTTGTTGTGGTGAGAGGCAACAGATTAGAGCAGGGTTGACCCCCACTGAGAGCAAATCCTGTTCACCACTAACTGATCGAGAAACCATTCATGAGGCATCAGAATGGACCTGCTGAGTTTGTCCACTAACATGTTGGATTTCCCTGGGATGTACATGGCCATAAGAAAGCAGTTGGAGGAGATTGCCCACTGTCACACTCTCATTGCCTCTTGCAAAGGGGATAAGATCAGGTTCTCCCCATTTGTTGATGAACCAGACCACAGACATGTTGTCAGTTTGAATCACAATTGTCCTGAGAAGGACAGCATCCTGAAAGGCCTGCAATGCTAGGAAGACCACTCTCATCTCTAGTACATTCATGTGTGAATTGGTCTCTTCTGGGGACCATGTACCTTGGGCTGTCCTTCCCAAGAAATGTCTCTCCATCCCAAATGTGATTTGTCTGTGGTTACCATGGCTACTGAGGGTGTAAAAACAAGACAGTGGCTTTGAGAAACTTTGTCCAACTGAATACACCAACCCAAGTGGTCTCTGCATACTTATATAAGCTTGACTCATGAAGACAAGAGACGGAGATTAACTAACCACTGAACAGCTAAAGCCCATTGAAGAATGGGCATATGAAAGCTAGCCATAGGAACCAATGTTGTGGCTGCTTCCAAAGACCCTAAAGTCTAAAGAATCAATCTGACAGGAGGAGAAGTGTGTGAGATAACTTGTTTGACAAATAATGGTCTGTACTCTAGTTGGTGGAAAGGACACTATCTGACCGACTGTGTCCAGATGAGCAGCAAGGAATTCCAGGCTCTGGACATTTTGAAGATGTGATCTGCAAAAGTTGACTGTTATGCCTAGGGATTGACATAACTGGAGCAAGTAGTTCCTGGATTTTTCAAGGAGATGCCTGGTTGGGTCAGTAAGGAGCCAGTCATCTAGGTATGGAAACACTTGGAATCTTAGCAGTCTCAAGTGAGCTGCTACCACTGCCATACATTTGGTAAACATCCTGGGGCTGTGGTGAGACCAAAGGGAAGGGCTCTGAACTGATAGTGACTGGTCCCCAACCGAAAGCACCTATATCTTTGGAGCATCTGTTCACCTTGATATGATAGGATACATTCTGAAGATCGACGGATCACATCCAATCATCCTTTTACAGACTTGGAAGAATGGACTTAACAGTGACCATTTGGAACTCAGAGTTATTTTCAAACTGGTTTCAGGCCCCCTGTTTTCTCTGGCACCAAAAAGAATCTTGAGTAGGTTCTGAACCCTTTCTGGTCTGGTGGAACCTCATTGGTGACTCTTTTTGTCTAGCAGATTTCAAATTTCTAGAGCAGCTGTCTTCCCCTGACTGGGTGGCATGTCAGGAAGCCTTTTCCTTCTGTTTGGGGGAATTTGTGAAAATGGTATGAAATAACCTCTGGATATTAGTTTCCACACCCAAGTATCTTTTGTGATTGATGCCCAGGCATCTGTGTGCACAGACAAGCTCCCCCCAACTACCTACAGAGATGAGCAGTAGGGCAACTGTTCTAAAGTACTGAAAGGGTTTATCCGAGAAGGTGTCTTGGAAACCCTGGTTTTGTGGGCCTCCTCTGCCACGAGGGTGGCATCTTCTATTAGAACTTCCCCCCTTTGCCTTTTAGGGAGGTATCCCCTCATGAGTCTCAGAAAGGACCTTGGGACTCATGGGACCACATTTTTCTCCTTCCTCACTGATTCTTGTTAAAGGATCTATTAGGGGTAGAAAAATGTATCCCCGTGGCAGACAAGGTCTTTTCATCCTGCTCGCTCCAGGAAAGCATTTCCTTAATAGTGGAGTCAAATAAGGAAGATCTAACAAAAACAGCCTTCATGAATGAAGAAGAGAAGGGCTCTGAAAAGTCACACAAGTGTATCCAGGCATGTCTCCTTATGGCTATAACTGAATCTGTAGCCCATGACATTCCCTCAACAGCATGGACAATTAACCTCATGGACACATTGGAGATGGCTTGAAGGGTGGCGAGCTGTGAAGAAAGCTTTTTGTGGTCCCCACAGACATGGACTCGGAAAGGAATTTGGAAAGCTCTTTAGTCAAATTCCTTTGCAGCCTGGTGAAATGTGCCAAATAGTTCAGTGAACATAAGGCAAAGGTCACTGAGATATACATACACTTCCCAAATGTGTCCAATGCCCTGGTCTCCCTGTTAGGGGGATGGACAGAGGAACTCTGCTCTGCTAACTCCTTCTGGTGGCTGCTACCACAACCATGGCATCAACGAGGACCCCCTTGCTCCAGTGGGGCCTGTCCATAGGAAGGGCAAAAAAAGTGTCTGGTTTCTTCCACACCCACCAAAAGACTAGATCTATAAGCTCATCAGCTGGGGGAGTCGCTCAATACATAGATGGACCAGACCTGAAAGCTTCCAGCAACACTGACTCCTCCTGGGAAGGGGTATCGGAGAACCATTCACCTTTCTGTTTGAGGATTTCTAAGATGTATCTAAAGGAGACATCATCTGGTGGAGACCTTGGGGAACCTTTCCCTTCATCAAAGTCAGTCTCTTTGGTGAGCGACTCCTGTGGGGAATATATATGTCTCCTCTTGCAAGTTCTCTTTTGAGGAACCTCCACAGTGGGATGGTCTGGAGAGGTGTCTGAACAGAGGGGGAAGTCCTTGAGAGAGACTGTCAGGATGCTTAATTGGGCTGGCTGCCCCTGCAGGATAGGTCTGTGAGGATCAGAGATCAGACCCAATAGTGGCAGGGCTGTAGGATCTGAAGAAGAAAGTGTAGTCATGCATCTCAAATAACAGAAGGCCAGCTCCACCACCTCAAAAGCAGAACATCTGGGAGAGGCTGCACCAGATGCCACCATGACCCAGTCCTGCTCGGATCCTTGTCTCTAGGGGGGAGTCAGACCCAAGCTGTCCAAAGCTGAAACCCCAAGGGGTAGGGATGGGTCTGACAACTTTGGAGCTGAACCAAGGCCCCTTGGATCTGGTGCTGACACTTCAGGAACAAGGCTCATCTTTTTGCAAGGGGATCATCACCAGATCAGTTAGGGACACAGTGGAAGTCAAAGGCATAGCCATCTTTGGATCCAACGCTGACACTTTTGGGGTTCTCAGATCTGAGGACTCTGAAATCCCCTGTTGGACCACAGAAGGAGAAATTACAGTGTGGGAGACAAACAGAAGGCTCACAGAGCCAATAGAAAAGAGAGTCAGGATAACCCCCATCTGAATCTGAGCTCTGAGGAACTTCTTCATCATGTTATCTACGTTGACTTTGGAAAGGCTCCTGGAGGACCTGATGGAAGAAGTAGTAGACTGGAGCCACAAATCTCTCCTTGGGGTCTCTTGGAGGAAGGAAGAGTGGAGCTCAGTAGAGCTAGACTCTGGGGAGAACCTGGTGGACCAGGTCCTCAGAGACTTTGACTTGGTAAGCATCTGATCTGAGGCTATCAGATCCAACTTTTTCTGTAATTTGACAGGAGGCTCTGAAATTGAAACTTATTTTGGATAGTGGGTGAGAAACTGCTTCCTGAATTCTTTTGCCTCCAAAGAGGGCTTACATTTTTTTACTCAGGTTTGAGCCTCAGAAGCAGGAATTGAGAGAGGGAAGAAGAAGAAGAAGAAAAAGGTAAAAGACCCTTTAGGACCAGTTTGTTACAGTAGTCACTAAGGGCCATAGTGTTGAAACTCGCAGAAATTGTGCAGTCTGTGTCTAAGTTGGCAGCACCCAGACAATAAACATACTCCCTGTGGGCATCAGATTTGGGTATCTAATGCCCACAGGAATGGCATTTTTTAAACCCAATGGGTTTGCCACCCATAGTATGAAAAAAGAAGATGGGCTAACAGTAATTTAGTAGATAGTTTAAGATAGTGTGCGTGTGTGTGTGTGTGTTTTTTTTTTAAGAAATGAGAGGGAACTACCCACAATGGTAGAAAAAAGATTACCTACTGAAGGGTAGGAAGAAATAGATAAAAGTAAAGTAAGAAAGTACCAACAATGGTACTGAGAACTACTGAAGGTAGAAAAGGAAGAAAGAAATAAAACTTAAACCTGATGCAAAGGAACCTGAAAAACTATGGTAACATAGGAAGAGTTGATAAAGAAAGATGGAACTATAATAAAAATAGAAGTCATACTTACTGGCAAAAAATGACACCCCCAATCTCAACAAGAAGGATCTGCATCTGTAGCGATAAGGTGGCAAACCAGATTTGAGGTATTGTAGAGTAAATTGAGCATTATGGGTAAAGGGAGGAGCTTGAGAGATGGATCCAAGAGTCTAGTAAATGTGGCTGAGCTGGATCCAAGGATGGATCCGAGACCTATCATTTGAGGAATGAATAAAAATAACATCAAATACTCCTTTATAACATGCTGGATAGCTAGCTGGCTCACCGATAGGACTCATGAGATTAAAATCAGTGAGGCTACCTTCACAAAGCGGCCGGTCACCAGTGGATTACTCAGGGCTCTGTGCTGGCCCCACTTCTCTTTGGCATCTACTTCTCAGATGTCAAAGCCAATGTCAAAGGCCTTTGGCTGACCAAGTTCATAGATGATTGTAAACTGGGAGCAGTCATTGAATCCCACAAGATAAGATCATCATTCAGGAAGGTCTAATACAGATAAACGCTTAATGCCAAAGCCATTGCTTAAAAATCAGTACCAAGAAATGATAGTACCTTTGGGAAAGTCTACCACCCCGGATAAATACATCATCAATAAAACACCCTTAAAAGTTGATTCACCAGTAAGGTATTTGGGAACTCATGTAGACAGTAACCTAGCCTTTGACCAGCAGGTGTCCAAGGTAGTAAGAAAATCCTTCCATGTTGCTCAACTTATAGGCAAAGGGCATGGGATCTAGTTCCAGAGAGTTCATCATACCACTGTATTTAGCCATCATCAGACTCATCATAGAGTATAATTCCCCCTTTGGTATGTATCTCACCAGACACATGCAGCAACTGGAGCGTCCACAAAGGTTCCTTACTAAAAGAATACAGGGAGTAAACCCACTTTCCTATGCTGATTGCTTCAAAGCCCTGTCTCTTTATCTGTATCATACAGACTTCAGAGAGCTGACATTTGCCTGGCATACAGGACATTCCTGGACCCTGTTTTGATGAACCATTTGCACATCTGTAAAACAAACTGCATCAGAAGTACTAGATTAAGAGACCTAAATTTTGCTTATCACATAAATGGACACATTGGAGAGACAGATATATTTCTCAGAGAATTTCCATTCTCTAGAAGAGGCTCCCCAGCCATGTAAAGAAGAGTTCCTCCCTATCCCTTTTTAAGCACCAATGAATGGGCAATTGAAAAATCACCCCTGGTCTGACTCCTAAGTTTCTAATGGACAGGGCCAGTCAGTAAATCACCACCTAAATAAATCAAATTTGTGGGTCATATTTGGGTTGCATGGCTAGGCTTATAAGAGCCCTAGTGGTCATTAGCCCATTATACACCTATGAACCTATGAACCTACTACATTCAGTAAATAATGCCAGACATTACAGTTTCATTCTTATTGTTCAGAAGATGTACACTAAGGAAAAAATGTTGTTCTATTAATTTTTTAATGTGAAATAAGTATAATATTTTAAAAGTAACATTGATTTTTGGCCTATATCTTACATTACTTTTGGGACTGTTTAGAATTCTTGACCTGGTATTCTTGTGGAAAATGCTTTCTTTTAATGTCAGCGATGTTTTATTGGAAAATCAGGGAAGTTCTGCACAAGTCCTGACAGGTGAGCAATATGGTTACCAGCTATATGATCAATCATGAAGCCATTAACTATATCTATCAATTGTCCAGACTTTTGCAAAATGGCCCAGATTTTTCTCATATTTTGTTTGACACTCTGTAAAATATTCTTCTTCCTTTTTTTTATTATTGTATCTCAATAGAAAGCTTGGCTGTTCAAGAAGAGTTTAGCAGCCACACTTCTGTCTACTGGGATATGCTTGATTTACAATGGGCATGCTGACTAGGCTGTCCAGTAAGAATGCATGTTTTTGAATGCCAAACACCATTTACTGTATCCATACCTCACGACTAGAGAACCAGGACCACACAATAAGACTCCAAAAGAACAAGAAATGCAACCAAAGACAGGACCTCAAATAGAAGCAGTTCTCTTTATTGGATACAACCACAAGAAACGTTAAGTGCTTTCATCCCCCATAAATTTACGTGGGACTTCTTCAGAACAAAGACCATCTGGATAAGCCAGGTTTAAATATTACTATTCAAACACATGCTCAACCAATCAAAGTTAAAAAACAATAAAACGATTAAAAAGGTTAATTAACCATCAAAGTGTCTAAGTTTTAGCAAACAGTTTATGCTAGTATATTTATTCAGGCCAGGATACTCAAATGCATTTAGCTTAAGTTGGCACCTTAGTTCACATAATTCTAAGTGCTCTGGTAAAACCTTCCCTTGGCTGTCTAAAACTATTTGTTGCAGGACAAAGAAACCAAAAACATGTTCCTTATGTTCTATTATATTTACCATTTTTTATATCATTTATATGTTCAGACATTCTTTCTCTAAACTTTCTATAAGTTTTTCCTACATAAAATACAGAACAGTACAGGCATTTTGCAACATAAACAACACTTTTAGACTGACAAGTAAAATGACCGCGTATATTACATTGGTAGTCACCCAACTTGAATTTCTCCCCTGTTTTAATGACATTGGGGCACTGCCTACACATCCCACATTTAAAGTTCCCAGAGGGCCTGTTATTATGTTCTTGTCCTATTCAATTGTTTTCTAGCAGATTTTTAAACAATCTATTCTTTTTAAAAACTATAAATGGCTTGGCGCCTAATTTTTCTACAGTCGTGTATTCCAAATTGAAGAGGGACCAGTTTTGTTAACACTTTTTACCACAGCTAAACTATCTTTATTAAATGTCGTGATGAAGGAGAAAGTCTTTTTCTTTTTCTCCTCTACTTATTGCCCCTTCATTACTAACACCTATTACATGTTCACTATCACAAAAT
Organism: Protopterus annectens; assembly: GCF_019279795.1. Lineage (NCBI taxonomy): Eukaryota > Metazoa > Chordata > Ceratodontiformes > Protopteridae > Protopterus > Protopterus annectens. The sequence goes on along the minus strand of NC_056735.1, from coordinate 352,210,596 downwards.
GTGGACTGTTGACTTAAGACAGGCTTAAATATCCCATTAGCTCTTTTTGTTTGAAATTTTGTATTTACTTTCTCTAATAAACGTTCAGGATAACCCCTTTTCCTAAACATGTCTGTAATGAAATTAGTTTCAGCTATAATATCATTGTCATCAATTACTATCCTGGCAGCTCTTACCAGCTTTCCTTTTACCACTGATCTTTTGTGGTGTAATGGATGGCAACTGCTATAGTCCATATAAGAGTTTGAAAAAGTTGGTTTTCTGTAGATCCTTGATCTTAAATTCTGTTTCCTTTTATCTATACTAATTTCAACATCCAAGTAATATAACCTCTCCGTATGTAAAATATGGGTAAATTCTAAGAAGGTGGTGCTGTTGTTAATATAATTCAGAAATTCATCCAATATTTCTACAGACACTGCCCAAACTAAAAACAGGTCATCCAAAAACCTTGTATAGTATTTTATATTTTCTACATATCTGCTCTTGAAAATGTATTCAGTTTCCAAAAAGGACATAACATAATTTGCATAAATGGGGGCACAAGTTGCCCCCATAGCTACACCTATTACCTGCTTGAAGTACTGTCCCTCAAAATGGGTTCCTATCGCATGATCGAAAATTGTAAACAGCGAACATGCTTGGAGCAAACTCGATTGGTCAAAATGTCGCTGCCATAACACAGAAGTCACCGTAGGGAATATTTTCCCTTTACTTCAATGCGGTGCAATCTCAGAGTAGGAATATTTTAGTAGCAGGGGTGTATGGGTGCAGGGGGGCTTGCCCCTCTGCCTACAGCGTTTAGGTAAGTATAGTTTTTTATTTATTTATTTTTTATTATATTTTTGAAATTTCAAACATCGCTTATATGGTGTTGACCATATGGTGTTCAATCTTTGAAACTTTCAAAAATATAGTATAGACCCCCTCAAAATAAATGTAGTTATTGAGGAGAATAATTTCCATAAGGGTAACTTTCAAATTAATACGATCTTGTGTGTATTTCTTAGTCATAAGAAGCTGTGCTTCAAGCCATTCTAAACCCTCCTTGTGGGGTATTACTGAAAATAAGTTTTTAACATCTATAGTGACAAAAATCATGCCTTCCAAAACCGTTACTTTATTTAAGTCCTTCAGGAAATCCCACGAGTCCATACATACATATTTAAGTTCTTCCACCCCCTCTTTTAAATAAAAGGCCACTAACTTTGCCATATAGTGGGTCTTAGATCTTTTTCCGTCCACTATAGGTCTAAATGGGGATTGATTCATACTGTAAATGCTGAAGGAAAATGACCTTGTGGATGATAACAATATGACTGTTAAAGAAAGGGCTTGTTTATTTGATATAGTTACTGACAAACAAATACATGAAACCTGATAAGAGAAATGGGATGATTATCATGGACAAAACAGATTATAATAACAGTATGAATGTTATTGTAGTAAATGGGGCATACACAGAGGTTTTTACGAAACAAAATTAATGTTGCCTTTAGAAAGATAGATAACATATTGGATGACATGATTTTTCAGGGTCAGATTAACCTGGATGAGTATAATTACATCAAAAATGAGTACCCAGTGATTGCAAGTATCTTTGGGATCTCAAGGATCCATAGGGACTCTTCGCGAGTGTAAAATAACATTTCATCAATCTTGTTCTTACTCACATGCATGCATACACTCACACACACACACACACACACACACACACACACACACACACACACACACACACACACACACACACACACACACTTTTTTTTAATTTGATTTTGTTTATATTTTACACTTGCAAAAACAGCAAAAGCGCTGCTTAGCAAGTGTAAAATAATGGAGACTGTTGGGTTGTTTTCAGTCCGAGCCCCATGACAGCTTAAAATGCTACTGTGAAGTGGAGGACTCATTTTTCAGCAGGTATTATCTGTAGATTAACACCCTGATGAAGAACCTTCGTCCTCCAATCAGGGTGCTGATCTGCAGGTCACCCATTCTCTAAAGCAGAGTAGCAACCTTGCCACCTTCAAGGTAAACCTAGATAATTGGACGGCAACAACCTCAAATTCTCTCTTGGTCTATCTTGTCTTGCCTTCCTTGAGGCTAGAGGTAACTTCTGAATAAGTTTTTGGTTAGACTTGTAATGGCCTGCAGACTGATTGTCAATTACTTATCTATGAACTTAATCCACATTTGATTGCTAAACTGGAACACTGGATTCATTTTTATAATTTTATCAACAGATTGCATTCTGCAAATATAGTTAATACACTAATGAAATAGCAAATATAATACTTTAAATGTTTTTGTGTTGTAACAAATAATATTACATTGTATCACTGAAGTATCCCCTGCATAAACGTTCTGATACAGAATTAAAATGTATTGCTATTATAATACTTCCTGTTCTTCAGTCACCGGTGCTTACATGTGGATCTATATGGCATACAAGGGAGTTACAAGTATCAACAAAAGCAAGCCAAGCTGCAGTACAAATGTGATTTTACATTACTGCAGTGACTCGATAATAAAGTATGCCTAATGACTATGCATAGTTCTTCCCAAGCATTTCTTTAATAGTCCAGCACATTGAAGAGAAAAAGTAACAAAGTAGCAATCAAAGTATTCATTCTGAAGCAAAGATGACTCCATTTGAATGAACTGACGAGTTTTTTTATGGTGTCATGGCCAGCACATATTGAGAGAAGTGAACAATTTTTCATTGTGAACAACATTTCTGAATATAAGTACATGGTGACATTACTTAATGTGATGGGTGCGTTACCATATGGGATAGTTTAAAACTTGGTTCATTCACTTGAACTTAAGCAGATATGGTGCAAATAGATCACTGAAATGTTAAAGGGACTCATTGAACACAATTCAGAAGGCCAGACACCGTGTTGCAGTTTGCTGCTGAGTTGAAGTAGTGTGCAACAAACTGTGAATGTGGTATAAATATGGATGAAACACTAAAGGCTAGATTTGCTACTGGTTTTCACAGTGAAGTTTGTCAGAGAAATGTATTATCTGACAAATAAAATGTGCCTAAGAGTATTCAAAAGTGTATTAAGTATGGAAACAGTAAGCAGAGGTATACAAAAGTTAAAGCAGTGTAAGGTGCTTGATGGATTAGTACATAAAGTCATAATTCAGACAAACAGAAAGGTAAAATAATGTATTATCACTGTAGAAACAGAAGCCATAACATGCAATACTGTAAATGAAAGAAGCAACATTTCATAACTGTGTTAAGCTGGGACACAGAAAAGAGCATCTTAGAGCAAGGTGCACTCAGGTTAAGAATAAAGATAAAAGATTTCTTGAAAATAAAATAAAATAAAATATGTTTTAAACAGGAAACTAAATTGACCATATTTTCATTGTTAAATGATAAAGGAAAATAAATCTTAATATTTGCTTTTCTGGTGAATGATAAAATAAACTGACATATAAATATCTCTCCAAACACCATCATATTGGGTGACTTCAACTACCCAAACATAGACTGGGAACATTACTCAAGCCCCAATACCCTAGCCCAAAGGTTCCTGGAGTTCATAAACTCAAATGCTATGGAACAACTTGTCACCATTCCCACAAGAGGTGAAAATATACTAGACCTGATCATCACAAACATGGGGACAAAATGCTCCACACCGGAAGTATATCCCTCATTGGTGAGATCAGACCATAAACTAATCTCACTGGAGATCCACATCCCGCCCACACCCCCAACAAAAAAGACCACAGTGATGAACTTCTCAAAAGCCAACTTCACACTTCTTAAGACTGGTGTGGTATCCTTCAAGGCCCCTGAGCCATTGGAAACCACAACCCACGCTGCTGAATCCCTTACAAATGCTTTCTAAGAGCACCTCCAGGATTGCATGGATCAAGCAATCCCAAATAAAATCAAGACCCTTTCCACCAAAGGCAAGCCGATTTGGTGGACCCCAGCCATAAACAAACTTTACAACAAGAGGAGAAAGCTACTACAAGATAGAGCAAAATCCCGAAGACATCTCTGATCAATACTAGTAAAAACTACGATTACTCATAAAATCATCCAAGGCCAACTTTGAGAGAAAAATCGCCAAGGACTCAAAAGACAATCATAAGGCCTTCTTTAGCTATGTTAGAAATCTGGGTGGAAACTCCCAGATATGCTCAGAATTAGTCCAAAATGATACAAAAATCACTGAACCCACAGACATTGCAAACATACTGGCAGACAGGTTCAGTGAAAATTTCTCCCCTCCCTCCCCCCCAAAAGGAGAAATATCTATCCCAGCAGAGTGTAGCCTCCCAAACATATCAAATGCACAGGTGAAAGCTGCTTTCTCTAAAGCTAAAAACACAGCATCAATGGGACCGGATGGTGTCCCCGGCTGTGTGCTACATGAACTCAATGAGGAACTAAACCCACACATAAGGCTGCTGTTTAATCTTAGCCTTACCACAGGATACGTACCCAAAGAGTGGCATACGGCAACTGTGGTCCCACTACAGAAAGGCGGTGCGTCTACGGACCCTGGTAATTACCACCCCATAGGCTTAACAAGCCTGGTCTGCAAAGCTATGGAGAGGATCATAATGGAACTCATAAATAAAGACATAGGGGACGTACAGACATTGGATCCTACCCAATTCGGCTTTGTCAAGGGCAGATCATGCTTCTTGAACTTGGTCGACTTTTTTGAAACAAATGGGGATTGATTCATACTGTAAATGCTGAAGGAAAATGCCCTTGTGGATGATAACAATATGACTGTTCATGAAAGGGCTTGTTTATTTTATATAGTTACTGACAAACAAATACATGAAACCTGATAAGAGAAATGGGATGATTATCATGGACAAAACAGATTATAATAACAGTATGAATGTTATTGTAGTAAATGGGACATACACAGAGGTTTTTACGAAACAAAATTAATGTTGCCTTTAGAAAGATAGATGACATATTGAATGACATGATTTTTCAGGGTCAAATTAACCTGGATGAGTATAATTATATCAAAAATGAGTACCCAGTGATTGCAAGTATCTTTGGGATCCCAAAGATCCATAAGGACTCTTCGCGAGTGTAAAATAACATTTCATCAATCTTGTTCTTACTCACATGCACACATACACTCACACACACACACACACACACACACACACACACACACACACACACACACACACACACACACACACACAGACACACTTTATTTTAATTTGATTTTGTTTATATTTTACACTTGCAAAAACAGCAAAAGCGCTGCTTAGCAAGTGTAAAATAATGGAGACTGTTGGGATGTTTTCAGTCCGAGCCCCATGACAGCTTAAAATGCTACTGTGAAGTGGAGGACTCATTTTTCAGCAGGTATTATTCAGATTAACACCCTGATGAAGAACCTTCGTCCTCCAATCAGGGTGCTGATCTGCAGGTCACCCATTCTCTAAAGCAGAGTAGCAACCTTGCCACCTTCAAGGTAAACCTAGATAACTGGATGGCAACAACCTCAAATTCTCTCTTGGTCTATCTTGTCTTGCCTTCCTTGAGGCTAGAGGTAACTTCTGAATAAGTTTTTGGTTAGACTTGTAATGGCCTGCAGACTGATTGTCAATTACTTATCTATGAACTTAATCCACATTTGATTGCTAAACTGGAACACTGGATTCATTTTTATAATTTTATCAACAGATTGCATTCTGCAAATATAGTTAATACACTAATGAAATAGCAAATAGAATACTTTAAATGTTTTTGTGTTGTAACAAATAATATTACATTGTATCATTGAAGTATCCCTGCATAAACTTTGTTCTGATACAGAATTAAAATGTATTGCTATTATAATACTTCCTGTTCTTCAGTCACCAGTGCTTACATGTGGATCTATATGGCATACAAGGGAGTTACAAGTATCAACAAAAGCAAGCCAAGCTGCAGTACAAATGTGATTTTACACGACTGCAGTGACTGGATAATAAAGTATGCCTAATGACTATGCATAGTTCTTCCCAAGCATTTCTTTAATAGTCCAGCACATTGAAGAGAAAAAGTAACACAGTAGCAATCAAAGTATTCATGCTGAAGCAAAGATGACTCCATTTGAATGAACTGACGAGTTTTTTTATGGTGTCATGGCCAGCACATATTGAGAGAAGTGAACAATTTTTCATTGTGAACAACATTTCTGAATATAAGTACATGGTGACATTACTTAATGTGATGGGTGCGTTACCATATGGGATAGTTTAAAACTTGGTTCATTCACTTAAACTTAAGCAGATATGCTGCAAATAGATCACTGAAATGTTAAAGGGACTCATTGAACACAATTCAGAAGGCCAGACACCGTGTTGCAGTTTGCTGCTGAGTTGAAGTAGTGTGCAACAAACTGTGAATGTGGTATAAATATGGATGAAACACTAAGGGCTAGATTTGCTACTGGTTTTCACAGTGAAGTTTGTCAGAGAAATGTATTATCTGACTCAAATAAAATGTGTCTAATAGTATTCAAAAGTGTATTAAGTATGGAAACAGTAAGCAGAGGTATACAAAAGTTAAAGCAGTGTAAGGTGCTTGATGGATTAGTACATAAAGTCATAATTCAGACAAACAGAAAGGTAAAATAATGTCTTATCACTGTAGAAACAGAAGCCATAACATGCAATACTGTAAATGAAATAAGCAGCATTTCATAACTGTGTTAAGCTGGGACACAGAAAAGAGCATCTTAGAGCAAGGTGCACTCAGGTTAAGAATAAAGATAAAGGATTTCTTGAAAACAAAATAAAATATGTTTTTAAACAGGAAACTAAATTAACCATTTTCATTGTTAAATTATAAAGGAAAATAAATCTTAATATTTGCTTTTCTGGTGAATGATAAAATAAACTGACATATACACTGATACAGGAGCAGCAGTGTTGATTATAGCTAAGAATTTGTTTTGCTTACTGTTTCTAAAGAATTCATTACAAGCCACAACTGTTAAACTTATTTTACTGCACACGGTTTATCAGTATCAGGACAGATTTGGCTACAGCGTGTTGTGAAAAACAAAAAGAACAGCCGATTTCCTTTTTTCCATTTTGAATGTACAAGAAATCAGACATTTGTTAAATGAATTTTAGAAGGAGGAGTAGGAGATAGGTAAAGGGTAGAAGAAATGCCATGTCAGATGGGACATCAGGATGAAATGGATAGAATGTAAAAAGGGAAAAGAGTGAAAAACATGAGATGACCAAAGAATTTTGTAACAGCCGAAGTTATGGAAATCTGTAAATAATGTGAATAAAGAAGGGTAGTGGGAGGAGTAAACAGATGTTGAAATAATAACAGTCAAAAGTTTGAACATGGTCGATACAGAAGGATGAACAGAACTGGTTTGGTACTGAAATATTATTACAAGTGTGAAAGCAATGTAACTCCTAGTACTGGGCTGACAGCAGATGTACACTGCTAATCACATTTGAAATCATACCTTAAAAAATGGGCAGCCACTAGGAGATAGTAAAATAGTGCACCATGCATAAGGACTGCATACATACACACTGTATTTTTTGTAAGTTTTCTTAATAAATGATCACTTCATAATACAATAGACAAAAACAATATACAGAAATGTAAGAAGGCAAAAAAATGACATAAATGCTTGCAAAACCTGTGTTAAAGTGGAAACAAATGTAGCTGTCCAGCCAACATGTGTTAAAGAGTGCTAAAGTCAATAGCAGTGGTGCTTGGAATGCACACTGAAGTGTTCAGAGAAGACATGTGCAGACTAATATGAAAACTACCATTTCAGTGAACCCAAATATTCTTTCCCAAGTTATGCAAGAGATTGCTCCTGCCATTTTCAATGACACAGAGAGCTTACAAAGAATTATACAGACCAGAAAAATAAACAATTATCAGTTCAGTGAAGCACAGCCTGTGAGCTTCAGCTATTGTATCCATAATAAAAAGGGACAATTTTATTTCCTGGGATGATTATAACTTACAATGAACCAAGGTGCTGTATTTCTGTGTTTTGTGCAAGGTATGATGATTTTTGCTAATGATGGTTTACACTTTTGACAGTTTTTTTCAGTTTCATCCAGTCTTTATTTATTTTATTTATTTATTTTACATTAGTCCGACAGGATTTATGTCCATTTTCAGCAGAGACCCAGGGAGAAAAGCCCCAGACATACAAACAGAAAAAAACATCTTAAATAAGCAAAGGACAGTTACAAATATATTTCACCGGATATGAGACATAGAATTTAACATATTAAATTTGATACATTATAGTCCCTCAAATAGGAAGCATTCTTGATGTAGCCAAAAGTCCTCTTCAGCACTTGTTTATATTATGAGAGTTAATCAGGATAAGAGCAAGGACATAGCCATCGCCTTTTAAGGTACTGCTTTAGGCTTTTTTTGAATTGTGATAGAGAGGATTCTGAAGTAAGCTCAGCAGGTAATGAGTTCCATGCTTTGCCAACAGAGTTGGCATACAGAGAGTCTCCAGCTGAGTTGTTTGATTTGCGAGTTTGAATAAGTAATTTGTTGGATGAGCGGAGTGCCTTGAGGTTACTGTAAGTGGTGATAAGGTTTGTAAGTACAGGCGTGTTTTCAGGTTGATAGAGAATTTTATATGCAACTATCAGTTGATTGTATTTAAGTTGGCTAGGCAATTCAAGCCAAAATAGAAGGTTTAAGTTCAGACAGTGGTGTGTTCTATATGCTGATCCTGTGGCAAATCTGGCTATATGATCGTAACAGCATGAGAGTTTGTTGAGGTCAGTCTTACTCAGGTTTGTAAAAAGTGGGAAGGCATATAGGAGGGTGGAAAGTAGGTGTGTGTGGGCCAAAACTGTCCTAGCATGAGGAGTGAGGAAGTGTTTAATTTTGTATAGAGAGCCAAGGTTTTTGTTGACTTTTTTAATAGTCTGATTAATATGGACATCAAACTTGAGGTTATTATCAACTGTAACATCTAGGAGTTTGACAGAGGTATCTGGGGCAATGGTAGTGCCATCGTTGGATGTTATGGTGAAGGTGGATTGGGAGGTTTTACGAGGGGGGGAGAATAGCAGCATGTTTTTTTTTTTAGGGTTTAATACGAGGCATCGATTTAAGAGCCAATTTTCAACAGTGTTAAAGACATTTTGGGATTGAGTTTGCAGTTCATTGGGGAGGTGGCTGAGCAAATCAATGTGGAGTCATCCGCATATTGAATGCAGGTTACTGATGGGATGACTGCGTGTAGATCGTTAATGAAGATGGAAAATAGAAGGGGTCCTAATATGGAGCCCTGTGGAACACCAAGGGTGATGGTCAGGAGTGAAGAAAGCTTGTTCCGCCATAGGACAGCCTGCTGCCTACCACTCAGGTAAGATTGGAACCACTGGATAGCCTGGGCATCTAGTGGGATAGTTTCTAATGTGTGTATGAGAAGTTGGTGATTAACCATGCCCAATGCTTTGGAGAGATCGAGAAAGACGGTCGAAGAAAGTTTATTGTTGTTTTGATTTTGATTAATAACATTTGTGAAGGAGAGGAGGGCACTAGCTGTACTGTGGAATGGCCTAAATCCATGCTGTGAGTCAGCCAAGATGTTGTTCTGGATAAGAAAGCCCAATAGTTGTTTATGGATGCCCTTCTCCATAATTTTAGCCAGGGGTGACATTATAGCTATAGGTCTGTAATTTGATAGTTCAGTGGAGCTGCCACCTTTATGGAGAGGAATAACATGGGATATTTTCCAGATGGAGGGGATGGAGGCTTCTGATATGGTTCTGTCGATCAGGATTGCAATTGGGTAAGCTATGGCATCTTCAGCTTTTTGTAGATGTTCTGCAGGGTGGGGGTCAGCAGCAAGGGTGGTCAGTTTTAATTTTTTGATTAGGTCTCAGATAAGTGATGTAGGGACCGGCTGAAAGTTAAAGGAAAGTGGAGAATTAGGCATGATGTTGTTTAGATTGGGGTGACCGGGAGATAATTGGCTAGCTAGTGACTGGACAGTTTCTGTAAAGAAATTGTTAAAGGTATTGGTGACGTCCTCTGAAAGTTTTTGCATAGCAGCTGAGGGTGTCGGAGTAGTGGATTGTCCTGGGTGTAGGAGCTTGTTTATGCCTGCCCAAAACCTTTGTGGATTGTTTTGATGCTTCTGTTGTAAGTGGCAGTAAAAGTTTTTTTTGTCTAACATTGTGGATTTTTTTGTGTCATTCCTTATTTGTCTATATCTAAGTTGATCTGAGGGGGATTTTATGTACGGCAAGTGGCCCAGGCTTTGTCTCTTAGTGAGATCTTCCATCTGATTTCTTTTGAAAGCCATGGTGCAACCTTAGTTTTAGCCCTAATTGAATGAGCAGGTGCATGGGTGTCAAGGATGGCTAAGAATTTGGCGTTAAAGTATAATACAGCTTCTTCGAGAGGAAGATGCTTTAGTACTGTCCAATTACATGCCTTAAGTTTGTTCTGGAAGTTATTGGGGTTGAAGTTTTTATTATTTCTAATTATTTTATAAGCTGGTTGGCAGGGGATGTCAGTGTTATGTCTAATTATAAAGGTAAGTAAGTGGTCACTTATATCCTCAGGAAGGGTCCCAGCCCTGTACATTTGGGGATGACTATTAATGAGTATCCAGTCTAGGGTACTATCTATATTGGTAGATTTGTTGATCCTAGTGGGGGAGGAGATGATTTGTGTAAATCCGTATAAATTTACATGGGTGGTAGGAGATTCTGAGGAACAATTATTCCAGTCGATGCTAACGTCTCCTACAACAATGGTTTCTTGGGGATAGTTACTAGACAGCCAAGAGAGGGTGTTTTCTAGTTTACATACATTATTGGCTGGGGGAATATAGATACATACAATACATATACTTTTATTTTTGTTAATTTGAAGTTTAAAAATGAGGATTTCAACATTATCTATACAGGGTGGTGGTGGGGAAACAGGGGTCAGATCTAGGGTGGATTTGTATAGTACCGCTACCCCTCCACCCTTTCTAACTCTGTGATCTAGCCTTAGTATGTTATAACCTGGTGGTATAACCTTGTTATCTGACGTTGCTGGTTTTAGCCAGGTTTCGGTGAGGCATAGTATGTCTGGGGAATAAGTGTCTAAGAGAGCATGCAGGTAGTGGACCTTATTATGTATTCTTCTAATATTTAGGTGACTGATCAGGAGTGAGGTCAGGGGTCTATTTTGAGTTCATATGTTACTAGGTGTAGTAGTATTGGCGGTTGAGCTGACTAGTGTGGTTGGGCCCGGATTTAGATGGATGTCCCCATCTCTTGTGAGATTGCATTGAGATCTGTTTGTAAGTTTCAGGAATTTTATTCTTAGTCTAAGATAACTTTTGGTTTTGGGGTTGATATATCTGGGTCTAGGGGGGAAGTGGAATTTTGTGTTCACAGAGTTGGGTATGAGGGTGCTTAAGTATTCTAATTTATTTGGTAGTACTGGAGTGGTGAATTGATGTATTGGGTAGTGGAAACCTAGGCAGAGCTGATGTTCATAGACAGTGAGAAGATATGGGATAATCAGCAAGGGTAGTAGGCTGTAGAATAGTAAGATATGGGATAATCAGCAAGGGTAGTAGGCTGTAGAATAGTAAGATATGGGATAATCAGCAAGGGTAGTAGGCTGTAGAATAGTAAGATATGGGATAATCAGCAAGGGTAGTAGGCTGTAGAATAGTAAGAATTTGAGTGGCTTATCTGTGAGTAACTGAGGCATTGTATCATTATTAACTTAGACTTTGAGTCTTGAAATAAAAGAGTCAATAAATCATTAAGAAAGCATTTAAAATATGTAATAATTATTGAAATGTTATACTGTTATGGTATATTATGCATAAAGCTTGTTACTTACTTTAGCTTCCATTGCTTCTCCATATGTTACTGGCATTGAGATACAATGAATGATGCCTTTGTTTGAAAGAAAAACTGACTATGAATGCTTCTAGGTCATTTCTTCAGCAGAGGTATGCAAAAGTAGTGTAAGGTGCTTTACGGATTAGTACATAAAGTCATAATTCAGACAGACAGAAAGGTAAAAGAATTTGTCATTACTGTAGAAACAGAAGCCATAACATGCAATACTGTAAATGAAAGAAGCAACATTTCATAACTGTGTTAAGCTGGGACACAGAAAACAGCATGCTATATAGAAAGGTGCACTCTCAGGTTAAGAGTAAAGATAAAGGATTTCTTGAAAAAAAAGAAATATGTTTTTAAAGAGAAAACCAAATTGACCGTATTTTTATTGGTAAATTATGAAGGAAAATAAATACATATAATACAAAACAAAGGCATATTTGCTTTTCTGGTGAATCATACATCAAAAAAGAATAAATAAATTCCATAACTCTGTATGAGATAGAAAATTCAGCTGTGTTACAAACTGCATATCACTGGTAATACTATATAGTAACTATGAAGATTATTCTACTAAGGCAGCAGCTTATAACTGAGAGAAGAACAGTAAATGAATGCATTTTTGACTACCAGACTAATATGGAACATCCAAATAATATCAAAATGCTGATGGCTTCCCAAGAATGTCATTACTAGTGACATCAGATAAAGTAACATAAAGAATATGTTAAAATATTAAATATGTTAAGATATTAAAAAGACACATCAAAAACTAGGTATGCTCTACCGTCAGAACCAATACCTTACAAGCTCCTCCAAAATCACACTCGCTTCCTCTTTTCTCATCCCCTCCCTTCTCTATGGGGCCCCATTACTGACTAACCTCCAGTCCTCTCTAAATAAGCAGCTTTCCTCCTGCTATAATAAAATTGCCAAATTCGCCAACAGCCATAGGTCCACCACTCACCATTGTTCCTCTCTTCAAAAACTAAATTGGCTCGAATTACCAAATCAACTCATATATATATACAGCTGACTTTTGCTCACAAGCTCATTCTTAGCCCTTCTCTTTGTCCCTCCCTGTCTTCTGCCTTCAAAATGCACCTACCAAATAGAATCCTAAGGTCCAACAATCAAAACCTATTAGTAGTACATAAACCATGTCATTCCCCCAGGCAAATACTTACTATCTTTTAACCTTGCCCGTCTCTGGAACTCACTTCCACCATCTATTCGTACCACCACTAACCGGTACATGTTCAAAACATCTCTTCATACATATCTAAGGTCCCAATGGGATTGTTCTTGCTCCCTCCCCTCATAAACCTACGACACCCCACCCTCCCTCTTACTTATGATACATAACTCTTCCTATCAAAGCTTATGTTCCCTCAGAATATTTACTTTATAATGTAATTTTATTCTTTTCTGAACAACTTCTCCAAATACATATCTCTTACTGTTTTCAACTTTTTTACCTGACATATTTCCTCATCAGAGTGTAATACTTTAAATACTTTTTAAATGTTTTTGAACTGTATGCTTATATGTTTTAAATGTTTTAATGTTTAAATGTTTTATCTCTCAACCTGTATAACTTTATTGTAGTTGTTTTGTATGTACCCATTGTTTGTCTGTATTGGAGCTTTTCTCCCCAGGACTCCATTGAAAACGGGTTCTTTTGGCCCAATGGACTATCCTGGTAAACCAACTGCAAATAAATAAATAAATAAATATGTATAAATGCTCTCATAGATGACCATTTTCAAGAAACTAACAAAAGCTGATGTAACAGCATGGATGACTCAGGCAGGCAGAGAAATTTCCAGAGAGTTCAGCTTTGTGATGAAAAATTGGACTTCCTGAGTAAATGAGAACTTATAAATATGAGTAGATCTGAAGTATCTGTAGAGAAAGGCTGCATCTTAGGGTCCCAGAATCATTATTCCAATGAAACAGGAGCAGTGGTACTGGAAAAATTATCTAACGGGCATTCAGATAATCTGAAAATAAAAACCCATGCATAGAAGTTTGTTTGGTTGCCAAAGCTAGATGATGGAAGTGAACACACATGTAAAGAATTTGTAGCATGTCTGATAAAATGAAAATGTCAGAATTTCCAGGACAATGTTGAAAAGAGCTGCATGTAGAATCTTCCAGATCCATTGTTGAATAGTTTGCATATGATCATGATGGACACATGCTCAAAATGGCTGGAAGTGTGCTGTATGACCAATATTACATTGAAAGTTACAGTGAACAGATTAACAGGGTTGTTTACTGCTTATGGATTACCAAAACATAGTGATATGGCTAATATCACTATGCATATATAAGGAGAATTTATAATTTTGTTAAAAGGAATATAATAGAATAGTCATATCTTGGAGAAGAGAGAAATGCCCAGGATTCCACTAATGTAACAGGGCACTCTGCTACTAATGGGTGAGCAGAAAAATATATTCAGACATTTAAGGCTAGAATGAAAAAGTTGTTAAATACAGTGTTGGATGTGGAAGACATATTTTATTGTTTCTGCTTCAGACTGAACCACGTCCAGTTGTGTTACAGGTCAGTGATGTGCATAACATTTCTTAACAGGCAAGATTAAACTTGACTTGAAACATGACTGAACCTGAGTGCTTCTTTAAGAATGAAGCAATTCCAACATAAATTTCAACATATTAAACATGCTGAGAACGTCATTTATTGATCTGGATTCAGAATGCCTTCAAAATATGACAGGAAGATGTTCAAAATAGGCACAGGGTACAATAACGGAAGAGACAGTACTGTTTTGTTGTCTGCAGATGGAGTAGATACTGATATCATATACAGAAGACTTAGTGACCAAGTCAGGATCAGAGTGGTTGTAAACACTAAAATCCTGAAGAAGAAAGTCCATCTACAGAATAGTGACTGTGGAAGCTTACCAAATATCAAAAGCAAACTAAACACTTCAAGAGACTGACATGCCAAGATGCGAGTTAGACGCTTATGAAACACCTAAACCCATGAGAGAATTGAAACATTCTTTGACAGTCCAAAAGACATTCTAACATTTGAATCTGTGATATCTGAGTCTACAGTGTATAGACTTTTATGGCTCATTAATGAATACTAGCTTACCTCCTCAAATGGACTTGAATGTTCTATTTTATCCCAAGAAAACTATATTACTGTCTTAAATTGAATCACACGTCATGTTGTATCTTAAGCCATGTCATTCTGCTGTGTGACAGTTCCAAGCAAGCATGAAAAACAGTCTGACTTAGGGTATTAAAATGTAGCTTTGTATGACCACAGATGAAAAAGTGCACCTGCAGAGATCCCAAGACAAGACAGCAACTCTTTTGAGATTGACACACATTATTGAAATCATAAAAGAGTAATATCATTTGAATATGAACAACATTTAGTATGCAAAAGCCAATAAATAAGACATTTTGCAGAGAGCAAGCCTCCTGCATCAGTATGTGGGAAATATACCCCAATATCCTTGCTGCTTATATATACCAAATTCAAGGTGGCTGCATCCTACAGAAGGAAGAAATGCCCATGATACCACTCCTAAATATTTTGGGACAAAGCCCAATAATTGCACAATAGTGATTATGCAAAAGAGTGTATATCCTTAATGTCTTGGAAACAAGCCTGAAATAAGCATAAAGAGAATAAATACATGATCTCCTTCTGCATTTTTTGTTAATGTTGTGCAGTCTAGATGTAGGCTAACCTAATGATATATATTGAAAGTGTAAAGTCCAAAAGGTGTGCAACTCAACAACATTGCTTATCTCCTTCATTAGAGGAGTCTGAGAATTCCTGCAGGCCAAGAACATGTCAGAAGTGAAACTGAGCAAGTAAGGAGTACCTGTTTGTGCTTCTGGTATACCTTCCATACTGCTTGTTCCATAACAGCATGCGTCAGTGTAACAGCATTTATGAAATACCCATCTGTCGCTTACACGACACTACTGAGTCTTGCTAAGTTGGCTGACAAGACAGCCATGAGGTGCAATCATCTTATCAATCTAATTGAAATTGGCATTGAAGCAACAATTAACAATTTAAATAATTTGAATGGGTTACTGAATTTGTAATTTATTGTTTCTAAGTTGGAGAGAATTAGGTGTATAACCTTTAAGATCAAATAGATGACAGCGCACCTTTAAGATGTGCTGTCTAGTGAGTGTTCTCTTGCATTTTTTATTCAAGTGTTTTAATAATTTTTTTAGTTTTTTGTATGAATTTCAGTGTGATCTCCTGGAAACCCTCTACTAGATGTCAGTGCAGTTATGTGCATCATGTAGGCATGCAGTACACATACAGTATCAAATCTCAGTATTATCAGGATGTTGAAATATGACTAACACACACACACACACACACACACACACACACACACACACACACACACACACACACACACACAAAGAAACTAAGCTGTACTCCAGGTGTCAGGGCACAAACTGCAATCCCTCATTCCCTTTCACTGGGATTTCATAGCACTTATATTTTCGCTCCAAGTTTGCAACAGCACAGGAGAAATAACTAAATTGTTTGCAAGAAAATGAAAAACTGTTTATGCTTTGTCTAAAGAGTTGCCACTATTAGCATTAGATAGTCAACACTTCACCCAAAGTGAGCATTTCAAAAATTGCCTTTGGCAAAGTTTAATTTAGTAACTGATATTATGGGGATCACTCTATCCTTTCCATAATTAAGAATGTAATTAAAAGCAGGCTTACATTAAAGTGTCTTTCTTACCAAAAACTTTGTCAGTTCTGAATACTCATTCTTGACCACAGTCAGAACATGGTTTAACAATGATGCTATATTTTTTATGCCACAGACAAAATTAGTTGGTGTATAATTTTCTGCCCCTTTGTGTTCTTAGTTTTGAGAAGCACAGGTTTATGTAGCCTCTTTTAATCTTGGGGCACCACTAATAGCTAGCACTTTTCAAATGCTCCACAGGTACTCTTACAATTCCAGGATGAATACTAGTTGATCATTCTGTAATTTAATGTGGCTATTCAGGGTTTTAATAATT
This sequence comes from Protopterus annectens, assembly GCF_019279795.1. Lineage (NCBI taxonomy): Eukaryota > Metazoa > Chordata > Ceratodontiformes > Protopteridae > Protopterus > Protopterus annectens. The sequence goes on along the minus strand of NC_056735.1, from coordinate 352,193,666 downwards.
CTTTCTATATCTTTTCTTCCGGAAATAAACTAATATTGTTATTCCATGCCTATATACCCAAAGATAGTTGGTTTGTGTAGCTTGGTTTCTGTGTGTTCTTCATTTGTTTGTAAATATACTGAAATCATTTAGTGCTGATTCTTTTCACTGTCACAGCTTGTGCATACATCAACTCTTTTGTAGTGCATGGAGTTCTGTGCCATAATTACTCTCAAATTTGGGAAAATGCAACTTTGTCAAGCACCTTCCTGATATAAAAAAAGGTGCTTAATATTTTAAGCACCTATCAGCATTGTTAAGCTCTAGTTTTGTACTAAAACATTAACAAAGACCATCATAGAGTCGTGACAAGAAACTAAAACAGCTTTAAAAGCTACAAACTCTCCAATCACTGACACAAAAAGGGTGGTAGAATGAATAGAATGAGGTGTATAAAAAGAAGTTATGTACTCACCAGAACGTTCCATGTTTGTAGCCCATCTTGCCCTTCATTCTTACAGATGGGTTCGGAGCCAATCCTCGGCTCCGACTCGGGTGATTACAAAGCTTGAAGTCTTTCAGTTGGCTCATGGCAAGGTATATATCCCATAGTGCACTAGTAAGAATCCCCAGATCTTGTTTGCTGCTGTCTAAAAAAGTGATAGAAGGTATTTCCACAAGGAACAACAAAGATGAAAGGTCTCCATTTTAAGGAAGATAGATACTATCTTGTCTCCAGACCCTCCAAGGATACATGGATGGGGGTAGGTGGGTGGGTTCGTAAGAATGAAGCTGAGATGGACTACAAACATGGAACATTATGGTGAGTACATAACTTCTTTATGTTCTGTAGTCCTATCTCACCTTCATTCTTACATATGGGGCAGCGTCCCTAGCACCTTTTTCTCAGGTGGCTCACGGGAATATACTCCTAAGAACCGTGGAACCAAAGGAGGGTCTACGCCTGGAGGCCAAGTCCAATTTGTAATGAGTAATAAAGGTATGAGGGGTAGACCAAGTTGCTGCTGCACATATACTGTCAATTGGAATTCTGGCTTGAAAGGCAGCAGATGTGGATACAGATCTGGTAGAATGAGCTTTAATTTTAAACAGGAGTTCTTTGCCATGAGAAGAGTAAATAAAAGATATACAATTTGAAATCCAGTCTGATAATGTTATCTTGGAGACTGGCATACCTTTTCTTGACTCATAAAAAGATACAAACAATTGGTCTTATCTCCTAAGCTCCTTGATTCTATGAAGATAGAACCTTAACTGTCTGTGAACATCAAGTTGATGAAACTTATATTCCGCTTTGTTTGAATGATTAGGAAAATAGACTGGCTGTTCAATAGTTTGATTTATATTCGATTAAGAACAAACCTTGGGGATGAAGGATGGATTTGTATGAAGGGAAACTCTGTCTCTATAAAAAATCAAGTAAGGAGGTTTGACTGACAGTGCTTGTAACTCTGACACTCTTCTGGCAGATGTGATGGCTACTAGAAAAATGGTCTTCCATGAAAGGAACTTTAATTCACAGGTATGTGCGGTTTCAAAAGGTGGAGAAGTAAGTTTGGACAGAACAAAATTTAGATCCAGGGAGATACAGGTTCTTGAAAGGGGGGTCTTAGCAAGGTAGTGCCTTTCAAAAAAGATTTACACAATCTGTGAGCCATAAGATTAGGTCCATGTTGTCCCAAATGAAAACTGGAGATTGCTGCTAACTGAACTTTGTAGCAGCAGCTGATCCCTGATGAAAAAGTTCAGTTTGGAATTCTAACACCAAGGGAATGGGGGCTGTATAAGGATCTATGTTTTTCTCTCGTGCCCTGATAGAAAATCTTTTCCATTTGCTAGTGTACAATTTTCTCATAGAAGGCTTGTGAGAAGACGTCAGGATACATGTAATAGCAGGGGAGAAATCATGAAGCCTGATTAGGGATGGAAACAGAGTAGCCACGCTGTCAAGTTGAGGGTGTGGAAACAGGGGTGGAAGGTGGCTGACATATGTGTCAGAAGTTCTGGTACTGGGTCCAGAGTCCATGGATCATCCAGAAGGTGAGGCCCGAGAAAGGGGAACCAAATCTGACAAGGCCAGTAAGGAGTGATAAAAATCATTCTGCTTCCCAAGGTCTTTGCTTTCTGGATCATTTTCGATATTAGTGGAAAGGGAGAGAAGGCATAAAGAAGTCCCGAGGGCCAATTGTGAACAAGTGTCTCTCTGTGTCTCCCCTGGGGGGATAAGGAAGAAATAGCTGCCGCATTTGGTATTCATTGGGCTGGCAAACAGATCGCAGCAAGGCTGTCCCCATTTGCGGAAAATCTGTTCCACGACTTTTTGATTCAGAGACCCCTCGTGATGCATCAATATTGCCCTGCTGAGCTTGTCGGCTATCACATTGGTTGTCCCCAGGATATGTTGCAACTAGAAACACTGGGAAGATATAGCCCACTGCCAAACACGAAGAGCCTCTCAACATAGGGGGTAGGATCTGGTTCCTCCTTGTTTGTTTATATACCATACTACTGACATATTGTCTGATTGGATTGCTATTGTCCCTAGAGGAAGAAAGTCGTGAAGTGCTTGCAACACTAGTAGCACTGCTCTCATCTCTAGAACATTGATATGCAAGTGAGCCTCATGTTCTTGCCATGTGCCTTGGACTGTCCTGCCTAGATAATGCCCCCCCACCCTATCTGGGAGGCATCCGTGGTCACAGTAGCAATGGGTTGGCGAGGAATGAATGGTGCCCCTATCGTTAGTTGATTGGACTGGATCCATCAACAAAGGTCCTTTTTGCAAGATTCTGTTATCAAAATAGGATGAGACAGAGGCAGTTGTTGAAGAGACCACTGGGAAAAGAGTAGCCATTGAAGAATTATCATATGTAGTCTGGCTAGTGGAAGTAGAGTTATAATAGAGGCCATGGTTCCTAGAAGTTTGAGCACTGTCTTCGCTTTGACTTTGTGTTGAGGAAGTAGACTGTATAGCTGTTGTCTTAGATTTTGTATTCTGTCTGAAGGAAGGCAAGCCAGCATTGTGACTGTGTCTATTTCTGTGCCTATAAAAGTCACATATTGAGAGGGCGACATGGCAGACTTTTCCCAATTTATAGTAATCCCTAGCTGAGTGCAGACTTGGATGGTTGAATCCCTGGCTTGTTGAAGTAGGTGCCTGGTGGTGGCAGTCAGGAGCCAGTCATCCAGGTATGGAAACACTTGGATTCCAAGACGTCTCAAGTGAGCCATTACTACCGCCATGCATTTGGTGAACACCATGGGGGCTGTGGTGAGATCAAAGGGCAAAGCACGAAATTGGTAATGACTAGCTCCCAGCTGGAAGCATAAATGACTCCTCGATGCTCTGTACATTTTTATGTGGTAGTATGCATCTTGGAGGTCTATGGAGCACATCCAATTGTCTTTCCCCAACAGAGGGAGTATAGAATGCAGTGTTACCATTCAGAACCTGGACTTCTTCACTGATTCATTTAACTTGCTGAGATCCAAAATGGGCCTCCAGTCCCCTGTTTGCTTTGGCACTAAAAAGAATCTGGAGTAAGTTCTGAATCCTATCTGGTCTGCAGGGACGGTTTGGATGACTCTCTTTTGAAACAACTTTTGGACTTCTATAGTTGCTTGATCCTGTGATTGGGTGGAATATCTGGGATTTTCTTGGTGGGATGTGGTGGAGAAGAAGGGTATGGAGTATCCTCTGGAAATTATTCTTTGTACCCACTTTTCTTGGGTGATGTCATGCCAGGCTTCTGGATACAAAGATAAGCGACCCCTGACTGGCTCCAGAGAAGTGCAGTCAGGCCTCCCTTCAGGAGCGCTGATAGGGATGTCCACGAAAGGAATCACGGCCACCCTGGTTTTGCAGACTCCCCCTGCCTCTAGGGTGACATCTACTATTACTTCCTCCGCCTCTGAAGGAAGAATCACCTTGTGCGTCCGGAAAAAATCTCTGAGATTTTTTGAACCACATTTTCCCGCCTCTCTGACCTTTAGGGTATGGTCTAGAAGGGACAGAAAAACATACTCCCACGGCAGAGAGTTTTCCCTTCCTGCTCACACCTGGTGAGTATCTTTTACCTTTGGTCCAGAGAGGAGCCGTCAAAGGGGGCATTGGTAAATGTAGATTTGAAGGGCTTTGCAAAGTTACATAAGGACATCCAGGAGTGTCTCCTAAGGGAAACTCCTGAACCTGCTGCCCTGCTCTCTCTATCTGCTGTATAAGATATCAGCCTCATGGAGGAGTTAACAATGGAGTTTAAGGTGGACAACTGAGCAGTAACTTTTTCAGGGACTCCTTCAGCTAATGTGCCTTGGAGAGTATCTCCTAGCTCCTTTAGGAGATCTCTTTGAAGCCTAGTGAAATGGGTGAGGTAATTCAACGATTTGAGTGTAAAAGCCACTGAAGAGAAGATACGCTTCCCATATCTATCCATCATTCGAGACTCCTTCTTTGGTGGATGGACAGATGAGGACGTTTCCGCTAGTTCCTTCTTTGTGGCTGCTGCCACCACCATGGCATCTACAGGCACACCTTTAGTCAAAAACTCTTTCTCTTTGTTGGGCCTTCTGGGGACTGGTTCCACAGCATCAGGAGTCTCCCACACTTTTCGACTGACTAAATCTAAGAGCTCATCGAAAGGTGGAGACACCCAAGAGGCTGAAGGTTGAGACCCAAAAGCCTTCAGGTACACTGACTTCTCATCAGAAGGGGTGACAGTGGACCAGCCGCCTCTGTGTTTCAGGATCTCTAGGATATCTATGAAGGAGATAGCATCAGAGGATGACCTAGGGGACCCTTCTGACTCCTCGAGGTCAGTGTCAGAGATGATAGACTCATCAGGGGAGTCTACATGCTTCCTCTTACAAGTTCTCTTCCAAGGAGGCTCCTCAGAAGAGTATTCTGGGGAGGTCTCAGAAGACTGGGGCCCACCCAGTGGGGGGGTCCTGAGGCTGTGGGTCTCTGCTGTCAAGAGAGAGAGATGGTGCAGAAACAGAGGTTGGTGCTTGAGGGGGAAGAGCATCGGTACCCTTGTGTGGAGCTGAAGACCTAGACAGCATGCTCCTCATCATTTTGAAGGCAGATCTCTGTGGTTCCAAAGACGCCCCCGGTTCCAAGGAAACTGAAGTAGGCCTTGGCTCCAAAATGATCGGCTCTGAGAGGTAGGCTTGGAACCGAGGAAGTTCAGGTCCAAGCATCCCTGTCGGGGCTGACAGGTGTGCTTCGTCTCCTAGACATCAAGGACGGCGTCAATGGTGTCGGAGTGGAACTCGACTCCGAGACAGACAAAAAAGGTGCTGTAACCGACAGTTCCACAACAAGTGGCTATGGCTCCGAAAGGACCAGCATGGCTCAGAGGAGGAACAGAAACAGGAAGTATGGCCTTAGACAGCTCCGGAACTGATTGGTTTGGAGCCGGCAACAAATTAGCTAGCACCGACGACTTCAAGCGTCTAAGCACTACTCTCTCTACATCCTCTTCAGAAAGACTCTTGGAAGATCTGGAAGACAAGGTAGGTGATCTAGATCTTTGCAAAATAGGAGATTTGAGAGTTGGGGAGAACAGTAATAATTCTCTAGACTGGCTCTGAGGTAAGTGTTCAGTAGTCGGCTCTGAAAATCTTGGGGCCGATACTGGAGTGTCGATGTTGATAAACTCGACTGGCTCTGAGGACAGTGGAGCCAAAGAGGTAGAAGGTTTGTCCACTTTTGTAATTTTTCGTGGAGGCCTAGATAAAATAGTCAGAGTGGGAGCATGTCTCTTGGCCGACTTGACCTTCTCTTTTTTAGAAGAGGGAGACCTGGAATGTGGTGATGAAGAGCTGGATAAATCCTCCTCAAAGGAAGGCTTAAGAAGACCTTTCAGGATCAATTTGTTCTTCCTTTCTTGGAGAACCCAAGAACTAAAGGAGTGACAAAAGGAACATGTCTCCTGAAGATGTATGGCTCCGAGGCAGTAAACACAATTACTATGTCTGTCACTCAGGGACATTTTTTGAAAACATTTGAGACACTTTTTAAAAATCCGAAGGTTTATGATCCTTTGATTCCTTAGACATATTGTCACAAAAACACAATCACAGGAGGGAAAAGCAGGAAGAGAGGACAAGGTCCTCTAACTTAAATGGGCCTAGCCCTGCAAAAAAGGCACTGCACACAAGGAAAACACAACAGAGGACTAGGTCCTCTAACTTAAATGGGCCTAGCCCTGCTCAAGAACAACACACAAGGATGAGCAAGAAACAGAGGACTAGGTCCTCTGACTTAAACGGACCTAGCCGTAAACAGAAGAGAAGCTGCATCAAGAATTTGCAACAGCAACTGCAATAATTCAACAAACACTCTAGCTAATAATTCTGGCTAGTAAGAGTTAATAAAGGAGCACTGCACACAGCTATTAGTTTTATGCTAGTTAGTCTAGTCAAAAACACAAGTTTAGAAAAAGGTCCTGACCCAAACACGGACCTACTCCTAAGATATCTAAATGTAGCAAAAAACTAGCACACCAAGGAAGGGATACCACTCAGAAGAAAAAGGGGTCTGCAAAAGTGACGGCCAAGAAGTTTTCAACAACAACTTTGCAAAAAGTCAAAAAACAGACAAACTACTTTACTACTTTAATAACAACAATTAAGCTATTTGTACTAAGCTACTAATATTTATCAAAAACGTTCATTATAAACAAGAATGAAGAAAAATCCAACTTAGCCACAGCCAAGAAAGAGAGCCCTTCTGAACTCGTAGACATGGAAAACGGGATCTGGGGATTCTTACTAGTGCACTATGGGATATCTACCTTGCCACAAGTCAACTGAGAGACTTTGAGCTTTGTAATCATCTGAGTCGGAGCCGAGGATCGGCTCCAAACCCATATGTAAGAATGAAGGTGAGATAGGACTACAGAACATCAGCTGTTAAAGCTTTTTGCCTATCAGAGGGGGGCATTTTTCTTCTGGCTATTGTATGTGTGTCAGCGATAAGTGTTTTACAGTTTTCAAAGCCTTTTTTCTTTAATTACTGAAGCTCCATTTACTTTAAAGAATTATGACCAGATCTTCAATTTCAACTCATTTGTTTTATGTCCTTTGCATGTATGTAGGACTTGTTTGACTTGCTATTCTCTGCCTGACTATTGCCAATATCTGTTTACATTTGATTTTTCCCACCCACTCACTCTGTTCCTGTTGTGCTTTTCAACTTGGTGGTTTTGAGTTGCCTGCCCCTACTATAAATCTGATTTGGACACTCCTCCCAGTCTTATCTCATCAGATCATTCTAGTGAGCACTGAGAAATCAACTGGGAAGGCCTTCTCTCTTAGTTACTTAAACTTGAATTACCTTCTGTTTACTAATTTCCCATTTACTAAAAAAATACATTTTATCAGCCACTTTTACTGTATTTGGGCTTCTTCCTACTTTATTTATCTTTTTGCTGGATATTCTTAAAGTGTTCAGTTGCATTTAATCTATTGCATTTATTACAGCTTGCTAGTAGCCTGATTATATTGTAACTGTTATTCTAAGCCTCTTAGTTCTTATTTAAGCACTTGGGCTTCAACTAGTTATCTTACATAAGGAAGTTAGTTGAAAGCTTATTGTGTCTGTTATCTGTGACTGTTATTCTAAAAGTGTCTTAGTTCTGGTTTAAGTACTTGGGCTCCAAACCAGTTATTTTACATTAAGAAGGTATGTGGCCTACACTCTTGTGGGAAGAGAGGATACCCATGCTCTTCTGAGTTGGGAATTTCTGGTTGAAAGCTTATTGTGTCTGTTATTCTAAAGTTGTCTTAGTTCTGATTTAAACATTTGGGATCCAAACTAGTTATTTTACATTAAGAAAGTTTGTGGTCTACATTCTTGTGGGAGGAGAGGGTAGCCTCCACCCTTCTGAGCTGGGAATTGCTTGTGAAGGCTTATTGTGTTTGTTATTCTAAATGTCTTTGTTTTGGTTTAAACACTTAGGGTCTAAACCAGTTATTTTTCATTAGGAAGGTTTGTGGGCTACACTTTTGTGACATCACTGTCTAGATGTATTTTATTAACTACCAGAGGCCCTAGTTTGCACATAGCTGAGCATTGCTCATCAAGTTCCTTGTCTTACTGACCTATTCAATATTTAAATTTCCCTCACTCCTCCCTAATACATCTGTAGCTATGGATATGCACTTCCTGGATCTCTCTGTCACCAGTTTGATTGAGATGGGTACTCTGAGTCATTGTAGCAATTGCCTCATGTACACTGAAAATCCACTTACTTTTAATAAAACAGATAAAGTATGCAAGAGGTGTAAATACACTTTTACACTGAAGGCAAAATTCTGTCATACAACCAAAACTAATCCTGTAGAGGCTGTCAGTGACACTTGCACCATGCCCACTGCACAATGTAAAGACCCTATACATAAAACTACTTACGCTGAGGCACTTACACTTAACCTTCCTAAAACACTAAGGCATCCTGCACAGTACTATCAAAGAAAGGGTCCTCAGCCATCATGTAAACACTCTGTTAAAACACCTCCCACAGCTACACATAGTGTCAATGCATCCAATGCCTCTGCTGCTAGGCCTTTAAGATAAACCAGTGCACAACCAAATTTCTTTGTCATTGGTGATTCTGGACTAAGGCACACCAATGTCACCCTCACCAGACTGAGTAAGGAGAGAGTCACGGTTAGCTGCCTTTCTAGGGCACAGGATGAAACTAAAGGTGGAGGATTCTCAGTTTATATTAAAACCAACCTCACATCCAGACTTGTTAAATTGTATGACCCACTGGAACTCATACATGTGCCACTCACCATAAACAGGTCTCATACCATATCCTTGCAACTTATAGGTTCCTCTCCATATCCCAGGAAACTCATACTACCTATCTTAATGTAATTGAGTCCCTCATCATTCAACCCAATATGATTTTCAGCTACACCTCTACCTATAGATTGGGAATCCTACACCACTTCTAATGCACAAGCTCAGTGTTTCCTAACATTTATTAATACCAACATCCTGAACATTCTGCTAAAAGGGTTAAAAACCTGACTTTTTACTTACAAACTTGGGGGAGGGGGGGCTGATCTTTCTCACCCATGTAATGTTTTTGCTTGTCAGATCTGACCATAAGGCAGTATTGTTTAAATGAAAATTAAATAAATTAAATCTGGGGAAGCAGTGAAACCAAAAACCATTATGAACTATTCCCGGGCTAACCTCTCTCTCTACTAAATTAGACCTTGTCTAAATTCCAAGCACCCTCAAACCCCATAAAAAACATAGCATATAGTAAGCTATTTACAAAATCTCTGTAGAGTCATAGAGTTGCATAGAGCAAGCTGTGCTCACTCCTCTTAAGAATAAGACAAACTCAAAAGATAAGCCACCCTGGTGGGATCACAATATCAATTGGTTATACAATAAAATAATACATTTCTTGGCCAAGCTTAGGAGGAACAAAGCTATACATACTAAAAGCACCTTGACTGATCTAAACTGGCAGCTAAGTGGGTTAATTAATGCTTTGAAGGCTAAATTTGAAGAAAAAATATCTTCTCAGTTAAGGACAACCACAAAGTTTTCTACAGCTATGTCTGTAACCTCATGGGAAATAGGCAACAATGCATAGAAGGTATTGCAAATGGCATCACCCACACTGAACCGGAGGCCATTGCCAATCTTTTGGCTGACAGGTTCAGCTGAAATTTCTCTCTCCTGATAGTCCAAAGTAAATACTGCATGCACAAGCCCCCCAACTATTACTAGGGAACAGGTCATTAATGCACTTTTCAAGGCCAAAAACACTGCATCGATGTGCCTAGATAACATCCCGGGATGTTTAATAAATAGCATGAAACATGATTTCTCTGGTCTACCTGAATCACTTTTCAACTGGAGTGTACAGTCAGGTTTTATGCCCAAGGAATGGAAAATGGCTGCAATCATTCCCCTACACAAAGGAGGTTCAACCACTGATCCAGGTAACTACAGGCCCATAAATCTTACCAGCCATGGAAAGAATCATCATGGACATGATAAATGAGGACATAGGTAACCTGCAAAACTCAAGCTATTAAATCTGGTGGACTTTTTTGAGAGGGTCACCAAAGCAATGGATGAGGGCAAGACTGTGCACACAGCTTACCTTGACCTGGCCAAGGCTTTTGATACAATATGCCACTCAAGCATTATAGACAACCTCATTAGTTTAGGTATAAACCCTTTTATCACCTGCTTGATGGCCATCTGGCTCACTGATAGGACCCAGGAGGTCAAAATAGGTGAGGCCACCTCCACTAAGAGGTCAGTCACTACCGGAGTCCCCCAGGGCTCAGTACTGGGACTGCTTATTTTTGGCATCTCTTTCTTTGAAATGGAACCAAATACTGAAGGTTTATGGCTGACTAAGTCTGCAGATTATTGGAGGCTGAGGGTTATATTCGACTCTCATGCAGACACTAGCATTGTTCTAGAAGGTCTATCTCTGACTAATAAATGGTACTAATTCCATGGTCTTAAACTCAATGCTAAAAATGCATAATTGTAACCTTTGGGAAGCCAATCGTCCCGGCTAATTACCATGTGGATAATATGCCCCCAAGAGTCGATTCAGTGGTCTGGGATCTGGATACGCATGTAGACAGTAGCCTTACCTTTAACCACTACATGGCCACAATGGTGACAAAATCCTTTTATGCTGTGCAACTTATAAGTAAGGGCATGACATCTAGGTCCAAAGAGGTCATTATCACACTGTATTCCACTGTTATCAGACCAATCATAGAGTACAATGCTCCCTTCGATATGTACCTGATCAGGCATATGTAGCAACTAGAGCAACCTCAGAAGTTCCTTACAAAAAGAATACAAGGTATAACAAACCTACCTTAAGCAGAGTGTCTTAAAGCCTTTTCCCACTATTCAGTCTCCTATAGATTGCTGAAGGGTGAGCTGTATCTGCCTTACAAGACATCTGCAAACCCCACACTTATCAAAGAGTACCAGAGATACAAGGTTTAGGGACCTGAATTTTGTCTGTGACTTACACAGAGCATGCTAGAAAGACAGATATGTGTCCCAGAGACTGCCATTCCAGTGGAACAGGCTTCCCATCCATGTGAAGCTGAGTTTGTCTGTTACCCAGTTTGAGCCCAACCTAGACCAGTGGATGGGGAATACGAAATTTACTCCAGGTCCGGAACCCATGTCCCTTATGGACAGAGGTAGATTATAAATGCCCAGCCTTTGATGTCCTATTTGGATACAGGACATCATTATTCTTTCAGGAAAACATGGCTAGGATTAGAAAGGCCCCCCCACCAGGTCATTAACCTAGTAACAATCTATGAATCTATGTCAAGAACACACAACATGCTGGTTATGACTGGAGACCAGATCACAGTCTTCTATATTAACACTCACCCTTTTTCACAATATGGTGCACTTGAAGACACAAACTATATTAGCAAATATGAGCCTATGGCCCTTTCCAGTATAAAAGTTAATTCATTTGTTTTTACGCTTAATTTCCCTTTTTCTTGTCTTCAGATTTCCTTAAAACTATTCTAGGTTTACTTTTTTAATTGAGCTATATTTACCTCCATCATTTTACTGATAACACATTCTTTTTCATGTATCACACATTTTGTGAAGAAATTATTTTGTTTCATAGTTTTTCATTTCTTTAATACAAAGCATATTCTATGTACCAAACTGCTGTGCTGGCCATTCAGAGAACAGAATAGATACAAAAGGGAAAACCACTTAAAAGTATCATCATAGATGTAGAAAGCAAAAAGGATTACTTGGATTCCAGAGATTAATGGTAAACTGCATATGTCTTGAATCTTCCATAATTTGTAACTGCAAACAGAACAACATGAATGTCCATTAATATGCAAACGGATCATAGTTGCAATTTTTTTTCATTACATTCTTGAGGTATATCATATCCTAGGTCAAGGGGTTTAGAAATTATGTTGTAGGGAACAAAATGAGACTGGAACCTTTGGAGACCTGAGGATAGTTCTCCAGCAGTGATGGAAGGTACCTGCTAAGGACCCTATGGTGTTATATATGAACAGACAAAATCTGGGAATTAAATACTGCAGGAAAAAATCAGCTCATATATGCTCTACAGATATGAGACAATTTAGACTTGCTAGACAACCTAAGCAATATGTTTGTGTGTGTGTTTTTTATGGGAATAAACCAGAATATCTTGAGGAAACCTATGTGAGTACTAAACATTTTTTCAACACTACTCAGAAAGGTAACAAAAAAGATGCACAGTGGCTACTGACTGCAAAGAAAATTAAAATGAACCTAGGTTTAATTGCATAATATGATCAGAAAGTTGGTATTTAATATATAAAAATGAGAGCAAGGAAAATTTGTGGTGAAAATAATGAAATGCATCACCTGTAGACATTTGGTGGTGTCATGCTGGGACTGCTGCATTTTTGGAAATCTAGCACTTGCAAGTATACTGCCAGAAGGGAAGTTGTGTGCAGGACGAAAAGAAGAACATGAAGAAGAAGCGTAATATGTACACCATGGAAGAGGAATGTGAGTCATGAAAGAGAATTTTGTGGAGGAGAAGAGGACTAAGAATAAAATGAAAAGAAGACGGTTAATATATGCACCAGGGAAGGAAGACATGAGAGGAGACCATGACAGCCTTTTTCACAGAAGGAGTTATTGAAGGGTAATGGATGCAAGCAAAAGACAGGAATATTGTCCTGTAATAAGGAAATTTCTAGAGAATCACATATTAACTCTAAATTCAGATAGGCTGGAACACTTCAGGCTGTGAAAGTTTTTGGAATTTCACGAAAACATGTTTTACTTTGGATTTAAGGTAGACTACTCAGAGAATGTTTTTCTACATATTATGATGCTCACCTTGGATGTAGGAATGCAAGCACTTCATCTCATGATATGATTTCTTCATTTTTTTTTCATGACAAGCCCAGTATATTTCTCCATGATGTACTGTATGTTTGACCAGACGTCCAGATTACCGTTTTTCACCATCAAGCACCAGTTTGCATACTGCAGCTAGAAGAGTCGTAATCATTTCTATGGATGACAGTACTTGGTGACAAGTGCATGGAGTGTGGAAGAGAAGTAAACCAGATCCCTGTTAAGGATCATGCCTACTGCACCCCACATCATCAGTTCACTTAGTCAGTGCATGTCCTGGAGATTTTTCCTGAATGTTTTAAGAGTTGAATGTGCTTTTAAGCAGTCCTTAAATTCTGTTCAAGAGTCTAGGCAACAGAGGCACAGGAAACAGAGACACAGACAGCTTAGAGAGTGGGTTATATAAAAAGAGGTAAAGCACATTTTAGTTCCTTATCACATGCTTTTATTTGCTTTGATAACAAACTGACAGTTACAACATATATGTCTGCATGTGAGAGAAGGTAAAACAGATCACCAACAGAATTCCCGTGTCATGCTATTTGTATGCTGGTTAATGAGCTTAGCGAGAGCAGTGAGTTTAGGTACATTTCACAAAGAAATTTAGTTCAGTAAAAAATATTATCGACGTTCTAGTAAAGAGTGAGTGTGATACTGCGTAACTTGACCAGTTTTTCTAGCAGATTGATAACTAGTGATATAATATTGCCCTGAGAAAGACAGTCTTTCTACATTATAGTTTTTAATTCCCAAGAGCAGAATGCAGTTCTTATCCGTGTGTGTGAGTGTGTGCATGCGTGCGTGTGTGCGTGCATGTATGAATTTGCGTGTGTTTATACATTTAAATTTAGCCGATGTTCAACACTGATCCCAGAAGACCAATATCAAGCTTTGTCTGGGTGAAAAAAAAGAATAAACAATCTAAAGTACCATTTGAAGAGTGAAATCACTGTATGATAGATACAGCTATACATTATCAGGCTGTAATTGTATCCTGCACTCTAATATGGTTCAGTTTATTGGACTGCGGAAGGAGCAGCAGGAGAGTAAGACCCTGCTGGTGGGGAAGCAGGAGGTAGAAAATGTTGAAAAGCTAAGGGATGAGGACAGAAAGTAGAGAGTACAGGAGATAATGAGAAGAAGGTTGAATGAATGTCCCATTCACAGAAGGTTATGTACACTTTGGAAGGGGGAGTAACTCTTTATCCTTGCTATGGTTTAGGTTATATCATTAGTCATGAAACAGTGGCACTGTACTTCGCTTACTAGGTGACACTTAAGAGGTTTTGTGAAATGAGGTAGATGAGGAGAGCAGAGGGGGAACAGATTACCAGATTAATGGGCTGAGTTCAGAAAAGCTGCGGTTACTGCATTTTCTGTGAGATATCACTGTGTCTAGGGCTTCAACACAATTTGTTTGAGACTTCAGAATTGTAGGTCCTCTTTTTATGTGTGTATGTGTGCTTATGTGTGCATATGTGTGTGTGTGTGTGTGTGTGTGTGTGTGTGTGTGTGTGTGTGTGTGTGTGTGTGAGTGTCTGTGTGTACATATGTGCATTCTTATTTTATTTGCTTGGACTACGCACTTCATTACATAATATAAAGGATAGCAAACTTAACTGTTTTAAATATCAGAGAGAACCATTTCCCAAATGTCTATAAAAAAATAATGTTATTATGCAATACTATAAATCAATTAATTCATTAATATTCAATTGATTAATTAATTTTGTATATATCTGTTTGTTAACCCTGGTAGAACTCTGATCTGCACTATGTTTAAAAATTAATAAAAGTAAACATACCATAGCAGTTTCAGTTGAGTTCTGCAACTTTTGCACAGGCATCAATACTATTTCTGTATAATGTCTTCAAATGAGCAGGAGACATTTTTGACTTTATATACACTGTTTGCTTCCAGCTTAAAGTATTCCATATTTCTATAGTTTATTTTCATCTGTAAACTCACTGTCTTTTAGAAAGGGAATAAAACTAAGGCTAATATGATAGAATATAATGGATGTGGTGACTGCTGGTGTGAATGTCACCTATTGTGAAACTACATTCTTTTGAAAGTCGATGTTGCAGTATAAAGTATCCCTTCCTAGGGTGCATAGTTTATTAAATTCACAAAAGGGTTGTGGAGGAAATTCCTTTCTCCTAAGAGCAAGTATCACAGAATTTATTATATTAAGCAACAGCAGGCAGGCGATAACACCACCTGCATGGGTTGTGTGTGCAGCTTAGCACCCCAATAAACAGTTTAGTTAGAATTACATTTCATACTCAAGTGTTGTTTTCCTTCCTTTTTGTATTTCTTTCTTACTGGCAACATGGTGCCAAGCAATAGTATATTTATGTTCTTGTTTATCCATTTTTCAAATAATTTTATTGGCCATGGTTAATCTAATTCCAGAAAGATAGAGTTACTGTAGCTCTATAAAGGGGAAAAATGAATTTATGCACGCAAATTAACAAAGTATAATAAAAAAAATCCAAAATGATCATAACTATGTCCTCCAGTGTGTGTGTGTGTGTGTGTGTGTGTGTGTGTGTGTGTGTGTGTGTGTGTGTGTGTGTGTGTGTGTGTGTGTGTGTGTAGGATTGCTGATTTGGCTTAAGAAATAGTAATATGAGTTGAGAGAGCTACTAAATGCTATAATTGTCCTGCAATTGTTGGAGTTGGACACCATACAACCTCATACTTAATGGACAGAAAATAATAAAGGAATGCACTAGATGCAGTGACAATGTTTGTTGTCTTTCTGAATAATGAGGTGTGCTGCCCAGTGTATCAGTCACTTGATATAATAGCCAACATAGCCAGCAAATCAAAACTGAAGGTACTGTCTTGCAGTACTATAGATGGGTAGGAGCTTGCCATGCAACTGACACCATCTGCCTTCCCACTGGAGATTTCACCATAGCATTGCTGGCATTTCATTGCAGCCTCAGATGAGTATATAGAATGTGTGAGCTAGGGAATGCTGCTCATTGCTTTGCTGTAGCTTCCCCTCTTTGCCCATGTTTGAAAATGGAGAGGATATTATTAAAACATACCACTTAGTGCACACCAGTGTGCTGCCCCCAAATTCACACACACTCTGCATATTTTACTTTAGCTATTACAAGATTGAAAACATAGTACACTATTCTGAAGTTTAGCAAGTTGAGGGGGGGGGGGGGTTACCTTAATCTCAAGACCAGGCTAAGATGCTTTCAGGCAGCTATGCCAAATCTGTGAAAAAATGAAGAGGAAACCACTATGTAATAAAACAGACCCATAATATAAAGTATAACTAGAAGGCTGTCCTACCCACACCACCATTCATGGGATAGAACACTTCGCCTTTAGCCAATAAATTCATTGCATCAGCTCTTTCACCAATTACTGGCACACCATCCACATAGAAAGCTGATTGCTGCATCTCTACTAGATCAACCTTATTTTTTGTGTGACCTCTCTTTACTACTGCGTGAGCTTTACCTGATTTGCAAACTTTTTGGAAGTGGTTCCATTTTTTACACTTGTGACATTGCTGACCAAATGCTAAGTATTTTTCTCTTTTAGATTCATGATTTGCACCACAATTGCATCAGTTAACAATAAAGCTGGATTTGGGTTTTACTGATTTATGCTTGTACTGCACTGAGCATGCGCCTTTAAATGAACTGGTCTTAGAACTTGCTGGAAAACTACATGATAGTTTTTTAGTGAGCCAGCAGGGGTTGTGGCTGCCATGTGCTTAATAGGTCTATTTCTGTTTGCCATGTATTGCATGCTGTCTACATTTGCTCTGGACCCTGCTGAAAACATGCTCTTGTTATTTGCAAGCGTACTTGTGTGTTTTTCTGTCACTTCATGAATTTGACAAATCTCTATGGCTTTACCCAATGTTAAATCACTATCACGAAGCAAGATCTTTCTCACAGCAGCACTATTAATACCATACATGAGCCTGCCTTTTATTAACTCATCTTTTAAGTCACCAAATTGACACATTTTAGCCTTGTTTCTAATATCGGTTATATAAGCTGCAAAAGTTTCCCCTGGTTTCTGATCTCTCATGCAAAACAAATGCATCTCTAGTGTAATATTTGTCTGGGGGTTACACATTTCTCTGAACTTGCTCTTCAAATACTCGGGGTTTTCCCTTGACTCAGCTTGTACAACAATACAACAGTTTTCACCTTCTCTTTCATATACTGTAAGTGCATACACAAATGAATGCTGTCTTTCTATGGTCTCTGACCTAGGTAAGTTTAGCAAAATGAATGCCTTGGTGTGTGTATCTTTATCTGAATAAGCTGCTTGTATAAAAATATCATACTCTTGCTCAAATATTCTCCAATTCTCTGCAATATTCTGTACAAATACAAGAGTTAAGGGATTTCTAAATCTGTCTGACATATTAACACATAGTGAAGGGTTTTGCAAATAAGCATGAACACATACACATATACATATGTCTGAAACTTATGCCAGTACTTGTATCTTTGCTCAATAGCACAATGAGTCTGCTATTGACTAAATGACTGCTAAAGTAATTTATCATCATTTTAAGAAGCACTTCTAATAACTGTATGATGCGAATGAACTGGGCAGGAGAAGCTCAGAGTCAATAACATTTTGAAGTAATGGCACTTTGCGAATACGCAGTACACAGCACACTCAAACTTCCCCAAAATGGCACCTTTCTAGGAAATTCTCTACAGTGCAAGAAACACTCTGTAATGGCGACACTTTGTGAATAGACACACCCAGCACAAGAAACTTTTCAAAATGGCTATACTTTGACGGCACTTTCATAAAATAGTTGCACTTTGCACACAAGCAACTCTTCGTAATACATTCACAGTAATAAGCACACATTGTAAGCACTTTTACATACTTTGAGATCATACCTCTCAACCTGGAAACATCAAAAATCTGGACAAGGCCCATGAAAAATAGGTACAAATCTGTATGCTGATTAAAATCTCATTTGCATACATAATTACATAACCCCATCCACTCCAATAGAATTCTGGGATACCAACTTTCAAACGCAAACTGAAGAACAGACAAACAAAATATGGCACCAGAGTCCCCCTGCAGCCATTTCAATGTCCCATTACCTGGTTATTTTGCCCCATTTACCATAAACACTAATGTGTGCATACTGCTTTACTTCTACAATGATTATTTGAATGTTATTTTTACATTTTATAGAACAATGCACAAACACTAACAGACATCTGCTAAACAAAGCAATACTGTCTCACAATGAAAATAGACTTGGCATTAAAACTTATCTACCCTTGAAACTCACATTCATTGAAACAGCATTGAAACCCACACCACATCCAAAGAAAATGCATCTGGACAGTGGTGGATAAAGATTACCTTTGGGCTGTTTTCAAATCATTGGCCCCTTGCACACAAAACAAGAAACATACATGTGTTCTTTTCTTTGATACAAGTTCCTGGCTTTATTAAGTTATATTCCTTGTATAATATAGCACACTTGTTAGACAGAGCACATTTTAAATTTATTGTCTGAACATTTTTCCAGTAGGCTGTACTGTAGGCAATGAAACAAAATGCATGAACCAGTAGTGACAAAACTGCCCAATTCAGAACATTTCCATCATAAAAGTCTACTTCCACACCCACACTATAAATAGAATGACAGTAGTGTAAGCCATAGGCATCTTGCACAGCTTCTCGGACTTATTTTTAATTTCAGTTTCTTTTTAAGTGGGGATAAAAGGTCAAAAACCAGGGACACATTTTAAACATTGTTTGTATAAGTTTGGAAAGTTGCCAGAATAAAATGTTGTGTTACCACCATGCATTTCACTTGCAAGACTTGAACTTAGGATCCTATGCACCACAGTCAGAACAACATATCACTATGCCAAATCAGCAGTTTCCTGAAAAATAGGAAGACTGAAACTTAATGGCTATCATTTAGTGAATTCAGTTCTCACTTCTCACCATAGTTCTCAACCTCTTAGCAAAAACAAAACAAAACCTGGACAAAGACAATAATGGGGGGAGTACAAATTCAGTTCTCACTTCTAACTCACAATAGGTCTTAACCTCTTAGCACAAAAAACCTGGACAAACAAAGCCAGTAATGGGGGAATACACATTATGTTCTCACTTCTCACCATAGCTCTCAATTCTTAGTAGAAAAATCTGGACAAAGCTCATAAGTGGTGGTGGCTAGGGACTTATAATTTTCTCATGAAGTATCAGAATGGCATAATGGCAGAGTGTCTTTATTTCATTTGGTTTTGTTTGTTTGAGTTATTCTGCATTATTTTTTCATGGTGAAGAAGCTGATATTTAACAATGCTATTAAATCATATTTCTAGCATTCTGCAATTCAGGGCTTATTTCATTCTACTTGCTGTGTGGAGCAGTCAGTGGGAAGATACAGAAAAACAGGAAGAAGAGGCTTGACAAAAAAAAGTCCCTGACATTTTTTAAATTCTTCTCTTCCATGCATTTCTCTGTAAATTTTTGTCTGAGAAGGTGTGTTGGCCATCTTCAAAATCACCCATAGGTGTGTGTGTGTGTGTGTGTGTGTGTGTGTGTGTGTGTGTGTGTGTGTGTGTGTGTGTGTGTGTGTGTGTGTGTGTGTGTGTATACATTGGCAAGCTCATCTTGCAATGGATTGGCATCCTATTCAAGGTGGGCGTATATATTTTGTACCCACTGACTGGTGGGATAGGCATCTGCTTTCCTATGACCCTTCACAGGGCTGAGTGGATAATTGGAGAATGAATTAATATATGAATGAATGGATATATAAAATATGTCAGTAATGATCTGTCATTCTATACATTAAACTAATATTGCCACAGACCATAACAATACTGTGTCTAATGATACAAGTTAATAATGGCACTGACAAACTCTTGATGCACACAACCCTTAAAGTTCAGGGAAATTCATCAGACAAAAACAAAACTTTCAATAGGTCGCACTTTGGTTGTTGCCATATAACTAACCAATTATTGGGCAAACATACCAATACAAAATGACATAGTTATTTTAGTTAAAAAAAAATCAGTGATGTCAGAAACAAAAAAGGTATTTGGCATATTGCAACCTACAATGAATTGATTCATTGACCTGCACAAGTCAGATATTTTTTGCTTGTGAATTCAGCAGGAAAAGTCATAAATTTTGCACAGATTCATCTTTCCTTACAAATGCAGTTTTTTGCCAGAAGAAAGGACTGCAAACCTCAAATATGCAAATAGGAAAACATAAAAAAATGCTATGAACATGCTCACTGCTTCACCATTCGCTGGCCACATGGTAAAACCCCATTATCTCACCTTTTCTCATTCTCTCTCTACAAACACACACATACACACACACACACACACACACACACACACACACACACACACACACACACACACACACACACACACACACACACACACACACACACACACACACACACACCATTGTCTTACTTGCCGAGTCTTCTTTCTGGCCAGATTCCTTGTTCCCCCATAAATAGCCCATTACAAGACTGCTTCTGGCTGCTGCCATTCTGAACATAATAAAGTGCTGCTGATAATCCAGCCATTCCTGCTCGTATTTGAGCAGCCAGGCCAGTCGGAAATGTATGCATGATGTGAGCTCCTTGAGCTCAATTCCGAATGTCTGGTAGCCCTGACTGAGCTGACGTCATTGCGCACATGATGATGTCAGCTCAAACAGGGCTAAAATGTAAAAATGAAAGAAAAAAATCAGAAATGAAGGGGTGCCACTCGGGAATCGTGGCACCCCTTCATTTGGACCCCAAAACTCAGTAAAAACTGAATAATTCAGTATGGTTGGGAGGTATGTTTGAGATACTTTGAATAGCTTTAGTTATGCCCGTAATACAATACGAAGTCATAGTTATGCCAAAACACAGCAATTTGCTAAAAAACATGCAGTCGCCTTGCTTATTTATGCTTAGTGTGCTCCCTTTCCCCCTTATTATATTTTTTGTTCTTTTAAACTCTTTTCATGCCCATTGTACTTTCTTAGTGCTTGTTTTACTCTAAACATGCCCATTTTGCCTTAAACATGTTTGTTTTGCCGTTAAACATGCTCGTTTTACTTTTCTTTTAACTGTTTCATCAAACACCTTTACTTTAAACATTTCCTTTTGTTAATAAGCCTTTTGTGCCTCCTGCATGTTTAATAATGTATTTTGTGCCCTTGTACTGCTCCATTTTGTTCTTTTTATGAAACAAGCAGTTTGTGCATATTCTCATTACCTTTGCTTCTTTTCTGGCTTTTTTCATGCCTGCTTCTCTTAATTTACCTTCACTGTCATCTCTGCACCTCATGGCTCTGAATCTTATTCTCTGCGATCCCTGTTCTGACACCATGTCGCTCCCCTATTTTGGACACAATAGAAGACTCTTTGTGGGTTCTGTTTAACCAGCTTTATTTTATACAAACACATCACAATAGAAGTTTACAGACTTTAACTTAAGTAACTGTATACAAACTAACTGCTGTATTTGTGTATGCTTACTCTCTGGCTGCACTCTCAAAATGGCACTAGGAATGGCATGTGCATCACATTTATATGTGCACTCTCAGTCTTTGACGTACTACTTAAAGATAGAGGACATAGCACATGCTATCCGATCTACAGTAGGGTAATGAGAGAAATAAAAAATGTAAAAGGAGAAATAGAAACAACTTAGGAAATGCTATGAATAGTGTAGTACAATATGTACAAGAAATGTTTAAAGAAAAAAGAAGGTAGTGAAAAAAAACATGGAAAGTAAAAAAGTTAACAGAAAAAGAGGATAAGAAGTTAGAAAATTAAATTTTTTATATGATCTAGATAAAATATTCTTCTTCTTCTTCTTTTGGCTGCTCCCTTTAGGGGTTGCCACAGTTGATCATCTGTTTTCATTTCTTCCTGTCCTCTGCATCTTGCTCTGTCATACCAACCACCTGCATGTCCTCTCTCACCACATCCATAAACCTTATCTTAGGCCTTCCTCTTTTCCTGTTACCTGGCAGCTTCATCCTTAGCATCTATTTCTCCAATATACTCTGCTTCCCTCTTCAGCACATGTTCAAACCAATGTAATCTTGCCTCTCTGGCTTTGTCTCCAAACCTTCCAACCTGGGCTGACCTCTAATATACTTATTCCTAATCCTGTCCACCCTCGTCACACCCAGTGCAGATCTTAACATCTTTAACTCTGCCACGTCCAGCTCTGACTCCTGTCTTTTTGTCAATGCCACTGTCTCCAACCCATATAACATAGCTGGTCGCACTACCCTCTTGTAGACCTTCCCTTTCACTCTTACTGGTACTCGTCTGTCACAAATCACTCCTGATACTCTTCTCCACCCACTCCATCCTGCCTGTACTCTCTTCTTCACCTTTCTTCCATACTCACCATTACTCTGAACTGTTGATCCCAAGTATTTAAACTCATCCATCTTCGCCAGCTCTGCACTCTGCATCCTCACCATTCCTCTATCCTCCCTCTCATTCACACATATATATTCTGTCTTAGTCCTGCTGACCTTCATTCCTCTTCCCTAGCTAGATAAAATATTAGGAAAAGTAAATATAGATTTGGCTGCAGGCCCAGGTGGAATAGGGTATGGAATGAATAACAATTTAAGGGATTGGCAAATATTTTTTAAAGATTTTGAATGAATGGTTAAATGAAGGTTTTATGTATAAAGCATTATGTAGTGGAACACTTAAATTCTGGTCTATATTACGTTGTCAAAAAACCTAGTCAGTGAACGCTTGTATGCCAACCAATAAACAGCAAAAACTCACTTCTCCAAACTGTCGCTTCAGTGAATTTTTTCCTAGGGTAAAAAATGTTTGGTCATCATCAGGAATTTGCCCTTTTCCCCACTGTAGTACGATCTCAGAGTTGGTATATTTAGTTAGGGGGATGTGGGGGCAAAGCCCCTCACTTTGAAGGGTTTGAAATAGTGCCCCATTTTTGGTTGGCCAAACGATTTTTCCCCTAGGAAAAAAATTTTGCTGAAGTGGCCATTCAAAGAAATGAGAGTTCGCTGTTTAATGGTTGGCAAACAGGCGTTCGCTGACTAGGTTTTTTGATAACATAATATAGACCTCTTAAATTCATATGGAAAAAGGAAGATAGAAAACAATAAAAAGATGAAGCCCAACAGTATTGAATAATAATGATTATAAGATCTTTACGAAAATAATGCAAAAAAGATTTGAAACTAAAATGGAAAATATTATGAAAGTTAGTATATAAAGTATAAAGGGTGAGGGTTGTTAAGAATTACTAATGATAGAGAAATTGTGAATGATATTATGAATAGAAAAGAAGAAGCAAAAATCCTGATAGGAGACCTTAATAAGGCATTAGATACAAATGGACATGAATTTTTATGGGTGACATGAAAGAATATGATATAAGTGAGGAAGATAGGAAATTATGTATGTCAGCTTATAGTAGTAGTAATAATAAAGTAAAATACTTGTAAATGGCTGGCTAACCCAAAAGGTGCACACGAAGAGTGGTGCAAGACAGGGATGTCCAATGAGTTGTATATTCTTTGCATTAGTTATGAATGTGTTAGTATATGAAGCTAATTATAAAATAAAGGCAGTGGGGTATATAGCACCTGAAGGGTTAAAAATTCCAGTCCTGTTAACATATGCTTATGACATTATAATAATTGCAAAAAAACAAAATTGGGATAAAATAAGTAATAATTTGCACATATGAGTGCCTAGAGATGACAGGGATGAGTTTAAATAAAGAGAAATTTAAATGTTTAGGTGATAAAATAAAGACATGGGGTATATATTTTTCAATGAATTAAATTTCTGTGTTAGGTATAAAATTTGGGAATAAAGATATAAGTAAAATTCAATGAAAAAAAACAACAGAAGAAATAAAACAAACCTCTCTTTTCTGGAGAACATATAAATTATAATTTATATAAAAAGCATATTTGATAAATTCAGTACTGATGGGAAAAATACCATATTTAGCAAGTACATTTGTGTTGCCAAAAGCACCTGAAAAGAAATTATTGCACATCTTTTTTTTTTCATTTATATGGGGTTCTAGATTAAACCCAGTAAAAAAGGAGTTTTGTATGTAAATAAATAGAAAGGAGGTAAGGAGGTTTAGGGTTAATTAACCAAATGGTATATGATGCTTTATTAAATGTGTACAATGTTAAAGTGGATAAATGAAAATGATGACAGATTAGTAGTAAAACTGTATAAAAATAAATTTTGGGGTATGGTAAAAAGAGCAAAAGAGAAAAAGAGTGTATAAGTGAAGAAATAAAATGCTACCAAGAAAACTATTTTTGTGGAAAATAAAAAATGATATAGAAAAAGAAAGAAAATTATGATATAAGAACGTAATGATAAAACCTTACTATGTAAACCATGAGAAAAATCTAACAGATGAAAAAAATAAAGCTATAAAAATAAGAATAAGAGGCAAATGATGTAATCAAATAGTAGAACATCAAGAATTTTTTGTGGAGACTGGTAATAAATAAATTACCAATAAAAGGAAATATGTTAAATAAAAAAGTGATAAAAAGTGATATAATATGTTTACATTCTCAAGAAGACGAAACAACTAAACATGTTTTTGAAATATAAGAATAAAAAGCTATGGGAAAAGCTATGTAAAGATTTTTTTTTTCCGAAGATATAAAAGAAGCTGATACAATAATCATGGATATGATTAAATATGATTAAATATGGATGAAAGAATAAATTAAATAATGTTTAATGGCAAATAGATTTTAGCAACAATGTTAAGTAAAATCAGATGGTGGTTATGTAAAAAGGAGTGGGGGTTTAATAGGGATGAAAATCTAGCATGAGTGCAAGAAAAATTATTAAATCATAACCAAGGGATATACGATGAAGGCACCAGGTCTTAGGAAGTTCATTGCATTTTGATGACCAAAATCGCTTACAAATAAATTGTGATTTAAGTGGACTTCCAGTGCCTTCATCGTATATCCCTTGTTTATGATTTAACAGTTTTTGTGCTTGTTTTTTATTAGTAAGAAAAATTATGACTATAGGTATATTTATATATTTGTACATTTGTAGATATTTGTAAACATGGTGTAAATAAGAGTTATTTTTTGTATATAAATAAAGGACCCCTACTCATTGCAAGTATGGAAATTTGGATGCTCAGGCATTCATATGTGTCTCTCGTTCCTAATGACAGAGGCATTTAGGAAGAATCGCTAAAAGTAAGCATGGTGGAGGGTTGTGAATAGGGAGATGTTGCTGAAAGTGAAATGATTATAGAAATTGATTCAGAAAGCTTCTTTAAGCTAAAACATTTTGGGGATGAGGAAGCAGAGGTTGTGGTGGCAAAAGAAGTTAGTTGCAATTCTCTGTTTGGAATGGCTGCTGTATGGATTCCTACAGGATGCGATTTAACAGGAGGAACTGGACATCATGAGGAGATATAATGAGACATAATGAATAAAATATTTCAGGAAGAGAATGGCCATGCAGTTCATAAAAAATACAGATAGATGAGTCATTGCAAGCAAAAGTTCAAGAACCTGCAATACATGTAAAAAAAGTTATTCCATAAGCTCTGTAAGTTGTTGTGGATAGTGATTAAGAAGAAACATAAATTTTAATCATCCGTCCATTCTCATCATCCAATCATCCAACCAACTCTCCAATCATCTATTCCTTAGACATGTTTTTGGGCATTTCAGGAGTCATGGGGACAAAGTGTACTCCTACCAGCAGCAGTGTCAAGGGATGGGCAGGAACCACCTAAGTATAGAAATGAAATCCAACACTGGGCCCTTATAATTACGGATCTACACTCATACACTCCTGCATACATAACGATGTACAATGTGTTGCTGGCAGTGGCAGTCACCTTCACAACAGCTGCATGTGGAAAGCAAAGACCTCATTAGAAGCCCATGTGAGTCTGGATAAAACATGCAATCTCCACACACAAGGTGCTCCTTTTGAGAACTGACTGTGGGGATCTATGATCTGTGATGTAGTGGTGCAAACAACAATACCATCATGTTGCCTGAAGTTAAAACATATATTGTTTTAACTTTTTACTTCTCATAAATACCTCACAGAACTGCCTGTTGTGAATGTTTGTGTGTGTGTGTGTGTGTGTGTGTGTGTGTGAGAGAGACACTAATTCAGATTTACATGGTTACCATTCTGGAAAATGGCAATAGTATTATTGCATTAGCTACACAGTTTATGTTACTTTTGTCAAGTTAAGTACAGGCCTTCTGAAATATCTGGCCTTGATAATTTTGCTTGTATATAAGTTAGTGTGTGTGCATGCGTGTGTCTGTGTGTGTGTGTGTGTGTGTGTGTGTGTGTGTGTGTGTGCGTGCGTGCGTGCGTGCATGTGTGTGTGTGTGTGTGTGTGTGTGTGTGTGTGTGTGTGTGTGTGTGTGTGTTCAGCTGGTAAGCTGCCACTGTCAGATCACTATTCATCCTTATTTATTTATTTTACATTTTAACCTGTACTTTTAATTACAGTGATTGAGCTCACTCAAGCCAGGACATTGAGGAAATACTTGCAAACAGCCAAAAAAATGTATAATAAATAAATAACAATAAAACATACTTTGGTACTAGTTTATTACCCCTGGCATCATGGTAGGCCTGCTTTCAGGGAGGTTAACTGACACTGGATATTGCACATCAGATTATGACTGAAACAAACTATACTGCTGCATATGCATTAAAATGTAAATCACTGGGCTCTATTCATAAATATTGTATGCCATAAAGTAAGGCAGATATGCACAAGAAAAGCACACTAATGCCTCATTGTGCAATTAAAGAACAGTTATGTTGCATTATATAGTGAGTCTCTGTCCAGTCTTCCCCCACTGTACATCTATCCACAGAGCATCTATGCAAATGATTCTTCCCAAAGACATCTGATTATCATAAAAATTGAAGCACTGTTGATTTGTTTGGTCATACCTATATATTGACAGGACTGTTCACAATCAGCTGCCATAGCCAAACTAGCCATGCATGTAGTCATCAGACTGTAATCTGTTGCTCAACATTGGATAGCTGAGCAACAATATCAGAGAAATCTGTATTGCAACCCAGAATTGTAACAATTTTATGTGGTAAAACTCCATTACACAAAACCCTGTAGTGCAGTATAACCTGCTACCACAGCCAGAGTCACATACCCTAACCCCCAACCAGGCTGTCACCAATGGAAATAATGTATTCACCAGATCCCTGTGGTATACCAAGGAAACATGTACACATGAATACCAAATGAACTTCATATTTTTCTGAGTCACTCTTGGCTGGCTATGTGAACCATCATCATCAGGCCCCTGTCAGCCTCATTCACTGTATACTGTATACAATAGCACAGGGACGAGCAACATAAGAATGTACCCAGGAACTGATCTCTAATCATGTTGTAAATTGAAAGCATGGAGTTACTGCTCTATGGAACCTATGGACACAGCATACCTTAATCCTGTCAGTCCAATCAGCAACAAATGTGCTGATGTGGAAGAATGATGAGGTATGGAATGCAGTTGTAATGGGACTGTTAGGAAGTATAACAGGTATGCAAAGAGTGTAACCACATCTCCATGTATCCAACAGTACAACAGTTTTTGTCTGGCTGTTATATGCTATGATGAGAGGTACTGTGGAATTCATAGGCATGCTATGGTTCTCTGAACTGCTGTAATCAGTACTGTTATTGAGGTCTATGGATTGCAGTATTATCACTGGTGTAAAAAAATGTGCTCAGAAGGCTTGCATGTCTCCATGCAGTATGTTTGTAAATATCAGGGTCTGTGTTCTTACCTCTCAACTTATTTGCTCAAGAATTCTAGACAAAAGAAAATAATAATAATAATAATAATAATAATAATAATAGTAATACTACTACTACTAATAATAATAATGGGAGGACAAAGGGCCAAAACCAGGGACAATTTTAAATATTACTCTTGTTGTGTCTTTCGGCTTTTCCCGGTTAGGGGTCGCCACAGCGGAACTCCGGTCCGCTAATGATTGGCAGTAGAGTTTTACATGCCGACTTGCCAGGCCTGACGCACAACCTTCAACGAAGGAATGCCTATTCACGCATGTCGCTACACAGAAGACGCTCTAACTGAGAATCGAACGGAGCAACGTCTTACTGTGAGGCGGCAACGCTACCGCAGCACCACCACCGCAGTATAATTTTAAATATTACTCTAATTCACTTAAAAAGTTTTGCATCAAACTGCATTTTCTGGATGGTAAGAGGTATGGAACTCTTAATGTTTGACATTACTGACTATAATCCTTAGTAATTTACAAGAAAATCAAACATTTTACAAGGGACGGAGCAATATATGAGACAAAATTAAGTACATTCTGCAAAACTTTGGACAGTTCACTAGTATGCTTGTGTTGTACAGCTGTTAACATTCTTCAGTGCTGTTTTCCCAAATCTTATTGGAGTAAGCAAGAACTAAATAGAATCTATGTCTGGGAAAATGCAAGAAGAAGTTTTCTATATGCAACAAGAAGTCAAAGGAAATAAAGCTCAACCTTTGCATCTGCAGTGAAACATAGTATACCTGCAACGTGTGACAACTACTTAATAAATGGAAAATTTGCAAGTGTGCATAAGTATGTATGATTAATAATTATCACTAACATTTACCAGGATTTAGCTGCTTCTATTTAAATGTATGACATTTGAATGAGGTAATATCCAACAAAGGACAATAATAACTGCTGTGAACTTTGTGATCAGCTTTTGAAGTATGTTGTGCATTATGTAACGAAAGAGGACTGGCTAACCGAGTTCATTAGTTTATGCAGACAACCTCCAGTCAGGTATCAGCACAGACTGTAAATAATGGCATTGTTAGCAGATGAAGCTAGGTGATAATAATGGATAATGTTTATACATTGCGTACCACCACGGGCAAGTTATGTTGGCTGTGATATTTTTGTCTGCCATCAAAGCTTACATTTCTATGACATAGTAGTTAATGATTTCTGATGTATGAGTAATTCATTTCGTGTACTGCTTTCTAAACTAAAATGAAATGTCATCATTTACATCACATGCACAACACATAAAAGGGTATTCAAGATTTATCAGGAGGCACATAACATATTTAATTTGTATTCATCTTATCAGTATAAATGATATTAATTTAGGTGCAACGTTACATGCCTTGTGATATACTTTAGCAATGGCACATGGCTGACAGTGGGCAATGTCCAGCTGATCCATAGATTATGTGGCTCAGTCACAAGGACAAAACTCAAGTGACTAAGCAAAGCCAGCCATGGGAAAACCAGGCACCACTCATACCGCCTTCCTATTGTGTATGTATGCTGAAGAGCATATCCACTAGTGTGCTATTGCTCCTGGTAAAAAGCACAAGTAAATTCCTGCAGAATGTACACAAACCTTTTCAGTGAATAAAATTTGCATTACGATAAAACATAGTACATTACCAGGGATGAGAAAGGAAAATTGGTTGAGTCTGAAATGCTTGCTTTTACTTTCTAATAATGTGGTTGTTTTCCACCGGGCTATGGGGATGAATTTTTCTATGAAGTTGAATCATATGCCCTGTTTCTTGAGTAGAAATATTGTGGTAAACTGGTCGGAACTCCTTAATACACACATCTCAGGAGAACATGATACATAATATATGTGGATCTTAAGGATCAGGCATTCTGCACACCTCAGTGACTTACTTATCAATTGCCCTTGATTTTGGAGAATGCCCCTAATTTTGCCTTATATCTTTGCGCTGTCCCTCATAAAATTTTTTGATTTTCTGGTACGTCACTAAGGATTACAATTAGTCAGTAATGCCACACATTAGAGAATAATATTTATTATAAATCAGAAGATGCATGTTGATGCAAAACCTGTGGCTCTAATAACGTTTTAAGTGAATTAGAGTAATAGTTACAAACTGTTGCTGATTTTGGCCCTTTGTTTCTGCATTATTTTTGGCTTTGTTCCTGATTTTGAGCAAAGAATTTGATGGCTATGCTCACTGATAGTGCAAAAACACACAATCCTAACCAGGAAAAGAAGCATTTCAGCAAAATTTCAGAGCAGAATATAACTTTATAGCATTGACTGAACATTTTAGTGCACTGTAATCAAATAAAGTGAATACATTTACAAACATAAATGTGCTCTCTTTGAGTTCTCTATCCTGTAATTAGGGTGTTGCCAAGCTAGGATCCTATGGGCAAAGATGTACTTTACCACCACTCCAACACCCTACTTACAGTAAAGCCAGGTAGCAACTTGCCTTTTTCCAAACCCATGGGCTAAATGAATAGCACATTACACAATTTATTCTATTTAATTACACACATTTATTGTATTTAATTTTTTCCTGTTTTTGCAGTGTGATCATCTACCCCAGTCCCTGGTACTAAGCTGACAGAGACAGCATGCCTTCCATCTGCCTTATTCTGGAATTTTTTTGCAGCCAGTCAGCCTTTATGCCTGTAAAAGGAGCCATATGTTTTAATAGCACTGGTACTGATGCGTATACAGGGTACATCACCTTACAGTTCATGTTTTACATGTCTCGATCACTCTAAAAAAAATAAACACAATATTACTTTGGAGCTGTAGCTGATAGCCTTAGGCAGAAGGCAGAGAGACAATTAAGGGGATTTTTGTTTGCCTGATGTATTTCAAAAGCATTCTGTGCTACATTCATTGTTAATAAAAATGAACGCAGTCCTGACAGAGCCTTTGTGCGTAGTGGGAGGAAAATGACTTGTGCTTATATTGTGGTAATCTTCAGCAGACAGAAATGAGAGAAACAGAGCTGACAGCCATATGTGAATGCAATATTCCAGGGACTCTGACAGTGATGGGAAGAACCTCCTATTCAGTATGTCGCATAGGAGCTCTGAGAACATTAATTGACAGGACCTTTGGTTTCTGGCAGCTGATGAAGCAGAACTGTGGTAGGAGGAGATCACTAAGTAAGAGGGCAAGAAGCTAAATGAACTGGTAAAGTGGGACCTAAGTAAAATTTGTTCAGATTATGGAGGGAATTACCGCTTTCTCTGCTTTTATAATTCCAAGAAAAAATCTATTTATCCTAATTTGGATCTTCACTGTGAAGCTTTCTGCATCTGGGTTAAGGAAAAGCTAAGGAATTTTTTCTGCCTATTTGTGGGAGGAGACCAGGTTGCATTTTAACTATAGTGATCCACTTCAAATAGACATAAAAGACTTGACTGCTTTTGTTTAATTTTAACAGCTTAGAGTCTCTAAATGTGTGATGTGATTTTTCTTTATTCATCTACATTTTGTTAACTGGTTCATAAAGCTGAATTGAGAACCATTTGCAGCGGAGGCTTGGTAGCACACTTTTTTTTAATGATGTATTCATATTCAGACAGCATGCAAGTAGCAAGTGGAGGAATCAAACCCAGAACTTCATACTGAGGTTTGCTATCAGCTCATATTTTGTTAAACTGCCCTTTGTCAATTGCTGCATGAATTTGCAGGTATAATAAGGATAAACCCTCTGGGTTCTGGCAGTCAAATATGTGGGACTATGGAGGAAAAAAGTTTGACAAGTAACTAAGGTGCAGCCTTAAGTACTATGAAGGAGTAGAGATGAAATAGACACTTAATCTAAATGTATTCCTTACTTGAATCTGCAGCAGGAAGCTGACTGCAGAAGGAAAGCTAGCTAAAAGATATTCTGTATGTCTGTCTGCAGGCTGTAGTAAGTAATTTGTAATGTTGCTCGTTTGGTCAGGATAAAACAGACGAACAGTCGTGGGTTCGGTTCAAGCAGTTTTATCATATACAAAAACATCACAATTGAGGCTTAGTAACTTAAACTTAAATAAACTTATAGACAGACTGACTAGTGCACTCATACATGTTAACACGCTGGCTTTTCTCTCAAAATGGCACTGCTGCCTCCATGTGCTCTCTATTTATATGCAAGTGCCCTCACATAGAAATGCTTCTTAAAGTTACAACACACTCTCTGTTCTACATCCTCCCTCTTTGAAAAATAAGTCATACACTGAAATTACAACATTCATTTACATACAATTGCAGATAAATGATCCTTTAAACAATCATGTCCAGTTGCTGTGTATTTTACACTAGGTCTAGAAATACGACCTGATCATGTGACATAAAAATTAGAACTGGGTCTAGCAACAGAGTCTGCCTTTAATGAATGTTCAGCTTCAGGGACATCTGGGACATCATAAGGAATGGAAATAGGTCCTGAGACATGTCCTTCAACAGGAACATCTTCTAGATTGCTCTGAGATCTAGAATCTGTATCACAGGTACAATATTGCGATATCGATTCAGACACTGGAAGAAGATGCCTACAATTTCGTCTGTATTTTACACCCTCAGATTCCACTAAGCAGGATCTTGGCTCGGCACATATACCTCTCACTTGACCAGTTTGATCAAAACCTTTCACCATTTGCATCCTCACTATCTCTCCTTCTTTCAGTGGATGAAGAAATCTGCTCATTTTATCATAGGTGGACTTCTGGAATTAACACTTTTTGAATAGTTGGACTTTGATTGCGCTGGTGTTTTTAGCATTAGGCACCAACAAACTGGAACTGATAGGCAAGGTTGTTCTGGTTTGCCTAGACAGAAGTCTCTGAGCAGGCGAGCCAAGTAAATTGCCACAAGCTATATTTCTGAGATTAAGCAAATTCAAGAAAACATTGGTATTGTCACACTTAGACCTCTCTAGTAATTGCTTTGCACTTTGCACTGCATGCTTAGCCAGGCTGTTTGACTAGGGGTATTCCGGACTGCTAGTAATATGGATAAAGTCCCACTCTTTTGCAAATTTCTGAAATAACTGACTGGTAAACTGGGTACCATTGTCAGAAATAACTTTGTCTGGACTACCATGGACTGAGAAGTGACGTTTCAACTTAGTAATAACAGTACTGGATGTTAGGTTAGGTAGCAGATCGATATCAAACCAGTTCGAATAAGAGTCTACCAACACTAAGTTATTCTGATTGTTCCACTCAAATATGTCAGTGGCTACTGTTGACCAAGGTAGTTTAGGAATCTGGCTTAGCTAAAGTGGCTCTTTTTGCAAATGCGATTTAGTACTTTTGCATACTGAACAAGATGAAAGCACTTTATCAATGTCATTTGACAGAGAAGACCAGAATATTAGTCCTCTCGCCCTTCTTTTGGTAGCTTTGGAACCTTGGTGGTCATGATGCAAAATCTGAATGTACTCATGTTGTAAGGCAGTAGGAACGACAACTTCAGGACCTTTGAAAATGATACCATCTTCCATCAACATCTCATCTCTGTAAGGAATAAGATTGCTTTGACGGCCATCCAACATTGATGAAGTGGTTGAGCTTTTGCAAAACTGGATCAGTCTTTGTATGATCTCTTAGCTCATCAAGTCTTGTGGTAAAAAAATTATGTACCTCCATGACACTGAAGTCAAAATATACTGCTTCAAGCTTTTCTGCAGTATTTCTAGGTGATCTGGATAAGGTATCAGCCAGATAAAGAAATTTACCTTTTGTATAGACCATTTTGAAGATGTACTTTTGTAATCTGAGCATCATTCTTTTTAGTCTTGCTGGAGCTGTATGCATAGGCTTCTTTAAAATAATGAGTAGAGGATGATCAGTCTCATTTACATTTCAGAGGATTGAGCTTTAAATTCACTTCATGTGCTCTGTCCAGAACTTTACTAAGGTTTCTGTCATGTGCTACTTCACCACTGCCTCCAACTAATAAATCATCCACTATTATAGCACATGGATAACCCCCCAAAAAATCTATTGAACGCTGAAAGACTTCACTGGCAGAATTTACTCCAAAAGGCATTCTGAGAAATCTGTATCTACCAAATGGGTTACTGAATGTAGCCAGTATTGAAAATTTGCGATCAAGCATTACTTGCCAAAATGAACTCTTTGCATCTAAGACAGAAAAACAGTGGCATCTGGCATGAGGGTAGCAACCTCCTCGACTGTACGCATAGGATGGTGGGACCTCTTTAATGCTTTCTTTAAGTCTCTTGGGTCAATACATATTCTGATTTCATCTGAACTATTCTTATGAGCAACTACCATGGAAGATACCCAGCTGGTTCTGTGGCTGGACAAATCACACCTTGTTGCACCATTTTATCTAACTGGACCTTGACTTCATCCTGCATAGCTATCGGAACTTTTCTCGCTGGTCTGACCACTGGACTGATCTCTGGGTCTAATTTCACGGTGTACACAACTGGAAGTTTGCCTAGCTTGTCTTCGAAAATATTGGCATACTCTGAGAAAATAGTATCGGTGAAACTGGAACTAAAACGTGCTTACATGATGGACTTCTTTGGAAAAAGAAACCAGTTTCATTCTTAAACTGTCTCCAAGACCTAATAATGACTGCACAGGTCTTCTGACTACATAAAATTGCAAGCTGTAACTGTTCCCAGCAGAAAAGCATGAAAGCACTACTGAGCCTTCGGTTTGAATTTCTTCACCTTCATAAGCAACAAGCTTTGCACAATTGCCAAGTTAAGTTTTTCACCAGCTCTTACTCTAGCAAATGTTTCTGCTGACATAACATTGCACTTTGAACCAGTGTATACTTTGAGCTCCATGGGTTTACCATTGATCAGAACAGTACAAAACACTTTGTTCTTTGCCAACAAATCTACTGCATTAACCTTTTCACCAACCACTGATACAGCATCTACACAGAAAGCAGAGTTGCAGCTTTCTCTATTAGACTCATGATTTGGCATCACAATTACGACAATAAGACCTGGCTTGGGTTTTGCTGACTTACCCCTATGCTGCACTGAGCATGTCTATTTTACTGAGCTAGTCTTAGAACTTGCTGGAAAGTTACGGGTTCTCCCTGGAAATCCTGCAGGGGCTGCAGCTGCCATATGCTTAGGCCTGTTTCTGTTAGCTACGTGCTGCATGCTGTCTATGTTTGCTCTACAGACTGTTGAAACTATGCTCATCACTTGCAAGTATATTTGTGTGCCTTTCTGTAATCTCATGTATTTGACAAATCTCTATAG
This sequence comes from Protopterus annectens, assembly GCF_019279795.1. NCBI lineage: Eukaryota > Metazoa > Chordata > Ceratodontiformes > Protopteridae > Protopterus > Protopterus annectens. The sequence continues at coordinate 352,158,630 of NC_056735.1, read as the reverse complement.
CTTTTCTCAATGTTAAATCACTGTCACGAAGCAAAATCTTTCTCACTGCAGCATTATTAACAAAACACACAAGCCTGTCTTTTATCAACTCATCTTTTAAATTACCAGACTTGCATGTTTTAGCCTTGTTTCTCAAGTCAGTAATATAAGCTGCAAAAGTTGCTCCTGGATTTTGGTCTCTTGTATAAAATAGGTGCCTCTGCAATGTAACATTTGTCTGGGAGTTACACATTTCTCTAAATTTGCATTTCAAGCACTCAGGGTCCTCCCTTGATTCAGCTTGTACACCAATATGACAGTTTCCCCTTCTCCTGCATATACTGCTGGTGCATACACAAATTAATGCTCTGTTTCAATGGCTTCTGACCCCACTAAGTTAAGCAAAATAAATACCCTCATATGCGCATCTTTATCAGAAAAAGCTGCTTGTATGAAGATATCATATTCCTGTTCAGATACACTCCAGTTCTCTGCAATATTATGATCAAACACAAGTGAACTGGGTCTGTGAAATGTCTCTGCCATATCAACACAGTAATAAAGACCTTGGAATTATGTACGATCATACACATATATGCCGGAAATTTATCCCAGAAATTGTAATTATGCCTCTTTGAAATAACTGTACTTTGTGAAATAAGTCTCTGTAGCACAAGAACACTTTGAAACCAATATACTTTGCAAAACCACTCATCAGTGCAAGAAACACTTCAAAATAACTGTACTTTGCAAATGAATTGTACACAGCATAAGAAACTTCTTGAAATGGCTGTACTTTGTAAAATAGCTCTGTGCAATGTAAGAAACACTTTGAAATGACTGCACTCTGCGAATAAAATGTACACAACACAAAAAACTTTTCAAAGTGGCTGTATTCTGACTGCACTTCGCAAAATAACTGTACTTTGCACACAGTAAACTGAAATAATTGTACTGTAACAAAGCACACACTGCAAACACTTTGCACACTCTGAAATACTTCAAACAGCTCTAGTTATACTATGACTAGCTTTAGTCAATGCTAAATAGTAGCGCATATCAAAACATGGTTGTTTACTAAAAACCATGCAGTTGCCTTGCTTTTTTCATACTTATTTTGCGCTTTTACTGTACTTGTTATGCCCATTTGACTTCTTATCATGCTCGTTATACTATGCTTGTGCTTGTTTTACTGTAAACATAATGCAAGTCAGAAGTAATTCTGAAAACCCACGTAAGTATTTCTGATAATTCTATCAGATATCATGGTTCTGAATATTTTATTTAATCAATAATACATTTTGTGCCTTTTGTTTGATTAATAATGTGTTTTGTGCTACTTGTTTGATTAATAATGCATTTTATGCTACTCATTTGATTAATAATGAGTTTTATGCTTTGCAAATGTTTTGTATAATTTTTTTTTACAAAATAAATCATTTATGCAAGTTTTGGTTGCCTGTAGTTCATTTCTGGACTTTTTTTAATTGTTTGAGCACTATCACCTAATTTGCTCAATCCTGTTCTGACACCATGTCGCTCATCCAGTCAGGATAAAACAGGCGAACAGTTATGAGTTCTGTTCAAGCAGCTTTATTATATACAAACACATCAGGATTGAGGCTTAGTAACTTAACTTAAATAAATTTATAAACAGACTGACTACTACACTCATACATGTTAACACTCTAGCTGTTCTCTCAAAATGGCACTGCTGCCTGCACATGCTCTCTATTTATATGCATGTGCCCTCACATAGAAATGATTCTTAAAAGTTATAACACATGCTCTGTTCTACATGTACCTTAGTATTTTATATACAAAATATATTTTAATGATGCTTGGAAAGTATTTTTACAGTAACAAAAACTGTAGCTTCAGCACTACATCTTAATATTGTTGATTGTGATCTTATATTTTATACAGCTAGCTTAAGTAAACATTTTCAATCCATTCCTTTGACTATCATGTTATTTAATTATTTCTGTTCCACAGAACATTCATGTTTTGCTCACCATTATCATTTAGTCTCTTTCTTTCTTTCTTTCTTTCTTTCTTTCTTTCTTTCTTTCTTTCTTTCTTTCTTTCTTTCTTTCTTTCTTTCTTTCTTCTCTTGCTTCCTATTTCTTTCCTAATTTCTTTCCTTTATTCCCTCTTCTTTCTTTTTTCCTTTCTTTCTTTCTTATTTTTTCTTTCTTCCTTCAAAACCTTTTCCAATATTTAAGAAAGGAAGAGATAAAAAGGAAAAAAATGTATTATGGGGGAAAGGGCCCACAGTCAGGCATATGTCAAAATCATTATCCTTAATGTAAATTAATACAATTCAACAAGGTAAAAATTGTACACGTGCATACTTTGAACTGCTTGTTTAATGTATTTGTATATTTTCTGTCATCCCTTACTCCTACCCTCTCTCTAACAACAGGTCATACAGATTTGAGGGATAGACCTCATCAATGTACCTACTTAGGCATTGCCATGTTACTATTCTTTTAGATGGTTGTCTACCCCATAAGAAGTAAATAATCCAAGACCTTGTTTTCTACTTCTTCATTATAACTAACAAACTCCAGAATAGTGGGGCTTGAGGAAAATACATTACCTCTGGTACTAACATTTTTAAAATCCTGATATCATATGTGATCAGCATTTCTTAGACCAGACTAAACCACAAGTTCTACCCAACCCATCCCAAAAAGGATGGAAGCTGAGGAAATTAATAAAATGAATGCTTCAAATCCTCTTAATCACTCTTCCTACATGTCCAGCACTGATCTGAAGGCCCAGAAGATGTTTCTGCTACTTTCTGTGGTGTGATGAACCGATTAAGAATATTTTCCTTGTAACAAACTACAGATAGGGAAAGAACAAAGACGCCATGGAGTGTAGAGCCAAAAAGCACTCCATAACTCTGTTAATTCTTTATCCTACATTGTTCTATTCCTCTCCTAAAACAATTCAGGCAGCATGTAAACAACATGCCTTAAACCTTAACAGCTTTTAGACATCATCTTATCCTATACATTTCCCCTTGGTATCAGAAACATCTACAGATCGGATACTGGCATTTTCACTGGCCTTGCCTATGTCCATTCTAGCAATAGTCCCACAATCACCTCTACCACAGCCTTCCTAGTAATAAAGTAGTCCTTTATTTAGTAAACGAAAATGTGCCTGATCAGTCTGAAAAGGCAAAACCTTTTTTCTATCCTCATATAATTCTATACCTCTACTACAACAGACCCCCAATGCTTTACTCTAGACTCATCAACTCCCTTGAAGGCATCATACTCTTAAAATGCTAGCTTTTTCCTCTCCACATGTTGACATGAGAAGTATTATTTCCCCACCAGAAGGGTGTCCCTTGTATACTTCCACTCTCTGTATGATAACCAACTAGCTAGATATATAGTTCATCAAGAATTACAATGTCTTATAATTTTAAATATTTAGTATAAATTTTCATCACAAATATTATTAGTTATGTACCTAGCTTTTTGTGAAGGCAAAATGGAGCAAAAACTTGTCAAAGAATTTGCAGCATGCATACAACATTCATAAACAAGATGTTAATAATGCACTCATGCTTAAAATGTGCTAACTTTAAGAAATTTGTATTGTTTATTATGGAAGAGAGAGACAAGCCATCAAGCAGTGGAAACTGGGAATTAAGATTAGAGTACATAAAATTGCTCTGGCAATTGAAGACAGAAGTGCAATATTTTTTTTCTGATGTTCTTTTAAGGGAGAACTTACTATAACTCAAATTATAGCATTTTATAGCATTTCAAGGTATTTGATATAATTTTTAATGTTTTGACGACTTTTTTTCTAAAATGTATTTTATCACATGATTCAGCAGTCATGTGACTTGATTGGGAGGATGTATTAAATGGGAATATTTTATTGTTTGATGATTCTATATAAGTCTGAATACATTTTACAGATAAAAGTGCTAAATATTAAGAAAAGACAACTTGAAATTTTTGGATTCTAGATTTATTTGCTTTTGATGTCAACCTGTAATCTAAAGTCCCATGTGACAAAAATTATTGATGAAGTTAAACTTGATTTCTTGGATATAATTATAACAAAAGACAAGGGAAAAGAAAGTATTGTATCATCTATTTATAGGAAATGTACCATTTCAATTCATATTTACATTTTGAAAGTTGCCATCTTCACCATCAAAAAAGTATTATTAAGGGACAAATGGTGAGGTTAACATGATTAGTTAGTGAAGATGGGATGTTTGAAGATAAACTTAAAAAGCTTGTTGAGATGTTTTTTATGTAGGGGCTATCTTAAAAAAAGAAGAAATTATAAAAGGAAGGAATGAGTATTTTAAGCCAACGCTGGGGAATTTAGATTTTTTTCCTCAATAATTTGAATTCCTGCAGTACAAAATTTAACAGATCTTGATCTTTGCTGATGCCATTTACACTAAATACACCTCTATAATTAGAGACATTTTTCAAGCATTGAATAAATATTATTTGCAATGTATTGATGATGTTTTTTACTAACAATTTTTAAAATGTAGTTTATCACATAACTCAACAGTCATGTGACTTGATTGGGAGGATTCTTAAATTGGAATGTTTTGCTGTTAGATGATTCTGAATAAGGCTGAATACATTTTGCAGATGAAATGCTAAATCAGCAATAAAAGACAACTTGAAAGTTTTGGATTCTGGATTACTGACACACAGTTCATTTTTGTTTTTGATGTTAATGGGTAATCTGAAATCTCAAATGACAAAAATTATTCTAGATTCATTTTCTTAAGAGCAAACATATTTACACTGCCCTCTTATGAAGACCAATGCTTCCTGTTTTAATTTACCAAACTTTCTTTTTGTACTTACAACACTGATCAATGCATCTGGTAATCAGCATAAAATACTTATACTGAAATAAAAGTGAATTGTCTTTTTTGAGATTATGCAATATATGAAAAAGGAAACCAAAAAATGTAAAAACAGGAAACAGAGAAAACAGCAATATTTCAAAGCACATCCATATATATATATATATATATATATATATATATATATATATATATATATATATGGGTCCCCGTCAGAAACTCGAGTTTCAAATTCATATTCTTGAGATGATATGATTGAGTTTCTGAAAAGTGAAAGTTTTTGAATGGAGATCATGGTACAGTGAGGATCGGGGAATTTACTCTTTTCCCACTGCAGTGCAATCTTGGATCTGGTATCAGTAATATGCAGGGGGTGTGAAGGGCTGGGGGTAAAGGGATATGTAGCAAAAGGTAGATTTTGTTGTTTTTTGAAGTCTGAGTTTTTGGAAGCTCAATCATATCGTCTTAACAATATGAATTTCGAGTTTCTAAAAACATGAGCTTCTGACATAGACTTGAATATATATATATATATATATATATATATATATATATATATATATATATATATATATATATATATATATATATATATATATATATATATACATACATACATACACACACACACACACACACACACACACACACACACACACACACACACACACACACACACACACACACACACACACACACACACACATTTATATATATATATATATATATATATATATATATATATATATATATGGATTCAACTGCGGTGGTGGTGCTGCAGTAGTGTTGTCGCCTCACAGTAAGACGTCCTATTCGATTCTCAGCTAGATCGTCTTCTGTGTGGAGACATGTGTGAATGGGCATACCTTCGTTGAAGGTTGTGCATCAGGGCCGGCAACTCGGCACGTAAAAATCTACTGCCAATCATTAGCGGACCAGAGTTCCGCTGTAGTGACCCCTAACCGGGAAAAGCCGAAAGACACAACATATATATATATATATATATATATATATATATATATATATATATATATATATATCTATGGATTCACTTTATATTCTTGAAATACTAAAATACCGAATTTTAGTATCTCAAGACTATAAAGCCAAAAGCACAAAAAGCCGACTCCCACAACTGCAAAATTCAAAATCGCGATCATTCACGTGCACACACCAACACACAAACAAGCACACATACACCTATCTAATAACACTACAACAAACAAAGCAACACCCACAAACACAACATAAACAAACACACCTATCCTACCTATAAGTAGGGGGGCAAGCCCCCCTCCAGCCCCCCCACACCCCCTCTACTTATATATATATATATATATATATATATACTAATTGCAAGGTCACACTAAACACACAAACACATAAAACCCACCACTACACACGCTCACACACTAAAATCCCTACCCAATACCCTTACAAGAACACCACTTCCCTGAATCCCCAATTAATCCACAAACCGCACCGCACATCATGAATGCGACAACACAAGGGCAGATTCGACATTTCCACATTCAGCATTATGCAATTTCGCATAACTGGACTTTTGACTTTATAGTCTCAAAATACTAAAATTCGGTATTTTAGTATTTCGAGATTATAAAGTGAAACTATATATATATATATATATATATATATATATATATATATGTAGATACACATAACCATCTATATAGATATCTATGTATAGTTATATCTATATATATCTATGCATATCTATATCTATATACATACATATATATGAACTATTTAATACAGACAGCTCAAACTAGGAAACTAAAACACCTTTTAGTTATCAAAATTACTTTCCACCACTACTTACAGATTAAACTGTGTTTCAGTGTCTCACACCAATTTCAAACTATTTTTTTGGTTTGAAAACCAGAAGCAGCTCTTTACTACCTTCTTTTATTGCTGCAGTTGAGTATCGACACCGAAAGCAGCTTATGTTAATTAACTATCACAAAACTAGTTTAAAAGGTCATCCTTTGGGATTGGACCTATTTTTCTTCTCATTATAATCCCTTTACTAATCTTATTCTTAACTCTTTAGGAAAAAAACAACAGGAATTCAGTTATCTAATATACGATAATAAGGAAAACTTGATATGATAATTACTTCTAGTGAAATGTCCCTTCTGTTATATTACTAACCAAATAAATTATATACAGTGAAAAGAATGACATACAAAACAGAACAATCATTTTTCCTTGCTTCATTAACAAATCATATACATACTGTATATTGTTTAAATTATTTACATATTATTGTGATACCCCACTACGGGAGCAGTAATCAAGGGACCTCAATTCTCACCACTGGTACCAGTGGGGGACATACACTGGGAGGATGGCAAGTACACACACAGTATTTCTGCATCAAGTGCAATTTCCCTTAACAGCACACAGATACCACAGTCAGTGTGGGGATGGTTTCTCCAGATCCCCAATAAGACTCCCCACTGACATAGCTATGGAGTTGAGATCTCAGCCAAGTGACCAAGCCAAGACCTCCAACACCCTCTCTGTCCAACTAGCGCTTCATGTCCCTGCCCAAGTAGCTGACACACACACTCTGTGAGGTTTGATTTACACACACACACACACACACACACACACACACACACACACACACACACACACACACACACACACACACACAAGGCTGGTGCACAGGTTTAGTAGCTATGCCCCCTTCTGCCCAGACTGTAAGGTAGGTTCCACTGCCACCAGCCAGCTCCTTATCAGCTGCTTTAAGGCCCAGAACAAAGGGTGTCCAATCTTACTATGTAATGTTACTATCAATACAAATGGTAGTTTGATCAAGAGAAAGGTTATTAGGAGTAGCCCACAGTGTCACCAAATAAATATGCAAGTACTCTCAGAACTTAAATATCTCTAGACAGATCAGCCCCAATGAGAGGTTTAAATATATTTATTAGTAAATAATAAAAGAACAAGACAATACTAAATATATATTTACAGTGACACCAGACTTCAGAATCACAGGAAATATTTAAAACAACATTGCAGGACAGTCTCAAATAAATAAAGAAAAATATCTAAGCTAAGCTTCACTGTATTCCTGACTATATCTGAGAGAATTACTATACTCTAGTTAACTTACTTCATCAGAGCAAGACAGAGCTGTGGTGAATGGATCTTGTCAGGTCCAAGACAGAATATACAGAAAATACACTCAGGAGACACCGACTGGGAACAAAACTCCAAATTTAATGGTTCTTCTGGTAACTCGGCAAACAGCCTTCAAGGAATAACATAAGCTACCATCCTGTCCCATTTTATATCAGATCTGCTCCTAATTAATCAATTAATCTAATCATTCAGTTGATAATACCAATTAAGCCTGCAAAAATAAACATACTCATATACAAAAACAATTTTCTTTCTTTCAATACATTGAAAATCAGTACATATTTTAAACAACATTACAACATTACACATTCAAATTCAGATCTAGATTCATACCTTTAGGTTTCAAGGAGTTATAAGTAGAAAATTTTAATATAAACTGACTTTCCATTTTTAAGAAACTGGCTAAAAAGTCACCCTCTCTAGCAAGAAAAGGTGTTATCAAAACACTAAAAAAGAAACTGCAGTCAGAACCCCCATGTACATTAACAAAATGTTCAGCTACTGGGCTATCCAATCTCCTATTTCTTATATGACCTAGATATTCAAAACTTCTAGCTTGGTTTGTCCTACATACCATCTCACAGGAGTGCACCCACACCCTACAATATAAATTACCTCACAAGAAGTGCATGAAAACCTCCCCATAGGATGAAATAACATTCCATTAATATTCCTACCTGAAATGTTTTTAATTCTAGAACAAACTTTACATCTTCCACAAGGGAAGGATACCACACTAGCCCCATAAATTGAAACATTTTTCAAATTTAACAACTCTCTCAAATTTAAATATCTTTCCTAAGAAAATGTGACATATGAAGGAAACAAACACTTTAATTGCTCATCTTCACACACCACTGGCCACAAATCATTTACTAATCTTCTCAAAATATTAGAAAATGGGGAACATTTGGTTACAAAAAACAATTATTTATCCTGTCTTTCAGTATGCTGAACAGAAAAACATCTTTTGGGACGACCATAGCTATTACTACTCCTATTAACACCAGTCCCCTCCTGCATTTTTAACACACTCTCCCTAGCTTTTTTCAGACTATTACTAGAATAGCTTCTTTGCAAATATTTTTGTTGTACCTTCAAAAACTCACCTACAATTAACCTTTTATCAGACATATTGTCATAAATCCTTTTAAATTATCCCCTAGGCAATTCTTCCATCAAATGTGATGGATGCATGCTACTAGCCTGTAAAAAAATATTCACAGCAGTGGGCTTGTTGTGAGGTTTATGTTTCACCTTCAAATTTTCACCAACATAAAAATTCCACATCCAAAAATTGAATGTTCCTTTTATTCACATTGAATGTAAACTGCAACCCCAATTCATTCTGATTCAGCTGATCAATAAATACTGAAAACCCTTCCAAATTACCCCCACAAACAAAAATCAAATCATCAATATAACGCCTAAATAAAATAACTTTATTAACAAACAATTCCGTTGGGTAAATAAATCTATTCTCAAACAAGGCCATAAAAATTATAGTGTAACTGGGGGCAAAAAAAGCCCCCATCACAGTGCCTTCCTTCTGCAAATAATAATCCCCCCAAAATAAAAATAATTATGTGTTAAACAAAACTCTAACAATTTTATCAAAAAGGCTAGGCGTGGTCCCACCCCTAACATCCATTGATCCTAGTTCCCAGGCCCCAAAACAACCACTGATGGCAGCTGGTAGCATTTAGCATCTACACCGCAGAAAACACATTGACCTCAGACCTTTTGGCAGATGGTGGAAGCCATAAAACAATTTACATTCCTCCACATTTAAAGACAATACAGAAAACTTCTCAGCATAGACATTGTGTCTCCTTGCTCCCATAAAGTAATTAAATTTCAGCTATTTTTCTGAAGTTAACCTCATGTATTCCAGTTTCCACTGTTAAAATATATGTATCTAATCAGTTACAATAGTACATGTACATTTCTGTGCTTTTCCAATAGGGTACACTGTGGATACATTTCAAACAGCACTCTGCAAATACCTTCAAGAAGTTTGATATACACATGACATACACTTCTAATACATTTGTAAAAGAGGCATCTTGTATACATCATGTTGATATTCACAAATGACATATAATTATTTACAAAATTCCAGATAGCTGGGCTGGCATCTCCCTTTGTCACACTTTTCCCCACCTTGAAGACTCAAGCTAGTCTTTCAGGTGACCCTTGAGAAATGTTGCTTGATAGGGATGAGCCTATCTGGAAATACCTTACCCCATTCCCTGTCTTGAGAGCCCATCTGCATTAGCATTGCTAGCCACACTACAGCGCTGCACCATCATATCATATGCTTGCAATCCTAGGCTCCACCTTAGTAACTTGGTATTCTGCTGGCTGGGTTGATGTAGCCATGTTAAGGGATTGTGGTCTGTAACCACAGTGAATTTCCTTCCATACAGTTAAGGCTGAAGTTTCTGCAGTGCCCACACTATGGCTGGACATTACTTTTTTACAGCTGCATAGCATTCCTTCCTGGGTTGGAGCCTACGGCTGAGCTAGACCACTGGGTGCTCTTCTCCCTCTGAAGAAACCTGGCTGAGTACAGCCCCAGCCCATGGTTTGAAGCATCCACCTGCAGAATAAATTCTTTACTATAATCTGGACTGGCTAACATGGGGGGGTCTACCCAAAGCTCCTTTACACTTTTGGAATGCCTGCTGACATGCTGGGGTCCACACTACCTTATCTGGCCTGTTTTTCCTTGTCAGGTCTGTGAGGGGAGCAGCTTTGGTACTATGACTGGGGACAAACTTTCTGTAGTATCCTGCTGTCCCTAACAATGCCCTCAGCTGCATTTTGGTAACAGGAGGAGGCCATGCCTGAATGTTTCCCCTTTGGCAGTTTCTAGTCTTATCTTACCACTCCTCACTATGTGTCCCAGGTGGAAGACATCTGCCATACCTTTCTGACATTTACTAGGCTTAATGGTCAACCTTGCCCTTTGTAGTCTGCTCAGCACCTCCCTGACATAGTGAAAGTGCTCTTACCAGGAATGGCTGTAGATGGCAATGTCATCCAGGTAAGCAAGGGCAAGATCTCCTGCTAGGATGCGATCTACTAGCCCCTGGAAAGTCACTAGGGAATTTTTCATCCCAAACGGCATCTTCACGAACTCATACAAGCTGAAAGGAGTCACAAAGGCTGACCTCTCTCTAGCGTTGGGAGTCAAGGGCACTTGCCAGTAACCCTTGGTAAGATCAATAGTGGTAAGATACTTAACCCCACCCAGCTTCTATAGGACTCCATCTGTCTGAAGCATCAGGTAAGCATCTGACTCTGTGTGACTATTTAGTTTCCTGTAGTCCACACAGAACCTGGTATTGTGATCCTTCTTTGGTACCAGCACCACTGGGGAGGCTCAGAGAATGCTGGACTCCTGGATTACCCCCAGTTCCAATATTTCCTGTATCTCCTCCCACAGAGTCTGTTTTACTCTCTCAGGCACCCTATAAGGGGCCTGCTTAATAGGCCTTTGGGGTCTGTATCTACATGGTGCTGCACCAGATGGGTACACCCTGGTTTCCCAGTGAACATGTCCTCATACTCCTGTAACACTGCTCAGATTTCTCGAACCTGGGTTGGGGATAGCTGCTGGGATATTGCTACCCCTTCCACTGAGGTGTCAGTCCATGCCTCATTGAGGAGATCAGTCAGCAGATCCCCCTCAGACTCCTCCTGCCATCCACTGCAGATACTCAGCACAAGGGCCTCTCTATCATGGTAAGGTTTCATGTTAACATGATACAGTTTATGCCCCTGTCTCCTGCCTAGCAGTTCTACCATGTAGTTAACATCACTAACCTTCCTTACAACTTTGAAGGGTCCCTCCAAAGCTGCCTGCAGCTTGTTTTGTCTGACAGGAATGAAAACTATAACCTGCTGCCCCAAAGCATACTTTCTAGCTTGAGCATTTTTGTCATACCAGACCTTTTTCTGCTGTTGGAGTTCTGCCAGGTTTTCCTGGGCCAAACCCATGACCTCCCTGAGCCTTGTCCTGAGGTTTAGGACATATGCCACAACAGACTCCTTGTGGGAGTTGCACTCACCCTCCCACTCATCATGAATCAAATCTAGAGTTCCCCTCACCATGAACCCATACAGCAACTCAAAGGGCGAAAAACCTGTGGATTCTGGGGCACCTCCCTGTAAGCAAAAAAAAACAGATGGGGTAAATATTTGTCCCACTCCCTCTTAAAGTGGTCTGCAAATGCCCATAGCATGGTCTTTAGTGTAGAGTTTAATCTCTCCAAAAGGCCATTAGTCTGGAGATGGCAGGGGTGGTCTTTAGGTGCTTCACGCCACAGTTCTTCCACAGACAAGCCAGCAGGTCTGACATGAAATTGGCACCTCAGTCAGTCAGTACTTCTTTGGGAAACCTACCCTGCTGAAAATCTGTAACAAAGCATTTGCCACTTTCTCTGCCTCAATGAAAGATAAGCTACTGACTCACGGTATCTGGTAGCATAATCTACTACTACTAGGATATACTTCTTCCCTGTGCCCCACAATATCCATAGCTACCCTCTGAAATGGCTCCTCAATCACAGGCAAAGGCATCAAAGGAGCTTTGACCTTGTCTCCTGCCTTGTCTAACTTTTGGCACTGCTCACAGGTCCTACACTACCCTGTTACATCCCTGGAAAGCCCAGGCCAATAAATGCTTTGCATAATACATATCTTTGTACACTATATGCTCATATGACCTGCAAATTATTATCATGGGCTATGGCTAGAAGTGCCAGACAGTAGACTCTATGCCCTACCAACTGCTGTATTCTTTCATCCTCTAGCCCTCCCTCAGGGGTCCACTCTCTATACAGCAACCCTTTGTCTCAGTATACAAATTCCCCCTTTCCTTGAGAATCAGGACCCTCACTAGTTACCTCCCTCAGGCCTTGTAATGTAGGGTCTGAGAGCTGAGCCTGTCTCAATTCTCTCTTTGTAACCCTTCCCAGCTCCCCTTCCACAGGACTTTTGCTATTCTCTGACAGCAGTGCCACACTGTCAGCCTGGGTATTACTAGTCACCTCTGCCCCTGCAGTCACTCTGTCCAAGAGAACATCAGTACCACAAGCAGCTGTGGCTCACCTTCAGTCTCACTTCTACAGGGTAGCCTCCTCCCTGAAGTAGCCACCTCACCAGTCCTGGCTTCAAGTGTGTAGTCTGTCTGGGTCCCCCAGGCTACCAGACCCACATGCTTGTCTCCAAGCCTGACTGCACGTAACTGCATGCACAGAAGATACTGTATTATCAAAGTCATTGCCTATCAGGACATCTGCAGAGATATCCTCAAACACACCTACTTGCTTGCTTCCTTTTCCACCCTCCCAGTCAAAGTGAACCCTAGCCAAAGGTATTTGGAACAGGGTCCCTCCTAAAGCTCTGACGGGAGTAGGCTGCCCAAGCAAATAAAGCTCCTCTTTAACCATTAGAGGCTTCACAATGGTTAGGTTAGTGGCTGTGTCTCTCTCAGCAGTGGCCTGTTTCCATCTACTAGGATAGGATATAACCTCTTGTGGTAGTTTGGTACCCTTGTTGTCTCCAGACAACTTACTTCTGGCATTCTGGCATTCCCACTTACTGGCTCTCCCACTTTTTGTTCCCCCGCTTGCTTCCATGGACATCTATATGCTACATGGCCCCAATGGCTGCATTTAAAACATTTAACCCTTGGTCCTGCCCATGTACCTGAACTAGTGGCTTCTCCTGCTACTGGCAGACTCTGTTGGGGCAGTTTAGGCTGCCCACCATGGATTCCCTTAGACCCATGAGGAGCACTGGGTATCCCTTTCCTGTGCAGTGATGCCCTAATTGCTAGGTTTAGGTCTCCCTTTTTCCCCAATTCATCTGCGGTACTACATTCTCTGTCTACTAACCAGATTCTCATGTCCTCAGGCAAAGTGCTAAGGGCTTGTTCCTTCACCAAAAAGTCTTCAGCCCTTCAAAAGTGGTGACCTGATACCCCTTCACCCACCTATGAAAATAAGTGCTTAACTCAGCAATATATTCGCACACACGTTCATCTGCCTTGCGTATATGCTCATGAAACTTTTTCCTATAAGCATAAACTTAAAACACTCTAGTAAACATTTTTTTACAATATTGTAATCTAAACAATCAGTATCAGACAATTTAGAAATAGCAGTTACAGCTTTGCCATGGAGTAAGGGGGTCAGCAACCATACCCAGAGCCCTTGGTCAGCATTATACTGTTTACATACCCTTTCAAACGGATTCACTATACAATCTCGAAATACTGAAATATTGAATTTCAGTATTTCGAGACTGAATAGTCGAAAACCCACATACACGAAAACCCATAATCACGAATACCACAACCGCGACCATTCACACACACACACACACACACACACACACACACACACACACACACACACACACACACACACACACACACACACACACACACACACACACACACACACACACACACACACACAAACCAGGACATAATCACACACATACACCTACCTAACTAAACAAACATAACAACACATACAAACACACCTAACCTACCTATAAGCAGGGGGGCAAGCACCCCTGCACCCCCACCCCCCCACTTATATATTCTAACTCCGAGGTCGCACTAAACACACAAAGACACAAAAAACACCACTGCACATACTCACACACACTAAAATCCCTACCCAATATCCTCAAACACACAACACTTACCTGAAACCCCAGATAAATCCACATACCGCACCACACATAATGAACGTGACACCATGATAGTGGCGGATTTGACATTTGCGGATTCGACACTTCCGCATTTGGCATAGTGTAGTTTTGAGTAACTGCACTTTCTACTATTTGGTCTCGACGTACTGAAATTCGACATTTCAGTACGTTGAGATTGTCTAGTGTATCCTTTCAAACATATGAAAAACTATCAAAATTATCACCCTCTGTTAACTGTGGAAGAAATTTACTGACCTTTGTTGCTTCTGAGGTTTGGTTTCTCCCTTCCCATTACCTCCTTGACCTTGGCAAAGAGTCAGCATCTCCTTTTCATGTTGCCTTGCCTCTTATTTTCCTCATCTTCCAGACATCTCAGTCTGTCTGCTGATTCTAATTCCATTTGTTTCTGTTTCTCCTTTTCTTCAGCCTCCAAACACCACAGTCTTTCTGCTGATTCTATTTCCAAATGTTTGGCCTCCAGTTCAAGTTTCTTTAACTCCAGATGGATTTTTAAGTCCTCTGAGGCAAAGTTGAACTGTCCATTTTCTGAAAGTTGTACATCCCCAAGGCCAGTCTGGTTGTCCTCTGGATGCTGGTCTGTGATGCAGCTGTGGTTAAGGCTGCAATCATTTCTGCTTTAGTCAGGTTGGCATGCACCAGTCCTTTACCTTGGCACATCTCAGCCAACTGGCTCCTTGTCAGCTTGTCATACTCCTCTGCTGGCATCCTTGCCTGCTCTTCCTGACTAACTAAGCTAACCAAAAAAAATAAATCAAACTATTGTGATACGGAACTCTGAATGCTCACTTTTTGGCTGCTTCAGAGTATAAACACCTCCTTTAGTGATCACTGTTTACAGGCTACAGGAATTCAATATCCACACCACTGAATCTTAATATGTGATGTGGTGATCCCACCACTGCCAACCAATAAATGTCACGCCCCACCACTGAACCAGTAATCAAGGAGCCTCAATCCTCACCACTGGCACCAGTGGGGGAAGTACACTGAGAGGATAACAAGTACACACACAGTATTTCCAGATGCAACTCTCTGCATCAAGTGCAATTTCCCTTAAGAGTGCACAGAGACCACAGTCAGTCTGGGGGTGGTTTCTCCCTCTTTCTCCAGATCCCCAGTAAGACTCCCCACTCGCACAGCTACAGAGTTGAGATCTCAGCCAAGTGATGACCCAAGGCCTCCAGCACCCTCTCTGTCCAACCAGTACTTCGTGTCCCTGCCCAAGAAGCTGACACACACACTCTTTGAGGTTTGATTTACACACACACCTGGGAAAGGCTGGCACAGGTTTACTAGCTATGCCCTCCTCTGCCCAGACTATAAGGTAGTTTTCACTGCCACCAGTCACTCCTTCTCAGCTACTTTAAGCCCTTTAACCAAGGGTGTCCAATCTTACTGTGTAATGTTACTATCAATACATATTTAAGATGATGTATAGTGCTATGCTGTTGTTGAAGTCTGATGAAACGTTTTTTGAACGTGAAAGCGCTCACTTGGATCCTGAATTTGTGTTATTTCATTAAACTCTTGAAGTGAAGACTGGAGTTATTTGTCACTTTCAGCTGTGGTGAACCCTCCTTTTTGTTTGCTTTTTTGGATATTGATATACTCAAAATAACTGGATTCACACTCATCCAAAATACAGGGTGCATTAAATTCCATAAAGTAGGTACGATTTACAGTAAATATATTTATGAGTAAAGCTGGCACAGGTACAATACTGGAGCTACATGATAGCAAAGCGCATTATCAAACCCCAGAATGAGAAAATGGAGGCAGTTAAAAACTGACCAGTCCTATAGACCAAAATACAAGTTATGGCTTTTCTGGGCCTGGCTTGACACTATAGATAATTTGTGCCACTCTTTGCCACAGTTGAATTCCTTCTCATCAATCTGACTGGGGTAAGATGCCCATCACAATTAAGAACATGGTAGAGGCAGACACTGTATTCCAGAAAATGAAAACCATCTTGTGCTGATTTTAACAGACTTTTCATGGTATATATGAATATATCTGACATGGGATTGGCCACAGTATTGTCCAAGAGATTTGAGGGAGAATATCATCCCATTATTACTCAAGTAAGAAGCTGATTAGGACAGAGGCCAAATATTCTGTCATCAAATATGAGTGCCTAGGTATTAAGTGGGTACTTGAGTCACTGACACACTATCTGCTTGTTAAACAGTTTGCGTTCATCACTGATCAGGCTCCTCTACAGCAGTTCCACCAACAAATAAGGGCGATATAAATTTATGTCATAGGGCCTTATCATTGCATCTCTTTAAACTTAAAAACAGCACAGCCCAGGTGCCAACTTCCACAATAAGGACAATCTGTCCAGGGTGTACAGACCATTCCAAGGGCTTCAAACTGATGGAATTTTGACTTTAAATAACATGGTACCATGACATTTTGACTGGCCCTTTAAATTATGATTTGCTTATAGTCTGTCACTCACTAGGCAATTTTATTATCAGAGTATGGTGTCATGTCAAAAGAGCCAAGTCCGTTCACATCATGACTGCTTGCAAGTGGAATTATACTCTATCCCTTGCCATCCAACTGCATCATCAGAGTGCTTCTTCATCTCGAAAAAGCTGCAACTGCTTGCACTGGTGACTGCTTGCAAGTACAGCTAGCAGTCAAGCAGGAAACTGGGAAGATTTAGGTTTGTTCATGCTAGAGACTACTAGCAAGTGAAACTACTAAGCTAGCAGAAACTAGGAAGGATGTAGGTTTGGTTTGCTACTTCAAAAGGTAAAGGTTATTGTTTATATGCACCTAGAAACATGTATGCATGGCTACACCTCTCAAGCTCTCACAAGCATTCTAACGTACAAGAATTCTCTCTAAGCAGTCTTACATATGCTTTAGACACAGTTGTGTTTTAACATCAGAATGTATCTGAGCCATGTTCACTATTTAGAACAGGTTGTAGATAAACTGTATAGTAAGAAGGCATTGCATTTTCATTGACTTTCATAATAACAGCAGTTAGGATGTGATGAGTTTCAGCGTAACCTTGCTTTATATTGCATCAGGTGATTCTGAACAATTAATTTAGCTTTTATACATCTACAAACAAGATATTGCACATGATGATGGTAGATTGTAACTGCCAAAACAAACTGAAAACGTTTGATAAAATGACTGTGAGTATAGGGGACAGGTTAGCAGTTATACAGCTAGCAGTATAGTGAATACCAGTTAAAAAGGCCAACTGATATTTGAAAAAAATGTTTTGCATATAGAAATTTGGAAACCTTACAGTCCAGAAATAAGCGTATGTTTATGCTAAAACCAAGACTAAAGTTACAGCAGTCTCAGCTGTCTGGTACTTTGCTTGATGTCATAATTAATTTGAGATTTATTTTTATTGGAGAATCCCCAGTCTTGCCTGACCTTAACAAAACATGGGTTTTACTAGAGAACTCTGCAAGGAGCTGAATGCAGCAGAACATTTTTCTAATACTTGTCTTCAGGCAAGGCTGCTATGGAGTTACTTTACTAGTTAAAACTTTAAGACTTTCGTTCATTTTAGGTTTTGAAAATAGACACGTATAATCACACACATTTTCTTTCACTTTACCGCTATGTATCTGTTTGTCTGTCTCTCTATCTCTCTCTCACACTCACACACATAGACACAGACAGCCATACACACACACACACACACACACACACACACACACACACACACACACACACACACACACACACACACACACACACACAGAAGAGTGCTTGTGTACACATGCATAGAAATACACAGGTGCACACATTCACAGATGTGTATGCACAATGTACACACACATAAACACACGGAAATACACAGACACAAGTACATTGGCACAAAGTCCTAATGACTGAGAATATAACATTCTCCCAGCAGCTTGAAGTAATTAAACCAGATTCTACTTGCATCATAGTTCATTTCTACTAAAACAGTACTAAACCGAAAAGATAAAAAGGTCTGTCAATGCTCACTAGTGGGCTACACATTGAGTTTTTGGAGATACTGAGTTATATTTGGGAAGCGGTGATGGCTTGAAGAAACTGTAATTATTGCAGAAGTAATCCTTTATTTTCTTTTTGTACATTTTACATGAGCAAGGAGTCAAATAACTTGACTGTAGAATGTAGATACTCCATGTTCCCACCCTTTTTTATTGCAGATTTTGGACTCAGAATTCACTTTTAGCACCCCTGGGTTACAAAGATTGTAAAATAAATGTCAGAAGCCACATGTATTTTGTTAATAATGTGTTTACTTTTGCATTAAACTGTTTTACCAGTGTGTTCTGAATCAGGAATGTGGCTCTCTTGATGTGTAGGTAGACCCTTTACAGCCATGCTTCGATTTACCAGAGGTAGAGAAATAATACTGGTCCAAAATGGAGGAAGTTGAAAGGCAAAAGAGCTAGACTTTTTGTGCAGATAAAGCTTCTAGTAAGTAATATCGACCTGTGTGTAACATTTTAGTGAAACAAAGTTTCATTATAAAAAGTAGAAATATGTCTTTAGTTTGCCTATCTCTAGAACAGAGATGAGAAGCTAGGTAAACTTCACAATCAAAAAGGTGGCTTTATGGCCAAATTGAAATCAGTGGCTTAAAGTTTTCATATGTATAACTTAATAGTGCAATAGTAAATGCTGATTTTATTCCGCAAATGAGCATCACTCTTGTCGAGTTTCTGTGGTGCTTTTTTTCTTTTTTTTTAAATTAGATTTAATGGTGTCAACACCTAGTTGCAACACTATAGCTGTACTTACTGTTTTATAGATATTCATCTACCTTGCATTGAGGAAACTATGACAGGATCAGAGAATAAGATGATCTCTCTATCTGCCTGAAATCTGTTTAAAATATTCTTTTGTAACAATGGAATTTAAGTAGCTGCTGTTGTTCAATATGTTTGCAGATATAATGCTACGTGTACTGAATGATAAATGTCTTACTTTGCCTCAAAAAAGACCTTTGACTAGATAGAATTTTTAGATGTTACTCTATACTAAGATACTGAGAATATGAGGTATTGTTCTACTATTTTTAGGAAAGGTACATTTTCAAACGACTATTTACATTTTGATAGTTGTCACCCGTATTTTCAGGAAAAAAAAATATTGTTAATGGCCAGTTAGTGTGACTTTCAAGGTTGATTACAGATGATATTATGTTTGATGTTGAGGTGAAGAGGTTGACTAGCTTTGACCTCTTCATTCAGACTACCCTTCTCCTCAACCACCCCTCCCAGATACTTGAAGCTGTTTACCTGTTCCACTATCTTCTCATCTATCTCTATTCTCAGCTTCTTCTGATTTCCCCAATCTGCTGCCATTACCACTGTCTTATCTGTGCTTAGTTTCATCCCATGTGCCTTCAGATTTGCATTCCATTCTCCTATCCTTTGCTGAAGTTCTAGATCAGAGTCTGCCTGTACTGCCACATCGTCTGCATACAGCAGCTTTGTTGCTCTGACCTCTCCAACCTGTTTGCTGTTGTAGTCCATTACCAGTATGAACAGCAGTGGGCTCAAAGCTGAACCCTAGTGTACACCCACTCCCTCTGGGAACCCCTCAGTGAGGCCAAACACTGTTCGTACTTGAGTCACTGGGTCCTTGTACATAGCCTGTACTAATTCTACCAATGTTTCTGGGACTTCAAACCACCGCAGTACTGCCCAGATCAGCTTTCTTGAGACCTTGTCATATGCTTTCTCCAAGTCTAGGAAAGCCCAGTTTGACTCTCTCCTCTTCTCTAGTTTCTTCTCAAGTATCTGTCTCAATGCAAACATCGGGTCAATTGTGCTGCATCCTGATCTGAATCCGAACTGTTCATCTCCCATCTTACATTCTACTATTCTGCGTATCCGTTTATCAGGAGGTATACAATTATTCTTTACTAATTAACAGGTCTACTAGCTTCCTTTTGTGTAGTGTTTTTTGTTATGTTTACAGGATGTGTTGGTAAATACATTAGTTTTTCAGTGCCCACAGAGGGATATTGAATACTGATGTGATTTGTTACATGCACCACAACATTAACAACTCCAATTTGATGGTATTTATGAAAGTCACGTGGAGATGGTGACATTTTATTTACTTGATTTATGTGTGCGCCCATTGATGTCATTCATTTGTGACTCAGGCAAATCAGTGAAGAAGTAATGCACTGTGCTACATAAATAAGAGCAAAAGAGATATAGTGGAAAAATTAGACCTTGCCAGTAACACTGGACAATATATATCAGCCCTTTTACAGATGAGTCTCTTTATGCTCAATTCCTGCCGAACATTACTTCAGCAATAAATGCTGGTAAATGTGGACACATTGAAAGGCTTATCTGCACTGGAAATGGAGACAACCTACAGTGTGATGTGGTATGCTAAACCAAATAGGCAGATTGGGGTGAACAAACAGGACAGTGAGGCAACTAGGACATGGAGGACTGCATGGCCAAGTGCAGACAGCAAAAAAGTACAACTACGTAAAAGGTGGCTAGCATGCTAAAAACTAAGTGTAAGGCTGTCTGACTTTAGGAAATGCACAATGTACCACTTTGAAGTTTCTAAAATCACTCACAGTAACTATGAAAAGGGTACATGAAGTGAAAATACTCTATAAGATCTAATTCTAAAGGAGTGATTTATGAATGAAATCTGATTATTATGCCCATATTTTGCATCATTTTGTCATTCTGTTTTTTAAAAATGTGTTTTTCTGTGTGGTGATATCTCACAATCCTGCAGTAAGTAGGAGGAGCTGTGCTAAAATTTCATGCTAATTAGCTGTCCAGACTTTTAGCAAGATGTACCTACTTTTTAGAAGTCTTGGTCCAGATTTTCAATATCTGCAGGTTGAGAGGCATGGTTTCAATCTGGGGAAGAGTCAAATGTTACATAACATGGTTATTCATGGTAATTAAGTATAATAGAAAAAGTACCAATAAAATATTTTAATGTCTCGTGCATGTATGACATGTACCTGCTACTTATGTGTATTGCATATATGAAAGATGTCCCCTTAAGGGAAAAAAAGTCAGAGAAGAACTGGAGGAGTCTGGAAGATTAGGATTATCACCTTTGCAGAAGAGAACTGGAGGCCCAAAGAAGTTGTTCTGGAAAGGGACAGTTTTGCAGACTATTTGCCAGAGAAAGACTCCTGGACCTGTGTGCCTGGAGGAGTTCAGAACCAGAAACTTTTATGTTTCTGTTTTTGTTCAACACACGAGTTTGTAAAGCAGTGTTGTAACTGAAATTTGTTTAGACCACATATATTCATTTTTGTTTTGACAAAAGCAGGCTATATGTTTTGTTGCATGATTAAAACCATATCAATTTAACATTCTATTTCATATACACACACAGACACACACACACACACACCCTTTTGTAGTAGAATTACAGATTAGTCAGGTACATGTTAGTCAAGTACATATCAATCGATTAACATGCACATCAAAAGTAGAATAGTGCAGAAGGTTGTGGTCAGTGATAAGATTGTAGAAATCACGGGTAAGGAAGCTTTACCTTTCTAAAGATGGGTGTATGAACATATTTTAGATATTAGGAATAAAAAACTTTGAATGCCTTATTTAGGCATGTGGAGAAAAATTGGGATCATACTTTCAATTTTTTAATAATCAAGCAGGGGTGATTCATTGATGAACATCTAGAGAAAAATGAATTGAAATGGCAGTTATTAAATGCCTGTATTTACCCTGGACTTA
The DNA here is from genome assembly GCF_019279795.1 of Protopterus annectens. Classification (NCBI taxonomy): domain Eukaryota; kingdom Metazoa; phylum Chordata; order Ceratodontiformes; family Protopteridae; genus Protopterus; species Protopterus annectens. The sequence goes on along the minus strand of NC_056735.1, from coordinate 352,136,118 downwards.
ATGATTCCTGTTCCATTAGTTCATTATTAAAATTGAAATTTTATAGCATTAGATATGTGATTTTAGTAGATACGTTTTTACTTATTGGTTTGTTTTAACATGTGATGTTAATTATGAGGTATAAATAGGTGTAGTTTCTGTTTTTCAGTGGTTCTGATGTTCTTATGAATGAAAGTGCTTAACCAATAAAGTCGTCTGGTTCAGAAGTATTTCGTTGTTTTTTGTATTCTTGGTTTGTTCTTGGGTCATGTGTATGATGTCTCTCAACACCACCAGCGAACCTCTTCTGGACAGGGAGAATCTCACTCAACGCAGAAGTAATGGGGATTTATCTGCATTATTACTAGAAGTGAGTCATCAATTAGCTACTCATGCTCATCAGATTTGCGTTGGAAATTCCAGTGGAAACAATTCAATTGAGGAGTCATTGGGTTTACCCCTTACCCAGTTATCCAACAGAGACAGCTCTTTATTCAACCAAGATAGTTTACGTAACAGTACTGTTCAGAGGAATTTGGTAGAATAATATGATTGGAAGGTCAATACATTTAATTTTAATGCTAATAACAGGCATGACAACATTGGTCTTAATATTAACATTGCGAGTCCCATATGACTTTAGGCGAGCCGCTAAAAAATTTGAGAAAGTGTTGTTTGAATACAAAGACTGCAACTTGATAACGGTTATCTACTCAAAAATATAGAACTAGCACAGGTACCTAAATGGTTACATCTGTGGCATTACCCTAATGGTACAGCAGGAAATGATGAATTTCTTTGTGAATTGCACTGTTTGTTTGATAGAACTGGTTGTGTCCTTATGAAGTTAATAGAAAAGTACAATAATATCCACTTGGAACAACTTGATGTGGAATTAGAACATCTAAACAGGAACATTCGTGCTGATTTGCAGTTTGAACATTTTGTTACCAACTTTGATAATGTGATTTCCTCTGTGAATAGCTATTGCTCTAAAAATCTGGAGCATAAAATTAAAAATTTAAAAAGGGATTTGGATGCCTATGCTAAAAGAAGGGTGCATCCACAACCACCAGGTTTCCAGGGCAACCAAGCAGCGAGAGCCAATCAATCGAATGAATATGGCTGTGACGTAGGCAGAAATGGATCCGAGGTTTCAAATAGAGCTGCCCCTTTAGAGGTGGAGGGTCCACGAAGATCGGAGCAAATACAGAATCAACGGAATCAACTTCCTTCGTGGAGGCAGCAGAATGTGCGGGAAACCCACTTGCAGCAAGGTGCATGACCGAAGAAAAAACAACAGTTATTATCAGAGATAGCCATGGAGGCTTGCTTGGAGCATAGCAGGTTGAATGATGGAACAACTTCACAGTCTGGTGAACAGGGTGGTGTATTGTATGTATTTACAGGTCATTTTTTGACAGAAGTTTCGTCTGACCATCCAACGCCCATGGTAACTATTATTACTAATGATGCTAGCGACTATAAAATTTATAATTATTCCAGTAAAACTTTAGATATTGGACATGCAGATGTCCTTCCTAAGGGTTTGACATTTGTGCCTGCTAAGCACACTGATTTGTTTAAAACACTTTGTGATTTGAGAATGTATACACGTAAGTTAAACTTAAAAAATATATTTCCTAATGACATTCAAAATGCAGTAGTTAATAATAATATGTTACATTGTTCAAGTGTTTTTAACCCCCCTTTAAATCATTCAATTCAGGTATATGAAAAAGCATGTGGATGTGATATCCAACATATGTTAAAAAAGAAAAATGTGGATAGACATTATAATGTAAATGAGGAAGAAAAACATTTTTTGAATGATTTTACTGGTGATCCCAGCATTCGGTTGATGAAACCTGATAAGGGGGATGGGGCTGTTAATATGGATTCAGTTGATTATATAAACCATATGAATTCACTATTGTTTAGTGATAAATACTGTGAGGTTTCTAGAAATGAAGTCAATGTGGCTTTCCGTAACATTGATTTATTATTGGAAGATATGCTTTTGCAAGGTGAAATTTTAAAGAAAGATTTTGACTCCATGTCAAATGATAAACCAGCCTTGGCCAGTACATTTGGAATCCCCAAAATACATAAGGGTCTTAATAACCCACCTTTCAGGTCGATTGTTGATGATTCTAGAAGTAAAATATATTTTATAGCACAATGGATTGACCACCACATAAAAGGAGCTTTGTCTAAATACATACATATATGTAAGGGTTTGTGGCACTTTTGGAATTGGTTGATAAAATGCCTTACAGTGAAGTAGGAATATTTGTCACCATTAATGTGCATGACATGTTTTCTGTTATACCTCAGGATGAGGAGCTACAATGGTTTGAAGAACAGTTGTTTGCCATGGGTGATTTAGGCAACACTACAACAAATGCATGTGTCACTCTGATGGAGGTTGTACTAAAAAACAACTTTATCTATTTTGAAGGACAGACCTATAGGTAAACAACAGGAGTGGCAATGGGTGCTGCATGCTCCCCGAGCTTTGCCAATTATGTTATGGCTAAATGGGAAATGGATTATATCTTCTCTGGTGAATATGCTGGTAGTTGGTCATTATACATCAGATATTTGGATGATGTGTTTATATTTTGAGTAGATACAACAGAGGCTAAAATTTTTTGGAGTATATTACTACCACTGTTGATTTTTTTAAAAATTTCTTAGCATTTTGATGATGATAGGATTTCATTCTTAGATGTAGAGATTGGGAAGGATATTCCAGATAAATGTTTTTATTCCACTATTCTTCAAAAACAAACCTTTCCTAATACATATCTTCATTATTCTAGTTGGCATCCCAGATATAAAAAAAAAGGCAGTGGTCAAAGGTCAGTTGGTGCGTATGGCCAGAATGGTGTCTAATTTAGATGGATTTTTATGCTGAATGTAGGATAGTACTTGATATATTTCGAAGAAGAGGCTATCCTGAGCCTTTTCTTGAAGAAATATATGATGAAGTAGTAACTAAAAGAATTAGTGGTTTTTATACTCCCATCTTAGGTAAATTACTGTCCAGTAATGAAAATATGGATACTTTACAACAAGGTGACTACCACGTATGTAATTACAAAAATAGTTTTATAACAACAATTACTGTGGATAGTCACTGTATTTTTGATTGTGTATTAAGAACTGGGAGATTTTTTTAGGGATGCTGATTTAATAGAGAAATTAGGTGCTAAACCTATAGTGGATTATAAAAAGGAAATTAATTTAGGAATATGTTGGAAAAGAGGTCTACTCATCAGTATACAAGCAAGGCTGGTACAAGAAAATGTGGTAATTGTTCTTCCTGTCATTATATTAACAGCAGTTAGATTTTTAATATTAACAATTGTGCATAGTCTGTAAAGGGTAGTTTTTCTTGTAACACTTCAGGTATTGTTTATCTAGCCCAGTGTAACTTCTGCACTGCATTTTATGTTGGAAAAAGTATCAGGAAGTTCTAAAGATGGGTGTATGAACATATTTTAGATATTAGGAATAAAAAACTTTGAATGCCTTATTTAGACATGTGGAGAAAAATGTGGATCATACTTTCAAGTTTTTAATAATTGAGCAGGTTAAGATGGCCAGGGTGATTCATTGATGAACATCTAGATAAAATGAATTGAAATGGCAGTCGTTGTTAAATGCTTGTAATTACCCTGGACTTAATGATTCATGTTCCATTAGTTCATTATTAAAATTGAAATTTTATAGCATGTAATTGATATTATATTTTTAGATATGTGATTTTTGTAGATATGTTTTACTTATTGGTTTGTTTGAACATGTGATGTTAATTATGAGGTATAAATAGGTGCAGTTTCTGTTTTCAGTGGTTCTGAGTTATTATGAATGAAAGTGCTTAACCAATAAAGTCATCTGGTTCAGAAGTATTTTATTGTTTTTGTATTCTTGGTTTGTTCTTGGGTCATGTGTATGATGTCTCTCAACACCACCAGCGAACCTCTTCTGGACAGGAAGAATCTCACTCAACGCAGAAGTAATGGGGATTTATCTGCATTATTACTAGAAGTGAGTCATCAATTAGCTACTCATGCTCATCAGATTTGCGTTGGAAATTCCAGTGGAAACAATTCAATTGAGGAGTCATTGGGTTTACCCCTTACCCAGTTATCCAACAGAGACAGCTCTTTATTCAACCAAGATAGTTTACGTAACAGTACTGTTCAGAGGAATTTGGTAGAATAATATGATTGGAAGGTCAATACATTTAATTTTAATGCTAATAACAGGCATGACAACATTGGTCTTAATATTAACATTGCCGAGTCCCATATGACTTTAGGCGAGCCGCTAAAAAAATTTGAGAAAGTGTTGTTTGAATACAAAAGACTGCAACTTGATAACGGTTATCTACTCAAAAATATAGAACTAGCACAGGTACCTAAATGGTTACATCTGTGGCATTACCCTAATGGTACAGCAGGAAATGATGAATTTCTTTGTGAATTGCACTGTTTGTTTGATATAACTGGTTGTGTCCTTATGAAGTTAATAGAAAAGTACAATAATATCCACTTGGAACAACTTGATGTGGAATTAGAACATCTAAACAGGAACATTCGTGCTGATTTGCAGTTTGAACATTTTGTACCAACTTTGATAATGTGATTTCCTCTGTGAATAGCTATTGCTCTAAAAATCTGGAACGCAAAATTAAAAAATTAAAAAGGGATTTGGATGCCTATGCTAAAAGAAGGGTGCATCCACAACCACCAGGTTTCCAGGGCAACCAAGCAGCGAGAGCCAATCAATCGAATGAATATGGCTGTGACGTAGGCAGAAATGGATCCGAGGTTTCAAATAGAGCTGCCCCTTTAGAGGTGGAGGGTCCACGAAGATCGGAGCAAATACAGAATCAACGGAATCAACTTCCTTCGTGGAGGCAGCAGAATGTGCGGGAAACCCACTTGCAGCAAGGTGCATGACCGAAGAAAAAACAACAGTTATTATCAGAGATAGCCATGGAGGCTTGCTTGGAGCATAGCAGGTTGAATGATGGAACAACTTCACAGTCTGGTGAACAGGGTGGTGTATTGTATGTATTTACAGGTCATTTTTTGACAGAAGTTTCGTCCGACCATCCAACGCCCATGGTAACTATTATTACTAATGATGCTAGCGACTATAAAATTTATAATTATTCCAGTAAAACTTTAGATATTGGACATGCAGATGTCCTTCCTAAGGGTTTGACATTTGTGCCTGCTAAGCACACTGATTTGTTTAAAACACTTTGTGATTTGAGAATGTATACACGTAAGTTAAACTTAAAAAATATATTTCCTAATGACATTCAAAATGCAGTAGTTAATAATATGTTACATTGTTCAAGTGTTTTTAACCCCCCTTTAAATCATTCAATTCAGGTATATGAAAAAGCATGTGGATGTGATATCCAACATATGTTAAAAAAGAAAAATGTGGATAGACATTATAATGTAAATGAGGAAGAAAAACATTTTTTGAATGATTTTACTGGTGATCCCAGCATTCGGTTGATGAAACCTGATAAGGGGGATGGGGCTGTTAATATGGATTCAGTTGATTATATAAACCATATGAATTCACTATTGTTTAGTGATAAATACTGTGAGGTTTCTAGAAATGAAGTCAATGTGGCTTTCCGTAACATTGATTTATTATTGGAAGATATGCTTTTGCAAGGTGAAATTTTAAAGAAAGATTTTGACTCCATGTCAAATGATAAACCAGCCTTGGCCAGTACATTTGGAATCCCCAAAATACATAAGGGTCTTAATAACCCACCTTTCAGGTCGATTGTTGATGATTCTAGAAGTAAAATATATTTTATAGCACAATGGATTGACCACCACATAAAAGGAGCTTTGTCTAAATACATACATATATGTAAGGGTTTGTGGCACTTTTTGGAATTGGTTGATAAAATGCCTTACAGTGAAGTAGGAATATTTGTCACCATTAATGTGCATGACATGTTTTCTGTTATACCTCAGGATGAGGAGCTACAATGGTTTGAAGAACAGTTGTTTGCCATGGGTGATTTAGGCAACACTACAACAAATGCATGTGTCACTCTGATGGAGGTTGTACTAAAAAACAACTTTATCTATTTTGAAGGACAGACCTATAGGTAAACAACAGGAGTGGCAATGGGTGCTGCATGCTCCCCGAGCTTTGCCAATTATGTTATGGCTAAATGGGAAATGGATTATATCTTCTCTGGTGAATATGCTGGTAGTTGGTCATTATACATCAGATATTTGGATGATGTGTTTATATTTTGAGTAGATACAACAGAGAGGCTAAAATTTTTTTTGGAGTATATTACTACCACTGTTGATTTTTTTAAAAATTTCTTAGCATTTTGATGATGATAGGATTTCATTCTTAGATGTAGAGATTGGGAAGGATATTCCAGATAAATGTTTTTATTCCACTATTCTTCAAAAACAAACCTTTCCTAATACATATCTTCATTATTCTAGTTGGCATCCCAGATATAAAAAAAAAGGCAGTGGTCAAAGGTCAGTTGGTGCGTATGGCCAGAATGGTGTCTAATTTAGATGGATTTTTATGCTGAATGTAGGATAGTACTTGATATATTTCGAAGAAGAGGCTATCCTGAGCCTTTTCTTGAAGAAATATATGATGAAGTAGTGACTAAAAGAATTAGTGGTTTTTATACTCCCATCTTAGGTAAATTACTGTCCAGTAATGAAAATATGGATACTTTACAACAAGGTGACTACCACGTATGTAATTACAAAAATAGTTTTATAACAACAATTACTGTGGATAGTCACTGTATTTTTGATTGTGTATTAAGAACTGGGAGATTTTTTTTAGGGGATGCTGATTTAATAGAGAAATTAGGTGCTAAACCTATAGTGGATTATAAAAAAGGAAATTAATTTAGGAATATGTTGGAAAAGAGGTCTACTCATCAGTATACAAGCAAGGCTGGTACAAGAAAATGTGGTAATTGTTCTTCCTGTCATTATATTAACAGCAGTTAGATTTTTAATATTAACAATTGTGCATAGTCTGTAAAGGGTAGTTTTTCTTGTAACACTTCAGGTATTGTTTATCTAGCCCAGTGTAACTTCTGCACTGCATTTTATGTTGGAAAAAGTATCAGGAAGTTCAAAAGATGGGAGTATGAACATATTTTAGATAATAGGAATAAAAAAAACTTTGAATGCCTTATTTAGACATGCGAAGAAAAATGTGGCTCATACTTTCAAGTTTTTAATAATTGAGCAGGTTAAAAAAGATGGCCAGGGGTGAATCATTGATGAACATCTAGATAAAATGAATTGAAATGGCAGTCGTTGTTAAACGCTTGTAATTACCCTGGACTTAATGATTCATGTTCCATTAGTTCATTGTTAAAATTAAAATTTTATGGCATGTAATTGATATTATATTTTTAGATATGTGATTTTTGTAGATATGTTTTTTACTTATTGGTTTGTTTGAACATGTGATGTTAATTAAGGGGTATAAATAGGTGCAGTTTCTGTTTTTCAGTGGTAGTTATTATGAATGAAAGTGCTTAACCAATAAAGTCATCTGGTTCAGAAGCATTTTATTGTTTTTTGTATTCAAAGCTTTACCTTTCCTATGATATTGTGTGATTTCAGAGTTATGGTTGCCAGGAGGTGGAGGATGCAGTTCCCTATATATGTAGGTGCAGGGGAGCTGCCCCCCTGCAAAAACACTTGTGTGCTGTTCTTGCACTTTATTCAGTGAGTCCATTTTTGATGATATGGATTCAGCAAAACAAACTTTAGACAAAATGTACTTAATTGAATCACCATATTTAATGTATAAATAGATAAATAGATAAGTAGGTAAATAGATAGACATGTATTTGTGTGTGTGTGTGTGTGTGTGTGTGTGTGTGTGTGTGTGTGTGTGTGTGTGTGTGTTTATTTTATGGTCCAGTTTTATTTTTATGCCAACAATCTTCAGAGGAATGTAGGTAGTACATTGGTATCTTGGTATTTATTGATGTATTTATTAATTATTATTATTATTGTTGTTTTGTTGTTGTTGTTGTTTCTTTTACACAAGCTGCACACTAACAGCATAGCTGCAACAATTCCCCTCATATCATCTGTCATAGTGATTAGCAAATGTAGTTATGCTCACAGGAAAAGACAGAAAGCCTAATAACCGACACATGAACATCTGGACAGAAAACAGTGTGAGAATCAGAACCCAGTAAAGATCCAATTCTTGTCCTGTTCCACTTCTCTGCAACTGAGTACTTATTTTACAGAATGATACAAAAGATCAGAGTACAACATTCATTGTGTGAACAGCCTGCAGTTGGAAAGCCTGACTTGCATTAAAATTACAGAAGAAATACCTTATGTCATCTTATCCTTGAATCAGAACACTAACAGTACAACAGACTGTCTGGATTTGTGGTAGAACTGCATGTTACCTGATAAACTGTAGCAGAATCCCTTGTTTCACAGAAAGAACCATTTCTTACCTTACCCATTACCAGTTCTGCAATAAAGGAAAGAGAAAGTCTGAAAAATTCAAATTATTGGTCTTGGATATCATCATTGTGGAGGGAACAATATCCAGTAGAGGGTATGTGCCCTCTCCATTAACATAGCAGTCATTTCCTTTCTCAAAATAGGTGTAAAACTTAATCCATTACTAAACAGATCACCCTCCATCCTTGCCCCACTTTTTACATACCTCTCCCTCTGTCCTTTTTGTAGTGCCTGCTTTTGTTTACTTTGGGTGCTCAACCTTAAGTGCAATGCAAGAAATCACAACCATACCATGCTATATATGCTATTTTCTCCCCAACTCAGGATGCTGTAGCACCCAGCATTTTTGTCAGCTTCTCACATTAAACCTTTATTACACTTATTTAATACTAGCACTTAATAAAATTGCAACCCCCACACACACACACGCACACAAACAGTATTTTGAAATGTGTTTAAAATGAGTAGTGGACTCTGTTGTTTTAAAATAATACATCATAAACTTAACCACATATAGAAGTCTCACTCAGAATGATTTGCACCAAATGCAACAAAGAAACCACAGTCAAATCCTCTGATAGCTTCATTCATTTAGTATGAAAACTAATACAGACATTAATAATAGCTACAAAGTTACCTCATGCTGCCTAGTTTAGAATGAGGCCTTTGCACATTTTTTACCAAGCCCTCACAATCACAGTCACAACAAAGCCACACCCTGTACAGAGGCAAGAGTTCAGCACCACTACAATAATCCTGCACAATGACAGCTAAGTTACAGACTGAACTTCTAACGGTTTGATATAATACTTCCCATTAGGCAACAATCAGATGTAACCAAGTCAGACAGCTCCAAGCAATAATAAGTTTACTTAATTGCGTTAAGCAAAGGTAACACTTTTTTATTAAAAACTATGTGTAAAGTAGTAGCTGGACTGATTACTCTTCCTACGATAGAGGCTTATGTCTGTACATATATCAGTACGTAGTGCTTTTCAATTATTATTCCACATGCACGTCTTCTATGAATCCTATAAATACACCATTAGGGGACTATGACTCATGTATAGCACATATCCCTCTATACAACACTCTATGAGTCCACCGGCACACTGGCCATAGCTCAGTTTGTATTGGATTTCATTCATATATAATCTTACATTAATTGTACTTGTTATTAGTATTTCATTTCCATTTACTCATTTATTTAGTCAGTTGTGTTTACCAGTGTACTGGTACCACTATTATTTAATCAATCGTGTTTACCAGTGTACTGGTACTATTATTTAATCAATTGTGTTTACCAGTGTACTGGTACCACTATTATTTAATCAATTGTGTTTACCAGGGTACTGGTACGACTATTATTTAATCAATTGTGTTCACCAGTGTACTGGTACTATTATTTAATCAATTGTGTTTACCAGTGTACTGGTACTATTATTTAATCAATTGTGTTTACCAGTGTACTGGTACAACTATTATTTAATCAATTGTGTTTACCAGTATACTGGTACCACTATTATTTAATCAATTGTGTTTACCAGTGTACTGGTACCACTATTATTTAATCAATTGTGTTTACTGTGTACTGGTATGACTATTATTTAATCAATTGTGTTTACCAGTGTACTGGTACAACTATTATTTAATCAATTGTGTTCACCAGTGTACTGGTACGACTATTATTTAATCAATTGTGTTTACCAGGGTACAGGTACGACTATTATTTAATCAATTGTGTTTACCAGTGTACTGGTATGACTATTATTTAATCAATTGTGTTCACCAGTGTACTGGTACGACTATTATTTAATTAATTGTGTTTTCCAGTGTACTGGTACGACTATTATTTAATCAATTGTGTTTACCAGTGTACTGGTACGACTATTATTTAATCAATTGTGTTTACCAATGTACTGGTACGACTATTATTTAATCAATTCTGTTCACCAGTATACTAGTACGACTATTATTTAATCAATTGTGTTTACCAGTGTACTGGTACAACTATTATTTAATCAATTGTGTTTACCAGTGTACTGGTATGACTATTATTTAATCAGTTGTGTTTACCAGTGTACTGGTACGACTATTATTTAATCAATTGTGTTTACCAGTGTACTGGTACGACTATTATTTAATCAATTGTGTTCACCAGTGTACTGGTACGACTATTATTTAATCAATTATGTTTACCAGTGTACTGGTACCACTATATCTTTTTCAGGGTAGCTTGGCAGTTACAAATCAACAGCTGTAAAAAATATTTAAACTAAACAGGGAGTAAATTTGCAGTACATTCCAGCTTGCAGTGAAATTGCTAATATAATATACAATTCAAAGTCTGAGCATGACAGTACAATGTTAGTATAAGTCACAAAACAGAGTATAACAAAAATTCAGATTGTACAGGAAATGGTCTGAAAAAAGAAGTTATGTACTCACCATAAAGTTCCATCTGTGTTGTCTATTTTCATTCTTCCTCAACTGATGGGTTTAGATCCAATCCTTGGATCCAACTCAGCCATAACTAAAGCTTATGGTAACCAAAAAACTCTCGAGCTTCTCCCTTATCCACAGTGCATCAACCCCTAACATACCTCAGATCTTGTTTGCTGATTTTACCAGAAAAGAGAATGTTTAACATGCATAAATATAGGAGACATAAAATTGCATGTACTCAATAAAGGAAAAAAAATATATCCCTGGAGCTCAATATAAAGGACAATAATGTCCCTCTAACCGTTCATTCATCCAGACGTTTATGAACAGAAGAGATGGGGTTTGATGGGCGGGAAGTTGAGAAAGAATGAAAATGGATAACACAGATGGAACATTATGGTGAGTGCAGAACTTCTTTATCTGATTTTGTCAATTTTCATCCTATCCTCAACTGATGGGACACAGTACCCAGCTACCTACAATCGCGGGTAGACTCTAAGGAAGGATATTCCTGAGCACAGTTGAACCAACTGATGCTCTACCTCTGGAGACCAAATCCAATTTGCAAAGAGTAATAAAAGTATCGGGAGTAGCCCAAGTTGCTGCTGCACATATGTTGTCCATGAACGCTGTAGATGGAAAGACTGAAGAAGTTGCCATGGACAACATATGTGCATCTTAAAAAGTAAGGCTAAAAACTCGAGTATGTTACGGATCAGAGCTGAAAAAAGATTCAACATGATTTTGTTGTGCCCAGTAAACAAATCTTTTCCATTTACTTGTGTAGAGTTTTGATGCTGAAGGTTTGTGAGAAGATAAAGGTATATGTCAGACAGGGGAAGAAAGCAACAGTTGTTTGGCTGTTAATGGAATTGGAGAAACCAGGCCATCAGCCTAGGGTTTGCAGTGTCTGGATGGATCATGCCCATCGGGTGAGACAGGTGGTCTGGAGTTGGAGCCAGAATCCAAGGTTGGTGAAGCAAGAGAGGACAAAGAAAGGGAAACCAAACCTGTCATGGCCAATAAGGTGCAATGAGGATGACTTTGCTCTTCAATCTGGCAGCTTTCTGTAGAAATTTTGGAATTAATGGGATTGGTTGGTAGACATAAAATAGACCTGGGGGCCAGTTGTGAAGTACAGCATCCCTAGGTGATTCCCCCTGTGGGGGAATTAGGGCAAGTAGCTGCTGCATTTGTTGTTTATGGGAGAAGCAAAAAGATTGCAGCAAGGCTGACCTCATCGACGAAAAATCATCTCTGTCACTTTCATGTTGAGAGACCACTCTGAGGTAGAAGAATGTACCTGCTCAGTCTGTCTGCAATCACATTGGACTTCTCCGCAATATGCATTACTATGAGAAAGTGGTTGAATGAGATCGCCCATTGCCACATTCTGAGTGCTTCTTGACACAAGGGGCGTGATCTGGTCCCTCCTTATTTGATTATGTACCAAACTACTGACATATTGTCCATTTGAATCACAATGGTCCCTAAAGGGAGAGCATCCTGAAAGGCCTGTAATGTTAAAAGCACTATTCTCATCTCTAGAACATTGATATGCAAGTTAATGTCCTTGGGGACCAAGTGCCTTTGACTGTTTTCCCCAGAAAGGGCCTCCCCACCCCAACTGGGAAGTTTCCATGATCACTATGGCCTTGGGCTGAGGGAGAATGAACAGCCAGCCTTGTAGAACTTGATCTGATTGAATCCACCACCTGAGATCTCTCTTGCATGTCTCAGTGATTTGTATATGAGTTGACATAGGTCAATAAAGTATCGACCATTGTGTTACTAGCAGCCATTGGGGAATCTTCATATAAAGTATGGCTAAAGGTTATTGCTGTTGACATTGATCCTAGAGCTTGAGGAACCAAGTGGAGTGAAATCTTAGTACTGCAGATTATTTTTCTGACCTGTGATCTGATAGTTTGTACTTTTGAAGGGGGCAGTGAGGCTATCATTGACTTTGAGTTGAAAACTGCTCCTATGAATGCCAAATTTTGAGTTGGTTCTAGCTGAGACTTGCTGTAGTTTATGGTTATTCCAAGATGAGAACAAGTCTGGAGAACCTGATTTTTTGCACCTATCAACTGATGCCTGGCCAGGGCGGTAATGAGACAGTCATCTAGATATGGAAATGCCTGGAATCCCTGCAGCCTCAAGTGAGCTGCTACTACTGCCATGCATTTGGTGAACACCCTGGCGGCTGTAATGAGACCAAAGGACAGCTCTGAAGTGGTAGTGACTGGCTCCCAGACGGAAGCATAAATGCCTTCTGGATCATCTGTTCATCTTTATGTGATAGTACACATCCTGAAGGTGAGTCAAGCACATCCAGTAATCCTTGCTTAGGAAAGGAAGAATGGACTGAACTGTGACCATCCAAAACTTGGCATGTTGAACTGATTTGTTCATATTGCTGAGAACCAAAATTGGTCTCCAGTTCCCTGTTTTCCTTGGCACTAAAAGAACCTTTGTAAGTTCCAGATTCTATCTGGTCTGATGGGACCTCTTGGGTGACTCTTTTTTTCTAGGAGCTTTTGTATTTGAATTGCTGCTTCTTCCCTTTGACTGGGTGGAACATCGGGAATTTTTCTTGAGATTGGAGGTGGAAGGGAAAAGGGTATTATATAGCCTCTGGGTATAATCATCTGCACCCAAGTATCTTTTATTATGTCTAGCCAGGCTCTCTGGTGTAGGGATAATCGACCCCCAATTGTCTCCAGAGATGAGCAATGGGGCTTCCTTTCAGGAGCGCTGGTAGGGTCTTTCCAGGAAAGAATCTCTCGACCTGTGGTTTTGCGGGCCTCCTCTGCCATGGGGGTGGCATCAGCTATTAGAGTTTGCCCCTCTGCCCCTAGGAGAACTTCCTCTGTATGTATCCTGATAAGGACCCTGGGATTTCCTGAACCACATCTTTCAACCAACTTGTTGATTTCTTGAAAATGATCCCTGAGTGGTCAAAAAATGTATGCCTACTGCAGACAGGGTCTTTCCATCCTTCTCACACCTGGATAAAGTTTCTTTCACTGTGGGGCTAAACAAGCAAGTGCCATCAAAGGGAGCATTGATGAACGAAAACTTGAAGGGCTCTGCAAAATCACATAAGTACATCCAGGCATGTCTCCTGATGGAAATGCCTGAGCTTGCTGCCCTTGAGGTTCCTTTGGCTACATGCAAAATAAGCATCATGGATGAATTTGAAACAGATTGCAAGTTAGACAACTGAGAAGTCACTGATGATTGGACCTCTGCAGAAATTGATCCCGAGAGGGTATTTGAAAGTTCCTTGATCAAATCCCTCTGTAATCTAGTAAAATGTGCCAAATAATTCAGCAACCTTAAGGTGAAGGTGGCTGAAGCATAGACTTGCTTCCCAAACCTGTTCATCCCCCTAGACTCCCTGTTAGGGGGATAAACAGTGGAACTATGTTCAGCAAGTTCCTCTTTGTTGGCCGCCACCATGACCATGGCATCAATGGGCACCCCTTTAGCCCAAAACTCTTTCCCCAAAGGCTGTGCCAGAATCTTGTCTGATCTTCTGGGTATGGGTTCAACTGTGTCAGGTTCCATCCATGGTCACAGAGAGACCAAATCAATGAGCTCATCTGCAGGCTGTGTAACCCAGGAGGTAGATGGGCTACTACCGAAAGTCTCCAGGAATACTGACTCCTCAGATGAAGAATTGCTGTGGGTCCAACTACCTCTCTGTCTTAGGATCTCAAGGATGTCTCCAAATGAGACATCTTCTGTAGGTGATCTTGTGGACCCTTCACCTTGAACGAATTCTATATCCTCAGTGACTGACTCTTGTGGAGAGTCCAAGTGCTTCCTTTTGCACTTCCACTTCCTAGGGATGTCCTCAGTGTGGTGCTCTGGGGAGGTATCAGAAGAAACTGTAATATCCTGCTGGGAAGCCTGGAGATCTTGGACTGGATGTACCTGTGGTAAAGAATGATGAGGCTTTAAGCACAGAGATATCAAGGTTGAGGATCTGAAAGGGGGTTAGATCCATCTGTCCTGTCAGAGCAGAGAATACCCTCTTCCCAACCTCAAAGGCCAGTTGCCCTGGAGAGAGAGAGAACTCAGTGCCAAGAAGACAAGCTTCTGGACTACTGTCCTCATCTGCTCCAAAGGCAATCTCCCTGAGGAGGAAGCTGGAGCTGAGCTATCCGATGGCAAAGCTCCACAGGGCAGAGATGGCTCTGACAACTGCAAAGTGGACTCCAACACCTCAGATCCAACAGGGAAGCTTTGGCTCTGATAGTAATCTGGATTTGAAGAAATGTGAACCAAACACTCAGAGTAAGCTTTGAAGATAATGTTATCTTCAGATCCAAGCCAGATGGACCCAGAGGGCTCAGACCCAGGGATTCTGAAGCAACTGATGGGATCAGAGGAGGAGGTTGAGGTGGGGGTGTAACTGATGAAAGGGCCTCCTGACCTGAGGGGGTAGGAGATGGCAAGACATCCATTTGAATCTGTGCCAAGATGAACTTCCGCA
The DNA here is from genome assembly GCF_019279795.1 of Protopterus annectens. Taxonomy (NCBI): domain Eukaryota; kingdom Metazoa; phylum Chordata; order Ceratodontiformes; family Protopteridae; genus Protopterus; species Protopterus annectens. Next base: position 352,120,647 of record NC_056735.1, on the reverse strand, counting down.
TCATTCTTTCCATATCTTCCTCTGTCAGACTTCTGGACAAATGAGTCGAGGTAAGAGAAGGAGACTTGGATCAGTGTCATTCCAAAAAAGGTTGAAGGCACCCTAGAAAGTACAGGATCTATGGACAGTAAATATCTTGTCCTGGGGAGAACTATAGGACTTGAGGCAGTAGGATCCGATTGCATTTTTGTCAGATCCGGGATAGTCTGAGCCATCACTTTTTTCTTCCTCAGGTCTGAGGCTGAAGAGCTTTGGGATCTTTTTAGATCCAACTTATCTGGGGGTGAAGATATTTGGGATCTCTTTGGATCCAACTTAGTCCTTTTCTTAGACAGCTCCAAAACCAAGGTGGATGAGTTAGAAGGCCTTGGAGACAAAGACTTAATTTCTTTTGTGTTTCATTTCGGGGCTTAATCCCCAGATATCACTTCTCCAAATGAGGAAGGCAACAATCCTCCCTACTAGAGCCCTAGGACTGAAATTATGGTAGCTTGAACAATCCTCTTGGAGTTGCTATACCCTAGGCAATAAACACGTAGTGTTTGGGCATCTGACATCGGTAGTTTGTGCCTCACTCGACACACTTCTTAAACCCAGATGGGCCTTTGTCCACCATTATACCAGCAACAATAAAACTGAAAGATTAAATATGACAATAGTTTTTTTTTTTTTTTTTTTTGTAAAGAGCAAAGACAGGACAATTTACCAACAATGGTAAGAAAAGGCTACACAAAAGTGTAGAAAGGTAAAGGATAAAATTATAACTACAAAAGGTCAGATAAAGGAGAAAAGGGAAATTACCAACTATGGTAATTGAAGACCTAAGAACTTGTATAAGGCTAAGTGTTAAGTAATGTAAAAAAACAATATATATATATATATATATATATATATATATAATATAAGAAAATATTAAGTTTTAGAAGATTTTTGAATGGAAAAAAAATGTCACTTATCTGCGAAAGCTCAAGAGTTAGGCTGACCATGTCTTTATGCGAAAAGCGGTAAATGAGATCTGAGGTAGCTTAGGGTTGGTGCATTATGGGTAAAGGAGAAGCGTGAGATCTTTTTAGTTACCACCAGCTTTAGTAACAGCCGAGATGGATCTGAGGATCAGATCCAAACCTTTCAGTTGAGAATAGAATGAAAACTGACAACAACAGATACAGTGATGTTGCATATTAGTAATATATGCTTTAAGATGTTAAGATGCTTAGATGTAGCAAGCAAAAAAATTAAGTTTGGCATTTGCATATCTTAGGAGCAAAAATGTTGAATTTAGATGGCTTAATAGTAAAAGAAAATGAATCTGTATAAACAAGTATATCATTTGTTTACAATGTATACATATATAGTAGGAATGAAAAAAGGAGGGGGTGAGAACATATACAGAAGAGGGAGAAATGCACATGTTTGGGATGTTATAGGCCTGCTTCCATTTCTGAAATGGTGTCACAATTTCCTACATACTGTTTTAATATTAGCATTATTGAAATGTAATCATTCTATAGAATTTTATTTGGCATGTAGCATAGCATTATCCATAACTGAATGAGTGTAGCTGCAGTCGCACACATTGAATAAATACTGCTTGTTAACCTATATGTGTACATGTAGATGTATGTAGATGTAGATGCAGATTTGTGTTCGTTTGCATTCATGTGTAAAACACACACAAACACACATACATGCGCGCACGTGCCATTGTTTTCAATCGAGAAATTCAAACAGTGTAGTTCAAATGTGGTTAACTCATTCCAAAATAGCTGAAGAAAGAAAAACAGGTAAATACTTGTTTCAGTGTTGATACAATTATTTGCCTTTTCCTGAATAATGGTGACTTGAAAGGTGATTATAATAAGTTTAAGACCAAAGCAGGTGATAAGTGGTAAGGGAAATGGGGAGGAGGGCCTCTCCTCACACATAAAACACTAATCTCAAACAAATATCTGTTCACAGATTTCTAATCACAGCTTTATGCTTTGCAGTATTTGTTAGTAGACTAGCATACAGATGCATGCACACACACACACACACACACACACACACACACACACACACACACACACACACACACACACACACACACACACAAGCAAACACATGAATGCATGTGCACAAATACATATCTGTGTTCATATCTGTATATAATGGTGTGTATTTATGGAAATGCAATCAGATTTGTGTAGTACACTGTACTTTGGTGATAAGTGGAAAAGTTGCATGTTATACCTTGTAAATGAAAAGGCAGTTTCTAAGCTTACATAAGTAGAGATCTACTTGACATAATTGCTTAGAAACATATTTTATATTCATCTATTTTGTGTACTTATATCAACAAACTAGTGTGCCACCTCAGTCGAGAGGTATGGATGATATAATCATCTGATTTGCATTTTGGTAATTCTACTTCAAGTCCTTTAACAGCTTACTTCACAAAAGGTTCTGTCTTTCTCTTAGCAGTGGGTAAGACTTGTGGAAGAGGACTGAAAAGCTAAAGGTCACATTCTTGCTTGATCATTACATTCTGAAATACTAGCCCATTGTACCTGTAGCTCTGTGGCTACAAGGATAACTACCATTTTAAAGTTAAACTCATGCTGCATTCTTTATTGGTGGTGAAAAACAATATATTGCTGCAAGTGCCCACAGTCATAATTCATGAATTATTATAGTTGGCTCTAATATTGCCAATAAGCTGACCTTTCTGTGATGAAATACATTTAGAAGATCTAGGCTTTTCAGATAGTTTCCACACATGATACTATATGAAAGGCAACCTTATAACAAGTTTAAAATAAACAGTAATCAAATGTTTTCCATGCCAAAATGTGTTATTTTATACAATCTAAATACAATTTGTTTACCTTCCCATTGTGATGGCAGTTTGTTATTTTATGAGACTGATCAATATACCGAGGGAAAAAACCTTAGAACTACTTATTTTAGTTTTTGCCCTGGTTAGATTTTATATTGGCATAGTGGCATCAAACTCAGAGAGCAATATGATGTGTTGTGATATTACTTCAAAGAACAGAACAGTATACAAATTGATCAACAAAGGTAAAAAATCTTAATTGGACTTCACCACAAAACTTTTATTTCAGATATTTGATAATATGATACCTTATAAAAAGAATTAGCTGTATTTTGCTTAAGGAACTGCTATATATAATGCTAAATATCTATATATGAATGTGTTTAAAAAAGCGTACTGTTCACTTGGTTGCAACTTTCAGTGCATCATCCAGATTTTTATTGTAGGAGTTATTGTATTGATGCTGTTAACACTCTATAATTTTTACAATGTTTTTTAAATGTATAGCTATCTCCTGTTGTTAAATTTTGTTGTTTCAGATCTTACTTGCTTATGATTATATATCAACTCTTTTCAAATGTTCTGAATTGAGTTATATGTGTGAGATAAAGATTTTTGACAAAAAAAATCAAATGAAACTGCTAATGTGTCAAGATGTGTTACAATTCAAAGTAACTTTACAAAGGTTAATATTTGCATGACAAATACATACTATTAATCAGGTATTCTTCTTAAAAAAGGCATACAGAGCCTCTGTGAACTCTTGTATGACCACAGTTTCTTGTTAGTTCAAATGAGAGCTACAGTGTTTGCATAAGGGACAAACTTAACTTTGAAAGTCTGGTTAGTCAATATTGACTGTGTTTCCCTGACCATCTGTTATACAACATATTTTTAATAGGGAGAATTTGTTTCATAGGTAATTGTTCAGTGTCCCAACAGCTAAATGTTATGCTGGCTTTCAAAGCTGTAAAGTAGTTAGCGAGTGCTGTCAGAAGAAAGACAATGTTAAGAGATTCTATTATGTCAGAGAAAGTCAAGGACACATTACTGGGAGAGACGGCAGACAGAGATACATCTCTTTTTTATTCTTCTGCTGTTGTTTGGTGGTTAGTACTGGCAGATTTAACTGCCTAGTCTGTGTGGTACCGGATCTTAACTGAAGCAGGAGGTGCTTAACACTTGTTAAGATCAGGTCTCACACTAAAGGAGCACTTTACTGTTTTTTCTTTTTCCAGATATTGGGAGTATAATCAAAAACATTTATATACATTCTATTCGTTCTTGTACATAATCATGTTCCATTTCTTTGCATTATGTGAAAAACAGTATTATTTATCTTTTAGATTTTCAGATGCTCCACAAAATCACATGTATGGGGGTGAAATACATATTTTAAAGATTCATGTGATTTAACATGCTGTCTACATAAATCTCCCTTAATAACAGAAAGAGAAACAAAAGTGGATATTAAAGCCACTAGACCTCATACAGGACTTGGGGGCTTAATTTCTTTTCTTAACAAATATCATAGATTATATTGTATCATGCTTGCTTCCAGTAAACTCTTAGATCCTTCTACTTGGAAGGAGGCTTTAGTGGTAACAATCCCTAAAGGGGACTCTTCCGTGTCAGTTGACAATTATCATTCTATTGGTCTGACTTGGTCAGACTTGTATACTGGGAAGTGCTTTGAGCATATACTGTCTGTAATTAACTTTAAGACTTTAATACCTAAGACCAGATTCCAAAAGACTTGCTTTCATTGTAAGTGACTTACTCTGTTATAAGCCTGCCCTGATTTCAAAAGATGTGCTCGCAATGTAAGTGACTTGTTCCAGTGTAAAGCCTGTCTATAAAGCAGGCTTACACTGAGACCAAGTGTTTTGGAATTGGGCCACTAGTTTTGGCATATAAAAGCATGGATTCAGAGAAGGGTGCTCATGTTTATACAATCTTATTAGCTTTCATCAGTCAATTTAGGATACTGTATATTTAGGTCTGTCTGTTCACACGGTGTATTTTGACCTGGCTAAGGCATCTGATATGGTGTCCTATGCTGAGATACTGAAAATTATAAACATATGATAAGTTGAAAGTTGGCCACAAGATAGAACATGTAGCATTAAAGTTAGAAATGCCTTATCAGTAGTTAAAATATTGAAAACTTGGTGTCTGTGGGGTTGGTGCTGGGTCCAGTCTTGTTTTATAATTTTGTGCCAGATTTCCCAACTATGAACAATATTTGGGTAAGCAAGTTTAAGGACGACAGCAAGACTGGGTCAACAGTTATTAACCTGACTGAATAATATAATATGCATGGTTTATGGACAAAATGGAATCTTGGACAAGGATGAAGAGAACAGAATATGGTGTTAAAGAAATCTAAAGTCATTCAATGTGAGAGGAAAGATCCTTGGCATCTTTATGGATTATATAACATAATCTGTGATGAGAAAAATATAGAGATTTAGGAGTTATGACTGATAAACTTCTATTTGAAACAATTTTTTGAGGCTATTAGAAAATGTTATTGAGCAGTCACAGACATCTTAAGTATAATCACTAGTAGGGATGAAAGGGTTCTACTCCTACTTTAGTATTGCTCATCAGTTTGTACTTGTAACCTTGCACTGATAAAAAGTCTGGAAAGAATAGAAAGATATTCTATACAGTAGATTGCAAATGTTAGGAAATTGGTTTACAGGAATAGGTTGAAGCCTACTTTGTCTCTTTATGATATTTTACAGACTGGTGAGAAGAGATGTATTAATTTATAAGTGCTTGAATAATGATACCAGTGTATATTACGTATTGAACTTAAAGTCAGTCTCTGGTGACTGTGAATAAATAAAGGTTTATTGAAGTTCCTCTATCAAAAACTATCTTGAAGAGAAGTTCCTTTCATAATAGGTTAGGCCTGATGTGTAATACCTTCACCCTTAAAATAGGAAAGGCAAACAGTTTACATGCTTCTAAAAAGGCCTTTGGCAACTGGATGGGGACAAGAGTATCTCATCCAGCCTTGAAAGGAGACAAGATCTTTGAAGACCTAAAATATAGGCTTAGCACTTGACTTCAGTTTAATGCTGAACATCGAGCATTAAGCATTCAGTTTAGAAAGATAAGAAAAAGAAAAAAACAAAACTTACCTCATACTGAATCCTCTGTTAAATATACTGGCTTCTCATCATTTCATCGTTTACTACAAGCCTCTGATTTACATTGTCCAAGAATATTGCACGTTGCCCCTCAAGAGCTCAACTTAAGGCTATCTAGTTTGTGTGGCACTGTATGAAATTCCAAAATGGCAGAAGGTGTAACTGGACAGCAAACAGTGATCACCACCTGCCAACTACCTCACTGATGCCATACTATAAACTTCACCTTGCATATATTCTTTGGGGTTGTACCTCCTTAAACACTGGAGAGACTACAACCTTGGATCCTCTCAAGTAAGTACATTTCTACAGCACAAAACTATTATGGAAAAGAAATACTAATCGCAGCATTCTAGATGAACTGCCTTTTTTCTAGCATAAATTCGTCTTCATGCAGACTTCCTGTTCTAATACTTCAGGACAGACTTTTCATCACTGTGTATCGCACATAGGTCTCAGCACCATTTTCTGAATGAAGACACCACTGCTGCATGTCATCTTGTTCATACTGGATGATAGAAGTGGGACAAATTACTTTGATCTCACTTTAAAAAATATGACACCCCTCATTGCTGAAACTTCAGTAACTTTACGTCAGAAACCCAGATGGGAAATTGTCTGGTTTAAATATTTTAAGTGCATTTTTGCTCCACCGTTCAGATAGAGGACAATCTTTGAGTTGAACAGAGTTCAGTCCGATATCTGCAAATAGCTGCTCTTTCAGACACTGACTTACTGTCCATGACAGAGAAGCAGATTCCAGCAACCACTGCTGTATTTGAAGACATTTACACAGCCTTCCAGTTCTTGTGTTTATAAGAACAGAGGGCCTCACTCTCAAGGCATTCTACTTTATAATCTATCAACTCTTTTTCATTCATACTTTCACTGTGAAAAGAACATAGCTGTGGAACCTGCATGGCATACCGTAATATCTTGCTAAACAAATATTTTATTTATTTAACACCTTTCTTACATTCAAATAAAATAACATCTGCTACATTACTCAAAATCTAGTGAAAGTAATCACCATAAATATGTAAATATGCAGATATGTATTTTTTTTTACTTTATATGTGCAAAAATGTAAATGACTGCAGTAGGGAATATATTTTATAAAATGTCACTGTTTCTAATCACATCATCTCTAAACTGTGCAATGATTTCCTCAGCATAATTGCTCTTACACTGAACTGATTACAGGAAAGAAATGTGGAAAAGGCATAAATACTGTGGCAAGTGCAGAGATCTCCTGGAACAACCTCAAGTCGATCAGAATTTGATACAAGAATGAATAAGGAGAGGTGAATTAAAACCAAATGATTAAAGGTTAATAATGGCATCCCAGGATGGGTATATATTAGAGCATCGACTTTTTAAAATGCCGAATGTTCTAATATCGACCCCTATTCAGCGAACGCTGACAGTATCGAACATGCAGAACAACAAATTTTTTCCCAGGGAAAACATTCGCTGTTCCGACACACATACACACAACACAAGCACATCAAACAGCAATCCACACACATACACCTACAATCCTGCATCTAACCCTACACTAAACTGTACATACACCACTAGCTATCCACTCACCTTAACCCAAACCCTAACCCTAAGGTCCGTCACTATCACACACTCACCTCACCCGTGCCCTAACCCTAACTCATCTACCCCACCTTAAACCTCACGTCCACACAATCACACACTTACCTGACCCACGCCATAGCCCTGACTCACCTACCCTGTGCCCAAACCCTCACGTCCACACAATTGCACACTTACCTGATCCCAACCCGTAACTTTCCACCACAGTGCTGAAAATAGCGAAGCCACAGGAATGGCCAACCAAATTCCTTCCCTAGGAAGAAATTTGGTGTTCTGCAGCTTCGCTATTTTCAGCGTTCACTGAATAGGGGTCGATATTAGGACATTCGAAGTTGTGAAACTTCAATGTTCTAATATAGACCCTCCCCAGGATAGTGGACTGTGTACATATTGGTTTACAAAGTCCATTGAACATGTGAGTGAAACAGACAAATGCAGGTTGTGTAAAAAAGAACTAGAAACAGTCGGACATCTAGTTGCTGGGTGTGATGCACTCATGGCAGAGGGCCAGTATACTGAAAGGCACAATAATGTGGCAAGACTGTTGTACTTGGGATTGTGCAAACACTACAGCATTTAAATAGTTAAGAAGCATTAGAAACATGGCAACAAAGCATTGTAGAGAGTAATGAAGTTTTTATCACATTGAATCACGCATTACAGACAATTTAAAAATAGATGAGAGAAACCAGATATACTAGTCCAAAAAAAAAAAAAAAAGACAAAAGTAGCATTGATCATTGAAATTGCTACACCTAGTGATTACAGTGTCTTGCATACAGACAGACACAAAGTCATAAAATACCAGGATTTGCAGGCAGAAATGAGAGCAATGTAGAAGAAAGATAGCCAGGCAGTTCCAACAGTAGCAGGAGAAATTGGTCTAATAAAAAAAGAATTTACAATCCTTTTTAGATATGCTACCAGTACATGTAACTTCATTTGAACTGCAGGCGGAGTCATCTCTGGGCACACTGTGGGTACGAAGAGCACTTCTAGCTAACATCAAATATTGAAACAATACTAATTTCATGAACTGTAATCATACTCAGAATTAGGAATGGGGTAAATTACTGTTATGATATTAGAAACCCAAAAGATTTCGATAAGCAAAACAGTGAGAATACGTAGTCAAAAGGAGGATTTCTCATTCTTACACATAATGGCGTCTTATTAATGTTATACTAATAAGCATTTATATTCACTGTATTAAAAGTTTTAAAGTTTTATTACTTTTTGCTCATTTTTTCAATGTAAATGACTGACTGCTATTGCAAAGCTCATTGAATCATATTGTCTTGTGCCCAGATTATGAATGAACTACCTGTTAACATATACTAAAATGAATGCACAAGAGTGCAATAGACTTGTTATGTTATGAACTAGGGTTGCATAATGGTAGGGATTTTCATCCTAACAACTATTCAAGGGGTGGGAAAATAAATAAAATTCACTAAGTTGTCCACTCTTGGTCCCCCTTCCAACCTGACATTTGGGGCAGTAGCCCCATTCACCCTGCCTTCCTATAACTCTACTGTGCAGATCACATGGCTTAGAAAAAAAACTGTTTGACTTGTAATATAAAACGTCTGATCTGGCAGGTGGTACACACGTTAAGGTTAATGTTGGAGTTCCTGTGGTATAGGGTTTGATTCCCTCTGCTCTCATTTGCCTGCTGTGTGACCGTGAGCGATTCACTTAACCATATATTGCTCCTGGGTCACCCCCAGTAGGCCAACCTGGTTGACAAATGGGTGTTAGTATTAGAAGGACGTAGCCATGTGGCATGCATGCTATACCACACCATATTACAGCATTCCTGGGAATACTATACAACAAGCCTTTCAAATGATTTGAGATGAGGAAGCATACTAACAATTGACTTCAAACTAGTCAACATCCCTAGAACTAGAACAGTCCCTTTCATACAAAAGCATATATTATGGTTATCACTAGTTGTTACCAAGACAAAATTACTTCCATTTGGAAATTCCCCCTTTTCAGTATGCATGGCTAAAGTTAATTCATTCTGTGAGACCTGCAAGGGAGCAGACTATCAGGCCAAGTTACTAAGGTCTAAGAAAAACAAAGCACACACAGAGTAGTGCTTCAACATTAAGTCTTTACTCACAAGTGCCAGAAGTCCTGGTGACCACATGACTTACACCTCAGGTTATTTGTCCTCTGTTATAACGACACTAAACAACATATTAAGTATGAAACTTCCTCCTTCTATAAGAAAGAAAAGATCCAGCTCTATGGCTAATATTATATAAATATATGCATTGATTTAATAAAATAACTTTTTCATATCACTAAAACAATGAATTGTACCATATTTATTTAATTACAGCTATTTATATTCCTGATATTATAGTGATTTCTTGATTAGTTTACCATTCTGAGTACAGTAGTTATTTTCCTGATTTGGTTGAATACCACTGTCTCTCTCCCGCTCTCTCTGAATGCTGCGAGGGTTTATTATTACTGTTTACAATTTTCCTTAGATAAACAGTAAGAACTGTTACTGCATAATACTGTCAATAATAATATTTAACTGATTTTTACCATAGTGTTTTTATGGCACACAGTATTGTCTTTAATTCAGCTCACTGAGCTGACTTGTAATCTGATAACTCAGTTACATAAGTCTGTGCCTCTGGTAAACTGCAATTTCTGCATGAAATATATAGAATCTTGAACTGTTTATATATGCAAATATACTGCTGGAATTGAACTGCTCTGATTCTGGTGCATTACTTGTATGTCGTTTACAAGTATGTGAAGTTTCCTCATACAATAAAATTACATTGCATTCTTTCCTAACATGAGATTTGAAGCTGTGGCTTCAATGGCACATACCATTTATGCTGCACTCTTTTCTTGCATGGTATCCAAACATTTGACTGTACTATCACTTTTAAACATTTAACATTAACTTTAAATGTTATACTCTGGAAAGCTAACAAAACATCATTTAATATCTGTAAATGTTTTTCTTCTGTCTCTGTCTGTTATCAATATACTATGTATGCATTGCAACACTGGATTACCATAATTCAAAGGTCCTGACAATGTCTGCTGAAACAAAACAATAACAAACCATTCATCTGTCAGATCTGTAATTGTAATCTATTTATTCTGTGAATTTAACTTGACTGTCATTTTTGGTGTACCATATATAATATCCTTCCAGAATGGTAAATACATATACCAATTGTAGATCTAGTACTAGCCTGTAATTGTCACCTTTTTTCTTACCTGCCGTAAAAATTAATTGAAAATTTTCTTTCCAATCTGTTATTGCTTCTGTGAGAATAAGATACTGTTTCTGAAAATGTGGTAACTTGTCTGTCTGCACTTCAGCTGTGGCAACTGAACCAAAATTTATTTTATCTTTAACCCATGAATCTGCATATTCCTGTCTTAACTGCTTTAATACATTCTGTAGATCATTTGCACAGTCTAATGCACACAATTTTTTACAAGTGTCATCTGTGTGCACTGCTGTGTATTTTGTAGCATTTTTACTTCTCCATAAAATCTCGTTACTGAAGTCTAAAACAACATATAACTCTGACAACATGTCCATACCTAATATTGTAGTGTTATACTCAGAACTATTCACTGCTGTAATCTTTGATCCTTCAAATACAGACATTATAACTGCACTTGTGCCCTCAGGTAGTGGTCTATTTGTAACTGAAATTGATGCATCTGTATTAATCAGTACATTATTTCATAATCCCTTTCCTGTAAAAATTATATACACACATATATATATATATATATATATATATATATATATATATATATATATATATATATATAGAGAGAGAGAGAGAGTTTGCCATTTCTCGCTACCTTAAGCAAAGGTTTGGTGCTGGACTGCCACACCCTTTAGATATTCTGATAATCCTGTTTTATAGAACTAGTAACAACATTGACTTGAGCTATGGTATGCATTTCTTCTTTATTTTGTCCTAAAGTCTGTGTATCATTTATGCTGGTACTTATTTTATCAAACTGATCAAAATCTGCACTCTGATCAGTCTTATCCTCCCCCAAAGTGCAACAGTTACACTGGCTTCTGAAAACAACAAACTGGAATTTATCATATTCTGAACCATTGTATTTGAAATAATGTGAACTTGAGAAACTGAAAATGTATGTTTAGATTCATAGATTCATAGATTAGTACTAAGCTAACTGCCCTTGTGAGCCATTTTAAGCCTAGCTTATCCCCCCTTGTGACTCAAACCTGCAACCTTGTGTTTGCAAAACAGGCAAACTTACAATAGGCCAACCTCCCAACCCTATGTTCTGTGTTCTGTCTTGAAATCTGCATGTCACATACACTGGCTGTGTTTACATCTGTATTTGTAATACTACAACTTAACTCTATATTTTGAATAACATGTGCTGTACCACTGATTTCTGAAGACTGTAAACTATTTTTTTTACAATATGCTTGCCATTTAACTCTGAAATACTAGATATTAGAAGTCTAATATACTGTTGTTTCTGTAAATAGTGATTTATAATGTGAGTCATGAGAAAGTGTCTATTAACTCACTTATTACAGTTTGTTTCTATGTTTTAACTCTTTTGCATCTAGAAAGAATTAACATTCCTGAATTAATAACATGGAAATTGAAATGAACATGTCTGTAACACAGCTTTTTGACTGCTTTACCCAGTTTTTTTACTTTAAACCATACATTTACTAGTGCTTTCATATTAGAAATATAGAAACTGTTTGTACGTGTACTTTCTGACATAACTATACCATTTACATTTACCAATGCCTTTAGTGTAGAAGTCTGTAAACTTTTACGAGGTTTACTGTCTGATTTAGCTAGAACAAGACATTGTAATAATAATTAATGCTCACACAAGGAAACTTAAAGGGACATTGAACCAGTGGCCAGGTGTTTCTTAGCTTCTTTGAACTCCCTTTTGTAAGGATTCCCTTGGCTCTGTGACATTACACTGGAAATGTGAAGGTGGAGAAGATGAAGTTTTACAATGAAGAACTCCTACAAGTACAGCAGGTGCATGGCCCCAAAATGCAAGATCCACAAAACGTACACAGGCCAGCACACAAAGGCATAAGGTGCCTAAAATAAAAATATTTTATTAAGGCATATATAGGCAAAACAGACCGGTTTCGGCCCAAAGGTTATTAAGCCTTCCTCAGTGAAGACGTTTTCCAATATCTTGCTATTAGATGGATACTTTTCCTTACACTGGTACCTTGGAGACTCTGAAGTTCTTTGATACTTTACTGTAGATTTTTCTGAAGTAATGTCCTGAAGCGACACTGCTGCTCTGTAAAATATGTATGGCCTGTCTGCTGATGACCAACTGTAGACTTGCAGGGTTGCTATGGCGTTTTGGGACTAACATTAACTGTAAATATTGTCCCCCTTATTGAAGGTGGCTTGCCATTGTAAGAAATGAAAGAACAGCAGAATACTGGAAATACAGGAAATAACTGGAAGAAACTAGGATAAAGTTGGAAGAACTGTAATGAATGTCTTATCTTTTAATTATCCAGAACTGTGATGAACAAGTTCTAGTTTCTCCTTTATGTGCCCAATCTTCTTGTACCTTTCAGAATAAAAGCCTGTATTCACATAAATCTAATAATGGTAGTTCATTATATATTAGAGAATGGCCAAACTGTACATCAGCACCCTGATTGGAGAACAAATGTTCTCCAGCAGGGTATTAATATACAAGTAATGCATGCTGAAAAAAAGTCCGCCACTTCACAGCAGCAAATCAAGCAGTGCAAAAAATATAACAATCTCCATTACTTTACAGTCGTTAAGCAGAGCCTTTGCTGTTTAGCGAGTGTAAAAAAACTAAACAGAAAAAAGTGTGTGTGTGTGTGTGTGTGTGTGTGTGTGTGTGTGTGTGTGTGTGTGTGTGTATGTATGTGTATGAGTGTATTTATGTTTCTGTCTGTCTGTGTGAGTGAATGCATGTATGAAAGCAGAAGAGAATGTGTGTGTGTGAGAGATCAACAGAGAGTGAGAGTGATCTTATGTGAGTGAATGTGTGTATGAAAGCAAAAGAGACTGTGTGTGTGAGAGATTGAGAGAAAGTGAAAGCAGTTTTGTGTGAGTGAACGTGTGTATGGAAGCAGAAGAGTGTGTGTTTGTGTGTGTGTGTGTGTGTGTGTGTGTGTGTGTGTGTGTGTGTGTGTGTGTGTGTGTGTGTGTGTGTGTGTGAGAGAGATTGAGAGAGTGAGAACAATCTTGTATGAGTGAATGCATGTATGAAAGCAGAGGAGACTGTGTGTGTGTGTGTGTGTGTATGTGTGTGTGTGTGTGTGTATGTGTGTGTGTGTGTGTGTGTGTGTGTGTGTGTGTGTGTGTGTGTGTGTGTGTGTGTGTGTGTGTGTGTGTGTGTGTGTGTGTGTGTGTGTGTGTGTGTGTGTGTGTGTGTGTGTGTGAGAGATCAAGAGAGTGAGAACAATCTTGTGTGAGTGAATGTGTGGATGAAAGCAGAAGAGACTGTGTGTGAGAGATTGAGAGAAAGTGAGAGTGGTCTTGTGTGAGTGAATGCGTATATGAAAGCAGAATACAGAGTGTGTGTGTGTGTGTGTGTGTGTGTGTGTGTGTGTGTGTGTGTGTGTGTGATTGAGAGAGAGAGTGAGAGTGATCTTGTGTGAGTGAATGCGTGTATGAAAGCAGAGGAGACTGTGTCTGTGAGATCGAGAGAGAGAGAGAGAAAGAATTGTCTTGTGGGAGTGAATACATGTATGAAAGCAGATGAGACTGTGTGTATCAGAGACAGAGCGATCTTATGTGCATAGCTCTCAACTGTCCACATTTTTGCAGAATGTCCAGACTTTTGACTCATATTTTTTGTCTGTTCCTCATAAAATTTGTGGTTTTCTAAAGTTTTCTTGCAAATCAGACAGGAGTGAGTTCACTAAATATTGACAGGCATTTGAGTTTCATGTTTTATATCTTTAGGAAAATGCATTGTAATACAAGACTTTTTATTCTAGCAATTTTCTAAGTTTATAAGAGCAATATTTAAAATTTGTCCCTATTTTTGGGGCTTTGTCCCCACCCATTCTTTTTGGCTTTGTCCAGAGTTTTTGTGCTAAGAGGTTGAGAGCTATGCTTGTGTGAGTGAATGCAAGTATGAAACCAGAGGAGGCTGTGTGCATGTATATATATTTATGCGTGTGAAACCAGAAGATACTGTATATGAGACAGAGAGAATCGGCTCTCTGTAAAATTGTTGTGTTTTACTTACTTATTTATTTTTTAAGTATTATATTATTTTTATATATATTTTTTATGTAAAATGCTTCCTCCAACATCATTAACATATACTACAGAAAGTTTGAAACATTAGGTGGAGGAACTATTTTACATCAAAAATATATTAAAAATAATATAGTTCTTAAAAAAAAGTAAGTAAAACACAATAATTTTACAGACAAGCCAGTCTCTAAATGCAATAATGCCCTCCAGGGTATGTGTTAATGTGTAATTAATGCCCTTTCAGGGGTGTAGACGCCCTCTGATTGCGGCATTGTGCTTCATATCACCCCTGGGCAGTTAATTACACATTAACATACACATGCTGTTGGGCATTATTGCTTACGTAGAAACATACAGTAGAGTTGATATCAACAATGTCCAAATCAAATTTTGCTGCCTCAAACAACAGTGCTGATGAACTGAAATGGATTAGATTATACTGTCCATGGCTTCTGCACTCATTTATTATACTGCCTTTACTTTCTGCATTCAGAATTGTTCCTTTTCTCCTGAATGCCATAATTAATAGTACCTGCCCTGCTTCCTGTAGTATCTTGAATGATGGATATTTGCCCTGACTTCTGTGTTCAGTCTCAAGTGTCTGTACAGATGCACTGCAATGACTATCTGAGTATCAGTCTGAGCTAACTTATTGACGTCTGTGTCTGAAGTATCTCTCCTAATAATACTGAAACCCTGTAAATTTCCTGCAAGTTCTACATGCCTCTTTAACCTTGGTTCCTGTAGATCAGAGAGCACGTGCTATATGCTGTATCTTTAAGAAGCACATCTACCATCCTTTGAAGAATTTTAAAAACTATTGAATGAAACAGCAACGATGGAAGTCAAAGTCAAGGAACTAAGGATTACTCCTAAAATATGGACTAACAACCCATGGAAGAAGATATTATCTCTTATTGAGACATTAAAAATGAACTCAGACTCTACTTGAAGGAAGAAATTAGAGGAAGAAAAATGTTTGTTCAAACATCACACAAAATTGACTCAGACTGGTTTATTTTATAAACTAACTTCAGCCCAAATGCAAATAATGTATATAGTTTTTTTGTTTGTACTAATAGATAAATATCAATTAAGTAATTTATTACATTTGAAGAAAATTCAATAAAAAATGTTTTGAGTAAGAAGCACATCTAAGACTGAGCGTGCACGTATAAATATCAAACACGTTGCCATTCCTACTGCCATTTTGAGAGTGCAGCCAGGGAGTAAGCTTATATGATTACAGCAGTTAGTTTGTATATAAGTTACTTAAGTTAAAGTCCGTAAACTTCTATCGTGATTTGTTTGTATAAAATAACGCTGCTTGAACAGAACCCACAAAGACTCTTCTATTGTGTCCAAAGTAGGCGAGTGACATGATGTCAGAACTGGGATCGCAGAGAATAAAATTCGAAGCCATGAGGTGCAGGGATGACAGTGAAGGTAAATTAAGAGAAACGAGCACAGAAAGGAACCTGAAAAGAAACAAATGTAATGAGAATATGCACAAACTACTTGTTTCATAAAAAGGACAAAACGGGGCATTACAAGGGCACAAACTGCATTATTAAACAAGTGGGAGGCACAAAAGGCTTATTAACCAAAGGAAAAGTTTAAAGAAAAGTAAAATGAGCAAGTTTAAAGGCAAAACGAGTATGTTTAAAGCAAAACAGACATATTTAGAGCAAAAAGAGCACAAGAAAAATGCAATGGGTATGAAAAGAGATTAAACATGCAAAATGAACATAAGGCCAGAACAGGGGCACATTTAGCATAAATAGAGCAAAGCGACTGCATTTTTTTGGCAAAGTGCTGTGTTTTGGCATAACTATGGCTTTGTATTGTATCAAGGGCATAACTAAAGTTATTCAAAGTATCTCAAAGTGTGTAAAAGTGCTTACAGTGTGTACTTATTACTGTGCATGTATTCCAAAGAGTTTATTTGTGTGCAAAATGCAACTATTTTGTGAAGTGCAGTCAAAGTACAGCCATTTCAAAAAGTTTCCTGTGCTGGGTATGTCTATTTGCAAAGTGACGCTATTACAGAGTGTTCCTTGCACTGTAGAGAATTGCCTAGAAAGGTAACACCATTTTGGGGAAGTTTCAGTGTGTTGTGTACAGTTTATTCGCAAAGTGCCATTACTTTGAAATGTTATTGACTCTGAGCTTCTCCTACACAATTCATTTAAATATTACAATTTTTTGAAGTGTTTCTTAAAATGATGACAAATTACTTTATCAATACAAGTTCAAAAGTATTATGGTGCCCTGTTACGCAAAGTCCAATTGCAGAGAGGCTTGCATCATGTGGTTATTTGATATGTTTCTTTTACTGATGAGGAAATTTCGTGCAATACAGTAATTTCAAGAGTATGACAGTGCCTGAGAGAAACTTATTCCTCAAAGTTCAGTTATACAGAGGCGTATTGTGCTATTGAGCAAATTTACAAGTACTGGCATAATTTCTTGCCTATGTGTATGTGTTTGTGCTTATTTGCAAAACCCTTCACTGGTATGTGTTAATATGGCAGATGGATTTTGAAAGCCTCTTGTTTTTGATCAGAATATTGCAGAGAACTGGAGAATATTTGAGCAAGAGTATGATATTTTTATACAAGCAGCTTATTCATATAAAGATGCCCGCACCAAGGCATTCATTTTTCTAAACTTACCTAGGTCAGAGACCATAGAAAGACAGTATTCATTTGTGTATGCACTGGCAGTATATGAAAGAGAAGGTGAAAACTGTCGTATTGTTGTACAGGCTGAGTCAAGGGAAGATCCCGAGTGTTTGAAGAGCAAGTTCAGAGAAATGTGTAACCCCCAGACAAATATTACACTAGAGAAGCATTTGTTTTACATGAGAGATCAGAAACCAGGGGAAACTTTTGCAGCTTATATAACTGATCTGAGAAACAAGGCTAAACATGTCAGTTTGTTGACTTGAAAGATGAGTTAATAAAGGACAGGCTCGTGTGTGCTATTAATAGTGCTACTGTGAGAAAGATCTTGCTTTGTGATAGTGATTTAATGTTGAGCAAAACCATAAAGATTTGCCAAATCTGTGAAGTGACAGAGTTGAAACTAGTCTAACTCTCAACCTAAGCACTCAAAAAGCATCCTACAGCCAAGCACTTGCTCAGACCTAATAGCAAGCACTAATATACCCTGACACTTGATTGCCCAGTAGGGCAAGGCTTTTTATTCACCCCTCACCAACCAAGCGACTAAGCAGCTCACCCTACTATTCAGGCATGACCAAAGGGCAATTTCAGGTGTACTCTCCAGTCCAGCTGGTGAATCTGGGTATCCTAAGGCAATGTTACAGCTGCCTCATGTACACAGACAACCCTCTCCTCCTACCACAAAACATTAACATATGCAAGAGATGCAATTATACAGCCAAACCGGAGGCTAAGCTGTCTCCATCCAAGACTGGAACAGACAGTCAAGAGAAGGTTAACACTTGCACCACACCTCCAGCCACACAGACTTACTAAACCAGCACTGGCAAAAAATACACATAAATGCACAAAATCATACTCGGAGGCTCTAAATAAAAACCTGCAAAAGCATCAGAGACCTCCAAAGCAGACACCCAAACAACCTGCACCTCCCGTCACAAACCAGACAACACATAAAACACAAAATCAGTGTGCCACACAATCACAGCCCTTAAGGCAAAATAACATACCTAACAGACTAGTAATAGGTGACTCTATAATCAGGCACACTGATGTCCCACTCACTAGACTGGAAAAGCAGAAGGTTACTGTTAGCTGCCTGTCGGGAGCCAGAATCTGCCACATAACACAAGCACTCAGGTCACTCCAGAACAAGTACAAATATGACTCTGTTGTTGTTCATGTTGGTGTGAATGACCTGAGATGTACCTCCCTGGACTACATGAAAAGAGACATGGAAGAGCTCTCTGATCATGTAGCCCAGGCTGGTATGACCCTGACCCTGAGTAGCATCCTGCCCTCACCAAGAATGATACCTCAGTATAAAGAAAAAATTATCAAGTTCAACAATTGGCTAAACGTCTGGTGTCATTCAGAGAGGATCCAGTGTCTGTCAGCCTGGGACGACATGCTCGACAAGCCACGTTGCTTCGCAAGAGACGGCTTGCACCTGTCACCCCTAGGCTTTTGAATACTGGCCAAGGCTCTTGCTGACCCCATAGTGCCTTTTTTAGGGAAGGCTCAAACTTCAAACCCACCTCCGTAAACAGCACAATTAACAAAAAACTGAGGGTTATGCTACTCAACGCCAGGAGTTTAAATCTCAAAATGCACGCGCTCAAATCACTCCTCAGTATGGAGAACATCAACATCTGTGCAGTAACTGAAACCTGGTTCAAGGCTCCAGAGAGCACCCCAGCACTACCTGGCTACAACTCATACCACACGTTTCGGCCACAGAACACGGACCGAAACACAAAAGGAGGGGGTGTATCCATATTCATCAAGGATACCTACACCTCCAGGTTAGTGGCCAGCATGATACCTCTGAGATCATCCATGTGCAACTAACATCAGGCAAATCTGCAATGCAAATTGTGGCCTGCTACAGATCATCCTCCATGACCCAGGACCACCACTCCACATTTCTGGAGTCACTAGAAAACATGAAGGTCCTACCGAACACCCTGATATTGGGCAATTTCAATTACCCTACCATTAACTGGGAAAACTACTTGAATACAAATTCCCAGGCCCAGCGCTTCCTGGAATTCATCATCTCAAATGCCCTGGATCAGCTGGTAAACTTCTCTACCAGAGGTGAAAACATATTGGACCTGGTCATCACAAACATGGGCGACAGGTGTTCCACACCGGAGGTCAACCAGTCACTGGTTAGATCAGACCATAAACTAATCACTCTGGATGTCCACACTCCACCAACACCCCCAACTAAGGAAACCACAGTAAAAACTTTTCTAAAGCAAACTTCACCTTACTTAAGACAGAGGCGGTAAGTTTCACAGCCCCCACGCTAAAGGATAATGCTGCCCAAGATGCAGAAACCTTTACAAATGCACTCTATGAGCACCTACAAGGATGCATGGATCATGCCATCCCTAGCAAAACCAGGACTCACTCCTCTAAGAGAAGGAAACCAGTCTGGTGGACCCCTGCCATAAACAGGCTATACAATAGAAGGAGGAAACTAGTTCAGAAAAAAAGCAAATCCCAAGAAGGAAAGACATCCCTGATCAGTATCAGTAAGAAACTAAGGTCCCTCATAAAATCATCCAAGGCTAACTTCAAAAGAAAAATAGCCAAAATTTAAAAGATAACCACAAAGCCTTCTTTAGCTATGTTAAGAATCTAAGTGGAAACTCGCAGATCTGCACTGAACTAGTGCAAAATAGCACAAAATATACTGAACCTACTGATATTGCCAACATCCTGGCAGATAGATTCAGTGCAAACTTCACCTCCCTCTCACCCCCAAAAGGGCCCACAACAATACCGGAAAAGTGTAGTGTCCTGGAAATCACAGATGTACAGGTGAAAATAGCCCTTTCAAAAGCCAAAAACACAGCGTCAGTGGGGCCAGATGGTGCCCCAGGCTGTGTCTTGCGCGAACTACAGAACAAACTAACCCCCCACCTAAACACGCTGTTCAACCTCAGCCTCTCCACAGGCTACATGCCCATAGAATGGCACACAGGAATGGTTATTCCACTCCACAAAGGAGGGGCTACAACTGACCCTGGTAACTATTGCCCCAAAAGCCTGACTAGCCTGGTCTGCAAGGCTATGGAGCGCATCATCAGGGAACTCATTAACAAAGACATTGGGAACCTCCAAACACTTGACCTGACCCAGTTCGGCTTTGTTAAGGGCAGATCATGCCTACTAAACCTGGTTGACTTCGTCGAGACAGTCACCAAGGCCATAGATGAGGGAAAGGTTGTTCACACAGCCTACCTTGACCTCACCAAGGCTTTCGACACCATTCCCTACTCGGGTATTACAGAAAAACTCACCCGCCTGAACATAAACCCCTATGTAACGAGATAGGTTGCCAACTGGCTTACAGACAGAATTCACATGGTAAGAATAGCGGGCTCCAGATCCAACTCTAAACCAGTCACAAGTGGTGTCTCGCAAGGCTCAGTCCTGGGACCCCTACTGTTTGGCATATACTTCTCAGAAGTACAGGCAAACACAGGAGGACTATGGCTAACCAAGTTCGCTGATGACTACAAACTGGGAGCCATAACTGACTCTCTGGCTGACATGGACATCCTCCAAAAGGGCCTTACTGAGACGGACACCTGGTGTCACCAATTCATGGCCTCAAGCTAAATGCCAAAAAATGCATAGTCATCCTGTTTGGGAAAAACAAAACACCCACGAATTACCACATAGGTGGCAGCCCCCTTAATACAGAAGAGGTAATAAGAGATCCAGGGACCCAGGTAGATGGTAATCTCTCCTTTGACAATCATATTGCCAAAGTAGTTAGGAAATCCTTCTACGTGGCCCATCTAATTATTAAAGGGTTCGCATCTAGAAATAAAGAGGTTATAGTGCCCCTCTACTGGTCACTCATCAGACCCATCATAGAGTACAATGCCCCATTTGGGATGTACCTCACAAGACACTTCCAACAGCTGGAGAGACCACAAAAGTA
The DNA here is from genome assembly GCF_019279795.1 of Protopterus annectens. Classification (NCBI taxonomy): domain Eukaryota; kingdom Metazoa; phylum Chordata; order Ceratodontiformes; family Protopteridae; genus Protopterus; species Protopterus annectens. The sequence continues at coordinate 352,099,123 of NC_056735.1, read as the reverse complement.
CCTCACCAAAAGGATTACTGGCCTCAAACATATGTCCTATGCAACCCGACTGAAAAAACTCCGGCTGTACTCAGTGGCATATATCTTACTCAGAGGTGATCTCTGTCTGACTTACAAAGCCATGTCCAACTCAGAATTGATGGACATGCTCCACCTAAAGAAATCCAAGTTACTGTGAGCCACACGCTCTAGTGAGCTAAACCTCGCCACAACAATAAATAGAACATGCTGGAGGGATAGATTTCTGTCACATGCTTTGGAACAAAATTCTAAACTACATTAGGCAGAGTCCCTCACTAACACTCTTCAAGAGAAACCTTGACGAGTGGATGGGTAACAGAAAATACACCCCTGGGATCACTTCATTGGCTCTGCTTGACAGAGGATCAGTTAATTAATCAATGGGGTGGCGAAAGCCGACACACTCTGGCTAGGTTTATAAATGCTCTTGGGCAGATAGCCTAGTACCTACCTATGAACCTATGAACCTATGAACACACAAGTATGCTTGCAAGTAACAAGAGCATGGTTTTAGCAGGCTCCAGAGCAAATGTAGACAGCAAGCAGCACGTGACAAACAGAAATAGACCTGCTAAAACCCCTGCTGGCTCATCAAGGAAACCATGTAGTTTTCCAGTCAGTTCTAAGACCAGTTCAGTTAGAGGGGCATGTCCCTCAGTAAAGTACAAGCACGAATCAGCACGAATCAGCAAAACCCAAGTGCAGCTTTATTGTTAACTGTCACAACTGTGGTGCAAATTATGAGTCTAAAAGAGAGAAATGCTTAGCATTCGGTCAGAAATGTCACAAGTGTAAAAAATTGAACCATTTCCAAAAAGTTTGCAAATCAGGTAAACCTCATACAGTTGTAAAGAAAGGCCACACAGAAAAGCAGGTTGATCAAGTAGAGACGCAACAGTCAGCTTTCTATGTAGATGGTGTATCAGTAATTGGTGAGAGTTGATGCAATGAATTTACTGGCAAAAAGCAAAGTGTTTTGTACTGTCTAGATCAATGGTAAATCCACAGAGCTTAAAGTAGATAGTGGTTCAAAGTGTAATGTTATATCAGCAGACACGTTCGGTAGAGTAAGAACTAATGAGCAACTCAATGTGGCCAGTAGTGCAAAACATTTTGCTTATGGAGGTGAAGAGATTCAAACTGAAGGCTCAGTGATGCTTTTTTGTTATTTCACCAAGAACTGTTACAACTTGTTATTCTATGTAGTCAGAAGGGCAGTTTAGTCTTTAGTGGGTCTCAAAGATAATTTGAGAATGAATCTGCTTTCTTTTACCAAATAAGTTCATCACATAAGTGCATTTCCTAGTTCTACTTTTTCTGAAGCCATTTTCTCAGAATATGCTGATGTTTTCGATGACAAGTTGGGCAAACTTTCAGTAATGAATTCCTTGAAGTTAGACCCAGACATCATTCCAGTAGTCAGACCAGTAAGAAGAGTTCTAATAGCTCTGCAAGATAAAGTTAAGGCTCATTTGGATAAAATGGTGCAGCAATGTGTAATTTGTCTTGTTACAGAACCAACTGAATGGGTATTGTCTATGGTAGCAGCTCACAAAAAAGGCTCAGATGAAATCAGAATATGTATTGACCCAAGAGATTTGAACAAAGCATTGAAATGTGTACAGTCAAAGAGGTTGCAGCCCTAATACCAAATGTCACAGTTTTTTTCTGCCTTGGATGCAAAGTGGTCATTTTGGCAAGTGATGTTTCATCGCAAATTCTCATTACTAACCAGTTTTTTGTACCGTTTGGCAGTTTAAGATTTCTAAATATGCCATTTGGAATAAATTCTGCAAGTGAAATCTTTCAGTGTGCTATGGAGCAAATTTTTTCGGGCTATCCTTGAGCCATAATAGTTGATTTATTGGTTGGAGGCAATGGTGAAGCAGAGCATGAGAGAAGGCTAAAGAAAGTTCTAGACAGAGCACTGCACATGAAGTGAACTTGAAGCTCAATCCTCCGAAGTGAAAATTCAGACTTCCAGAAGTTACATATGTAGGTCATTTATTTACCAGTACTGGCTTAAGACAGACCCAACCAAGCAAGCAGCTATTCTTGAGATGTCAGCACCAGACAATGTTCAAGCTCTACAGTGTTTCTTAGGCATGGTCAACTATTTAGGCAAGTTTATACCAGACTTCAGTGAGTTGACAGCACCTTTAAGAGGGCTAACATGCAAAAATGTTGCATGGTCATGGTTAAAACAGCGCCAGAAAGCATTTGAAGACCTCAAGCAGAAAATTGCCACCCCACCTACATTAAGATACTATGATGTGAACAAACCAGTTACTCTTTCCTGTGATGCTTCACAATTTGGTCTAGGTGCAGTTATACTTCAAGAGGGCAGACCAGTAGCCTATGCATCTAGAACACTTACCCAAACTGAGATGCAGTATGTTCAAATTGAGAAAGAACTTTTGGCAATAGTATTTGCATGTTCCAAGTTTCATGATTATATTTATGGTTGAGCTATTAAGACTGAAACTGACCACTAACCTCTAGTTACTATTCTAAAGAAAGCCTATGCATTCAGCTCCAGCAAGATTACACAGAAGATGCTCAAATTGCAAAAGTACAACTTCAAAATGGTCTATATGAAAGGCAAACTATTCTATCTAGCTGATACCTTATCCAGATCCCCCAGGAATACAACAGAACAGCTTGACGCAGAGAATTTTGAATTTGATGTGATGGCAGTCTGTAATTTTTCTACCACTAGGCTTGATGCATTGAGAGATCACACAAAGACTGATCCGATTTTGCAAAAGCTCAATCACTACTTTAATGTTGGATGGCTGTCAAAGCAATCTAGTGTACCACTTGAAGTGCAAACCTATTTTCTACACAGATGCAATGTTGATGGAAGATGGCATTATTTTCAAAGGTCCTAAAATTGTTGTTTCTGCTTCCTTACAACATGAGTACATCCAGATTTTGCATTGTGGTCACCCAGGTTCCTCATCCACCAAGAGGCGAGCAAGAAAATTAGTATTTTGGTCTTCATTACTGAAAGACATTGATAACGTACTTTGTTCTTGTTCAGTATGCAATAGTACTAGACTGCACTTCCAAAGAGAATTCCTTCAGCTACATCCAGCCCCTGAACTACCTTGGTCGACAGTAGCCACTGATACCTTCCAGTGGAACAATCAACACTACTTGGTATTGGTAGATGCTTATTCAAATTGGTTTGAGATTGATCTACTACCTAATCTACCATCTACTGCTGTTATCACTAAGCTGAAACTTAATTTCTCAGTCCACGGTAGTCCACACAAAGATATTTTTGACAATGGTACTCAATTTACTAGCCAGTTGTTTCAGAAATTTGCCAGAGAATGGGACTTTCTACATATTATGAGCAGTCCTAAGTATCCTCAGTCAAATGGCCTAGCTGACCAAACTATGCAGAGTGCAAAACAGCTACTTAAAAGGTCAAGTCATGACAATTCAGACATTTTTTAAAATCTGCTTAACCTTAGGAACAAACCCCGTGATGATGTTCTTGGATCTCCTGCTCAATTACTTCTTTCCAGGCAAACAAGAACTATGCTACCTATTGTTACCATTCTACTAAAGCCTAAAATTAAGAATAATAAGACCATCAAGGCTCAATTATTTACGAAGCGTTCTATCCGGAAGTCATTGTACGACAAGTCAAGCAAAATTCTTTCTCTATTAAGGGAAAGAGAAACGGTCAGACTTCAAACAGAAAAAGGTTTTGACCACATAGGTCAAGTTATTGGCAAATGTCCTGAACTACTGAGATCCTACCTTATAGACTCGGAAGGTACACAGTACAGGCAAAACCATAAACATCAGTTACCTGTACCAAAATCATCATCACAACATTGTTATAGCGACTTAGACTCTAAATCTCAGAGTGAACCAAATGTTGTTTTCATCCCAGAGTGTGTTCCTAGCTCTGATTCCAATCCTGAAGATGTTCCAAGTAAATCAAAGATCAAACATTTTTCAGAGACAGTTCCAATAGTTAAGCCCAATTCCCAGTTCTATGTCACACGGTATGGAGGAGTATCTAGGCCCCGTGTGAAATATGTAGCAACATGGACTTAACTGTGTATATATGTATTATGTCTTGTATAAATGCATGACTGATAATTGTCTGTGATATCTGCATGCCAAAAAGATTCATAACATTACATGTTTTGTTTTTTCAAGATGGAGGATGTAGATCAGAGAGCACGTGCCATGTGCTGTACCTTTAAGAAGCACGTCTAAGCCTGAGCATGCACATATAAATATCAAGCATGTGCAGTTCCTAGTGCCATTTTGAGACTGCAGCCAGGGAGTAAGCATGTATGACTCCAGCAGTTAGTTTGTATATGTTACTTAAGTTAAAGTCAGTAAACTTCTATCATGATGTGTTTGTATAAAATAAAGCTGCTTGAACAGACCCCATGAAGACTCTTCTACTGTGTCCAAAGTAGGAGAGTGACAATTCCCAAGCCTCATACCATCTAAACAAGATCTACTTGTACTCAATTTACTGTGTATTCTGTTAGCACATTTTATTTTTATCTGAAGGTTATTTATCTGAGCTCATTTGCATCTTGTATCCTTCACTGAAACATTTCTTTCTAGTGAAACTGCATGTAAAATGTAAAATACAAAATGTATGTCTGCTTTAATATGGCTGCATTTCTAGGCCTATGCAAAGAGAAAACTGTATTTATGTCTGACAAACTATATTTAAGTAAAACTTGATCTTACAATTCCTTACTTTTTAAATGTTTTTTCAAGTGACTTAACTGAAGTAATTTATTCTGGCAAGGTGAGACAACCACCGAGTAAATATTGCAAAATGTTAAGTATCATAGCCATTTGAAAAGGATATAACATTTCTGGAACTAAAACTTTTTAAATTAACTCTAATGTATGTTCAGATGGCGATAAAAGTCTTGATCAGTGTTCTAAATAAGAGTAAATAATAATCCATCCCAAATACAAAGTTCATTTTCCATAAGATCACCTCTGAAAAAATGTCTGTTCCCAAACATTTTAATCATTTAGATTCCAAATCAACTTTCATCAATGTTTAAGTTCAGGTAGCAATAATATCTATTACCTAATACTTCTGCCTTGTCAAGGTTGTTTATATTTTTGATAGAATACCTAGTTAATGAATATATTTGCATCTGGAATAACCAAAAGAATGTTATTTGCATAAACGTATTCTGCTACAATATTGTGATAACATTTTTCTAGTATTGTCTAACCGTTTAAACCAATGATTCATTTGGTAATGCAAAAATAATGGTGAAAAGTGTGACTTTTTGTACTACCAAAAAGCTTAATTCCTAATGGAATTTATGGTCCTCATTTGGGATATGTTTCTGATCCTTTAAAAATTTATATTATGGCAAATATAACCTCATCTGTTAAACCAATACATTTGTAATATCATAAACAAATATCACCATTGTACATTACCAAAAGAATTGTCTGCATCCAGACGCAGTACAAATGTTGATTTACTATTATTTTCATCAAACATATAATGCTCAGGAAGTTTTATTTGATATCTTTATCCTAGCTCCTGGGTATAAATCTGACCTTATCAATTGAAGTTATGTATTGTAGAGGTGGCCTATAATTATTACAATCTAACATATATTTACTTTAATAACATTGCCAGCAATGAATATTTCCAAGAAATTGAGGAATAATTAGATATCTCTCAAATAAAAATTCATAACTTCTAATTTTTTTTCTATTTTTCCAGATGCATAAAAACAATTTTAATTTATCTCAAATGAAAATTCACAGCTTTTCACAGCTTTACACAATTTCTCTTTTTATTTTCACAAATACCTATAAAACTCCAACTAAAGACCAACCAGCCTTGATGCCTTATTATTTGTTTGGTTTTCAAATGCAGTTTTGAGTTCCACTTTATAAATGAGTGAGTCATTTAAAACTTTAGACAGTAATTCATCATACTTAGAGAAAATAAAATCTGTCTGTACAACTGCCTTGGTAATGATATGTGTAAGACTATGGACAGAAAGAAGCTGGATCTGCAGATGCAACCAAGGGCTACAACTCAGTTATACACAAAGGTCTTACTGGAATTAAAATGCCATAGTATGCTCAATAGCAGTCTGCATCAGATTTCTAGTTAATTAGAGAATCAAACATTTCTGAGTAAAAATTTATCTTTACTTTTTCAATCTTGCTGTCCTTTGGTGGGGATCATTCTGGTACCCTTGTTCTTTGTTACATTTATCAACTCTGTTTTTTTCTAGGTATCACTAAAAAATAGTCACTGAAAATTGTCTGTCTAGAGATTCTTTAATGGCATCCAAATGCTTCAGCTCAAAAGGTCTCAAGATTAGTTACAACAAAATGAAAAAAGAAGTTATGTACTCACCATAACGTTCCATGTGAGTTGCTCATCTCGCCTTCATCCTATTTAGGTTCAAAGGGGTATAAGGGGATTTCACAGGTGGTCTGAGGTGGAAGGTCCGTTTGAGAAAGGCTTTGTTGTGTGACATTATGTTCAATCCTTCAAAGCCAAGGTGAAAATTAGAGATGGTGGAAAGTTGTACCTGAACTGTAGCTGCCACAGCTCCTTTATTGAAAAGTATAGTCAAAAATTCTAATATAGAGGAAATGGGGGCTTGGTAGGGATCAATGTTATTTTGAGAAGCCCATTTGCTAAGGTATAACTTCCTGGTAGAGGATTTATGAGAGGATTTTAAAATATGCTGTATTTCGTTTGAAAGGTTATGGAACCTGGCTATGTTGGGAATTGCAGCAGCCAAGCTGTCAATTTTAGGGACTGAAGAGAGGGATGAAGAGCCCCCGACGAATGTGTCAGAAGGTCTGTAACTGGGTCCAGGAATCCAAGGCTCTTCCAACAGATGAAATCGAAGGAAGGGAAACCAAATCTGATGAGGCCAATGAGGAGCTATTAGAATAATGGTCCTTCCCAGGGCTTTTGCTTCTTGTAATACTTTGGGTATCAAGGGAATTGGTGGGAATGCATAGAGGAGACCCGGGGGCCAATTGTGCATGAGTGCTTCCCTTGGGGAATCTGGAGGGGGAATTGGGGCAAAGTATCTTCTGTATTTTGTGTTCATATGGGAAGCAAAAAGGTTGCAGCAAGGCTGGCCCTACCTGCGGAATATTCTCTCCACTATCTTTTTTTTGAGGGATCATTTGTGAGGCAGCAAAATTGCCCTGCTCAGTTTGTCTGCAATCACGTTGGATATCCCCAGGATGTGCATTGCTATCAGAAAGCTCTGGGTGGATGTAGCCCACTGCCATACTCTTAGGGCCTCGCGACAAATGGGATAGGACCTGGATCCTTCTTGTTTGTTCAAATACCAGACCACTGACATGTTATCCATCTGAATTGCAACTGTCCCCAGAGGGAGAGAGTCCTGAAAGTACTGCAATGCCAAAAGTACTGCTCTCATCTCCAGGACATTGATATGCAGATGTGACTCTTGTTCGGTCCGTGTGCCTTCCCTGAAAGTGCCCCACCCTATCAGGGAAGTGTCCGTGGTCAGTGTGGCCGCTGGTGAGGGTAGGATAAAAGGATGGCCTATCGTTAATTGAAGAGAGGTCAACCACCACCGAAGATATTTTTTGAATGTGTTTGTCACAATTATGAGATGAGACATTGGGAGCTCTTGATAAGACCATTGAATGAATAGCAGCCATTGTAGAATCCGCATGTGGATGCGACCCAACGGTATCGTTATTATTGCAGCTGCCATCATGCCTAACAGCTTTAGCACTTCTGATGCTGGAGCCTTGTCTCTGGATATGATGTTCTGGACTTGTTGACAAAGTAGTAAAACTCTTTCTGCTGGAAGTTTTCAAGTGGTGGTGTCCAATGCTGCTCCGATAAAGATGATAAGTTGCGATGGCGACAAGGCAGATTTTTCTGAATTTATGGTAATGCCCAGATGATTGCAAAGAGTAAGAATGGTGTTCCTGGCTTGTATTAGCTGATGCCTGGTGGTGGCGGTGAGGAGCCAATCGTCTAAGTACGGAAACACCTGGAATCCAAAATGCCTCAGGTGAGCAGTGACCACTGCCATACATTTGGTGAATACTCTGGGGGCTGTAGTGAGACCAAAGGGCAGGGTTCAAAACTGTTAATGGCTGGCTCCCAGCCGGAAGCGCAGATGATCCCAGAATGGTCTGGCTATTTTTATATGGTAGTACGCATCCTGTAGATCTATCAAGCACATCCAGTTGTCTTTCCCTAAGAAGGGAAGTATCAACTGAAGCATGACCATCTGAAACTTCTCTTTCTTGACAGATCTGTTTAGTCTGCTGAGGTCCAACATAGGTCTGCAGTCCCCTGTCTTTTTTGAAACTAAAAAGAATCTTGAGTAAGTTCCGGATCCTGTCTGGTCCGCTGGGACTGGTTGGATTACTCTTTTTCTTAGCAACATTTGGACCTCTACTATTGCTTGTTCCCTGTAACTGGGTGGAACGTCCGGGATTTTTGTTGTCAATGGAGGGGGAGTGACAAAAGGAATGAAATATCCTCTGGAGACTATACTTTGTACCCAGTTGTCATTTGTAATTTTGAGACAGGCATCTGGATACAAAGATAAGCGGTCCCCGACTGCCTCCAGAGCAGGACAGTCGGGCCTCCTTTCAGGAGCGCTGGTAGGGCCCTGATTTTGCAGACCCCCTCTGCCATGAGGGCAACATCTTCAATTATTGCTCCCTCCTCTGCCCCTAGAGGGGGGGTTCACCATGTGTGTCCAGAAAGACTCCTTGGGCTTTTTGGAACCACATCTTTCTTCCCTTTTGACCCTTGGGGTAGGGTCTAGTAGGGGTGGAAAAATGGACTCCAATGGCAGACAGAGTCTTTCCTTCCTGCTCACAACTGGTCAACGTTTCCTTAACTTTGAGCCTGAAAATGGACGAGACATCAAAAGGGGTGTTGACAAAGGATGACTTAAAGGGCTCTCTGAAGGAAGACAAGTGCATCCAGGAGTGCCTCCTGAGAACATGCATCCAGGAGTGCCTCCTGAGAACAATTCCTGTACCAGCTGCCCTACTCATTTTATCAGCTGCATATGAAATGAGACGCATGGATGGCTTCACTATGGAATTGACGGTAGCAAGCTGGGAGACAACTTTGTCTGAAGCTCTTGCAGCTACCATACCCTGAAGGGTATCTCCAAGCTCTTTTAGGAGGTCTCTTTGCAGTCTTGTAAAATGTGTGAAATAGTTCAGTGAACACATGGCAAATGTCGCTGAACTGTATGTGCGCTTCCTGTATCTATCCATGATCCTAGAGTCTCTGTTAGGAGGATGGCTACAGGAAGAAGTTTCTGACATCTTCTTTTTGTTGGCTGCTGCCACCACCATGGCATTAACTGGCACTCCCTTGGTGAGGAAAGACTTATCCTGGGGGGGGGGGCAGAAATAAATTTATTGGGCCTCCTAGGGACAGGCTCCATGGTGTTGAGATTCCCACGCTCTTCATGAGACCAGCACCATGAGCTCACTGAAGGCTGGAGACACCCAAGAGGTGGAGGGTTGAGACCTGAAAGCCTTCAGGAAAATCGACTCATCTTCAGTGGGGTTGGTGGACTTCCAGCCACCCCTCTTCCTAAGGATTTCTAATATCTCAGCAAATGAGATATCTTCAGAGGGGGACTGTGGGGACCCTTCTGATTCATCTAAGTGGTATCAGACGTGAGAGACTGCTGTGGGGAGTCTAGATGCTTCCTTTTGCAAATTCGCTTCCTGGGAACCTCATCAGTGGGAACTTCTGGTGAGTTCTCGGAAGAGCAGGGGCCACCCAGTAGGGCTTCTTGAGGCTCAGGGTCTCTATGCTTTGAAAGGATCTGTGAGACAGAAGTGGACACAGGGGCTTTTGGGGAGGAGGTAGTTGGACCTGAAGTTTTAGATGTCTTGGGAGACATCACTCTCCTCATGGCTTCAAAGGCACCTCTGCTCTGATGTGAAGGGTCCACTGGATCCAAAGAAAACACCGATCCCCTCGGCACCAGAACAGTGGGCTCTAAACCAGAGGTAGGAGCTGAACTTATCTGAGCTGAGGTCCTGAGACGCAAAGTCAGAACTGACAGGTCAGTCAGACTATTCTCCCCAGACCCGACCGGAGAGTGCTGGCTCCTAGACTCCTCGATAGGTGCCAAGGAAGTCTCGGTAAATGGAACTGATGGCACTGGAACAGGCATCTGCTCCGAAGGCTCAGCAATCATCAGGTCCAACTCTCCCCGCTCCAAAGAACCGGTATGGCTCAGAGGAAGAAAAGAAGTCAATGGCATTACAGTTTTCGGCTCTGAAACTACTTGGGTCAGATCTGATAAAAATTTAGCAAATGCCGGTGCCTGTAGCAACTTCTGCACTACACAATCCACATCCAAATCGGATAGGCTAATGGAGAACCGGAAGTGAATGTATGGATGGAGGCACTGAATAGAGAATGGGAGACTTTAATACTTTGGATACCGGTTCTAGGATTGGGGACCAGCTCCAAAAAGACAGGATGCTCAGCTCCGAAGGCTGTGGAGCCGACATTGACTTTTTTTGATTTTGTCACATCAGGAGAAGAAGAAGCCTTAGAAGACTTGCTAGATTTATCCTGGTCACTCAAAGAAGTCCTCTGTCTATGAGTTTTCTTTTTCTCTCGTGAAGAACTCTTGAGAAAAAGAATGGCAAATGGAGCAGTTTTCTTGCAAGTCCAAGACAATAAACACAATTAACATGACTATCTGTCACAGACATCTTTTGTCCACATTTTGAACACTTTTTAAAGCCTGACTTAGGATGCTTGTCTTTCTCCTGGTCAGCCATAATAAAGTCTGATTGCTGAGTAACAAAAAAAAATTACTGTACTTTTAAAGAGAACACACACACACACACACACACACACACACACACACACACACACACACACACACACACACACACACACAATTTTAGTAAAGTTAAGCTACAGAAATAAGCCCTAAACAACAAATGGGCTGTATAAGAAAAACTGTGAATTAACTATAACTATTTAAAAGCACTAACACACTGTCTAAAGTTTAAGAGTCTTATTTAAACTACCAAGCCATATAACTATGATAATATTATGAAGGCACACCAAGAAGGGAAGGGAATATTAAAAGCCTATAAAAAAACGAAGACCAAAAGGAGAAGAAATATACTAATAAACTATTAAAGTTATAACTATGAAAGACTATGAAAACTATCTCTAACTATTATAAGAAATAAGAAATTTAGCAAGTTATTATAAGAAAAAAGCTATATTGGCCCAAGCTGTGCTAGGCAACCTCTGCTCTATTGCAGCAGCAAACTAGATCTGAGGTAACTCTAGGTGCATCATGGAATAGGGACTTGACCTTGAGCTGTCTGAAGCCCTCGAGCTTTGTAGTAGGCTGACTCTCGGCTCCGAACCCATCTGTAAGAATGAATGGCGAAACAGAACAACTTCACATACAATGTTAGCCAGCACCCACACAGGACTTACCATACCTCCTCAAATTTTAGCTATTGCAAGTCCCTCATGAGACACTACAATGTCATTTTCAGCCTACAGATACAAAGGAGTATGAAATAATCCTATCTGTTTTTAACTTAATACATTCTCAAAATCAATTACCAATGTGCTCAAAACCTGCTACAGAATACAGAAGTCTGTATACTTCTTGGCAAAGGTGCCTTCATTCTCACTTTGGTATTTGGCATACCAGTCAGAGCAGCTAAGACTTCAGCTGGTAAGAACTTCCTTCAAACTACACTCAGCAAAAGCACCAGTTCATGGCTGACTCCATAGGAATCAACATCACTATAAATGTTTAAGACACACTGTACCCTAGCTCTGATATCATTAAGAAAATGCTATGAACCCTTAAACTTTTTTATCTTGACTAAAGTCTCTCTTTGTGCACATAATTTCATTTAAAATCAAAAGTTAGAACATTTCATCCCTGTTCCCCATCGCATTAAAATTATCCATTTTATTGTGCTATCTGGAATGCAGCAGAAAAAAACATTTTCAAATAATTGCCATACACTATGGAATGCATACTCCGTTTCCCTATGCAGAAATATATCCACTGAATTTTTCCTGCTAAGATCCATCATTAAAAAAAAGTGTAGTAGCTACTCTGGTATTTCCTAATTATTTTTTCACTGGAGTTATATTCTTCTTTCTCTGGGGTCTTACCACTAGTTCTGCCTGTGATCAAGACAGTGAAATTGATAATATGTGTTTGCTTAATTGCATGTTATATTGTGTGAATAAGTTTTTTTATATTGTCCTAGTGGCCCAGTTCAAGTACCTGTAAAATAAAGAAAAATAAACATACAAACATATCACTGAAATTAAACCAACTAGCTTCATACCTAAATGAGCATTTATGCGTGTATGTACTGTATGTATGTATTAACCAAGGTAGAGTTCTGATCCATTTGGGCTATTTTCCAGCTCTGTCAAGAAAATACTGACATAGATGAAACAGAATCTGACATTTTGATGAAGATTAAAAGCAACAACAAGTAAATGAAATAAAACTGTAATGGTCTCATTTTTAAAAATATACAGTACATACAGAATGATTACAATATGGGTTACAAACATATATTCAAAGTAAATACTGTTATAAATCTCTGTATACAGTAATATTCCTCTCTGTCTATAGCATTCATCACTAGATGAATCATAAGAGATATAAGTACAATATGGGAAAAGCATTAAGTATGTTCAGAGGTTGTAGAAGGGAATTTAGTACATGGAGTACCACAATAATGCTCTAAAATTGGCCAGGGGTGTAAGTTTAAGTGTTTCCCTAACATGAGACATGGTCCTTAGGGGTGCTTAATAAAAGCTTGTTAGGGACACTTAAGTGGGTCTCGTGGTATGGACTACAAATGGATAGTACCCCCTGACAAAGAAGATCAGCAGAAGGTAAAAACAGCTTTTAAAAGCTGTTAGAACTTTATTCTATACAATAACAAACAAACAGTGGCAGAATAAAGCGTCTAAATACTTTTAAAGTCATTAGTTCAACTGAGGAACACTTTGCTTCTGCCAGCTGTCTATACCTTTCAGCTGTCCCTGACTTTTCAGAATATCTCTGATTTGACCTCATATTTTGCCCTGTCCTCTATAAAAGTTTTAACTTTCTGGTACATCTAAAATGAATTACAGTCAGTCAATAATGCCAAATTAGAGTTTCTTATTTTGTGATGTTCAGAAAATGCATGTTGATGCAAAACATGTTATTCTGTTAACTTTTGTAATGAATTAAAGCAATACTTAAAAACTGTCCCTGATTTTGATCCTTTGTCCCCCTTGTTTTTGTTTGATTTGTCCAGACTTCTTTAGCCAAGAAGTTGGCAGGAATGATGTGTGTTTGACAGCTCTAAGTCCTTTACTAGTTTTCAAAGCCAGTAAAACACTTTGAAATCCTAAACTTTTTCTTTTTTCTCTGTAACTGGTAGTACACTGGGTAGTAAAAGTCCGATGTACTACAAAGAACTAAGAACAATCATAATCATAGATCCAAGAATTATCTCTGGATCTTCACTCCTGAAGTGAATTTCTTGGCATCCATGTCACAAACGCATAATAAGCCAGTTATGATTGGATCAGAATCTTCTATGTTGCAGTAATGGAGGTTTAAAGGGAGGGGAAGAGAGGGTTAGAGATAAGTGTAAGAAGAACTCTGTTGCTGTGGGTAGAAATGATTGATGATGATGAGGATTCAAGGAGGGATACTGAGTTTGTGTTTAGCAGCAAGCTTTAAAACTGCAAGAGGAGTGTTCATAAGAATTCCCTAAAGCAATTTCTATCTAAAAGTCTAAGATTGTAAACCCACTACTGACTAGTTTCATGGAATGTCTATGTAATACTGTTAGAATATTCAGCATATTATTAAGATGATGCATACAAGTGAAAACTGCTGCAGCTGTAGAAAAGAGGTAACATAATGATGAATAATATTGGTTAATTTTAAACCACTAGTACATCTTTGCAATGTCTATGACAGTAAATTCCACATTTTATAGTGAAATGACTCCACAGTAAAGTGGTGATTTTAATGGCTATAAGTAATGCTTTTATATTGATCCTGCACATTTTCTAACTTCAATTGCTCAGTGTGTGTCATTGCATTTCAGTTTTGTTTTGTAACAGGGTGTAACTGAAAGGGTTCCTGATGTTTAATATACCTATAAAATGAGATTACAGTGAGCATGTAATGCCCCAACACTGGCCCAGTAATAAAGGAGCCTCAATCCTCACCACTGGTAACAGTGGGGAATGTACACACTGGTAGGATGACAAGTGCACACAAAGTAAAGTGCAATTTCCCTTAGGAGCACACAGAGGTCACAGTCAGTCTGGGGCTGGTTTCTTCCTCTTTCTCCAGATCCCCAATAAGACTCCCCACTGGCACAGCTACAGAGTTGAGATCTCATCTGAGTGGCTAAGCTAAGACCTCCAGCACCCTCTCTGTCCAACCAGTGCTTCATGTCCCTGCCCAAGGAGCTGACACACACACACACACACACACACACACACACACACACACACACACACTTTGAGGTTTGATTTATACACACACACACACACACACACACACACACACACACACACACACATGGGAAAGGCTGACACAGGTTTACTAGCTATACCTCCTTATTTCCAGACTACAAGGTAGTTTCCATTGCCACCAGCCACTACTTATCAGCTACTTTAAGGCCCTTAGCAAAGGGTGTCCAATCTTACTGTGTAATGTTACTATTAATCTAAATGGTAGTTTGACCAAGAGCCAGGCTATTAGGAGTGGCCTGTACAGTGTCACCAAATATATGTGCAAGTACTCTCAGAGCTTAAATATGTCTCACAGATATCAGCTACAATGACAGGTTTAAATATATTTAATAATAAATAATAAAAGAACAAGGAAATACTCAATAAATCATCACAGTAACTTCAGAATTCAAAATCACAGGAAATATTTAAAACATTGCAGGACAGTCTCAAATAAATAAAGAAAATATCTAAGCTATAGTCACTATATTCCTAACTGTATCCAAGAGAAATTATTATACCCTAGTTAACTTACTTCAGAACAACAAGCAGGCAGAAGTGATGAGTGGATGTTTCCAGGTCAAACACAAAATATAAAATGCTCTCTCTCTCTCTCTCTCTCTCTCTCAGAGCATTATTAAATTAATATCAAATATTACTGCTGGGTTAGCTTGGATGACATCACTTTTTGTCACCTGACTTTAGATCCCAAGCTAAAACCCCATTGTCAGAAACTACCAGCATTTAGCATCTCCCTGTGAAAAATACATAAATAAAGGCTTTTCCTCAGATGTTGGCAGATCCCGGAACTCCTAAAATAATAAAACACTTCTACATCTCAAGCCTAGTAATTATCTCTCTTTCAAGGCAACAGTGTTGACATCCTGTCTCCTGTTGACTGAAACTGAGAGATAACATCTCTTGTTTATAGCTCAGCAATAAAGTACTTCAATCTCAACTATTCTTAAGTTTTGCAAGTTAATCTCCTGTTAAAATACATACATCTGAACAGTTACAATAGTGTATAAAAATATGTCTTCAGCACGCGTCTATACAATATGACATGCAATTCTAATACATTTGTAAGACAAGCATATGAATCATGTTGATATTCACAAATGACATACAACCACTTATACTGGCAGTATCTTCTTCTGCCATACTTCTATATGACTCATATTAATATTCACAAATGACATATATTTATTTACAAAATTTCAGCAAGCTGGGCTGGCAATATTTCCTTTTGTGACATAGCATACCAATACTTGTCTCAGACTGGCAGCAGCTAAGGACCTAAATGACTCATTTATTGGTCTGTTAATCATGTGCTCATCAACAAGGGGTGCAATCAGACAGTACAACTTCCTACCCGTAAACACCACAATACAACATCTTTTAGGGAACTGCAAAACTTACAGTATCCTTAAGACTACAGGGGTTTAGTATTAAACACAGTAAAATAGTCCCCATCTAGTTCCATGGGTCATCTAAAGTTTCCCCTTTTTGTTTTTCCTAACAGCTGAGGCTTACTTGATAAATGTAAACAATTCCTGTAAGTGTACTGCATGATATCCTTCCTTCTGTTCATGGACTCACACATCCATATGTAGTGTTGTAAAACGCAATAAATTAAAAATGTAAGCATACTCAGACTTTTATGTGTCAAGCTGCAAATGGGTATATAAGAAAAGGCTCATAAGCATAAATTGCAATCCTTATTTTTACAGAGTACCTAAATGTTTTTAACTCTTCCTCCCTACTTTGTAACCAGGAGATTTGATTCCTATTTTTGTAAGCAATAGAAGTTACCAGGTATATGGAGCCACAGTTTGGTCGTCTTGATTTAAGGCTCACATACTATACATTTAGAAATTTACAAGGAATCGAGACCTATTTTTATACTGATAAAAAGACATACCATTTACTTTCTTGGATATGCAAAGCAACAAGTGACTTAATTATGGTGTGTATATCCAAGATATACTTTTATTACCTTGCAATTTTCATGTTTAAAGCTATTTCATTCTGCTCTACATAAAAGAGGCAATATCAGGCTACAGGTGTATCATAATGCTAGTAAAAATGAAATTTACTTGCAAATGGTAGGACACATGTGGTGATAGTTACCTGATGACTGATGTAGGTAGCTGCCTGTACATCTATCTACTTATCTGTCTATTTGCACTTGCTTACCAGGAAAGTCCAACTAAAAAATAACATTAGAGGTAGAATACAATAACCAAGAAATGTAGAATATCAAGATATAAAAATAATAGTTCTAAACAATATCTAATAATAAATACATACACTTGAGCTAGTACAGTTCATTACATATGGAAGTGAAGGCTGCCGAAACATGATTACTTAGTACTTCAGCAGGTAATATTCTCATTTGCAGATAGACAAAGGGAATGTTTTCAATGTATTCATAATGTTAAACATAATGGAAAGAATACAATCAGTGTACCAAGCCTTTGATATTTTATAAATAAATAAATAAAATAAACATGTCTTTGTCAAATTACTGTGTGAGAAGTATAGTTGCAGTTTTGGTAGTCCTGATGGTTATTAAGGATGTAGAGGGGCTAAGAGAGGTATGTTTTGGGGTGACAATAGGGAGCCGAGTAGAGAGAAACACTAGTGATAAGGAAGATGGATAGGAATAAGAAATTTAGACTATCTTGTGCTCATGTGTATCATCATCAGAATAATGTGGAACCTTCAAGCCATTACAATGTCTATATGACTATAAGGCTATAAGGCTTATAAACACCTTAAGCACCAACCACAAGCCACTTGCACAACTATACTACATCACTTCCATTTCACTGCAAATGCTTCCCTTTTCATTGAGTTTCTCTAAGGTCCCATCTTTCCTTCTTGTCTCTTCCCACCACCTCTTCCCACTTTCTATCACTTTCAATTTCCTCCTATCACCACCCTGTATCCCTTTCTTCTAACTGAAAGAGCAAGTTATACTGTTTTAATGATGGATAAATGTAGTACCACTGTTAAATATCTTTATATTAATATCATGTTACCATAGCATTCTATGTATTAGACCATCACTCTGTGCTGTTTCTTTTCTTAATGTAGTGTTTCATTAGAACTCTATGTATTTGGCCATTACTTTACATATTTCTATTTTCATTACTTGAAACTCTGCTGAAAATGGGCTTTTCTTGGTCAGTTAAACTATCTAGTTAACAAAAATAATTAAATAAATAATAAATATAATATTGTTGGTAAAAGAGTAAGAAACAGATAGAACAGATGCTAAGAGACGAAAGTATGGATATAGGAAAAGGAGGAAAGGTACCAAGTTGGTTGATTTAAGAAGATTCAAGGAGAGTTTGTTGTATTTGAGTTTTCTGTTAAGAATGCCACATCAAAAGACTTAGTAGATAACACAGACAAACTACAAGTGTCTAACCTCTCTGAGCTGCATGTGAAATACTTATTCCAAATAAGAATTATGTAAAGTGTGTACCACGTGACATGCAAAACACTCCAGATAGCTCATTTCTATTACATTTACATACTCCATATCTACTATCACCCATATATATGGCATGGCATTGGTCATTTGTATCAAAAATAAATCTCGTTCTGCACATTTACAAAATAAGTGAAAGCTTTCCATCCTTAGAATCATTTTAATACACCAACACTATATATTTTTCTGGTTTCTTCATTAATCTTCAACATTTAGAGAGTTTGACATGATTATTTACTAACAACATGTCATATTGGTTTTGAGACCATTCATGCTATACTCCAGACATATTGAAGACACAACTTCAGGAATTTCTCTCTTTTTCTTTCTCTACACCCCCCCCCCCCGACTCACACACACACCTCTTTCCCTTTCTGTGCAAGTCTCGGTTAGCACATTTCTTACAGTCTCTGTACTCATTCAATAAGACAATTTGCGACAATTCTGTTTGCTGTTCTTCCTGGAATCTTGATGATGGCTTATTTGTCTAACACAAATATCTGTGAATCTTTCCATACAGCTTCCCATCTTTGCCACATATAACATAGAATTTTGGCTCAGCTGTTTTACCAAATCTTTAGCTTCAGGCTGTGGACTTTCCCATGGCTTTTCTATCCTTATTTTGCCATAGACCTGTAAATTGTATGCCATTTCTATCATAGTGATATTTTTGTACTCGCTATTTCTTTCCAGCATTAATATTTTCTCCTCAGGTCTCCACTGAAAATGGGCCACAAGCCCAGTTGGACAAACCTAGTTAACAAATAAATAAATAACATATTGTGCTATTCTTCTGATGTCAGCATTGTAGCTGGAGGAGGTAATATTTTTTCAACCTTTTACCCATTAACAGATTAAATGGTGGAGAGCCAAAGTCTCTTCAATCGAGCATTACTTTTTCCTACTGCTATTTCTCATTACATTCTTTACTGTTTGGATACTTCTTTCTTCTTGTCCACTTTATTCTGGATTCTCTGAACTGGATGTTATTTGTCCGAATTCCCACTTATGAATACATTTTCAGGAAATCCTGACTTTTTTACTGTGGAACAATATCAGATATGATAACACCACATATTCCCTGTCTCACGAATATAGACTTTAATGCACTGGTTATATTTGTATTCAATGTGTCTGCCATTTTGCTTATCTCAGTTTATATGGACTAATACTAACATTATCCATGTAAGATAAATGACCTGTTTGAAATGAAACAAATTAGTGTCCGTCCAGCTGCATGGACAAGTTGAAACTGAGTATGCTGGTATCACTTCCATTGGATTGTTGTTACTGTATGTATAACATGTGGCACAGTCCTGTACTACTTGTTTTGTAGGAGTTTGTGTTACAGGTCACTACATTATATCTCTAGCTCTTTCTTTGCACTTTATTATTCCCTCAATGTGATTTATACATCCTATCAACCATTTATTTCCTTAGTTGTTTAGGAACTAATAAATTGTTTACTTTGTAGGGTAAACCCAAAAATAAGACCAAACGGCTTTCAGTATTGACTTTTGCTCAAGGCATCCTTTCTCTGTAACATCTTTCAATAACTGCATTGCTAGGTCAGAGTCAGCAGATTTTTTTAATACATTTACTTTTTCATTTGTCATTGGTAACTGTACAATTACCCAGTGAATCTCTATTCCTTCTTCTTTCAGTTCTTCATTCATTTCTGGCACATATGCTCTACTCAGCATATTCATATTCACATATGCACTTCCTTGCTGGGTCTGCATTTCACTTTTAGATAATAGCATGCATGCTAAGTAATACCCTCTGTAGTCTTGGAGGTGTCTTACAGACTTACTGAATATGTTTTGCAAGGATCTGGGGTCTGTTACCATTTGAGCTTCTTAATCATATATGCATTTATGGAATGTCTCAGAACTGTACATTATTGACAGCAATTTCTCTTCAGTCTTAGCATATCTTTCCGTGGATCTATAAATGCTATTGATGTACATGCAACCATTCTATTCTCTTTAGGATTTCAGTGCCTCTATCATTATGACTGGTACCTGTTTACAATACAGCTGACTTACTCATAACACTGAATAATCTATAACTAGTTTCTTAAACAATTCAAACTTTTTCCATCTGTAGTTCCATTCCTAGGCTACAGTTTGCTTCAAAAGTCTTCTTAGATGCATTGTTATCTCAAAAAACAGGTAGAAATGCTGCAAAATGATTTAATATCTCTATAAACATCCGTGATGCTGCCTTGTCTTCTGGCTTTGGCATTTGTACAACTGATTGGACATTTCTGGATGAGGTTTCAGACCCTATGACATTAGAACATAACCCAGATATTTCAAAACTGTCTCTCTTATTTTACACTTGCTATTATTTTACCTAGAATTTTATGATGCCTAAAATCTACTCAGCATCAGTCTCTTGTTATGCTCCCCTTTTGTCCAACACTACAATAACAGATCACTAGTTATTTTTGTAAAACATTCTAAGGCTTGAATTACAGAAATGCTTGTGCAGCAACTCTTTAGAATGCCTCAGATGCTTATAAAATGTGAAATGGAGGTCTAAGGAATCTATACTTTCTTAATGGCATATTAAATGCACATACTTTGTTACTTCATTTAGTTTAGTCTGCAAGGAACCTTAATTAGCATCTAATACTGAAACAAATGTAGCATTTGGATGACTACTTGTGCGATAAGCAATGGGTAATATTCTCATTTAAGTAATGTATTCAGATCTTATAGAGCAATACTGTAAAATATGGCAGAAAAATATATAACTAATTTCTGTAATCTATATTTGTGTCTTTAAATGGCATACTTTAGTAGCAATGAAAATGACAGACCTAAAGAATGCATTGCAGCTGCAAGGTTGTTTTTGTATAACTTTCCAATACAAGGACCCTGGATCCCAAATTATAATATAAGAATGCAGTGCAACTACAATATTGCTTTTGTATAATGTTACAGCAAATACTGCAGTGGTGGTGCTGCGGTAGCGTTGTCGCCTCACAGCAGGATGTTGTCCCGTTCGATTCTCAGCTAGAGCGTCTTCTGTGAGGAGACATGCGTGAATGGGCGTACCTTCGTTGAAGGTTGTCTGGCAACTCGGCACATAAAAATCCACTGCCAATCATTAGCGGACCGGAGTTCTGCTGTGGCGACCCCTAACTGGGAAAAGCCAAAAGACACAACAACATAACATTACAGCAAATATAGCAAGTATTGTATATAATTATGCAAACTACCAGCAGAATCTACTAGGGAGCACCTAAGTACAATTTCATGCTGAAAAAAACACCTTGCAATGACCATGAATTTGTACATATAGTAAATATTACCATTCATGTTTAGTTGTTTAAATATTCAACAATGTGATAGAATACAAAGAACAAAGTTTTATTAATAAAACACAATAAATCAGAACAGACTTATCATATAGCCTTGTACAGTGATATGGGGAAATAAAAATACATGGCATGCACAACTAGTTTGAGTGCCTGTAAGATCCTGTAGCCTCTACAGCTTAAAGAAAGCATGAAATATGAGAAATGTTTGTACTTTATAATTTATATAATACTTTGTAATAAAATTTTAATTTTTGTCTGAAACCATATGCAATAAGCTGTGTGTATGATTTAGTGACCAATGATTAATTATGAAAATGAAAACAGCAATTGATTTCAATTGGGGCTTATCAGGGATGAGGGGAAAGTGCGTCAGGAGCAAAGACTACATAAAAGTCCATACAACCCACATCTCAGAATCAGAACCAGAACCTCAAACAAATGAAGTGGAGATGCTAAAACAAAAAGAAACGTGGCCGCAAATATTGTCAGCTCTGAAAAAAGAGATCTTAAAACCACATTTTGAAAAGGTGAATGTCTATTAATTTCTGTCTGACAATTATAAAGGTACAGAAAAATAAAGTGGTGACACATAATGTCTTAAAATGAACAAGCAAATTATGTTGTGGCAAGCATTAAAAGGAGTTAATCAAATATGAGACATTACACAAATGTGTGCTAAAAAATAGGCTGTTATATATGTGAAATGTAACAAGAACTCTCCTGTATTATTTGTACAATTCTGTACCAAAAACATTGCTTGCAACAAGAAAAATAAAAGAAATGCAGTTGTATAAACAAACATTGACCTAGTCAAAGACACCAAAGCACCAGAACTAATTATTTAAGGTTTTGGGCAACTGTTTTTATTAGCATGCAAATATCTCCGCACAAAAAGAAAAGAACATACAGCTAATATGATGAGTGCAACCATAGCTATCTAAAATGATTTAACACACAGTAATGAAAGTGAGAAATGTTTCACTTTTATAAAATAACGTGTTTGCCATTGTCAGTGCTTAAACTCTTGCTTGGCAAGAAGCAAAGAAACACTCCATGAAAATAACTTGACAAAACATTTTTAAAAGAAAGGTAAGCATTATCAAACAAAACTGCATAATCTGAGAAAAATATCTAAGACAGTTTCAGTCTGGCACCTTTAGACTTCCAGGAAAGCCAAGGAAGTTGTTTCACTTAAAAGTCAAAATAGTGCAGTCCTTTGCAGAATATAAATAAGTGCAAGTTGCAGAATAAGTAAAATATAAAACTGAGACCAAAAGGGATAATTTCCTAAAAGAACTATGATGTAATATTATTTATTTAAAAAAATAAAATTTATATTGCAACAATGCCACTTTCTGGCTTTGTAAGAACATGAGTACTTTCTCAAAAAAAAAAAAAATAAAAATATATATATATATATATCTTTGAACTGACACCAGAGTAATTCATGGTATTAAACTAAGTCAAATGCTTGAGTTACCATAACTGGATCTGAAGTTAAAGACCATGTGCAAACCCATGAAATGTAATAGGAGTGGATTTCGTTTCTGTTTTTCGTTTATTGGTATCGTTGTGCGATGGCTACCATCTTTTCATTTTTTATTGAAAGTCTGTTTCTAAGTAGCAAATAGTATAAAAAGGGAATCCAGTCATAGATAGCATGAGCTGGCTTTCCCTTGTTTGCCTGAAGGAAGTGACCTTTAATTGTTAACATGCTGGCAAACATCTTGTGGTCATAATTTAATTCTATGTGGTAGTGCAAGGAGAGCTTTGAAATCGTCATATTTTATTTAAAAATATATCTATTTGATAATAAGTGCACTCTTTTGTGAGGATGTAAAATGCAAGAGATTTTGGACTTTATAAACATCAAAAGAGCAACTTTAAACTTAACATGCTGGACAAGTTGTGACTTTTAATATTGTAGACATGTTGTAACATACTCCACATACAAAAATGGCTATTCAGTTTTAATAGTATCTTTGTGAACTGCTTTGCCATGCACACTCAAGTCATTTCTCTGGTGTGTGCTGTCATCTGCCCCTAAGAACTGCATGGTGCACGTTCTGGGGGAAGGAACAGCTGCTCTTGCTGTAGTACTTGCAGCGCTGTCAAAGGTCTGTAAGTCTTTAGTCAGCACCTTCAAATACTTCTATATAATAAGGCTAACAATGTTTCATTTGATAAAGAAGCAATATAAAATTGAAATGTGTTTGTGTAACTCACTTTATTTTCATACTGTAGTCCACTGCATATATACACTTTTTTCCCCTTTCATGGATTAAACAATAAACGTACTTACCTGTGACTGGTAAGAAAAGATAGTAGTTATAAGGCATTACAAACAAATTCATAGAACACAGGGCTGTCCTTGCTTTCAATTAACCAAGTCAATGGTACAGTTTACTATAGTTCCTATTGATGTTTAAGCATACCTGAAAGCAAATAAATTATAACACATAACTTATGGGTTTGAAAAAACAAACAGAGAAACAACGCTAAAGCAGTATTCCTTTCCTAAGAAACCTAAACCTCTTTATTTGAATGCCATAAATGCAATTTTTTTTTCTCAGTGTCTGTAATATTATTGGGATAATTTGTACTGCTATTGCATCTCCAAATTTGTAGCATCACTACTGACTCAAAGGATCATAGGCATCTAGCATAAAAATGCTTTATTTATGTTAAATGCAGTACTTTAAAATATTAGTATCAGTAGTTATGTCATATCAGCCCCATAAATTATATAATTATACTTACTTAAAAAATAAAGCAAAAGGTTACACAATAAGTAAATGAGACTATTAGCCAAACAATGAAATACTGTAATCACCAAATGATGCAACCGTTAATAGCACTTTTTTGTTCAACCTTGTTGATCTTCCAAATGTCAAGTCTGCTTTCCAAATGCCCAAAACTACTCACCCAAAGTAGTTCAGCTCTTTTCATGTGGTGATTTTGCCCTCAGAATAAAACATTTTACACATTTTGGCTCGATATATCGTACCATAAATCAAGACTTATAAATCAGTACCACTGATGCAATGTGTAACATGTACGAATTACAATCTTTGGTGTCAAGAACAGACTGCCGCTACAGGGACAAGAGAATAGGGTAACAATAGTATCTGATGCACAAGTCTTGATGAATATCCCAGAAAACTGCTTTATCATACTTCAAAGTGGTGCTTCCAACAATGTCACGTAGTAGAGAGATTCAGGAAATAACAGAAGGAAATGAAGGAAGAAGAGAGTGATGGAGGGAGGGAAGGAGGAATTTAGGAAGCCGAAGCCTGGCATTGTTTCCCTGTCAAAGAAACCATGTCAAGTTCATAGTGCTTCAAGAAAGTATGAAGAGAAGACATCCCACACCCAGTTATACAAATATCCTCTGTGGACGAGTTATAAAACAGACTGACTTTATTCCCACAGCAAATAGGTATGATAAAGAATTATTTGCCTTGTATTAACTCTTCTTTTGAATGTGTAAGTAAGAGGTATTTGATTACTTAAACAGGGATGTAATAAAACACTGGCATCTAATTAAGCCCACTGACATGGAAAGATACTTTATCAAGACCCTTGGTGCTGAAGACAGAAAAAAAGGCAGGCTAGATCTTGAAATAGTAATGATGCCAACCCATCTTGAACCTGAGAAAGTTTGAGACAACCTGATCCTATGTGCAGAAACAAACCCTATATGTTCAAAGAGCACATCCATGTATGGCAGATGTATAGTCTGCTCAGTTTTCTCTTTCATTGTCTACTTGTAAATAAATATTAGTTATTGAAGCACCTTCCATCATCACATGGCTGCTATGTATACCCTATGCTTACGCATGTATTACTTACAGCAGTACCTACTGACTTAGCTATTTTACCATAGAATATCTCCTGTTTGCAGAAAAATGAAAGTTATGTGCTTACCGTAATGTTATGTGTCTATCCACTTCAACAGAAAGAGTGGTCACCACTGGCAAGTCCAATTCAGCATTTTTAGGAAACTCTCCAAAGATTGAGCCGCTTCCCTCCCTTCCATAAAGCACCTATTCTCTCACTAGTCTCCATTTCATGTTTGACAGCTTACATCTTAAAGGCAAAGGGAACAATAATCTATAAAAAAAATTTAATATAGCTAAGCAATGATGTTGTGACATATGCTAACTCCTACAAGCATCCAGTTTTATTGATTAGGTCAGTACAGGGCAGCCAGTATTCTAAGGGGAAGGTAATGGACATGTTGAGATGGATGGAAGTGAATCATGAAACTTTATTGGTACTGTAAGTACTAACCTTTGTATCTTACATGACCAAGTCCATCCTCTTCAAAATAAGGACCATGTCTCTAGCTTGTACCATGAAAAAATACTCCAGAGGGTGGTGGCCTCAAAGAAAGACTTGGGCCTAGAGAGATCTTGCCCGGCTTCTAGTGTCTTTCAAATGTATGCAGTAAAGCTCATGTCACAGCAGCACACATATCATCCACCGATAAATTCTTAAAATAGGCTGAAGATTGAAGCAATAGATTTAATTGAGTGAGCTCACAGTTTACCTGGAATTACTTTGTAACTGGAAATATGATAAAAATTAACATAATCAGACAACCGTCTGGGCGGCATAGCTTTCAACATTTTAGTTGATTGGCTTTTTTTTAATTTTTTGTTCTATGTAGGTAGAATCTTACTTATACATGAGCATTAAAATAATGCAAACTATATTCTCTTCTACTGGAGAATTCTGAAAACATCAGTAAATTTAGGAACTAAAGTTTATGACAGATTCCATCTTTGACAGGAAGGCAGGATTAGTTCTTAAAGTTACTCTCTCTTTGTGGGCAACTATAAATGGACAATGACAGGAGAGTGTGTAGTTCAGATTCTAGTTGACATTGGAGCTGCTAGATAGATATTCGAGGTCCAACTTAGCTGTCAGTTCAAAGGTGGAGTAAGTACACTTTTCCTGAATTAAATTAAGGTCCAGTGGAGGAGCTGGGTCCTTAAAGGGAGATCTTAGATGGAAGGCACTCCTCAAGAATGCAGACATTTTGGTAAGCTAAGGAGGAATGGTTAGAATGTTGGCAAACATTAAAGATAACTGTTAGGCAGACTCTAAGTGTGGAGAAGCAGGAAATATTTCCACTATGAATTGAAGAATTGCTGGGATAGGAGTTATAAAGGGGTCTAATCCTTGACGTGTGGCCCACAGTGAGAATTTTGACCACTGACTTTTATATAACTTTTTTTCTTAAGAAAGTTTTCTAGGATACCATTAAGCTTTGAACCACTCTAAAGGAGTAAGATGCCCTCCTGGCCATTACCGGGATTGGAAAAAACATGTGGTTAACCTAATTCATTCAATGACTGTGTGAGGATTGACAGACAGGAAATCTGGATGAGGTTTTAGAAATAGATGTTTCTTTATAAGATGCGGATAGAAGAGTGGAAAACAGACTCTTAGGGTCTAAAACAGGGCTATAACGATGACATTGGCCTTGCACAGCAGTAATTTATGTAGAAATTTTATTATGAGGAACAACAAGGGAAAGGTATAAAGGAGTCCCAAAGGTCACTTGTGGACTAGAGCATCCCTGGAATTCTGACCCTTCTGAGGGATGAGGAAAAAGAAGTTGCCATACTTTACATTGATGGAGAATGTAAACAGGTCAAAGTAAGGCTTCCCTCCAGTGAATGAAAAACACATTTGCTGTGGACGTGCTTAGGGACCCCTCATGAGGCAATTGAAGACATCTGATAAGCCTATCTGCCACTGGGTTGATTTGCCCAGGGATGTGCATTGCTAAAAGAAAGTGTTGTGAATTGATTGCTCACTTCCAGAGCCTCATTGCCTCCTGACGCAAAGAATAGGATCTGGTTCCCCCTGTTTGCTGATGTGCCACACCACTGACATATTGTCTGAGTGCAAGTCAACTGTGCAGTGAGGAAGCTCGTCCTGAAAGGCCTACAGTGCTATAAGGACTGCCCTCAACTCAATGATAATTATGTGTTAAGAAGGCCTCTCACTGAGTCCAAGTTCTTGGACTGTCTGTCCCAATCAATACCCTCCCACTCAAGGGAAGATGAATCCGTTGTAACTGTAACTGAGAGAAGGAGAACAGAAAAGGTACATCCCTTGCTTAGACTGGGAGAATGTTGGATATTAGGATCCATCTAGTCTGCTGCCTGAGACCATCAAACTCATAGAATCTAATGTAAGAAATCTGGATAAGGGTACCATGTTTATCAATGCTGCTGAATGTTTCAGTGCTCTTGAAATGAGAGTTTTTTGAAAGAGACAGAAGCTGCAGATACCGTTTGACAGAAGACTGAACTGGTGGAATTCTTTCTGAGGGAAGATTAGCTAATTTCAACCTGGTGTCCAGGAGGCAGCCTATAAAATTCAGTGCCTACAATGACTCCAGCTGTGACCTTGCAATGTTCACTTGCAAAGCCAAATAAAGCAGTCCCTTGCATGAAAAAGAGACTCTGTTGAGGTTGTGGCCATGAGCCAGATGCAATACAAGTCTCAAGTGAGCTGCAACTGCTGCTAGGAATAAGGGTCTGCTCAAACTATGCTAGCAGGATACCTCTAATTTTGCCATTCACTTCTGGCAGGGTGAGACATCTGAAAGCAAATAGACTGTATTCTTTGAAATTTCCAAAAATGGAATAAAATAGCCTCAAGAAATTATTTCACCAAGCTCACTCCCCTATATGATGGCCAGCTACACATAAAGATGCAAGGACATTTCTATCCTCTAACTGCCTCCAGATATGGTGGATAGTTGGACAAGCTTTCAGGGGAGCAGTTGATTGCTCCCAAAAGGAGGACTTCAGAACCTCTGATTCTGTGGAACACCTCTGACTCTAGAGGGACATCCATTGGAAAACCTCCTACAACCTTTGGAGCATTAGTCACAGTGTTGCGCATGCTGGCAATGTAGGGATTTTTTAATCCATAGGTTCCTTACACCATTTTTATCCTGGTATAAAATTTCAGGAGGATAGTTACTGCAACCCCAGCAAGCATGAGTGTCTTCCTTTCTTGATCACGTTTGAGTGACTTTTCCTTCACCTTCATCCACAAAGAAAATATCCATCAAACAGGACACTGACAAAGAACAGCTTGAAGTTTTTTTGTTTTTTTTTTCACAAAACCAGAAAGTTTGAGATAAACCTGCCTCCGCATGGTGATACCCTAACCCAAGTCAGCTGCTCTTGCTGCTCCATCCAACACATTGTGAATGAGCCACATGGAGATCAAAATAATGCTGTTCAGGGTTGTCATCTGAGATTCTATTTGTTGACAGAAATCTCTATGTGGCAATATTTTCAGTGTGTCTGGTGTTTTCTCTGTTAGGTACCACTGAAATCATATCACATACATCAGATAGTTTAAAATCTTTCTGGTAAAGGTACGTGGCTGAGAATATCACTTTCCCAATCAGTCCATAGTCCTGTAATCTTTATTTGGAGGACAGATCAAGGAGCTGTCTTCTAAGGGCCTTCTGTTGTTGGTGGCTACCACCACAACAGAGAGAGAGAGAGAGAGAGAGAGAGAGACAGAGAGAGAGAGAGACGAGCCTTACCCCAGTGAGGTCTATTCTTGGGATGCCAGAGGATCTTGTCTGGTTTAGTTAGGATTGACTCAACAATGTCTTGCTCTTATCATACCCTGTCTACAACCCAATCCTGTCTACAACCAAATCAATCATTTGGTCTAGGGAAGGGACCATGATAGATGTAGGCAGGGCAGACAAAAAAGCCTCCTGAAGGATCTCCTTGTCAGGTGGGAATCTGTGGAACATATTCTACTCTATCTCATTAATTCAAGGATTTCCCCAAATTTGGGGTCCACAGGAGGTGATTATGTGGTGTCCTCCCCCTTGTTGACAGTCATGTCTGGAGTTGTAGATTCTGGTGGAGACTCAGGTGCCTCTTCTTGTGTGTCTTCTTTCTTGCAGCACTTGTAGTGGACTCATCCAATTATTCTCAAAAGCAATCTTCCGTAGACCCCCAGGGTCTGTGGAGGCATTTCACTGCTGAGCCCTGCTGGGATAAGGACAAAAGACTCAAGAAAATAAACTGCTTGGAGCCAATGTAGAAGGTGTCCATATAATGAGACAACCTAGGAGACTATCTTAGAACCAATTGCAGTGTCTCAGCTGTTGCAGCTGAAAACATTAGCAGTTAAAATGTTGGCACCATTGCAGCCAATGACCACGTGATGAATGCTGACAGGACAGTTCCAAAACTCAGACCTGACGTCAGGCATGATACCAAGGAAGATTTGGGCATCAAAGGTGTGAACATTGATGATGCTGACACAATAATAGCACCAAGGGAGTTTATAGCAATGCCAGAGCTGGCCCACTGATGTCAATAACTTCAAGCCTAGTGGCCCTCAGCACTGATGGACTTGATTGTTGTGGCTAGCAGAACCAAAGACATCAGTGCCAATGGAAGAACTGTTGCTGCTCACATGAATAAAACAGTCACCACATTCAACTCCAATACTCTTAGTCCCCATACTGGTCTGGCCCTGGGTAACAGCATAAGTCATGAAGTGAATGTGTTCTTTACTAGCTGTACTTGAGACAGAAGAGGAAGAGAAGACACCAAGTTTAATTTATGCCTTGACTGAGGCATTCATCAACCTTTCCCCAACTGAGATGGACTATAGGACTCTTTACTGAGCTAATGGACTGTAGTGACATTGCTACCCACTCATCTCTTCAAAGCAGTGTCAGAAACAAACAGAAATTACTAGCTTTAAAACCAGAGCGGGAGATGGTGGCATTGGCCTCTAAGTAGTTCAACTGGGGGTGGTTCTGAGTATTTTGGGGAATGGCAGCCTATCATCCTCCCTAGACATAGCATCTTCTGACTTCTTTTCTTCTCTCTTTAGCATCTGAAGGAAGAAAACCTTTCAATATTAGTCTATTTCTGCACTTCTGCAAAGTTTGTGAACAGTAGTTATTACAGATATCACAAACTGAAGATAAATGATCTACCCCAGGCACAAAACACACAAGCTGTGTGTGTGTCCTGGGGAATACTATGGGCTTACCTAGTGGATTTTATAATACTGGTGGCCTTATCCATGTTCTACAATAGTATATTGCAACATTACTTACTACTCTAATACTGTAGCAAAGAGGCACCAGTCCGTTACAACAAGCACCACTAAATTAGCCGTCTAAACTTTTAATGGTAGAAAAACTGCAACAGTAAAGCACAAAGAAAACACTTATTCATAGAAGCACCAGAATTAACTTTAACAGTGTAAACCTTACACGCCAGGAAGGTAGCTAAGAATTTCGGTGAGAACAGGAAAACATGTACAGAACAAACAAACTATCCAAACCGACTGGAGAGACAGGATAATCCAAGGAAGTTTGTTAGTCTCTAGTGCTTTAGCTCAACATCTTCTGAGGAGTAAAGAGAAGTAACGGAAACACACCTTATACATACTTTATTATTACATCAATTAACAACCTTAACTAATAATTATAATCTTAAAGGGACATGAATACAAATGTTTTTAAATCAAAACATGTCAATTAAGTGGTGTGTTTAATCCAAAAGGTTTGAAGTATTGTATTTTACTTTAATTCTAGACTCATTTTCATCAAAACTACATAATTTATCCCCATCTCGAAAAAAAATACAAAACTTAAAACTATTGCAGTTTCCATTATGAACTTCATGAGCACATGCACGGCTATAGAATTTAGAATGTTTCTCTTTCTAATATCATTATATGCTGTCTTAACAAAAAAACATGTCCCTGTACTAAAATTAAATGGGCAAGGAAAAGCTTAACTATGAAATAAACACAAATCCTATCTTGGGAACAGGGAAAACAACCTGACTGGAAGATTTCTGACAAAAAATGAACAAATTATCTAAGTATAAATGGCTACTGTGTAGCTAAGAAAGGAAGAAATATTACTTATACTTAGATATTTCCCTTAGAAGAGGAAATATCACTGAAAAAATGAAGTGAAGTATTATAGCAGAGGAGGATCCATCCAATGCATTTTATGGGGCAAAAGAGATCTGCATATTAGATGTAGGAGAGGTATATTATGGAAGTGAGGGAACAAGCTTCACCTTAGAAGAATTTTATAAGATTTCATATCAGACCTTCTACAGCAACTGGTCCTTCTGTTGAAGTGGATCATGTAAGTTATCTGCATTAAATTTTACAATATATTCCTTACCACATGTGAGAAAGTAAGCGCAAACTTTTATGTGCATAGGCGTCTAACAATACAGATGTTATTTTCTAAGTAAAACCGCAAACCCTTCTCTCTGTGAGACCCAAGCATAACGCATAATTTGACAGAGAGTATAAATGGCAGAAATGAGTGTTGTCCAAAGTGCTCCCTGACAGCAGCTGGGTGGGAATGCATGAACTAAGCAGCAATATTTGGGCACCGGAATATATTTTGAATTAATATGAAGTGATATTCAAGTACTGGATCAATACATTGTTCTATACATGATTCTTTGCAGTAGTTAAATGAGTTTTCTCTTGAAAATATGTAATAGGATAGTAAGACTCTCACTGAACTCCGAACTCTCTACACATCACTACTCCATTCCTAAAGAAATTGAAAGGCTTCACTTCAATGAAAGGAGGAGGATACTGTACATTATTATTTGTCAGCCAATTAATCTGCTATCATTGTCTTACTGCATGTTATGTGGAATGTCCAAACTGGGTCTCAAACTTACAACTTATGAGATGGTTCAAGTCACTCTTTCCTTCTACCTACAAGCCTCCATTGGAATTTGCAGTGCTCACTCTATTTTATTTTTCTCATCTTTGCATCTATGGATAATTTATATGTAATTGTTGGGAATAGCAATACTCTGTGCTAGTTCATAAAAGTTGCAACTAATTTTCTATTTGAGTCTTTCTTGTGTATTTTATTTTATTTTATTTGAATTAAACATATAAAGACATAATTATCAGTTAATTTGCATATCTCTGAATCACCATCAATTACTACAAGTGCAGATCAGCACTTTCAACAAGCAGTTAATACTGGCAGCCTATGCATCATGTTGGCACAGGCACTCCCCAGACTTCACTCACTCTCCCATATACATATATACACAATTCAAACACACACACACATACATTTCTGCTGCCCTTGGAAATCATGCATGATTACAAATAGTCAATAATGCCAGACATCAGAGTTTCATACTTCCTACTGTGTAGAAACTGCATACCTCTCAACTATCCAAAGATTTCTTGAGCTATGTGGTTAAGAGGTTTGGCATTGTTGTCAAGACATATTTGCTTGCTTTGAATACTTATATTGTTTTTTAAGTATCTTATTTTTTCTTTTTGCAGAGACATAAATTGATTCGACATGCAACACTGACCAGCTGCTTGTAATGGATATGATGGAATTTTCTTAAACGTTAATTCATTGTCAGTGCTATTTATTGCTGTTCTCACCCATGATGCAAATCTATTAACATTTATCATTCACAGCTTCTCATCACATAATTTAAAGGTTTTCAGATTTTGCATCAAGGTCATTGGTTATTATCAGTTGCAAAATATGGTCAGTAGTCACTCTGTTGAGAAACGTGTGCATCTGTGAGCAAATAGCAGTGTTGCCTGTACTTTTCATACTGTTATCCCACCCATATGATAATGCTGGGATCTGAATGTAGAAAGCAGGAAAGGTCTGCAGTATTTATTGTACTTTAAAGTTAGAAAACATGGTCTTGCTCTACTCTTCCCACGATGCAGTATGGCCTAGTATAATGTTACCTCCTTATGGACATTACACACAGTCATTCTTAACTCATAGAGATAACCTATTTTGGAAAGAGGTTATGTACCCAGAAGGAATACTTGGAAGTATTTCATTTCATTTTTTTCTTACCTTTGTATAAGCATAACAATGGAGAATGTACTGCTGTTTCTTATATGTAACTATGAAAATGAACTATTTTTTGTTTGTTTGTTTGTTTATTTATTAAAAAAGCCAAAAAATAGATAAAATTCAATGCTGACTCCCAAAGCATTAACCACAAAACCCTAAACACATTCAACACATCAATAATTTAAATGCCTTCTTCCTTAGCTCTATTCCTATTTCTACCATAAAAAGTACCTCCTCAAAATTAAAACCAGTAGCTTAGTTTTTGATAACTTATTAGGCAAATATCTCAAAATTGCTGCTGAAGCGTTAGCCTATCCTGTCTGTATTCCCAACAATAGATCTACCCCACAATTGTACATCCTCTCCCTCTGGAAGAAATATGACATCCTGCCTTTTCACAAAGGAGGCAACATCCCTGAACTCTCCAGCTACAGGCCCATAGCCATACTTCTCCCCATGTCTAAAATCCTGGAGAAATGCATCCATGCTCTACTTAAACATACCGTAACCAAACATCTATTGTCTCATAATCAGCATGGTTTCAGACCAAGCCACAGAACAAACACTGTATAACTCAACTTCATAAAGATCAGTCAAAAATACAACACAAGCAATATTGTAGCTGCACTATTCTTAGACTAATTAAAAGCCTTTAATACAGTCTGCCATGACAAACTACTGTTTCAGCTAGCATCCTTAAGCCTATCCTATCCCACCTTCTTCTGGTTCCAAAGCTACCTGTCAGACAAACCACAAGCTGTTAAATGGCAGTCAAGCTACTCCACTTTCTTAACAGTATCAGTCAGTGTACCCCAAGGATCAATACTTGGACCCCTCTTCTTCAACGTTTTTATTAACAATTTGCAGAATGCTGTTAAACATGCCAACTTAACCCAATATGCTGATAACTATCCTCTTTTATGCTCAGTCCAGATTCCTACTCAGCTTCAACAACTCATTAAGGAATCTTTCACTTCCACTGAAACTTGGTTGGCCAAGACTTACCTCATCAAAAATCCAAAGAAGACAAAACTACCCAGTTTCACTCTAAAGTACACTGTTGAGTGCAAAATAAACTTCAAAATCATCTCCTCCAACAACACAATAACTGAAGTATTCTCCAACACTAAACTGCTAGATGTCACTGTAGACAATAACTTGAAATTTGACTT
Source organism: Protopterus annectens (assembly GCF_019279795.1). Classification (NCBI taxonomy): domain Eukaryota; kingdom Metazoa; phylum Chordata; order Ceratodontiformes; family Protopteridae; genus Protopterus; species Protopterus annectens. The sequence goes on along the minus strand of NC_056735.1, from coordinate 352,064,620 downwards.
GCATATTCAACAAGCTATCAAAGAAAAAAAAAACAAAAACAGCAAAAGTTGGGTCTCTTACACAAAGTTAAACACTATCTTGGCAAAGTAGTAGGACAACCTCCCCCTCCTCCTATTTTCTTCTCAGACTCCTGTATGGCTTGCCAGTTTTCATCAATCTCCAGCCCACACAGATGAGCAATCTTGATCAGTGATACAATAAAATAGCTACATTATTATACAATAACGCTTACTCTTCTCATCATTGCATTGTCCTTAAGCACCTCAACTTGTTAGAAATACCCCACTACCTCCATCATTCTCTCTCTCACGTACAAGCACAAATGTAGTGCATCACCCTGAAAGACACCTTGCTCTAGGCTCTTTGCTACAAAAGTACACCCTCTAACTGGTAACTGTGCTCTAGGGATAAACATCTCCCCATGGTTCAAATGTCCAACAACACGGCAGGAGATGTTTTGTATTCCAGACATGTCTCCAAGGCCTGGAACTCTATCCTACTCCCTATTAGACTCATTGAAAACCTATGCATATTCAAAACTAAACTAAAACAATTCCTCCTTAACTCCTGGCTATGCTGCTGTTAGACACCAGGATAAGATTAAATAAGTGTAGCTGGCATTTCTCCCAACTACAGCCATTTGTTGCCTGTATTAATCTCTATAGTTTCTTAAAATGATCTTACTCCTTGCTGTGCAAAACTAAAGCTCTAAACTATTACTAGCCTTAGACTTCCTTTTCCATGCCTATACCACTCTTTTACACACTCTTTAAACCTACCAACTAGCACTACCTCCATAACAAGTGTTGTACTTAAAATGCCGTTGAACCACCTCAGCACTGAAACTGTAGCATTATTTAAACACTCCTACAATGTACTTACTATTCCTAACATGTACTGAATGTATTCAGGAGCCTTTTTGTACTATTATGGCTTATGATTATGTACAAATGTATAATGTATCAATATTATGTTTATGTAATGTTTTAGTATTTGAACAGAATGTGAAAAATGTGACAGTAGAATGTACTGTTCTTCAGCTTTATTTATGTGGAGCTTTTCTTACTGGGCCACTACTGAAATTGGGCCTTGTGCCTACCTGGACTTTCCCAGTAAACAAATCTAAATAAAATAAATAAATACATAAATTATTGCATTATATCTTTTAATCAGACTTTTGAACACAGCCACAGGAAGAGGAAGGGTTAACAATGGAAAACAAGGAAAGAAACTAGTGACACAGGACCCCAACTGTGCATGTTATAGCATGTATATGGTTCCAATCTATATCCTACCTCAACAAATTCTATAATCTGACAAAACAAAACAAAACAAAGAATAATTAGAAAACATCTTAGATGACAAGTACCTCTTGAGCATAAACAGAACTTACATTATAAGAAGTCTGACCATATTTAAACAGCAGTTCTTGATGACATTACATGTTATTCATAGTTATTTAGAAAACTCTATACAGTGTCAAAACATTTAGGATCATACGAAGTTACTAGGCTAATGGCCCTAGGGCCCTTACAAGCCTAGCCAAGTTCTATCCTTAGTTCCATGATCAGCACCTATTGCCCCTGTCCAAGAGGGACACAGGTGGAACCCCTGGGGTGAATTTACTGTTATCTATCCAATTTATATAGTGTATGTTGATAAAAGTTACTTACAGATGTCTGACTGAGAATTACTATTCACAGTTAATGCAACAACATGTTACTTTGATAGTAAACTACTAAACCATACTTGAATAATGTAATCACTGAACGTAGTCACAGATACAATGGGTTTGTCTTACTGTATGTTCTCAGTGTCTTCATTCAGAGTTCCTTGGGCATGAAACTCCCCACTGCAGGTCTTCTTATTGTATTTCTCTCTAGTCATGGCTGGAGTTGTGGTTGAAGTGAAGTACAGCCAATCATAATGTGTGAAATAATGTTTTAAAAAATCATTCAAAACTGTAGCCTGAATGTGACTGCTGGCCTATGCTAATGTTACATTCATCTTTACTCCAAAACGTTATACTTACTTACCTGCCAATATAAGCACTTCAGTTTAGAAACAATTTATCAGTGGTACTGTTAGTAAATAAAAGCAACATATGGCAACTACACAGCGGTTAGTATTTGATGAATTATTACAATTTACCAACCTATCATGCCTGCATACTGCTATTAAAGAAGTCAACCATCTTTGGAGCAAAGAAAGTCATGACTCAGTAGAATGACTCCAAAGTACAGTTCACTCTTTTGGAGATATATGTGAGATGTCATGGAGCAAGGCAAGATAGGTCATTACTCCCTCTAGCTTGGTTACTACTACCTTTAGCTTGTTGTATGTTTGTTCACTTGCTCAGATAGGTTCAAGAGTATACATCATACTGTCATGTATATGGGGTTGTGGGCCTGTAGGTCCTTGTTAAAATGTCAGCAACAATGCAAAAAAGTTCTGCTTCCAGAGATCATAATGCAATCAGCTGTTTTTGTGCATGCATGTGTGTGTCTATATGCATGTATTAATATATGTATCTGTGTGTGCAATAATGTTTTTGAAAATAAGGGTGGAGACTGTCAATCTGCCTTGCATACATTTGTAATTGTGTGTGTGTGTGTGTGTGTGTGTGTGTGTGTGTGTGTGTGTGTGTGTGTGTGTGTGTGTGTGTGTGTGTACAACAAATGCAAAACAATTCAATAGACAGAACTTTTCCTTTGTACAACAATGCCATGTAGGGTGAGTATTGGAGAAGTCCTCCGTCTATGGTCTTAGTGATCTCATAATCTCTGGATAGTCCCTTACTTCCCTGTAATGCCCATCCTCTTGGGCATTATTACTTGCTTACATAATCATTGTTACCTTGATAGAATGCATGCCAGTGTTACAAATACTGTTTGTACATCATGGTAAATGAATGATGGCAAAAACTACATGTGGAATAAAACATGTCCTTATCAACTGCATGGCTTTAGTACTTGGGAAACTGTGTTCCTCTTTGTTAATGATCTCCATAGTACATTTCCCAACATGCATAGCCATTAAGTACCATAATAAAAATGTAGTAGTATTTTATAAGAAGATGTACACTTCTAAACCTTTTCACATGCTGATCAGTCTACATTTGTTCCCCTAGGTCTCCTAGGTCTCCAGGGCTACATTAGGGCTAAGCCTCACTGAGGTGCTTATGGACGTCATGTACATGGATCAGCACTGATAAGTGTCTTTCACAGACCAAGTTTCTACCCCCACTTGACTAAATACCTAACTAAAACCATAAGTGACAAATGAAGACTTAGCAAAGGTGTTAAATGATTATTGTCAGAAGTAGCAGACCTTTTATCGGGGTTTACTGTGCATAGATGTCTGTATGCACATTCCTCAAAGTCTGATAACATTTAAAGACAGTGTCTTATATAACTTAATTTAGAAAGTGCAGACATATTTCATACACTGTAGTAAAATATTGTACCACTGAATTGCTGCTGTATGGCACAATGACATCACCTGCATAAAATCTAAAGGTGTAACAAGATTAATAACTAATATTTTGATTCAAGAGAACATGCAACATACTTTTATATGGTAGTAATCAGAAAATTAAAATAAACTGAAAGGCAATAACAATTAGGACATTTTAAAAACATGACACTTTCCATGGCTTCAATGTGTTTCACTTTATATAACATAGTAAAAAAATAATTTTGTCATTAATGAAAGCACATGCACAGTATAGTCTTTAGTGCATTCATATATGGAATTTTAAAGGTTTAAACGTACATCTAAGTTCTGCAATGTACCACACATCAAATCAATGCTTAATATGTGGTTAATTATCACAAATGTGCTTCTTCACAGACTTGTGCTTGTCGACTGTGAGGTTGGCTATGGTGATGCTGTTTGCCTGCAGAAAGGCCAGCAATCTCTTTAGTTCTTCCAGTTCTAGTTTTACAGCACTAGAATTCCTAACTTTAGTACTCTGTTATGGCATGGCATGGATATATACTAGTATAAGGGTCAGTACCCATAAAATCTGCAGCACACTACATCAGTAATGTATCAGTACCCCTTACAGGAAGAATAAAGAACTGTAACCCAACAACTAAATAGCATGTGCAACCTCAGAGATGGTCAGTGAGAACACAGCAATTACACAGTGGATCAACAGCATATTTTTACTTCTTACATTGTCGCCTCACAGTAAGACGCTGTCCAGTTCGATTCTCAGCTAAAGTGTCTTCTGCGTGGAGACATGCGTGAATGGGCATACATTGAATGTTGTGCGTCAGGGCTGGTAACTCGGCGCATAAAAATCAACTACCAATCATTAGCGGACTGGAGTTCCACTGTGGCGACCCCTAACCGGGAAAAGCCGAAAGACACAACAACAACAATACACCTACACCAGCTGTATATTCATAATCTTGTTGTTGGTCACATCCATCAATGGACAGGAACCATACCTGGCTCTCAGATCCGAGGAGCAATAACATGCATCACCCGCAAGATTAACTGCATGATGTCAGGTATCTGTAAGCAGATTTCACTGGTGTTCTGATCACAAATGCCAAACAGCAGGTCTGAGGTAATGTCATTGGTTCGGGTGGTAAGTCTGGTGATTTCAAACATCTGCAGTGTTTGCCCAGCACTGACACCAGTGAAGTATAAGAACGACACCATGAGTAAGTTACCTACAAGCATGGTTCCCAATGTCTATTATATTTTAAAAAGGGCTATACTGTAAGTCATTGCTGTGTTTCTGGATGGTTGTTTTATGCGTGATGATTCACCTTATTGTGTTGTATTGTGTAAGCTGGCAATGTACTTTTTATATTTCTTCCTTTTTTCTCCCTGTGGTGCAACTGTGGAAGTGGTATATATAATTTTGAGGGGTGCGGAGAGCTTTCCCTGCTCCAAAAAAGATTTTGCTTTTTTTTATAGTTTTTTCAGCTTACCATTTTTGAAACTGAATTTTTGCTAAATGGTGAGTTGATAAAACAATCATCAATAGCTCTTAGGTAAACCATTTAATCATACATGTTCTATTGGGAAAATGTGCCTTTAAGTGCACTGCACTGTGCAACATTGTAGAATTCTTAAAGCAGGTAGGTAGCTAATTAACAAAGTTTTAGTTGTCTTGTACTGTTATATATAAGAAGGTTGTCTGAAAACACCAAACCATGAAATCAGCTAATTACTTACAGCAATAGCTGAAAAAGGCCATGGAATCATGGGATGTCAGATTCCAGTCAGGACAAACTTGTGGAATGAACTTTTTGGAAGCACCTGTTTACAGAGCTGGAAAATGGGCCTAGGAAAAGCATGCAGCTTTGGATGTCCTTGTTTTTCAAAACATAATCTGTATCCTGTAAAGGCTGTGTGGACTGAACATTGCTAAAGTAACTGAAGGTACTGTGTTTGCTTTGTTTCATATTGTAAGTCAAGAAAACAGTATTTCTGTGTTGTTTCAGAATGGAAGCCAATAGGGCAGCTATTTTGTATTGCTGGACTATGTGGAATTTGAAAATAAACCTGTGCTTTCATATGTGTTCTGCCCCGAGTGTCTCTTTGGACTTACAAAAAAAAAAGCCCTAACAGTACCTCCAGTAAATCTTCATCTGAATAGTCATACCATTAGAAAGTAATTTGTAAAAGTTGGGGTCGGGGAAGGGGCAGGGTTAAAGTCAGTAGAACCTGCTGCCTGAAACCTGCACCTACCCCAACCCTGTATATTAACCTAATTAAAACCATTTCCTTAAAAGTACCACTAATCAAGACATTTGGACACAGATCACATAAGACACACAGACACACACACATGCAAAAACATCACCCTAATCTAAACCCAGCTCTAATCATAAATATCCACTATCCAACACACACACACACACACACACACACACACACACACACACACACACACACACACACACACACACATACACACACACACACGCACGCATGCACGCACGCACGCACACACATAATATCTGACCCAAAAACACATCCCTAAGCAATTTCTTTACTTAACCCCCAAGCCTAACCCATAAACATGCATGCATACACACACTCCCATATCTCACACACACCGACTTACCTTTTTAAGCAACATGGACATTTGACTAGCCAGATGTTTGAAAAAGTGAGCATTTTTCAAAACAGACCTACAGTTAATGTTGTCAATAATGTTAACTGCTCAATATCTAGTTATAGTTATCAATGGTCAAATGACAAGTTGTTTGAATATATTAATTGATGAGTAAAGTCACTAAATGGAACACATTTCAAACAGTTAGTGGGAGCCTGATATTTTTGCATGATGACTGAACACTGGATACTGGAGGCAGGAGAATTTGACCCCTTTCCCAGTACTGTGTAGTCTCAGAGTTGGTATACTTAAGTAGCAGGGGACACAGCCCCCCCCCAAAAAAATGAATCTTTTTACTTTTGGGTAGTTCATTATTTGAACAGTTTTGCTTGGTGAAACAGACTTTGAGTATTAGTCATTTACGTATACATACACACATGTATATAGGGGTCAGTGCTTGGCCCCCCTACTATTTGGTATATACTTCTCAGAAGTTCAGGTCAAAACTAAGGGGTTGTGGCTGACCAAGTCTACAGACAACTGCAAACTAGATGCAATCACTGAATCCTCAAATGATGTCAGTATACTCCAGGAGGGTCTCACACAGACCAGCGACTGTTGTATTAGTCATGGTCTCAAACTGAATGCAAAGAAATGCATTATCATTTCCTTCAGCACAATGTCCCTTCATACTATCAAATTAACAGCAATACCCATGAAGTGGTAAGGGACCTGGGATCACAAGTTGACTGCAATCTTAACTTCGACCACCATGTGTCTACTATAGTAAGGAAGGCTTTCTATGTAGCACACTTGCTTAATAAAGGCATCACCTTGAGAGCAAGAGAGGTTATAACCCCTCTATACTCGGCACTAATCCAGCCCGTAATTAAGTATTAATGCCCCATTCGGCATGTACAGTACAAAGCACCTGCAGCAATTGGAGAGGCCTCAGAGGTTTCTAACAAAGAAGATCAAGGGGCTTCAGCATGTGCCTTACACAGAACTATAGAACGAACTGGCACCCCACCTAAGTACCATGTTCAATAATAGCCTCACCTCAGGCTTTGTGCCCACTGAATGGTGCACAGCAATGGTTATTCCACTCCACAAAGGGGGAGCCACCACTGACCCCAGGAACTACTGCCCCATTAGCCTGATGAGCCTGGTCTGCAAGGCTATGGAGCGTATCATCATGGAACTTATAAACAATGACATTGATAATCTCCAGACTCTAGACCCTACCCAGTTCGGGTTTGTAAAAGGCAGATCATGTCTCCTAAACCTAACAGACTGCTTTGAAGCAGCCACCTAAGCTGTAGATGAGGGTAAGGTGGTACACACAGCCTATCTAGATCTTGTCAAGGCTTTCAACACCATCCCCCACTCTGGAATTATAGACAAACTCACTAAACTAGGTATAAATCCCTATGTCACAAGATGGGTTGCCAACTGGCTCACTGACCGAACCCACACTGTGAAAGTAGCAGACTCTAAATCCAACTTCAGACCAGTGACAAGTGGAGTACCACAGTGTTCAGTCCTAGGTCCTCTCCTGTTTGGTATCTACTTCTCTGAAGTACAGGCTAACACAGAAAGTCTTTGGCTAACAAAGTTTGCAGATGATTGCAAACTAGGAGCCATAATTAAATCTCCTAACGATGTGGACATCCTACAAAAAGGGCCTCACTGAGACAGATGCCTAGTGTCAAAGCCATGGCCTCAAGCTCAATGCCAAAAAGTGCATTGTCATCCCTTTTGGTAAAAACTCTGTACCCATGAACTACCACATAGGCGGTAGTCTACTTAACACCAAAAGTGTGATAAGAGTTCTTGGGACACAGGTGGACAGTAGTCTCTCCTTTGATAATTACATTGCCACAGTAGTCAGGAAATCCTTCTATGTGGCACACCTCATCACAAAAGGTTTCTCATCCAGGAAAAAAGAGGTCATTGTTCCCCTCTTCTCATCACTCATTAGACCCATTATAGAGTACAATGCCCCTTTTGGTATGTACCTCACAAGACATCAACAACAACTGGAAAGGCCACAGAAATATCTCACAAAGAGGATTACTGGCCTCAAACAGATGCCCTATGCAGACCGTCTCAAAAAACTCCAGATTTACTCTGTCGCATATCGCCTACTCAGAGGTGATCTCTGCCTAACATACAAAGCTATGTCAAACCCAGAGCTGTTGGACATGCTCCAAGTAAAGAAATCCCAATCCCTCTGAGCTACACAATCTAGGGACCCAAACCTTGTCACCACAATAAACAGAACATGCTGGAGGGATAGATTCCTGTCTCAGAGACTTCCCATACTCTGGAACAAACTACCCATCTATATCAAACAAAGCTCCTCATTAGCGCTCTTCATGAAAAATCTTGATGATTGGATTGGGAGATAGGAAATTCACCCCGGGGATCACTTCTGTGGCTCTGCTTGACAGGGGCACAGGAAAATAATTTTCTTGGGTGGCAAAAGGGTACCATTTATCTAGGCTTATATAGGCCCTAGGGCCAATAGCCTAGTACCTACCTATGAATCTATGACTAAAGTCCCTGTCACTATACTCCATATTGTATAGACTTCTTAGGGGAGATTTATGCCTGGCCTACACAGCAATCCAAGATCCAAACCTAATGAACTTGCTGCATATCCATAAATGAAACAGGACTAGGGCTTCCCATTCCAGGCACCTAAATATGGTCTTCGACTTAAATAGGACATGCTGGAAGGACAGATTTATCTCCAGTGACTGCCACATCTTTGGAATAGTCTACCAGTTCATGTGAAACAGAGCACCTGTATGACACTGTTCAACAGGAACCTGGACGAGTGGATGGGGCACCATAAATTCTTACCGGGGATAGAGCCCATAACCCTCCTGGACATGGGCAGTCATCACTAAATGCAATCTTGGGTGTTGACTACCATTTCTATAGTAATACATTGGGATGAAATGGCTACACGACAGCCTAGTAATCTCCTATGTTCCTATGACACATATATCAGATAATTTTTATTGAAATGCAAACAAGTGTATTAACATTCTGGCAAAATTCTTGTTTTTCCAACTGTAACTTAGAAGCTTATACCTGTATGCCTTACAGAAAGATACACAGATTTTTGTTTAACCTAAAACACTCTTGGGACCAGGAGGGTCCACTCTTTTCTGCCCTTGCTCTGCTTGGTCTCCCCTCCACTCCCCTAGCCGACCTAACTCCCAATTCTTACTCATCCCCACTACATCTAAATTTATACCTAGCTAACTCCAGCCACATCCTCTCTCCATCCAATCACTGTTAATTATCCCCCTTACCTTCCAGATCTTTCCCACCATAATCACACACCATACCAACACATATCTCCATTACAAACTAATCTTACATCCCTCTGTCTGCTACCACATACCAGCTACCACCCCATGCTAACACTCTATAGTAAAACACTGCCCTAGTTTACTCTAAACTTAGCAGTTTCCCTTATTCCAACTCCTAGGCCTCCCTGCAACCCTGAAACTCTCACTACTACCAACTAACACTCACATCAACCACACATAAATGATAACAACACACACATCTACACATTTTTGCAAACCTTACAAACAACAAATATTTACACAACACACACCATGCTGTACCTGCAAATATTCTCAGCAATTCCACTCACCATGCTTATACACACAGTCGACTATCTGACACCCATCCAACCCATAATCACCTCACCCACTAGGCCTTACCCAAACACATCTTCCACAAATCCAAACTCCCATTAAATCTCTTCACAAGTATTCTCACTAAATCTCTCCAATATCTTTACTTACAAATATTTAAATACAACCCATAAAACCAAACCCCCCTCTCCTTAAAAACAAAGACAAACTAGAACTAAGTTTCCTTCTTTATAATTCAACCTTACATCTAAAACGCTGTGGTGACATCCACCCAAACCCAAGCCCTCTGATTAGTTCATGACCTAAAGGTTCATCCTCCAGTCCTGACATCACTAACTTCAAATAAGTCTGACTTACTAGTATTCAACATCAACTTTAAAAGCATTTGCAATAAAATTCTGGATTTCCATGCATGACTTCCATTCTAAACCTGTGATACAGTTGTAGTAACTAAAACATGCCTAAGACCACACATAAAAGACAGTGAAATACCTACCCCAGGCTTCAGAATTTTTAGAATAGACCATTAAAAATAAGCAAGATGTTGGCAGTGCAATCATATAGAAAAATACCCTTGAATTTAGTCTTTACCCACAACAACTACCCACCTTTAGTAACTCAGAATACCTATTAAATCATAAAGTTAATAGGAAAAGCACGTGCATCATAGCAATACATATTCTACCAGGTAAAACATAAGCACTGCAGAAGATCATCTTCACTGGATACCTTAAAACATAGCTCAGGATACTATCATAGGTTCATACTAGCCTATCTGCCCTAGGGCATTTATAAGCCTAGCCAGAATGTGTTTGGCTTTCGCCACCCATTTTAAATTTATTTTGCTATGCCCTTTTTCGAGGTTAGTATACTGTGCCTCTGTCTAACAGTGACACAGAAGTGATACCCGGGTAAACCTGATCTCCCATCCACTCATCAAGATTCCTCTTGAAGAGAGTCACTGAGGGACTCTGCCTAACCTGGACTGAGATTTTATTCCAGAGTGAAGGGAGCCTCTGGGTTATGAATCTGTCCCTCCAGCATGTCCTATTTATTTCAGTGCTGAGGTTCAAGTCTCTCGAGCGTGTAGCTCGATGGGATTTGGATTTTCTGAGGTGCAGCATGTCCATTAATTCCGGGTTGGACATGGCTTTATACGTCAGGCACAGATCGCCTCTGAAGGACATAGCACAACCATCCCAGCATGTGCTTTCTCTGAAATGAATAAAGCTACAACCAGAATATATTAAAAAAACAAATAAAGACTCCACCTTAGACTGGATACTTAACATTAGGCAAAATACAATATACTCATCCAGATGCATAGTTGATAATATTAGTGGCCATCTACCAATCTGTTTTGCCAGAAGTTACCTGTTGATGGAATCATCTTAAGGGTAAGAAAGTCGGGTTAGATATACATTACAGAGGAAAATAAACACACATGAAGGCAATCAATCCGGTTAAAAATAGAAGAGGGGAACAACCCTCGCTTCCTCCTTTATTATAAAGCACATGGTCATGTGACCTCTCTTGACCTCTCCACACCAACAACGTCAGTGTAAGAGCACACATACGATCATTTACTCTCTTTTATTATTATCAGCCCCACTTCCTCTTATGCTGTACACAAATACATTTTAAGAACATATTTTTGGATAACTTTTCCTTCAGATTCCAAATACGTAATACATGAACCTTTCAATCTTCGATTTCGTAGCAGGTTTAGTAAAGACATCTGCAACCATGTCCATTGTCGGGCAATATTCAGTGCTTATTTTGTCATCATTAAGTACTAACCTGACAAAATGATACTTAATGTCCACATGTTTACATCTCTGTCGGCTTACTGGAATCTTCAATAAAGCGATTGCTCCTTGATTGTCCTCAGATATTGTTACTGGCACATACTTGCACTCTCCATCCATTCCACTCAACAGCTGCACAAGGTACAAACTCTCCTGTGTCGTTGCTGCTAATGCCATGTACTCTGCCTCACATGTAGATAAAGCCACTGTTTGTTGCTTCTTTGATTTCCATGAAATAATAGGCCCGTCTCTATTGAGGCTAAAGCAATAACCTGTTGTACTACATCTATCGTTTTGATCTGTTGCCCAATCTGCATATCTGTATGCTACAAGCTGAAGTTTCCCTTCACTTTTCTTGTAACGCAGCTCTCTGTTCAATGTACCTTTTAAGTATCTTAACATGTTTGGCTAGTGTTAAATGAGATTGACTCGGTTGTGACAAATATTGTGAAAGTTTACTTACAACCCAGCTAAGATCAGGTCTCATGCTTGTCATAACATATATCAAACTACCCACAAGCTTACAATATTTTCTTGGATCTGTAGATTCACTGTCACATTCAAAGTTTATTTTTTGTTTAGAAGGGGTAATTCTTTACAATTAGACATACCAAATTTCTCAAGAATTTTCATAATGTACCTCTTTTGGTTCATCTTTACTTCACCACTATTCTGGGTAAAATCAATGCCTAGAAAATGTCTTTGCTTTCCCAGATCTTTCATTTTAAATTTAGCTTTGAGCATTTCCTTTACATCGTTTAGTGATTCATTGTCACTAGCTGCTATAATGAGATCGTCAACCCATATAATTAGGACTGTTTTCGCATTTTCAGCTTGTCTAGTGTATACACAGTGGTCTGCAGGGTTTTGGATAAAACTATTTTCACAAAGATAATCGTACAACATTTTGTTCCAGTTACGCCCTGATTGTTTCAATCCATATAATGACTTATTCAGTTTACAAACCAACTTTTCATCATTATTTGATTTCTTTTCAAAACCTTTAGGTTGCTCCATATACACCTCACAGTCAATAGGAGCATGTCAATAGGCCATTTGTACATCCATCTGGTGCAATTCTAAATCGTACTGAGCTGCCATCTGCATTAGGCTTTGTACAGATGTCATACTCGCAGTTGGTGCAAATGTTTCATTATAATCTATACCAGCGACTTGACTGTAGCCTTTAGCTACATATCTAGCTTTGTAAGTCTCAGTATTATCTGCATTGTCTTTTACAGTGAAAACCCACCTACCCCCCACTGCATTTTTATCTTCCGGCAGTGTGGTGAGTGTAAATGTGTTGTTTTCCTTTAAAGACTTAAGTTCCTCCTTCATAGCTTCAATCCACTTTTCCAAGTTAGATTAAGTCATGGCTTCTTCAAAGCTCTGTGGTGTGTTGCATATTAGTCTGTAACAACAGTCAACATTAACTGTCACATAATCGTCGTTTTTAACTTAACACTCATAGTCCTTCAGGTATGCAGGTGGTTTTCTCTCTCTTTTAGAGTAGTGTGTATCCTGTCTTTCCTCTTCTTGCCTTATTTTTATGTCTCCTTCATTCATTATAGATTCAGTGTGATTCACTTGTATTTCTTTTGTGATTTGACTATCAGCTTTTGATTCTGACTTAACATGCACACTTCTTCTGGTATTAAGATCTTCATCTATCACTTCTGGGTCTGTCTGAATCTGGCATTCAGCTACATTCTTAGTAAAGAACTTGACTAACCTGTGTCTAAGGACCCTTCCTGTGTCAGGATAATAGACCAGATATAATGGGCTGTTTTTATCATATCCGACAAAAATCCCCTTATCACATCTTGGGTCTAACTTCTTTTTATCTTGTCTGTATGCATAACACACTCATCCAAATTCTCTCATCCTTGAAAGATCAGGTTTCTTTCCTGTTAACATGAAGAATGGTGTCTGCCCCACATGCCTGTTATAACATCTGTTGCGAATAAAAGCAGCAGTATTTACTGCATATGTCCACAACTCTTTAGGTAAGTCACTCTCTATCAACATACACCTTGCCATTTCGAATAGTGTTCTCCAGTTTCTCCCTGCTGTCCCATTCTGATGGGGTGAGTAAGGTGAGGATGTTTCATGTCTTATAACATTTTTACTCGATAGTGACTGAAAGTCTTTCGACATGAACTCAATGCCATTATTTTATTTATTTATTTTATTTTACATTTGTTTACCGGGAAAATCCGACTGGATACATGTCCATTTTCAGCGGAGGCCCGGGGAGAAAAGCTCCAACATCAGACAAAAAAAAAAAAAAAAAAACCCAGCAAATATGCGTTACATACATACATACCAGTTTGTGGCTGGTTCAAAATACATGTAATAGAGATTTACAAACAAGGTAGGAAAATTACTAATATGAGTAATATAAGCATCATCTTTTAACACACTTACTAAAAACAACAGTCATAAGGTATTGGAAGCAGTGGACTAATTCTTGTAAAAGAACTAGTAGATACAGGATAGTGGTCTATCAAGAGATTTATTTGGATAGTGGTCTATCAAGAGATTTATTTGTTACAGGAAGAATAAAAGAGGATTTAGGTTAGAGAGAGTAGAGAAGACACTTAGGATCCTAGGTAGGAGTTAGTCAGGAAATGAGCATTGGCATAGCCAGTGGGACTGGAAGTGGTGGAATAGTTGTTTTTTGAATTGGGGTAGACAGGTAATGGTGATAATACTAAGAGGAAGGGAGTTCCAAACCTTTCCAATGACGTTTGAAAATAGAGCATCACCTCCTGAGTTAAAAGATTTAACCATATTCAAAAGTGGCCTGTTAGAGGAGCAAAGACTGTTTAGATTGGTATATGGTAAGACTAAGTTCTTAAGTGCAGGACATTTGTCAGGGTGTTTGAGTATTTTAAATGCCTCAGTAAGTTGGGTCTGCCTAACAAGATTTGGGAGTTCTATCCACCCTAGGTTTTTTAGGTTGATACAATGATGGGTTCTATATGGAGTTCCTGTTGCAAATCTTGCAATATGATTGTAAGAACAGGAGAGTTTGTTTAATTCGGTTTTGTTCAGGTTGGTGAAAATTGTGGAGGCATAAAGAAGGGTAGAGAGCAAATGTGTCCGGGCAATGGTCACTTTTGCCATTGGTGTTAGAAAATTTTTGATTCTATATAGTGATCCTAGTTTTTTGTTCACGGTTTTAATGGCTAGATTAATATGTACGTCGAACCTGAGTTTATTATCAATGGTGACTCCTAGAAGTTTAGTGTGATGGTCTGGGGAAATAATGGTCCCATTATTTGATAGTACGGAAAAGTCTATAAGGGGAAGTTTGTGGGTTGGATGGAAGAGTGATAATTTAGTTTTTTTTGGATTTAGGATTAACTGACGACCGGATAGCCAGTTTTCCACTTTTGTAAAGCAGCTTTGGGTTTTGGTTAGTAGTTTGTCTATAGATGTATCAGAACATACTAGTGTCGAGTCGTCCGCATATTGAATGCAGGTGGCCTCAGGGATGGCTTTATGAAGATCGTTAATAAAGACTGAGAAAAGAAGTGGTCCTAATATGGACCCTTGAGGAACCCCAATGGTGTTTGGTAGCAGATTGGAGAGTTTATTCTGCCAGAGTACTGCTTGTTTCCTGCCAGAGAGGTAGGCGTGGAACCAATCTAATGTTAATTTATCCAGGTGTAAATTTTTTAAGGTGTCAAGAAGTAGTTGGTGGTTGACCATATCAAATGCCTTTGATAGATCCAGAAAGAGGGCAGATGGCACTTTTTTGTCATTGTGGTTGTGATTTATTGTGTCTGTAAAGGAGAGGAGGGCCGTTGTTGTGCTGTGGCTGGGTCTAAAGCCGTGTTGAGAACTGGTTAGTAGCTTGTTTAGGATAAGGTATTGAAGGAGTTGTTTATGCATGCATTTTTCCATAATTTTGGCCAGAGGGGACATTATAGCTATAGGCCTGTAGTTAGATAGTTCTGTAGAGGAACCCCCTTTATGAAGTGGAATAACGTGGGATATTTTCCATATTGAGGGGATTGTAGATTCTGTAAAGGTCCGATTGATAAGGATAGAAACAGGGTAGGCTATAACATCTACAGCTTTTTGTAAGTATTCCGCTGGGAGAAGGTCTGCAGAGAGGGTAGCTGGTTTAAGTTTTAGTAATAGGGATCTTATTAAGGATGTGGGGACGGGTTTTAGGTTGAAAGTATGTGCAGGTTCTGGGATACTCTCGATTACCGACAAGTCAATAGTGGATAGTTGGTTGGCTAAGGTTTGGATAATATTCGTAAAGAATGTATTGAAGGTATTGTCTATTTCTTCAGGGTTTTTATCCAGTACTACTTCTGGGGTCGGAGTTGAAGACTTGCCTGGGTGGAGAAGGTTGTTTAGACCTGCCCAGAATTTTTGAGGGTTATTTTGGTGTTTATACTGTAGTTGGCAATAATAATTTTTTTGTCAGATAATATGGCTTTTTTTGTTGCATTTCTTTGCTGTTGGAATTTAATGCAATCTAAGGTAGATTTAGTTGTACGCCAGATTTCCCAGGCCTTGTTTCTAAGTTTAATTTTAAATTTAGAGTCTGTTGTAAGCCAAGGTGCAGTCTTAGTTTTAGTTTTGATGAGTCTTTTTGGAGCGTGGGTATCAAGTATGGTTAGGAAGGTGGTGTTAAAATAATGTATTGCCTCCTCTAGGGGGAGATACTTGAGCTTTGCCCAGCTACAAGATTTTAGATCATTCTGAAATTTTGTGAGATCAAACTGTTTTTTGTTTCTAACTGACCTATACATCGGGACTGTAGAGTAACCTGCTTTATTTTTACTTATATATGTTATAAGGTGATCACTAATGTCATTTGGTAGGGTCCCAGACTTGTACATGTGGGGGTGACTATTTATAAGGATTGAATCAAGAATACTTTCTTTTTGGTTGGAGTTTCCAATTCTAGTGGAGGTGGTTATAATCTGTGAGAACCCATGAAGATTTATGTGTGTGGGGTTATTTTCTAAAGAACATAGGTTCCAGTCAATGTTAACATCACTCATGATTATGGTTTCTTGTGGGTAGTTATTAGTTAGCCAGTTTAGTATGTTCTCCAATGTGTCAGTGTTATTCCCAGGAGGGATATACATAACTATTAAATTTATACTTTTTTCTTTATTCAGTTGCAGTTTTAAGGCAAGCATTTCAGCATTAGAGATTTGGGGTGGTTGGGTGGAGTTAAAAGTAATGTTAAGGTTGCTTTTATAGAGTACAGCAATGCCACCACCCTTTTTTTTATTCTGTCAATCCTATGTATATTATACCCAGTTGGGATGAGCTCATTATCTTTAATCCCTGGTTTTAGCCATGTTTCTGTTAAACATATTATATCTGGAAGGTGAGTGTCTAGGAGAGCATGCAAATTATGTACCTTATTGTTAATACTTCTGATATTTAGGTGGTAAATTTGTAGTGAGTTGGATGACGTTGGGGAAGATGCAGGGCAGTCTGAGTTGTTTATTGATGTGGGGCCAGGATTGGGGTGGATATCTCCATCTTTGGTGATATTTTTACTAAGATATTCTAATAGTCTTAATAGTTTCTGTAATATTTTCTGGGTATGTTTGGCTTTGGGGTGGTTTTGGTTTATTTTGTTTCAGCGGAGATAGATAGTTTTAGAACTATAACAGCATCGCTGTTGGGTAGTAAGTTTAGTAGTGCGTGGGGATCCGGAGGTACTCATCTGCTGCCTAGGGTAGTGGTATCCTGAGTATGGCTGGTTTTCATATTTAGTAATTAGATATAGACTAGTTATCAGTGGTAATAGAAAGAATATAGTTTTTATTTTTGCTATACTATTGGTGGCAGGAGCAGATTTCATTATTATCTGATCTGATACACTTTACCTTCCCATAAGGGGCTGAATCTGTAATAAACTTTTAAGTTGCCTTGACTGTATCACTGTTGGCTTTCAGAAAGTAGACAAATATTACACCCGAGGAGTCATCAGTAAATGCTAAAGTGTACTTAAAGCCATCTTTTGCTACTGGCTCAACTGGGCCTGCCAAATCTGTATGGACTAGTTCAAACACAACTTTTGCTCTTGCATCTGGTTCTCTGTTTCTGCTTTGTACAATTTCCCTTGTGTACAGGTTTCACAATCTAGGTTAGGTCTCTCAACTTTATCTTTAATTTTCATTCCTTTTACCACTTTTTCTAATTTTGACACATCTTTGAAATTACAGTGACCAAGCATTTTATGCCATGCTTGAATGTTATAACAGCTCTGAGATGCATCATAATATATCTCACTATCGTTTTCTTCATCATATGTGTCTAAATAATAGAGTCTATCATACTCAATTATGTCAAACCTGGTGCCGTTTTTATATGTGTCTAAATAATAGAGTCTATCACATTCAATTATGTCAAACCTGGTGCCTTTTTATAGATGAGTTGGTCCCGGCCTTATTTAAAGTTGATTGAGGCCCCCTTGGACGTTGCTGCCATAATAGAAAAAAATGCTTTGTGGATACGTCGGAATATACAGAGCCCGAGTCATCATCACCTTTACTTTTCACCCCTCTGTGTTTAGCAGCCATACCTCTGCATTACCTCTCTTCTGTGCAGTCCCACAGGTTCTCTTTCCGTCAGCTAATTCCACACTGTGTTCCTCCTGTTGGAAAGTTGCATCGAAGTATTTAAACTTTTTCAGGTCATTAATTATGTGTGATGTGGCACCAGTGTCCACCATTAATCCCTTCTGTTTTAATTCATGAATTTGATGCTCATTTATTCTGAAGACAAATGTGTGATCATCCACGTCAGTCGCTTGTTTCACATTGTCTTTCTTCTTTCGTCTAGAGTTACTGTCCCTGTGGCTAGAGTTTTTACACAAACTACACCACTGTCTCTGGCCTGTATATTCTCTCCGGCATTCTCGTGCCTTGTGTCCCTTTTGGCCACAACTATAGCATATAATCTCTGCTTTTACTCTTTCCCCAAGGCCACTTGCTTTCATCACATTATCATTACTTACTTTGGTATTAAATTTCTCAGTATGTTCATAGCTTTTCAACCTTGTTTTGAACTCACCAAAGCTCAACTTATTATCGTCTTATGTGATGTGTACTGCAAATGATTTAAAAGTTTCAGACAACCCTTTCAGAATCATCACAATTAGTAATCCATCACTGAGCTTCTCCCCAGCATTTCTAAGTGCCGTAATAGCCATCTCAGCCCTAATAATATAGTCTGTGACACTTTCACTGGTGGCCTTCTGGAAGCTTGTTAATTCGGTGTATAGGCTAATTACCCATGGCTTCCCTTTCCCGGCATAATGGTCTCTCAGGATCTGGAGCATTTCGCTACAGTCATCTGCAGCTTCTCTCATGATGAGGGACAAACTTTTGTCATCTAAGAACTGTATTAGTTCTGCATAGGCCTCCTCATTTTTCTCAGCATTGTCTTCTTCCTCATTCTCGTCGTCCTTTGCGTCCTGCTGCACAGTTCACAAAATGGCGTCTTTCAGCCCTAGCAAACGCAGGTGTCCCAGAAACTTTGTCTCCCACAACTCGTAATTCTTGTCATCTCCGTCGAAACATAGTCTATGCCATCAGCTTCCTACTTCCCTCCTGGGCCCATGGCGGTATCATCTTAAGGATAAGAAAGTCGGGTTAGACATACATTACAGAGGAAAAGAAACACACATGAAGGCAATCAATCTGGTTAAAAACAGAAGAGGGGAACAACCCTCGCTTCCTCCTTTATTATAAAGCACATGGTCATGTGACCTCTCTTGACCTCTCCACACCAACGACGTCAGTGTAAGAGCACACATACGATCATTTACTCTCTTTTATTATTATCAGCCAACATTATCTCAGTACATGCAAACAGGTAATTTACAAATAGGTATACAGCATAAAAAAATTTCATTTCTAACAACTTCAATTCTACCCTTAAACAATACAGTTGGAATATATTAAAATTTGTGCCACTAGATGATGTTGTAAACCATTTCAATAGTACATTTCCAAACATTCTAAACAAACTAGCCCCACTTACAACAAAGAAAGTCAGGTTTAACACTGCCCCATGGCTAACAAAAGAAAGGAGGCAAATATTCCTTCAAAGAGGGAAAGCATGGAAATTATGGTAAAAAAAAAATAGAAAAATAAAAACAATCCACTTATGAGCAATTTAGAAAATCTTGCAAACAGGTAAAAAATGCCAAAAAACATATTTTCAAGACCTTCAAATAATGCACCAAAATAACCCCAAAGTATGATGGACTTCAATAAACACATTTTTACACTCTGGCCAGACCTTAACTCCCTCATCATCAACCAATAACAACTCTGACGGTATAGCTACCCAGTTCAACACCTTCTTTATAAACACAGTACTCTCCCTCTTACAAATAATACTCAGCCTCTCAGTCTGTTCTATCCCGTGTAACAACACAGCTTCATCCTTTTCATTCCTACCATTCCCAGCTGCCGCTATAAGGAAATACTTACATAACTTTAAACCAGTGGTTTAAGCAGCTGACAACCTGTCAACAGAATATTTAAAACTTGCTGCTGATGCCCTAGCCTTCCCCGTCTCTACTAATTATTAGGTCCTTAACAAAAACAGCATACCATCTATTTGGGAAAAGAAATTCATTTATATTACCACCCAACAAAGGCGGTAATTCAATAGACCTAGGTAACTATAGATAAACTGCAAAACTGTCCCATCTCCCAAAAATACTTGAAAAGTCTATACATTCCCAGCTCCTCAGATATGTTGTAGACATCAGTCTCATATCTGTGACCCAACATGGCTTCCGTCCCAGTCACAGCACTATAACAGCTCTTCTTAGCTTTACTAATACTACCAACCAGTACAGAAACAAAGGCAAACTAGTCTCAGCTGACTTCTTATATCTTTCAAAGACTTTCGATATAGTGTCCCATTAAAAGCTGCTCACTGATCTCTCCTCCCTGGAACTAAATCAGTCATCGCTTACTTGGTTTCATAGCTACCTCTCTAAGAGACAACGATCACTTAAATGGAATCAAAACCTCTCTTCTTTCTTACCTTTCACAGCTGGAGTCCCACAAGGTTCAATGTTGGGGACAACTTCTTTTCAATATAGTGATTAACAAACTCCATACCACAACCAATCTAGATAAACTAGGCTAGTATGCAGATGACAGAACTCTCATCTGCACAGCCCCAACACTAAAAACCCTTCAGTGTTTTACCCAAGAGTCATTCAAATCTGTTGATTATATATATTACATAAATATGTATATAGAAAGACAATGACATATAAACAGAGCTACATACATATACACAGACACACACCCACACCTATGTGGAGAGACGGATATGCTCTGGGATCAGCATGTCCAGCAATGCTGGGGTGAAAATATTGATTCCTAAATGATCATGAATTTAGAACCAGAATCCTGAAGATCAAGTATGTCATCATAATAATCTGCAGAGATGGCCTTTCTGCATGCTCATATACTAACTAACTCATAGACTGCTGTAACTGAGTCTAGGTGAATACTCTGCACTACCACAACCTTGGCCTTAGCATGTTCTCCCTTGTATTCAATATTGTCATTCTTCTTATTCGTTGGATTGCAACTGTGGTCATTATAATTTCAAAATCAATCAGTCAAGAGGAGAAGGAAAATACTTGCAACACACCACCAGTCTCACATACACCTACTAAACCAACACCGGCAAATAACACACATAAATACACGAAAACATACTCAGAGGCTCTAAATAAAAATCGGCAAAAGCAGCAGAGACCACCAAAGCAGACATCCAAGCAACCTCCACACCCCATCACAAACTATGAAACACATACTTCACATAATCAGTGTGCCACACAATCACAGCCCTTAAGGCAAAATAACATATCCAACACACTAGTAATAGCCGACTCTATAGTCAGGCACATTGATGTCCCACTGACTAGGCTGGACAACGAGAAGATTACAGTTAGCTGCCTGTTGGATGCCAGGATCTGCCACATAACACAAGCACTCAGGTTGCTCCAGGACAAGTACAAATATGACTCTGTCATTGTCCATGTTGGTGTGAATGACCTGAGACGTACCTCCCTGGACTACATGAAAAAAGACATGAAAGAGCTCTCTGATCACGTAGCCCAGGCCGGTATGACCCTGACCCTGAGTAGCATCTTGCCCTCGCCAAGAATGATGCCACAGTATAAAGGAAAAAATTATCAGTTTCAACAATTAGCTAAGTTTCTGGTGTCATTCAAAGGGGATCCAGTATCTGTCTGCCTGGGATGATATGCTCAACAAGCCACATTGCTTCACAAGAGATGGCTTGCACCTGTCACCCTTAGGCTTTTGAATACTGGCCAAGGCTTTTGCCACCCCCACAGTGCCTTTTTTAGGCAAGGCTCAAAAGACAAACCCACCACCGTAAATAGCACAAGGAAACAAAAACTGAGGGTAATGCTACTCAATGCCAGAAGTCTAAACCTCAAAATGCATGCACTCGAGGCACTCCTCAGTATGGAGAACATCGATACCTGTGCAGTAACAGAAACCTGGTTTAAGGCTGTAGAGAGCACCCCAGCACTACCAGGCTATAACTCATACCATACTTTTCGGCCACAGAACCCGGACCGAAACACAAAAGGCAGAGATGTATCCATATTCATCAAGGATACCCACACCTCCAAGTTACTGGTGCAGCACGATGCCTCAGAGATCATCCATGTGCAACTAACAATGGGCAAAACTGCAATTCAAATTGTAGCTTGCTACAGATCACTCACCATGACCCAGGACCCCTATTCCGCATTTCTGGGGGAGGTGAAAGCCAACACATTCTGGCTAGGCTTATAAATGCCTTCGGGCAGATAGCCTAGTACCAACCTATGAACCTATGGATACACTGGAAAATATGAAGGTCCTATCAAACACCCTAATATTGGGTGATTTCAATTACCCAAACATTAACTGGGAGAACTACTCAAGTACTAACTCCCTTGCCCAACGCTTCCTAGAATTTATAAACTCAAAGGCCCTGGATCAACTGGTCAACACCCCCACCAGAGGTGACAACATATTGGACCTGGTCATCACCAACATGGGCGAGTGGTGTTCCACACCAGAGGTCAACCCCTTGCTGGTTAGATCAGACCGTAGACTAATCACTCTGGATATCCACACTCCGCCCCCACTCCCAATCAAGGAAACCACCATGAAAAACTTTTCAAAAGCAAACTTCATGTTACGTAAGACTGAGGTGGAAAGGTTCACAGCCCCCATGCTAAAGGACAATGCTGTCCAAGCTGCTGAATCCCTTACAGAGGCACTCTATGAGCACCTGCAAGAATGCATGGATTGTGCTAGACCAAGCAAAACCAAGACTCACTCCTCCAAGAAAAGGAAACCAGTCTGGTGGACCCCTGCCATAAATAAGCTATACAATAGAAGGAGGAAACTAGTACAGAAAAGAGTAAAATCCCAAGAAGGAAAGGCATCCCTGATCAGTATCAGCAAGAAACTATGATCCCTCATAAAGTCATCCAAGGCTAGCTTCGAAAGAAAAATTCCCAAGGACTCCAAAGATAAACACAAAGTGTTCTTTAGCTATGTCAAGAACCTAAATGGAAACTCTCAGATCTGCTCTGAGTTAGTGCAGAATGGCACAAAATACACTGAACCGACTGATACTGCCAACATTCTGGCAGACAGGTTTAGTGCAAACTTCACCCCCCTCTCATCCCCTAAGGGTGCATAACCATACCAGAAGAATGTAGACCCCCGGCAATCACTGACACACAGGTTAAAACAGCCCTATCCAAAGCCAAAAACACAGCTTCAATGGGACCAGGCTGTGTCTTACATGAGCTCCAAAATGAACTAACCCCTCACCTAAACACACTGTTCAAACTCAGGCTACGTACCCATAGAGTGGCGCACAGCAACAGTTATCCTGCTCCACAAAGGTGGAGCCACAGCAGACCCCAGGAACTATCGCCCTATAAGCCTGACTAGCCTGGTCCTCAAGGCTATGGAGCGCATCATCATGGAGCACATTAACAGAGACATTGGGAACCTCCAAACATTGGATCCTATCCGGTTTGGCTTTGTTAAGGGCAGATCATGCCTCCTAAACCTGGTGGACTTCTTTGAGACAGTTAAAAAGGCTTTAGATGAGGGAAAAGAGGTCCATACCTCCTATCTGGACCTCGCAAAGGCTTTCGACACCATTCCCCATTCTGGTATTATAGACAAGCTTACCAGCCTGAACATAAACCCCTAGGTCACGAGATGGTTTGCCAATTGGCTCATGGATAGAATGCACACAGTGAGAGTTGCAGGCTCTAGGTCCGACTCTAAATCCATTACAAGTGGCGTCCCCCAGGGCTCAGTCCTGGGACCCCTCCTGATCAATATATACTTCTCAGAGGTATAGGCAAGCACAGGAGGACTATGGCTGACCAAGTTCACAGACGACTGCAAACTGGGGGCCGTAATTGACTCTCCGGCTGATACAGACATCCTCCAGAAGGGTCTCACTGAGACGGATACCTGGTGTCAAAATCATGACCTCAAGCTAAATGCCAAAAAGTGCATAGTCATCCCCTTTGGAAAAAACAAAGTACCCGCAAACTACCACATACATGGTAGTCCCCTAAATACAGAAAATGTAATAAGGGATCTGGGGACCCAAGTGGATAGTAATCTCTCCTTTGATAATCATATTGCCAAGGTGGTTAGAAAATCCTTCTATGTGGCCCACCTAATCACAAAAGGGTTCGCATCTAGAACAAAAGAGGTTATTGTGCCCCTCTACACATCACTCATCAGCCCCATCATAGAGTACAATGCCCCATTTGGGATGTACCTTACAAGACACCTGCAACAGCTGGAAAGACCACAGAAGTACCTTACCAAGAGAATTACTGGCCTCAAACAGATGCATTATGCAGCCCGACTAAAGAAACTCCCACTGTACTTGGTTGCATACCGCTTACTCAGAGGTGATCTCTGCCTGACATACAAGGCCATGTCCAATCCAGAATTGATGGACATGCTCCATGTAAAAAAAAACAAATCCCCGAGAGCCACACGGTCTATGAATCTAAACCTCACCACAATGATAAATAGGACGTGCTGGAGGGATAGATTCCTGTCCCAGAGACTCCCCATGCTTTGGAAAAGGATTCCAATCTACATTAGGGCAGAGTCCCTCACTAACACTCTTCAAGAGAAACCTTGACGAGTGGATGGGAAACAGAAAATTTACCCCGGGGATCACTACAGTGGCTCTGCTGGACAGAGGCACAGGGAACTAATCTAAGGGGGTGGCGAAAGCCAACACATTCTGGCTAGGCTTATAGATGTCCTCGGGCAGATAGCCTAGTACTTACCTATGAACCTAAAATGAACCCATATTTGCATATCTATAACTACATATCTATATTTATATCTCTGTCTCAGTCTATTTCTATATTCATTGTATGGTTAGTTGGGAAAAAATGTGTTTTAATTACCACTTAATGGCAAAGTGGTTACTGTATACTCAGTGATGACATTTTATACTTGTGGTATGCAAATAATGACGAGTTGAAAGATTTTATTGATTATATAAATGAGAGTACTGAATGTCTTAAGTTGACAGTGAAAACGTCTGATTTGAGATTACCGTCTTTGGATATGGAAATGTTTAATTATGAAATAATTCAGTGCTTTGGCATTAGGTTGTTTATGGAAAAAATGTTAATGAAAAATTGTTTTTTGCATTTAGCAGTGGACACTCTAAACAAATGAAACTTAATATTATAAAGAGTCAGGCAATTTGTGTTAGCAGAATAACTACTAACATAGCTATCAACCTTCCATCTCTGAAATGAGGAACACTAGCCCTCATAATGTGGAACAATGGGCAAAATATGGAATACATACTAACAGCTTACTAACAACTTCAACTAGGAAGGTCATAGGATGGCTAAAATATGCTGGTTTTACTTATAAAAATATACTTTAATGTATTAATATGATTCTTTTCTATTTACCATGGATATCAGTTAAAAAATTCCTAACACTGAATGTGATACAGAGCCTTTCAATGTGGAACTTTGAGAAACATTAACTTTTTAAGACCCCCAAATGAGGTATGTTTCTCATAATGAGGTACACTTGAGAGGTATGACTGCTAATAGTAGAAAACTTCTGACTAGCATGAAGGAGTTGGTACAAATGTTTTCAGTGAGAGGTTATCCTGGAAAAAAGTAATGTTTTAATAAAAAGTCTGGACATGGTGGTCATGATGAGTAAAGCTAGAATAGGGACAGAATTTAGTTTAGATGCAGGGCCAATAAAATGATATTAAATTTACAAATTAATTCAGACGTGTATAGTAGTAGGTTCTAATCCTGAGTTTTCTTTTTAACAAGAAGGGTATAACATGAAGAACCTTCTAGAAAAGGTAGGTCAAGTGAATATTAAGCAATTCACAGTTAATCCTAAGGATACTTACAGATGTGGGGGTGTAGAACATGTGACTGCATGGCAAATAGTCCTTATTTTGTACATCTCACTACAGGACAGATGGCAGAAATACACTTAGTACTGCCAATGTGATTTATGTAGATTGTTGTGAATCATGTAAAGCATTTTATGTGGGAAGACTGGAGAATAATCTGGAGGACAGTTACATTAGAGGATGTCAGATAATTTATTCCATCACATGGAAAGAACAACAGAATGTCTTATCTGGTCATTCAACAGACTTTCATTTATTCTATCAGATGGAAAGAACAATAGAATGTTTTATCTGATCATTCAACAAAATATATTCATTTTAAGAAGTAGCTTTTTATTGTTTTTGGACAGAAGTATATGGTAACATAAAGGAGTGAGGATGGGGAATTATTTTTGGACAATGGAGAAATATCTTGGCAGCTTGAGTTATCTGAAAATACAATCCCTGATTAAAGGGATTAGTATTCAACCACTGTTAACAGCTAGAAGATTTAAATAAACAAATAGCCCAATACATATAATTGTTTATTAGAAATGTGAGTGAACTTCATTTTTATGAAAATGTTATACCAATTTGATGTTTATTAAGGATGAATTTTGAGCAGATGTTTCACTAATGAATTTGATTCTTTACATGGATATACCAAATGATATTAAAGAAGTCTTATATAATTTATAGGATGAAAACACTTATTTTTTAATGTTCAGTTATCAACACTCTAGTTATGGCCAACTCAGTACCTGATTAGATGATGGCCAAGGAGTTTACCTCTATAGAGTTTTGTTTCAGAAATGGACTCACCTACTCAGATGTATAAACCTGTCTTAAACAAAGCAAGTGAGAAAGATGACCTAGTATGTAATAGTAAAACATTCCACAACACACCTTCCCTGCAAAACAAGGCTGTTATTCTTAACTTGAAAGAAGTAGCAAGTAATTTGAGAAATAAACTCCTATTCCTAGTACTGACACAGTGGTCAGGAACTGCAAAACCAAACAGTGATGACATATTTCCATTACTGAGACAACTGAAATAGGACTTGCATCACCTCTCATTTGTTTATATACAACCAAATATAAATTTAATATCGTAAGTCTGTTCTTATAAGGCAAAGAATGAAGACTGGCAATCTGCCTTGTAAATGTTGTTTTAGACCTTCAAGCCTATGAATGCAGGATTCCTTGTAAATGTTGTTTTAGACCTTCAAGCCTATGAATGCAGGATTTAGTTAAAACACACTTCACCACACCCTAATCAATGTGAGTTAGGTGAGTAATCTGATTTGGTTCTGGTGCCATTTCTATTTGTAATCTTTTATTAAAAAGCAATTGGATGTTATTGGGTAAGTTGCGTGTTTTTAATTGATGGTGAATGCTTAATTTCATATGTAGAGACCCACAAGACCTATTACTAACCCTATGCAGTTGTCATTGCATATGTTCCTGCCATTTAAAGTCCATTTTATAGAGAAGCCGCCAATTACAATATGATGCAGTGATATGAATTGGCTATATTCTACAAAAGGAAAAGGACTATTTCATGAAGATATCTCAGTAAATAATCTTTCTATAGCTAATTTGAAGCCTTGTTTAAAAACTTGGAGAAAAAGGCTTTCAAATAAAAGGACTATTATAGTATAATCTGCTTTTAGAATAGAATACAAATGAATAGCATGTGCCTAAGGCATTGAGACTAAATAAGTTCCCCAATGGTATTTTAGAAATAGGTAACTATATAAACAAATAAAACAACTTTTTAATGAGATTGGGTTAAATCTGATGAAATTAATGATGAAAACACAATGAATACAGTATGCAAGAAATCCAGAAAGACATAGCAGCATTAATGACAAAAATGATCAATATTACAATAGCTAGTGATTAATTCTGTAAGGATTAAATGTTTATAGATGCACAACAAACTGAAAGTAAGCTAAGATAAAGAAAACAAATATAAATAAATAAATAAACTTAAAAAGTGACCAGAGGTAGAAAATATTATGAGCCCAGTAAAGTGTAGCACTTTAAAGTTCTGCCCAAAGAAGGTTTCATCCATCAGAGGAGTCCTATGCAAATATACTTAATGCAATTATTGTTGCAGATGAACTGTTTTAGTGCAAGAGTCAGTGGGAGAAGCAGCCCCACCATGAAGGTCATTGTGATTGGAGGCAAAGACACAAGAAGCATCTCATTTAGGTATGGACGGCACAATCTACCAATCCAGAAGGACCAATTAAATGATGCCACTAAAAGAGGCCAGAAATATCGCCAAGAAAGACAGAGACAATTTGAATTGAGTGGTGAAAAACAAAAATGCAAGAATCCCATTTATTATTGGAGAGAGAGATCCAGACAATGAATACTGTGGTACAATCAAAGCTACTCACAACAACACAACAGCAATGGCTACAGGCATTGGGAAGAAGGCAAACAAATAATGAGGGGAAACAAAGCCTTGTATGTCTCTGAGACCCTGTAAAAATAAAGCAGATTATTGGAAATTAGAAAGATGGATAGAGAAGATAAAGCACTTGTTTATCTTTTATTTTAGATTCAATAGGGACTGCATTAAAGTGAAAGTAAATGGAATGGACTTAATGCAGTCCTCATAAATGGACAATATCACCAGTATAAATTAAGCAAAATAAAATGGAGCATTGCAGTATTATGTATTAATAAAAAATCTTAGATAATAGAAGAATTGTGCCATTGACAGTCTACTGGAAATTAAATGTTCCTTAGCAGGGTATTAATGTACAGCTATCATCTGGTAAAAAACAAGTCCACCACTTCATGGCAGCATATTAAAATGCCATGAAGCATGCAGTGAAAAAAAACAAGCAGCTTTCTTTTTTATGCTCACTAAATATGGCTTTACTGTTTAGCGAGTGAAAAATAAATGGAAAAGTAAATAAAGAAAAAAGTCATGTAGTATGTGCATGTGTGTGTACGTCTGTGAGAGGAAGAGTATGATTCAGCTCCTGTGTGTAAGTGAGAAGAGAGATAGAAAATGAATGACAGAATCAGCACATACCTCTCAACTTCTTTGATCTAGCTTTCTGGATAAAGCTAAAAATAGTACAAAAAAGACCTAAAATCAGGAATAAATTGTAACTATAACTATAATTTCCACACAACATTTTCTGTACAGTAAGAAGTAGGAAACTGACAGTAATCCAGAAAATCAGGGCAGAGCATAATTAGGGACATTTGAGTGCCATGGGGGAGAGAGGATAACAAAGTCTTGCACTGTATGTTTTTTTATCCATTTGTTCACAATGAAACATCTTAAATGTACTCAGTCAAGAAAGCAGATGTAATTGTTGTGCGTGTGTGTGTGTGTGTGTGTGTGTGTGTGTGTGTGTGTGTGTGTGTGTCTATGTGTGGCTGTGGACATTAAATACTTCCATAACTTATATTTTAAATGTAAATTACTTTCTCCAGACATAATTTCATATACTACAAGTTTGAAACATTAGGAGGAGGCGCTATTTTACATAGAAAATATATAAACCAATTTAAAAAAATACAAAATAATTTAACAGACAGACGATTATTTAAGTGAAATAATGCCCTCCATGGTGGGTGTTATCAGGAAATAAAGGCTCTTCTAGGGGTGGTGAAGCCCTCTGCTGCTCAGAATACCCCTGGGCGGCCCATTATTCCCTGATAACAATCATCCTGCTGCGTATTATTGCATACCCATATACATATGTCTGCGTATGTTCCTGCATGCATCCACATGTGAGCACATAAAACACACCAATAAATATAGACACACACAAACACACAGAAACACACATATGCACTTATTACACTGTGGGCTTAGACATTACAGTACACATACATATGCAATTTTTACACTGTGCATTGTGACTGGGGCTTAGACATTACTGTACACATACAAATGCATTTTTTACACTGTGCATTGTGACTGGGGATTAGACATTACAGTACACATACATATGCATTTTTTACACTGCATTATGACTGGGGCTTAGACATTACTATACACATACATATGCAATTTTTACACTGTACATTGTGACTGGGGCTTAGACATTACAGTACACATACATATGCATTTTTTGTGCATTGCGACTGGGGCTTAGATATTACAGCGCTACATCTCATAATGTTTTAAGGGATTACATCTGCCTGCCTGAGAGTTAATTGATGCCACTTGATCCTTGTTTTGCCTGAGCTTTACAAATTCTGTTTTGCAAGACAGTTGGAGCACCAGTGGAGCTGTCTGCAATAATGGAAGTTTATCTAAATAGCAAGGGGTTTTGCTAAATTTGGAAAGCACTCCAAAAGACCTCAGTAGAGCATGGAGGGGGTCTTTGGATAACCTGATGCTGCTTATACACATAGATTAGAGGTGCACTGTTTTTTTTTTCTGTGCAGAAGACTG
Source organism: Protopterus annectens (assembly GCF_019279795.1). Lineage (NCBI taxonomy): Eukaryota > Metazoa > Chordata > Ceratodontiformes > Protopteridae > Protopterus > Protopterus annectens. Next base: position 352,034,127 of record NC_056735.1, on the reverse strand, counting down.
ACTTTTGTAAAGGACTTATGCAAGACAAAGACAAAAAGAACTAAACTTAGTTGAACTGTTTCATTCCATCTGGAGGAAGTAGATAACAGTAGCAGACGGAAATATTTTCAGGTTGCTTTGTATGTTATCTTTTCACGGAGTGAAGCAGCTCTTTTATAATTAAACTCTCTTAAAGTGCCTGTGATAAAGGCGTTTGACTAATCAGAAGATTGAATGCAATATGTTTTAGAATCCTGGAGGGCCTCACTCAGCAGTGCTACCTAACCAGTATATTACACAGATACTAAATAGGCATGGTCTCACAAAAGAACCATATGTTTCCATTCTAGACATACACCTGGCAGACATATGTCTGACACTGAAAAGGATAACCCCAATGAAGTTTCAACATTTTTGTGACATATCCTTGATGGTAATATAAAAGTATTTACATGGATGTGTGTGTGTGTTGGGGGGGGGGGGGGATTGGAAAGAAGGACTTCATTCTTTCAAAAAAAAAAATCCACAAGCATCATAGACACCTGTAGGACTCCCGAATGAAAATCTGATGAAATTGTGATGAACTCATAGAACATTGATCACAGTGTGCAGGTATCACTCGACTGACAGCCACACTTAAAATTAAAAAATCATCTTTTGGGGGCGCAAACTCGTTGCACCCTATAACATGGATGGTGACACTCCTCACACCCCTGCTGTTTATATATATCAATAGTGTAGTCTTGATCAATGTTGCACCAGCCCTATAACTGCACAATAGTGAGTGACATTTTGAGTGTTAAATTACTAGTATGTGAATGCTTGCACCCCAATTGTGGTTACTACAAGATTCACATCTTCCATTTCATATAAAATGCAAATAACTCCTATCATCACAGACTTTGTCTACATAACCATTCAACCATCCTTGGGACCTTTATGATAAGAAATTGTATATGGTGGGTTTTGAAGGACTGAAAGTGACCAAACTATTAGGAAAAGGATGATGGTTTTGGAAATCACTGCTTATAATACAGGCTAAAAGGTAAACAAGGAAATGTGAAATTAATGCAATATTTAATTAGGCATTTCACAATTGGATACATCTGGAAAGGAATGCACACGTGTAACATGGTAAATGCTTTAAATAAAAAAATGAAAGAAAATGTCTTGGGTGACGTCTCCAGCCCTGGCTAATGTTGTTAATGACCAAAAAAAAAAAAAAAAAGAACTGATACAATTGCCAAACATGCAGAAATTTGTCTTACCTACAAATCAACTTAGATAAACAATTTGCATATACAATCAAGCTGAGACAAATTCCATAATGCAAAATGAAATTCTAGGAAATAAATATTACAAAGAAAAAAAAAAACAGGTAGAGACTTGTATTGTATCAGTGTGTTCATCTGCAGTAGTAAAGAGCCAGACTCAAACGTGAGCTCAGGAAATGGAAATTCTAGCCAAGAATTAACAAACAGCATTCTCTGGAAAAGGCAGCTGTTCAGTGTGGCTGCCATCTCTTTTTAGTTTGCAAGCAGAGTTACTTTGTGACATTTTCTTTTATTAAATTCTTGTAACATTGGAAAATGTTAGGCTGATATCTTTTGCTAATTATTTTTAATATCTTCTTTCTATTGCAAATGATTTTGCTCCCCTAACAACCACCCACCTGCAGCTATTCCTGCTCGCCTCCCAAATAACTTCTTTATATGGGTATCTGATTAAGGTTTTGTCCCTCCCTTGGCATGGCCCCACCAGACATCGTCCTCATCAGGGTGTGCCTCGACCTTCTGGACAAGCAAGTAACTGACAAGGTCTGCCCTATTAAAATCTCAACTACACAGATCCCTTGGCTTCCAGAACATATGAGAAACTTGCCCCCTGCCTTAGGTGTTGGATTAAGAGAATATAATAGTGTGAGGAAAAGCAGGGTATACACAGCTATAGTAACAGCAAAACATAAGAGCACCCAGCACACTAAGCACAATGTATTTCTTACCAACGCTTGTACAGCTGACCTAGGTTTGTCATAAATACTGTCATTTGCCATAACAACTTTCAACCTTCCAGTCTTTGTTGAGCAATATGTGGATTATTCTATTAAGTTTCTGTTAGTTCACTATGGTATCTTCTGGTGAACGAAAAAAAACTTTTTTTTTCCTTTGATGTCTTTATCTTGCTCTCTCCCTACCCTCTTTGTAGCAAATAAATTTTAACTTTAGTTTCCTAAGTCTACCTGCATGTTAAAGCAATCCTTTGCAAAGTATTCTGTATGTCTCCTGTTGTGGTCTTCTCTTTAGTGAGGGCCAACATGGGTGATTAAACCTGAGACCTTCTCCACAGTGTAAGCCAAACTAAGGTAATTTCATCTTTTACTCCCATCCTTTTGGAATTGTAGTAAGCCATAAATATTTACTTACCGTACTGTAGTTTCTGATATAATTTTCATATGGAGTATGTGGAGGATCATGCTACAAACCTGTATAGCCTAAGTACATATGTCCAGCCCAACTGCCTATAGTACCTGTTTTCTGGTGGCCTACTCCTCACAGCCCCATACCCACTCACTAGCCCACCCCTGTGGTTATAACTGTACATATACTACTCCCCATCCCTCAACTCCCATGTGAAAAGACATTGCCTGTTACATACATGATGATCTCCTTGCCCATGTTCAGCAGCTAACTCTTTCTCTGCATAACATGCTTCTCTCATAACCAAGATCAGAGCAACACAGTCTCAATTTTCTGATCCCTTCTGCAAACCCACACATCACAACTTTACTGGAAGGTAGATCCACTAATTTCCAATGTAAACTCTTCCTCATCAACACTGTATCATCATCTCTACCCCAAATGTTAGTCATTAGCATCCTCTCACTTATTCTCCTTCCCATTCATTTGTTTCTCACTAACGCACTACTTCAGGATTTCCACTATCCCATTATTATCTGAAGCCCAAGGTGGTCTTCCCCTTCTTCAGTATTACAATTACTCCAAAAACATTTTAGCCTCATTCCCCTTATTTTCCACCCTCTCTTTTTTAACATATTATGCTACCCAACACCCCTTTCATCCATTCTATAAGCAGCCACACCCCTTTTCTCCATCACCATGCCTCCTCTTCTTTTCTTACTCTTATTCCCCCCAAATACCACTTACCACTTAATCACTACACTTTTCATACCTCACTTTAATACATCATACATTCACAAACTCACCCCTTCCTTGAAAACTCTCACACAGATTATAACACCAGTTTGCTCCCGTCAAATTCTACTTAATCCCCTATAAATCACTTGAAGATCCACATTTTTTTCATCATTCTCAACTCTTCTAAGCCATCACACAACTCTATAATCATCCATCAATTTCTCTCCAAGTCCTCCTCACTCATCATTATTTTGCAAATCAAAGGAAATAGTGAAACCAACCCTAGCCCAGCTCACAATATCTACCAAATAAACTATTATGAGATTCCCTGGTTTGCTTGTACCCTACTAAATGCCAAAAACATCAAAATCAAATTTAATCAAGTAAGTGTCGCCCTCTTCTCCCACTTCCTAGACATAGTTTTTATCAGTAAATCATGACTGTAGAAAACAACTTTCCAATTGTTCAAAACCTTCTCCAAGGTAATAATCATTCATTCAACACAAGGTCAAACAACAGAACAAGGAAAGGCACATTACTTTCATATAAAAAGACATTCTTAACCTCACATTATTACTTAGACTAATGCCACCTCTGATTCAATTTCTAGATGGATAATTTTAATACTTCTCACTTCTGTTTATTCTTTGCCACTGCATACCTTCCTTCTCCAGTTACTTAAAAATCCTAGTCCCTAAGTTTCATGATTCTGACTGCCCCCAACACAGCAATGTAATCACTTGGGGATTTTAATCTTATCTTTCTAGCACCCTCCCCAATGACATCTAAGAATTTCTCACAGATCAGGGACTCACGTTGTGAATTAATGGACTCACAAGACCTCATCCACAAGCCAACTGCCATTCTTTTCTTTACCTCCAATCACCAATAGCCCCTCTACTATCTTCTAAATATCTGTTTTAACTCCCTCACACATTTAGTGATCACAGTCCCATTCGATTCAAAAGAATTAACCTGTTCTCTAAAACATCTGCCAGAAACTAATCTTATCCAAACCAAAATCTTCAGCCAGCATTGCCAAACTCAAATGCCATCTATCCTCCCTATACTAGACTGACATTCTCTACTGTTAAGATCCCAACTCCACCAACAAAACCATAACCTCGACCCTTCTCCATCTTCATTCTTCTCTATAACAAAATGATTACTTAAACACAGCAAGATGACTGGCTTACAAAAGAAATAAAATACTTGATAAGCCTAAGAGATGAAGCCTGCCATGACTGGAAACAAAACTCCAGCCCAGCTTCTAGGTTACATTTCATCAAACTATATGAGCTCTCCAAACAAGCCATACAGACATGAATCCAATTATTTCATATCAAAACAACTTTCTTGGCTAGGCAGACCTAAACAAGTTTGTAAAGAAGTAAGGTTTATCACTGGGAGAAAACCCCTCATAACATCACTTGCCAGATAACCATCATTGGTCACAAGGCCAACTATCACCTGACTTCAGCAACCTGTCTCAGCTCGACTCAATTAACTCACAACCCTCCACCCATCTATCCTACCCTCAACATACATTCTACCCTTTTGCTTTCAAGAAATAAAAGCAAATTACATTAATCCTCTCCTGGAACAAATTGCTCTAGGTGATTTTACCAGGACAGATAAGGTAAATCAATGCTCCATATTCTACTGCCGAGAATCCCCTTACTGTTCTTCTACTTCACATCTACAACCCCAGTATAAACATTATACAGCCCTACATCTTGGAAAACTATCATGGTCAAGGCTCTTTCAAAAATGAAAATGCATCCCAATATATGCCCCATTTCCATCTTACCAAACACTCTGGAAAAATACTTGGAAATATAATTTACATACATATTGCTTATTACGTTCAACAATGTCACTGACTCTCTGTAAAGCAAAGTTTTATTTTTTCTGGACAGGCAGCAACACTACGACTCCTCTAAGGAACCTTCCTTAAGATATTCTTCTAAACATGTACATAGACTGCCTCAAAGATGTCCCTTTTTGGAAACTTCACTGAAGCTTTTAATTTGGTCAATCACTTTGGATCACAAGATTGAAATTGGAAATAGTACCAAAGCCTTCTTTTGGTTACAGGACTTCTTAATAAACAGGCTCTTCAAAATAAAAATAGGCTCTTATACTGCTAACAAAGCCTCTCTGGCTCTGTACAAAGGAGTCCAGGATGTCTCCATTCTTGTCACTTGACTTTTCACACTTTTCATTGATAAATTAGCATATGACGTCCCTCAGCTCCCTCTAATTTTATAAGCAGATGTTATGCTAATAATGACAAGTATCCCATCTCACTGTGGGATTAAACAATCGCAAACATCTTTTCCACCACGAAAAAAGCTCTTTGGATCTCAAAGTCATCCATCTCCTCTCAGATGAAAGAACTTAACAACAACCCCATTGAGGCCTTAGCATCCTTCATCTATCAACATATATGGCTAGAAGACAATATCTGTACTCAACAATTGCGGCCATTTTATCGACTGTGTACAAATCACATGTCTGACTGTGATAAAAACAGCTGAATTAAAGTCTTCCAATTTACTTTACACAAGTGCACACTAGTCCTGCAAGGACAGACTAATGACTTTTTAACTTTATCAACACAGGAGGGTTGGTTATTGTTATCCACTGACATCCCCTAAACCCAGCAAATTAGAGCTACAGTACATTGTTAACTGCATCCTTCTCAGATGTCTGTGTCAAAAAATTAATAACAATAATAATGACCAAAGTCACATATTTTAAATTTATTTTATAAAAAACACACAGTAGCCCAAGTACTCCAACTTAATTCACACACATTTACTTACACACACATAGACACTAGTTCTGCAAAGCCAGATTAAAGATTGTTTGAAAATGACCAAATAAAAGCATAAGGTATTTTCGTCTACAGATAGCCACCCTCCCCACAGGCAGTTATAGCCACTATGTTGACTGTGTACAACCCTTATTGTTATGAGGAAATAAATTACATGTTCTTCATTAGTAACTCTGGATGAACTACATGAAATTGTATACAAATCACTAGCATCTCATCATAAGACATAGCACAGTTTAAACAGAAGAGTATTTTATGAGAGCTTTAGAAATATTAACCTCCTGAAAACATATGCTAAGTCAATACACATAATCTCCACAGCGGTATACGTCATCTGAATGATTCCACATTAAAGAGAACTATTGCTAATGCAGAGGATGCTGTTGACAAACAACTTTGCATTTTAGTGCTTCATCTACAAATACAGCATCTGACGCCCTTGAAGAATAAATTTCCTATGCGTGCTAACAATATTGCCATGACACTTCCTGAACTACATCTGCTATGCAATAGAGAACAGTTTGAAAACAACAGGCTCATAGTTATTAGACATGCAGTCTAGGAGACCATTAAAGAGCCTAGCCCAAATTTCCAATTGCTCCAAAGCACTGTCTTGTTAAGTGACTTGCTTAGTGTCACATAGTAGGTAAATGAAGGTGGAAAGATGAAAAAACTGCACCCTTGCAACAGGAAACATCTCATTAACAAATCAGAGCTTTAGTCCTCTGTGTTGTTAGAGCAAAAGTATTTATTTAAATGCACAAGTCCTTTACAATTCGATCTTCTTGAGAAGATTGTACCACAGTAATATGCAAAAATGACTACATAATGGATGCTGAAGATCAGGTGGTTCTGATCATCACTCCAAATAATGCAAACTAATGTCATGACAAATGTCAACCCCTTTGCAGTTGCTGAAGTCTGTAAAGAAGGTACTGCAAATGTTTGTGTCTTTCGGCTTTTCCCGGTTAGGGGTTGCCACAGCGGAACTCCGGTCCGCTAATGATTGGTAGTGGATTTTTACGTACCGGGTTACCAGCCCTGATGCACAACCTTCAACGAAGGCACACCCCATTCACGTATGCCTCCACACAGAAGACGCTCTAGCTGAGAATTGAACGGGACAACGTCTTGCTATGAGGCGACAACGCTACCGCAGCACCACCACCACAGTTAAGGTACTGCAAAAGTATATCACTAAAATGCAACATGTATAGACTACTAAAATGCAACATATTTAACTATATTAGTGCAATGAATAAGGCAAAACAATTAAAGACAATATAAATACTACAGCAGCTTTTAATCAACAACCCACAAACAAAAATCAGAAGTATGACTGCCTACAACATACTGTTTTTTTTTTTTTGGGAGGGGGGGTTACATGCCTGGAGGACACCTACATCTTATTTTTGACCTCCCTATGTCTTCTTTGTCATCAGGAATTGCTATCCCCTTTGTTTGACCTAGCTGAATAGCTGATAATGACATATTATTGCAGCATATGCCTCCAGAATCTACACAGCCAGATCATAGACAAATGGGGCCCTATGTAGGGTAATGAATCAAATCCCCAACAACTACACCAATATTCCATTACTTGGTTGTCTCTCCTCAATTTCCATAAACAATGTTCAAACTTATCATTATACACACTATTGTCTTCTTATTTTTACAGTTATCACAGAAATTTGCATTTCATTTAAAACTTTTATTTTGAATTTGAGAGAAAAAATACCAACAGCCATTTTCTACACAAAACAAACACACTCACATTGGAAACAAAGATAGCATGAGAAACAATAAACTTCTTTTCCCTTGAAACTCACATTTAGTGAAAATGTATCTGGTAGCCCAATTAAACTACAAGAAGATGTGCTGGGATTCATACTCAAATAGCATATAGTGAAGTACTAATTAGCAGGTATGTCAAGGGTGCAGGAATTCAAAAGACAAATGTGTAATGCATTAGGTAACCACCTGGGACACCCAACTGAACACAAGTCTCCCTTTTTAGGCACAGCCCAGGAGTACCACATTTATTGTTATTTATTTTTATTTTATTTAACATTTGTTGACCGGGAAAGTCTGACTAGGACACATCCTATTTTCAGCGAGGTCCGGGGAGAAACACTCCAGTCGCATTTTTTAGAATGTGGGAGGAAACCAGAGCACCTGGAGAAAACTCACGCAAAGGCAGGGAGAACATGCAAACTCCACATAGAAGGCACCCCAGACAAGAATCGAACTCTGAGGTAACTTTGTCAGAGTCATACAGCAGGCAAATGAAGGCTGAGGGAATCAAACCGTGTACTACAAAAAGAAGCTTTTTGACAGCTCATAGTCTTACTCGTCTGCACTAAGTGCTAGATGAACTGCTGTAGACCACACACAGTGCATATCATATCAGGGTGCCTGCAAAAACAAGCTAAATTAAAAATGCATTCATAGTTAAAACATTAACATTAAAGTCATAGACTTTGTGCTCTACAATTTATTCACACTTAAATAATAAACACACAGGTCAACATTCAACAGAACAAGGAATCCAAGGATTGTACTCAAAGAACCTGGCTTGTATGATGATGCTGTAAGAATTATAACAGATTTCTTTTCGGTATTATTGAAATAGTGGAGAGTGACCTCAGACTGGGGGGGGGGGGGTAATTGGGATAATTTTTTAGAGTATAAACAAGTAATTTAGCAACTCGGGTTGAATGCAGCTTCCTCATCTGGCTTAAATGATAGTATCGTTCTGCAACCAGCAATTAAGTTTAGGGCTATCAAAGGTTTCAACTTTTTAAACATATTTTCTATAGGTTTTTACATATTTTAACATGTATTAATATATATATATATATATATATATATATATATATATATATATGTTTTTTTTATATTCAGTGTTTAATATTTAATTATATTTGTAATAAAAACTATACATTATTTTGTTTTGTTTATACACAAATAGATTAGACTATAATCGTATTGTTACAACATGATAAGTATATTTTAATTTAGCTAGCCATTTTTAAAGAATTTTCACAGCATTTTTATAGTATTATAATGTTTAGGCATTCATAAGTGTTGCTGTTAAGTTTATATCTTTGGGAAATACATAGTTCATGTAATGTGTACATTTCTTTAAAATCTCACCTCAGCCTTAATTAATTCATTGTGGCAATTCAGTGTATTACGTTTCTAATTGTCTAATTTGGAGAGACACTATGATATAAAAGGTAGTGGAAATGTTATCATGACATTCTGATTAAGTTGCCTGCATAGGAGAAAAGTGCTTAAGCCTTGTTTATTTTATTTCATATACTCGTTTTTAGTACTCAGACATTGGTGAATTAAACATTATTTTGTTGAATTGCCTGTTCTTTCTTCACTTGTTTTGCATTTTTCGTATGATGATGTTCCTTTTTACTACAATCAGTTTCCTTTCTTTACACCATAACTACTCAGGTTCATCGGTAGTTATTAGGCTTGCAGTCCAGGAGACCATTGAGGAGCCTTGCCCAAATTTTTAGTTGCTCCAAAGCAGTGTCTGGTTAAATGACTTCTTCAAGGACAGTGGATAAATATGAGGCAAAAGCAGACTTGTTCAGTAAAACTGGAGACAGATAAGAGCATACTATTCTTAATCACTTAAAAAGTTAACAGAACATGTTCTACATCAAAATGCATTTTGTGAGCCAGAAAAACTATGAAACTCTAATGATATACATTGACCGACTATAGTAATTTTCTCAAAAAATAAGTCAATGGAGGTCTTGCCATTGGTGTGGAGGATTAAGGCTCCGTTCTCTTAATGAGCTGCCTTCTGTATTTAAGGGTACAAAGTTTGATTCTACCTACTGTGTGACTTTGAGCAAGTCACTTAACCAGACAGTGATCTGTAAATGGAGCATTGTACACACACACACACACACACACACACACACACACACACACACACACACACACACACACACACACACACACACACACACACACACACACTACCTTAAAAAAAGTTCTCTCATACAATTTCCAAGTAAAATCCATAAGCAAAGTAAATGTGAAGCAGCAGTGAAATAAAACCCTTTCATTCAAGAGCTATGCTTCCTCACTCATTTCCTATACTCTGCAGGTAGGGAGGAATTCAGCATTCTCCATTCCTAGGTGACCACACTACTACTATCTGTACTATGGGGTGGGGGAGGGACCTCCTGTACTGCTTGGAAGAAGAGAAGACACTGGGAAACAAGAAATTTCATTTTTTATTCTGTAGTGTCTCACCGTAGGCATATTGTTTTGTTTGCTGCCCATGGTCCCTAAAGCTATGGGCCCTAAGTGACCACCTGTTCCATATTATAATCTGCTACTGTCCTCTATACCAACAAGATACACAATAGACAACGGAATGCTAGCACATCCATATTCCAAGTCATCTCATATAAAATATGTTTCAGCACAAATGTCCCACTCACATGAGCTCTACCATCTTACACTACCAAAAGCTAAATGACTACACATCAAACAATGGCTCTGACCTTTTAATGGGCTCATTTCTATTTAAATTAATAAATCAATAAATGTTCTCTCCCCATTAGCAAACTTACTACCAAATCCCCATCATACAGTCTAAAACATTATCACTCAGGGCACATTTTATAAGCTCCAAAAGCAAACCGCATTATGCAAACCACAGCTTCAACATTCAAGCTCCTAAACCCTGGGACCATCCTCCCCCCAAAGATTTCTTAGCTTACTCCAAATTCAGACTACAGTTTAAAGCGTACCCCCTTTAACAAGTCTGGTGTATGTGCTCACTAGCAAGATGCATCACCTAACTTCTCTTACATGTACCATCTTACACATTATTTTGCTCCAATTTTATTTCACTATCCCTCACTATCATCCTTCTCCTCTTCTTTTTTTTTTTTGCCCCTTTTTAAGGACCACTGCCCTTTACCTTTTTCTCAATCTTTTGTCTGAAATGGGGGCTCAATATGTATTGCTTTTTGTTTGTACATATTATGAAGAGTGGGTGAAGACAGATGAAGGCTGCCAGCCTAGCCAGATAGAATTTTGCAGATAATTCTGTCATTTGTAAATATGAATGTAAACTACAGGCTTGTTGTCTTAAATGTAAAGAAATAGTGTTACATGTGGAACTGGGAAAAAATGTGACAATGGTGCACTCTACTGACCAAAGTAAAGCATGTGGTGACCCTTTGATGTAGACAGTGGTGCCGAAGGGTCTAGATGAAGAAATTCTTTCTATTCTTTTAACCAAGAGTTAAATTGCTAGATTTAAACATGCAAATGTATTTTTATTACTCTGCTTCCTGACCAGCTGCAAGATAACAAAAGGAGATGTTAAGAATGTAAATGCAGTTTCTGTTAGCCTGGGAATCCAGGCAAGGAAGTGTAAAGAATGGTGTAATGTATAGCCTGGGAACTCCAGGAAAGTGTGAAGAATGATGTAATGTGAATCAGAACTGCAATTTCAATTTAAACAGAGAGAACCAGAGATTATTAAGCATTTTTATCTTGACCATCCAACTCATCAGCACTCTCCCTTTTTTCTTATGTAAGTAATCTTAGACTTGTGTTTTCTTTTAGAAATAGTTAGGAACTAGAAAGATTAGACTAAGTGTTTTTCTGTGATGTCAGAACTGTACTGCTGAATTATTTTAGTATTTCTCTGTGATCTCTGAACTCTTGACTAGCACCTTGGGTAAGAAGTATTGTCTTGTGTTTTTATTATTTATTATTAAATATTTTAAACCTTTCAGCTGTGGCTGTTTTGTGTAGAGATAATTTAAGCTCTAGAGTACATTGCATATTTATAGTGATTACTGTACCAAGTCACTCTAATAAGCCTTGACTGTTTAGTTATACTACCAATTGGATAATAATATTACACAGTAATAATTGGACACCCTTTTAAGGGCCTTTGAGTAGCTGATAAATATTAGCTGGGTGGTGGCAGGCAGTACTACCGTATAGTCTGGGTGACAGGGGCACAGCTGGAGAACCTGTGCCAGCCTTTCCCAGGAGTGTCTGTGTGTTTGTATAAACTCTTATCTCAAAGTGTGTGTAGGTCAGCTACTTGGGCAGGGACACGAAGCACTGGCTAGACAGAGAGGTTGCTGGAGGTTTTAGCTTGCTCAGCTAGGATGAGATCTGGACCCTATAGCTGTGCCAGTGAGGAGTCTTATTGGGGACATGGAGAGCAAGGGAGCGACAAACCCTGGACTGACTGTGATCTCTATGTGCTCTTAAGGGAAATTGCACTTTACCGTGTGTATTTGTTATCCTTTCCTCATATATGAGATACCCTCTCTGGTGTTAGTGGTGAGGCTTGAGGCTCCTTGATTGCTGGGCCAGGGCACGGGCGTCACAATTATATATAGCATTTATACAAATTTGTGCAAGTCAGTTTTTAATAATATATTTGTCTATCTGTTTGTTCTGTAATTGTGATTGACTCACGCTAGTTGTGCCTGAAACTGGTCCACTGTAATCAATGAACTGCTTCAGTAACTAAATAGATAAAAGACCATTTATATATCTTTCTTCAGCTGATACTAATGTTAATATTCCAAAGTAAAGGAGCTAGGCAGCATAGCATAATGTGTTCCCTGCCCTGGCATCATTTCAGCTTATGTGATCAAATGAAGGACAGTTTTCCCTAATTTGCTGTGACATAGATAATACAGCAATACTGCTTGTGTACAATAGGAAGCAAGCAGCTAGCATCTGCACTGCCATATCTTTATTTTTCTATTGCCCAACCATCACTAAGTGGCAGTTTGAGATTCTCTAAGCTAACTCCTGTTGATATTGGTAAGGGGCTTCTCCAGCACACAGGTCAGAAGGGCCATATCTTTTTCATATTTTTTGTGGAATGGCAAATTGTTTTGTCATTCACTAATGCTCAATCAGTTCTATATTCGATTCAAAGTGTATGTCTGCAGGACAGTAATTGAAATGAATTGCTAAAAAGCAGTATTGGTGTCTCAATTAAAGAAAGCCACATCTATTTTTCATTTCTATTTTGAATAAAACAGTTCTCCTTACGTGTGATGCAATGCATGTTTTTTTTTGGCATCACAGCAGCTGTCCAAGCCTTTTCAGCTGTCATAAAACCAGGCACTGACAGCATTTCATTGAGTAGTTTGGCCTCTTGTTGTATGGTAGCACTTCTGAACTGTAATTGGCAAGAAAGGAACAGTGGTAGTGGCAATGTTACACACAATGGAAATCCCAGAAGATATTAAAGCTACTGCTACCCTCAGAGATACATAATCCACTCCCCTCCAGCAAATATACCATACCATTGATTCCATTTCTCTCTCTTACTTCTTAATTTGATTCCATTTTTCTCACTTCTTACATTTAAGATATCCCTCCTAATTCTTACTTTCCCCTCCTTCTTTTCAATACTTATTTCCTTGCCTCCCTATCCTCTCTAATTTATCTCCCCCTTTCCTACTTCAACCTTATGCTTCATCTCTAGTTGTCTAACATCTATATGCTGTACCTTACCTATATACATGTCAACCTTTACAAGCAAACTCCAGCTCTTATCTAATACACTTAACATAGTCAGCGCATCTTTCTGGATTAATGTTTGTGCCAGTGCATCTTTCTGGATTAATGTTTGTGTCAGTGCATCTTTCTGGATTAATGTTTGTGTCAGTGCATCTTTCTGGATTAATGTTTGTGCCAGCGCATCTTTCTGGATTAATGTTTGTGTCACCGCATCTTTCTGGATTAATGTTTGTGTCAGTGCATCTTTCTGGATTAATGTTTGTGTCAGTGCATCTTTCTGGATTAATGTTTATGCCAGCGCATCTTTCTGGATTAATGTTTGTGCCAGCGCATCTTTCTGGATTAATGTTTGTGTCACCGCATCTTTCTGGATTAATGTTTGTGTCAGTGCATCTTTCTGGATTAATGTTTCTCCGCAGATTTTTGTCTAGTATGCTTGCATATTCCAACAAACAATGTAAGTCATTTTTCAACATATTTTATCCATCATGATGATATATTCTGTCAAAAATCAATCTAATCTTTAGTTGTCATTGTAAAATACTTCTGTTGTCATTCCTACTTGCTTGTTTCTCCTTAGGCTATGTTGCCTTTATATTGCAATGGCACAGGTCATAGCTGAATAAGGTCTTTTGATCAGCACATGCACACAATTAAACAAATGCTTTAATAAACAAATAAGAAAAATGGAACAAAGTATTCCTCATCTCTCCAACAGGTCTTTTTAAAAGCATGTCAGTGTTGGCACAGGGCCACAGTTTACCCGATGACACACTCATTTTTCTCACCTGCATATACTGCCATTTTTGAACTAAAAGTTTGAAATAGTATTCCATGATATTCAGTTTTGAGGCTTGACGACGTCTCAATTACATTCTTTAACTAAGGAAAAAGAAAGTATGCTAACATGTATTAAACTCTTTTGCATGTCTAAACAATGCAAGTGGCACACCAGCATTCTTGGTAGCAGTGATTTGCCAAAAAAATCACAAATTTCTTGATAAATAGACCAAAACTATAAGGCAAAAATCTGGACATTCTGCGAAACTCTGGATAGTTGAAAAGCATGTAAACATTTTGTTGAAAAAAAACTTTGTTGCACAATTTTCAGTTTATCATGTACTTTCACAAACAGTACTTCATCAGACTAAAGGTAAAAAAAAAAAATACATGTCCCTCTTACATGTCAAAAGATTAAATACCCTCCCCAGCATTAGTTTAATACTAAATATATCATTAAGCTTAGATGAAGAATCTGATTGCAACGTTTTCTGTCAGTAATATTCATTTATATCTAGAAGAAGCTCTGCAATTCTTGGCTTTGGAACTACCAAGTCTAAAACTTTGATTTGTTTATATACTCTTCTATTTAATAGAAACACTAATAGAACAATGGTAGCATATACTGCACTATGTGCTTCATATACCTCTTTTTTACATAGGGAAAAAAGCAGAAGAACATCGTACAATCACATTTATGAACACTAACATACAGTACATATATATAACTAAGGTAATGCTTTGTACAGTCATATTACTTACTTTGATAATACATAAACATAACTATTGTCATGCTTTGTACAATTGTGTTACTTTCTGTGATAATACATAAACATGACTATGGTAATGCTTTGTACAATCGTGTTACTTAATGTGAGTTATAGACCTGGTAGTCTCCACACTAACAAGTGGGGATCTGATTTAAGTTTCTACAGTAACTACCTTTGAATTATTTACATATATTTTTTACTTTTATATATATATATATTTTTTTTTCATTTTCATCTTTTGGATTGTTATTATTCCAAAAGTAAAATCAATCATTTAATGTAATATTTCTTTATTCAAGTAGGTTTTATACATTTTTTAACTTGTATTTTAAACTTATAATATTTGTATATTAAAATATTAAAATATTCAGTAATTTTTATTTTTGTTTTTTAGTACGTATTGTAACTTCCAATAGATATCGAATGTTTCACTTGATGATGAATGATGAGACATCTTATGTGCAGGAATGATTTACTATTATTTATATTCATGTACATATTTTTATTTGTAAATTCATTCTATCGATTCTGAACAGGAAGTGATGTAACTGTTAATTAGCTATTTAAAAGGTTTTGGCGCCTTTTACCTGTCTTTCTCTGAAGAAGCTACTTTGTATTTAGTAGCGAAAACGCTACAGTATTCGTTAAAAATAAAGCAGCGTTTAGACTTTTATACTTGTTGGTCTGCTTGCACTTCAGGACGTCCGAACAGTCTTTTCTACAGTTTGTTGCTTCTCCTTTTGTATAAGTTTCTACAGTAATATAATATAAAAATATTTTCTAATAAATCTTACTGTAAACAGGAAAGCTACAAGTTAAGAAAACTGTGTGTGTATGTGTGTGTATGTGTGTGTATGCACGCACATGTTTGGTGAGTGAATGTCTTGCAAAACCTCCAAGATGATCTAGTCATGTTATACTTTGGAAACCTTAGTCCCAAAATAAGGATTTGGCAAAAGGGGGATGAGATTAGCACAACCACAAAGCATCTCCCATGACCAGGCTCCCAGATGCAGTTGCTATAAGCAGAGCTTCTCACTGCTGCCCTTGGAGATCAAAGCTTCTTTATAGAATTGGACTTCGTTGATTGATCAACTATGACACTGTGAGGCACTGATTAATGTCGCGAATCCAGAACATAAAGTGCATAGAACAGTGATAGCGAACCTATGACACTCTTGTCAAAGGTGACACGCCATGATGTTTTGGGTGACACAGCAGCAATCACCAACACCCGAGTTACCAAAGACACTGCTTTTGCATTCATTGCTCATGTGAAGTGTCAGGAACCAGTTAACCAACACTGCTGCAGAGGTAAGAAAGTTAACCTCAAAGAATATTTTGGTAAATTGTCTCAACATAGTCTGCAAAGGGCAGTGCTGACATTGTTTTCTCTTCATGGTTACACTTCTGCAAAGGGCAAGTAGTCTGCATTTCTAAGTGCGTGCTCTTTTACATTCCTCTCAACTGTCCCTCTTAATCCGTCCTAAAACTAGTGACTTTTTTACATTTAATAATGACAATAATTAGATTTATAGAATTATTTTACTTTAGAAAATATATATTAATTCACATTCACTTTTTCTGTCCGTGTCTCAAATTAATAGCACTAGTAGTTTAAAACTGTCCATATTTCTTATTTCTAGATCTGTCTCTGATTCTGTTGAGATTTATCCCTGATGTATTGAGAACTATGCTGTTTTATTTATTTTTATTCATTTATTTATTTTATTTATTTTGATTTTTTTAATTTATTTTTGTTTGGGGGCAGGGGGCGACACACCAGTAGAGTCAAGTTAGGCATTTTCTGACTTTCTGACACGTCAAACCCAAAGGGTTCGCCATCACTGAGATAGAAAATGATTCCCTGAGTTACGTGACATAAACAGTCTCATTGATAGTTCACTCTAAAGTGTTCTGTGTCTAGCATTTATAACACACTAGGGGTTCATTCTGTTATATATTTCAACTATTTTATGTTATGCATAGAGCTTTGAACTGAAAGCTTATTTAGTGGCTTCTCTGCTGATCTTCTCTGAATGATGACCCCACAGTTAACACACTCTTATTGGTTTAACCACAAGACAGCACTGACCCAGTCAAACTGGCTTTCTAGCATCTGTCCTCTTAGTGGTCCTATCACTGCCACCAATATTGTTCATAGCACTGTGGCCAGGATTTAGAACTGAATTTAAAAGGTGGAAAGAGGACTTGCTGGTTGGTAATTTCTTAAAATGAAATAACATTTAATTCTATGTAGAACAGTGTTGTTTAGACAGTTGTACTTTAAAATTGAAGCATAATTTAAACTTATTAATGAAACCAAAAGGAGCAACTAGGCTGATGCAGAGTCACAAGTAGAAATGAAAGGCAAAATCCTCAGGTTAAAATCCAAATGAAAGGCAAAATCCTCAGGTTAAAATCCAACTTTAATTCCACTGCAGGTCAGATAAGCGCTTTCACTCATTCATTTGAGCTTCATCAGATCATGTAACAAAGACCTTCAAGTACATAGGCTACATTTATACAGTTAAAACATCTCCTATTGGCTGCTTCTTGTTACATATTCATGAGTTAATCTAAGCTTAAAAATATATGCACATATAAACATGCTGAGATGTATAAAATGACAAAGTAAATATAAAAAACATATAAAAACTCTCCATGAACACTCAAGATGCTCTAATAAATATGTATATATAGATATATATGTCAAAAGAAATCTATTTCAAGGGGTAAAAACATATATGTTCCATCATTTATTATAAAATCTACAAACATTCCTCCGTTTGTTTAACATAGGTTTAATGGAGGCTCTCTCATCGAGACCTAAACCCCTATCTGCTCTCAATCTAACTATCCACATACTCTCCTTACTCTCAGTATGGTTCCTGATGTCACCTCCTCGTATACTGGGTTTAATATTCTCAAGAGCTCTAAATAGGAAATAATGTTCAGGACCTGCTTGGGCTACGTGCTTAGCTAAGGCATTGTGAGGTGAAGCCTTCCTAATGTGGTAAAGATGTTCTCTTATCCTGTCTTTAAAACGACGATTGGTTTTGCCAACTTAAAATGCATCACATATTTGGCACACTGCCAAATAAACTATATGAGTAGTATCACAGGTAGCTACAGCACGTATGCTAAAGTTAGTGTGCATGTCAGGATGTTCAAAAAATGGACTGGGGTCAAGAGAATTACAATAATTACAGTGTCCACATGGTTTTGTGTGTTCAAGAGGCATTGACCATTCATCCCTTTTTGAATAGCATAGCATTCTCCTTAAATTTAATTTGTTCCTATATAAAAGAGGGTTTAGTCCCCACAAGTTTACCGATGGTGTCATCAGTACAGAGAATAGGCCAGTGTTTCGTAATAATATTCTTGATTGCTGGACAATCAGTACTATATGGTAAAGAAACCCTTACATGAGTTGATCTATCATCTCTACCATTGTCTATTGTAACGGATCCACCAGTAATAACTGGTCCAAAATAAGGGCTGCTCTGTTCAGTCTAAGTTTATTGACATCTAAGAGGTTGGACTCAATCTCTTGTGAGCTATAGCCCGTTCTTCTAGCCTTATCTTGAGGTCACTCACTTCATTTAGGAAGCCTTCTTCTGTGGCATTTAGCCTAGAGGTTCTCATCCCTGGCCTCTAATGATATTCTTAAAAATATGCTGTGGGTGCATACTATCACGCTGTAATAGAGTATTAAAATAGCAAGGTTTCCTATAGACACCTGTATTAATCAAACCACATGCTAACTTTTCTATATACAAGTCAAGAAATTCTATCTTCTCTCTAGAGTGATTCATACTGAAGGTTAAATAGCCAGTGAGGTTGTTCAATATAGTATGGAACACAAACAAATCATCAACACTGCCTCTCCATAAAACAAAAACGTCATCCACGAAACGTCTATAAAAAGTTACATGTTGTTTAAACATTTCTAAATTAAAGAGACTCTCAAATTCCCAAAATGCCAAAAACATGTTTGCATAGCTGTTGGCACAAGGTGTGCCCATGGCTACGCCACCTCGCTGTTGGTAAAACTTGTTGTCATAGGTGAAAAGATTGCTATTCAAAATGAGTTCAAGGAAATGTACAATGATGTCTACTTTAACTGATGTATATTCGCTATGTAAGAGTAGATACTCAGTGATATAAATCAGGCCTATGTTATTTGGTAACACAGTAAACAAGGACTTGATGTCAAACGTTACAAAAATCAAGTTATCAACGTCACAAATGCCACCTAAACAGTCATACAAATCTGTTAAAAACTGTTTGGAATCTTTCAGTACAACTTTGTTCTTATTGTACTGACATCAAGTCCTTGTTTACTGCTAGAAGAACGGGGCTATAGCTCACAAGAGATTGAGTCCAACCTCTTAGATGTCAATAAACTTAGACTGAACAGAGCAGCCCCTTATTTTGGACCAGTTATTACTGGTGGATCCGTTACAATAGACAATGGTAGAGATGATAGATCAACTCATGTAAGGGTTTCTTTACCATATAGTACTGATTGTCCAGCAATCAAGAATATTATTACGAAACACTGGCCTATTCTCTGTACTGATGACACCATCGGTAAACTTGTGGGGACTAAACCCTCTTTTTTATATAGGAACAAATTAAATTTAAGGAGAATGCTATGCTATTCAAAAAGGGATGAATAGTCAATGCCTCTTGAACACACAAAATCATGTGGATGCTGTAATTATTGTAATTCTCTTGACCACAGTCCATTTTTTGAACATCCTGACATGCACACTGACTTTAGCATACGTGCTGTAGCTACCTGTGATAATACTCATATAGTTTATTTGGCAGTGTGCCAAATATGTGATGCATTTTATGTTGGCAAAACCAATCGTCGTTTTAAAGACAGGATAAGAGAACATCTTTACCACATTAGGAAGGCTTCACCTCACAATGCCTTAGCTAAGCACGTAGCCCAAGCAGGTCCTGAACATTATTTCCTATTTAGAGCTCTTGAGAATATTAAACCCAGTGTACGAGGAGGTGACATCAGGAACCATACTGAGAGTAAGGAGAGTATGTGGATAGTTAGATTGAGAGCAGATAGGGGTTTAGGTCTCAATGAGAGAGCCTCCATTAAACCTATGTTAAACAAACGGAGGAATGTTTGTAGATTTTATAATAAATGATGGAACATATATGTTTTTACCCCTTGAAATAGATTTCTTTTGACATATATATCTATATATACATATTTATTAGAGCATCCTGAGTGTTCATGGAGAGTTTTTATATGTTTTTTATATTTACTTTGTCATTTTATACATCTCAGCATGTTTATATGTGCATATATTTTTAAGCTTAGATTAACTCATGAATATGTAACAAGAAGCAGCCAATAGGAGATGTTTTAACTGTATAAATGTAGCCTATGTACTTGAAGGTCTTTGTTACATGATCTGATGAAGCTCAAATGAATGAGTGAAAGCGCTTATCTGACCTGCAGTGGAATTAAAGTTGGATTTTAACCTGAGGATTTTGCCTTTCATTTGGATTTTAACCTGAGGATTTTGCCTTTCATTTGTGACTCTGCATCAGCCTAGTTGCTCCTTTTGGTTTCATTAATATTATTTAAGTTTTTCTGGAGCACTGGGCGTTTATCCTGTTTGTCAGCGAGTGGTTTGTTCCTGTCATAATTTAAACTTAAGTGGAATTTGACTGGATGGTCTGCAGTTTTGTGTGATTTGTTAAGCAAGGAAGACATAAAATGGGTATAAACTGGAATATACAAGTGACAATATACAGTGAAGAAAACAAGTGCATGTATAAAAGTAAGTACATAAGTAAGCAACAGCTGAATTCATAAATGCTTAACAATTATGATGTGATCCTTGGTATATTAATGGTACATGAGTTAAGCAAACGAAAGAACAACATTGACTACAGATGAGTTAATGAAACTGATACTAAGAAAAAATTATTAACAGTGAGCCTACTGTTCCTCTTGATAAATGCATGCAAAATGTAAACTAAAATACAGAAATCATGCCACATGCCAGTGGAGTAGGAATAGCAACATCTGTAGCATTCTTATATTGCCATCCCTACAGGTGTGAAATAATACAGTGCCACCTCAACAGTGAACATATAAGCAGAGATAAAATTTAAATAATATGATTTTTGGACTCTCTGCTATGAATTTTGATGGTGTCTGCTATGATTCTGATGGACAGCCGCTTCAGAGTATCCATTCCATAGTTTGATAGTTTGATTGTTTTATTCTAGGTGCAATCAGTCGCACAACTCTGTAGAGATACGAGTTAAAAAAAACAGTGTTCTTTCAATCATAATACAACCTTGAGAGAGTTGTTTGGCTGAAAGAAAAAAAATGTCCTTGAAAGTGGTATCCCTACTTTGTCGTCTATCTACCTTACTGTTGCTTCATGTGTACATCGCCAGTCCCAAGTTATCAGTCTTCAGAATCACACTCCCAGGTATTAAAATGTGGTTTATCACATCTGCAAAGTATGATGGACAGGGGTTATGATACTTGGATCCATTTTACTGCCCACCAATAAATCATTTTTAAAATCAAACAGTCTTAAAGTCTTAAATTTGATGGCCACAGCGGTATGGTCTCTGGAGTCACACCACTGGTACTAAACAGACTAAAGAGAAAAGGCACACAAATCTGAATTACTAAACAACTCATTAACTCCAATCTGGCCACAACAGCATGCAGGAAATATGCTCTGTGTCCCTGGATAAGGGCTTACACCATCCACACCCAAGAACAGGCTTCACAATGACATACACCTCTCTCACCAGCCTTTGAGTTTTAGTGCCTTTCAGTGCTTGGCTAGACAGGTCATAACTTCTACCAAATCCTAAAACACACAGACTGCTTCCTTTTACTCCTAAATCTCACTTGAACACCAATCTGAGCTTCAAAATAAATTCCTCAAAAACAAACAGATTAAAAGGGTTATACATACTATGCTGCAAGGTGTTACTATAGACAAACACCTAAAATGTTATCTGTATATGTATGAAGTAATCAAAAAGGCACATCAAAGACTTGGAACATTATAGAGAATAAAACAGTACCTCACTGAACCTAGCAGAAAAATTACAGCATTAGCCTAGCTACTACCAACACTACTTTGTTTCCCTACACTTGTGAATCTTCCAAGCTACAACAATGCTACAATAAAACAACCAAGTTTGCCTGTAACCTCACACTTATAGGTCCCATCACTGCACAATCCTCAAAAAATCAACTGGCTAGAACTACTTCCATTACCTCAGCTACTCACAACTACATAAACCTAACAAGTGTCCCATCCTAAAAGGTATCTTCCAAACCTACTTAACCTCAGAAGCTTATTTTCTATCTATCCACAAAGCTAGTAACTCAGAAGAGGCAACCATTTATTCCATCCACATCTCAAAGCTAAGGAAATCATTACCTCAACAATAAGACTCAATAATAAGATATCTACTTCCAAAGCTCAACTAAAAGATTATCCCAAGAACTTTTGACTATGCTCTTGTTCCTCACCTAGCTAACTCTAATATAAGCAACCATCTTCCTTATTACATCTCTCTAAGCCTGAAGACAGTTGGACCTTAGTAATACTCAATGAACACTCATTTGTAAATAAAATGTATATAGTCTATGTCTCTTGTAAATGTTACTATTCTTTGTACTCATCTTGACACTAATGGCCACAACTAACATTTTAACATTTATGCATATTCATGTTTAGCGCTGTTCCACTACAAATGCCTATTAAATAATATAGTCCATTCAACATGACATTGGGATTGCACCAATGTGATATGAATGTATTCTTTTATTCTATATAGTTTTACATAATATGTACCAGTTCAAAATGCTACTGTTTATAATTTTCAAATACTGTACTGTTAAAGACAATGCTAATGTTTAATTTACATGTATTCATTTATATTGTATCTTGCATTGTATTGTAGCACTGGAGCATTCCTTCCCATGCCTCTGCTGAAAAGGGGTTCTAAACCCAATCAGATTTCCACAGTCAACAAATGAAAATAAATACATACATAAATTCTGCAGATTAAATGACATATTCTTAGTTTACCTGGTGCAGGTTTTACATGACTAAAGTACAGCTCACAAATCTGTTACATTCTGACTCAGGAAACACTGGCACATTTACTCTTACATGCCATAATACCGTCATACTGGAGAGTGTCTTTCAGACAGGCTGAAGAGAAGGCCCAAACAAACAGATATGCAATTATCTCACAAGCATATTATAAGTGTACAGTACACAAGTACCATGTCTTATCCTGATCCCCTCAAAGCTGGGAAATCTCACAGTCCTATCCTTAGGCCCACTCCTTTGTTCTCCATTCACCTCCCTTCAAAACCATATCATTCTTGATATTTAATGCCTGTGAATGCTCCTTTGTGTGATGATCCCATGGGGTCTATATCATATGAGCGAATCCCACAAATTGCGAATGCTCATAATATCAAATGTACAGGACATCGAACTTC
This sequence comes from Protopterus annectens, assembly GCF_019279795.1. Lineage (NCBI taxonomy): Eukaryota > Metazoa > Chordata > Ceratodontiformes > Protopteridae > Protopterus > Protopterus annectens. Next base: position 352,010,523 of record NC_056735.1, on the reverse strand, counting down.
CTATTGAGGGGGGCTGCACGCTCCACCCCCCGATAAATATATATTCCAACTCCGAGATCGCACTACAGTGAGGAAAGGGCAAATATCCCATTTTTCACTGTACCGCGATCCCAGAAAAAGCACTTCGAGGTCCAGTATGTTCGATATTATGAACGTTCGCAATTTGTGTGATTCGCTCATATTATATAGACCCGATCCCATGCATTAAATGGAGGCAAAGCTACTCAGTCAGTTCATGAATTCCTTCAAACTAACTTCAAGCAAATATGGCACTTGTTTCAGACTAACAAGCTAACAATAAATATATATTAGTAAATATCATCAGTGCTATTACAAACTCTCTAACTGCCCAGCCCCCACCCTGGTGTACACATTAGTAACTTCCATCCTGCATTGTACTTCTAGTGCTTCATAATTGCTACTTATTTACCTGCAGATGCTTTAATGACCCATTATTACATACTCCCCATCCACAGAACATACTTTCTCAATTCAGGCACCCAAATTATGGGACACACTCTCCACTAATCTCCATAAGACATGCACACACACTTAACACTATATTCAGAAACCAACTTCTCATCCCCCTATCCACCTCAGAAAGAAAGCCACCAGCACATGCTTCACTAATCTACCCCCCAACACACACACAGACACACACACACACACACACACACACACACACACACACACACACACACACACACACACACACACACACACACACACACACACAGTAAACAAAACTAATCAACCATCAACATAGCTCTCCAATTACGTAATGGCATAACTTTGCAACTCCTTAACTTTGACTGTGTAACTACTCTGACTACTAACTTACCATTCCTCCTCCACCCCATCCACCAAAGCAACTCAGTTAACAACCCACCATCTAGCACCCAACTCTTCAAAACAAATCACCTTCTAATCATTACATTGTTTGGAAGTTTGTATCTATGGATGTACTGTACATTTTGTTTTGGTTTGATGTTATATTCCTTTAATTTTGCTTCTGTTTACACCACTAATTTATATCTGTTGAACCTCTATTAGCTTATCTGCTGTTAGCTACTTGCTATTGTATATAAATAGTCAGTTCTGTAATATATACTGTTTTCCATTTTATGCATCTGTTGTACTGCCTTTAATATTTTACTGTAACTTCTGGACTGTGTCTGAAAAGGGCCCAGTTTGAGGTCTATTACACTGGTGAATAAAGTTAAATAAACAAAATAAATATGCAACTTAAATATTTCATTGTTGTCTTCCACTGCTGTTGAGTGTTATCCTAAATTTTGCAGAGACTGTAGTCACAGACAGATAACAACTACAGATGCAGTATGCATTCAACTGGGAAAAGTGGTAAGGACATAACCATAAATTTTAAATTTACACAACATGTTCTCTTGTTGATGCCCCATCCCAAAATAACTACCTTTTTCACACCATAAGTTTTAAATATATAAGTAAAGATGGAGCTATACTAGAAATCTTTAGCTGAACAGTTAGTAATAACAACAAGCAAACCACTGGGGATATATTTACCGTCTTAGCTACATGCCATGTCTGGCTTTAGCCACAAGCAAACTAGGTGACTACCTAGGGTGCCAGTCAGCTAGGGGCATCTATCTGAGTTCCATCTATTTATTTATTAAGTAAAGGAATGCTGCTGCTGCAATATCACTGCCTGAAGCAGCCAAGTCCGTGGGAGAAGGTGCTGCAAAACTGACCACTCAGTTTTTATACTTTCTGCTCTGTCCCTCCCATAATCTAGACAACAAATTGGAGAGCTCTCTAATTTATTGTCAGGACCATGGGACAGAAAGGAGCAGGAAGCCCACAGATTTTAAACAGCAGAGTGGATGCAATGACCATACTGGAAATATGAATATGTAGCCAAGTGTACAGTGAGGGAATACCATGGATGTGATGCAGATCAGTCAAGAAGACAGTCTGTATTTTAGCAGGTAATTTTCTTATTTTATTTTATTTTTTTATCATGTCAGCCAACCAGGAATCATGGCCAGTGATCAATTGTACAAGACTAATGCATATTTTTGAAGCAACTTAGTTTACTTTGCTGTGGCTAACTACTTTGTGCTTTTGTGGAACAGAGTTGAAATAAATTACTGTTTCATTTTTTATTTTATTGCAATCAAACATGCAGCTGGGGTATACATTTAACAAAATGTTTATAATTGCTAGGAATCAGGGTTGACTTTGGATGAAAATGGCTGACCTTGCTGCTGTTTATTCAAGTAAAACAGCCATTATTCTGCCTTTGTGGGACTAATATAGATTTGTGTAAAGCAAGTTGGAATACTTTACTAAAGCTACTGTTTGTGTGGAACAAAGCTGAAATACATTACTGTGGTCCTTTTCTTTATCACAATCATGCATCTGAGGTGTACACAGTTATCAAAGTGGCTATAACGTCTGGGTACATGGGTCTATCTGTGGATAAAAGTGACTGAACATGTTATTTGCAGAAGCTAAACAGTCATTAATCTGGTTTTGCAAGACAAGTGGAAACATATCCTTAACTAGGGTAGGATAAAGGGGGCATCTGCCCCAGGCAAAAGCTGTTAGGGGTACTAGTGGCAGTTGCCAGTGGGGTGTGAGTGCAGTACCAACATTCATATAAGAAATTGTGGGTGATATTGCTCCTTCTTGAATGAACAGTTATATTGCATTTGCAGATCTCAGCATATTTGTAATTGTAGCAAACAGCCTACTACATTTACAGTTTAAAAAGAAGGATATTTTGTTTTTTGGTCTTCATCTTCAGGCAAGACTATTGTACTTGGTCTTCAACTTTGTCTTTTTTTGGTCCTCAACTTTGGGCTGGGGGTTCATTCTTTGGAACTGCCCAAGGCACCAGATGAGCTAGTGATAGCCCTGAGTATGCATTTCCATGAAGGAAGCTGGAATATTTTAGCATGGCCATTTTTTTAAATTGCAGTCTAATATCTGAGGTATGCACAGTCAAAGTGACTGTGACTGGTATGAGACCATTGCAGGATAAAAGGAACTTGCTTTTGCTAACATTAGATCACTGTTGAACAGTCACTGAGCTTACTGGGCATGATCAGTATCACACAGTGTATTATGTTTGCTCAACTCAATGCAAAATTATTATTACTTTGGCTTATGTATCTATGTTGGGGGGTGGGGGTTGCAGTGTATCGAACAGCAAAAAGGTGGCCACATTTTCTTTCACTTTTCATCATAGTCAGACATAAGCAAAATAAGTGGCTATGTGGCCATTTTATTTGTCAGCCTTTGCAGAATGTGTGTGAAAGCAACTGATCTTTGACAAACTAGTGCAACAAGTAGTATTGCCATCACATACTGCTTGGCTCTTTGGATGAGTTCTTGACTATGGTTCCTTCTGTGTTGGGTCTGCATGTATTCTTTGTCTCTGTGTGGGTTTTTCTAGATGCTGTGGTTTCTTCCAACACCTGAAGACATACTGTAAATGAACTGGTGTTCCTTCCATTTGCATGTAGGTAAGCAAGCAGTGTGAGAGTAAGTGCGTAGGTATGCACAAATACCTCTGTGTGTGTGTGTGTGTGTGTGTGTGTGAGTGTGTGTGTGTGTGTGTGTGTGTGTGTGTGTGTGTGTGTGTGTGTGTGTGTGTGTGTGTGTGTGTGTGTGTGTATGTGTATCTTGTGACAGACCTGACTTGTCAGGGGCAAAGTCAGTATATATGAGCCTGGCTGTAGAAGGGAATTTTGACACAGGCTTAGAAGGGGGCACAATCCCCAGTCTTTCCCATGGATCTATCTAGTCTAAAACCAGCCATGCTCAGATGTGTGCATTGAAGGTCACTATAATTTGCATGTAGGCTATGGAAAGTGTGGTTATTTCTTTAACCTTCCTCACAATTAAACCTCAGGGGTGTGTATAGAATACAGCTATTTGTCTATGGGCAGTATGCAGTCCAGGATCAAAATTTTGAAATACATTATTGCTATTATTTTTATATCCCTCACAATTAGACATCATATGATGTATACAGGTGGCTATCATTTGATGGTAGGAATAAAGATGCATGCTGTGTATAGGTTACTAGCCACTTACTGGGCTACTGATCCATGAAGATCTTCAGAAGCTTAGCCCTACATTCCCATGACAGTTTTAGCTCTTGTAATTTAAGTACAAATAACCTAAAGCCAGCAGATCATTTACATATTACAACTATCCATAAGGGACAAGGGTGCTAAACCAGGGATGAATTTGTGGTTTCCCATCCATTCATCCAGTTTACATTTAAATAGAGTATGGGAGGCGTTCTTTTATGTGGAGAGAAAGATGATTACAAAGAAGTGGTATTCTCCGTGATACATATCTATCCCTTCAATGTGTTCTGTTTATGATGTAGATGAGATTAAGATCTCTTGAGCAGGTGCTTATCACTGGACTTACTGGTGTGTATTAATTCTGAGAGGATAGGGTGTGCTGAGGCTCTGTAAGTAAACCAGAGATTGTCCCCAGAAACCTGTATGATACTGAGAAGAGGGAGAAGACTTTGAGACAGTCAGTGTACTGAGAAGAGGGAGAAGACTTTGAGACAGTCAGTGTACTGAGAAGAGGGACAAGACTTTGAGACAGTCAGTGTACTGAGAAGAGGGACAAGACTTTGAGACAGTCAGTGTATTTTTATGATTTAGACCCTTGATGTTCTTGGTGAGAAAGCAGGGTGGTCATTCAAATTGTGTTAAGTATTTGGACAGGTACATACTGAGGGGAGCAGTATACTCAGTGATCAGCCTAATAAGTGCTGAGTACACTGGAATAATCACCTGACTGGACCTAGACATGACATCCTTACTAATAAGATTCAGATGAAAAAAATACTTTTTTTTTGCAATAGTAGATATATGATGATCGAAGTACAATTTGTTGTCCACATAGGTTTCTAGGTTCCTAACTAATAGAACTAATTTCCATGGGTATTGTCAATGTGATAGTTACAGGGTATGTCATGCTTGCTGAAGGAAATTATACTTTTTTTTTGCATTTAGTTTTAGTCCATGCTTATGAGAGCAACTAATTGTTTGGGAAAGGCCTTCCTGGCTGATTTTGGTTTTCTCTAAAGAGTTTATGATGGCACCAAGTTTACAGCCATCTGCATATTTGGTCATCCATAAACCACTAACATTAGCATTGATTTCTGAGAAATTAGTGCTAAAGAGGAGTGGTCCAAGGACTGAACCCTGGGGTGCACCACTAGTTACAGGTCATCTGGAGGAGGTAGAGCTGCCTACCCTAATTTCCTGGGTTCCATTTATGGTCCAGTTTCCTGTACATTGAATTATACATGGATTAACATTTAGCTGGGAAAGCTTATCAACAATACCTCAGTGTAGGATAGTGTCAAATGACTTTGCAAGACACCAGCCAAATCGGGCAGGTAGGATCTGCTCTGGACAAAACTGAAATGGCTTAGGACAAGAGTTTGTAGATTACTAATGCTCTTATTTATTAATTCCAAAGTGATCTTCTCCATCGTCTTACAAATGAAGTTGGTTAGACTTACGGATCTATTATTACTCAGTTACATTGACACCCACACTTTGTGGAGGGGGATGACTGCTGCTGTCCTCCATTCATCTGGCACAAAACCTATTTGGAGGCTGATACTGAATAGCCTTTTCAGGGTGTTTGACAGGTCCTGTTACTGGTTGGCCAGTTGGCAGCCTGGTATGTTATCTGGCCCTATGCAATTAGTATTCTTGGTCTTGGAAAGTGCTCTGAAAACTTGTTCTTGGGGGATTTGATGGAGGTGTAGATGTGGATGAGTGACCTGGGAGGGTAGGGGATAAAGGGGTGAAGGTAAAAATAAATTTAATCTGCTACTGGATTGGCTATGTCCTCAGGGTCTGGGATAAAGATGAAACCTGGTTACACCACTGAAGGCAGTCCGAATAACAAACAACAAGCTAAAATACAGAAAAGATGGACGTGCCACCACGGTATCTTTGCAACAAGCACAGTAAAACACAAGTCTTTAATAAAAAACTCTAAAAACAAAACGTTTGTAGTCAGGATAAGTGCTTTTGGACATAGCCTTCCTCAGATCCTGAAAACTCCATCCAATTACACTTCTTAAAAAAACAAACTCTAGGCAAATAGGATTAGTGTTCCGCCCCTTATTGCAGTTTTAAGCACAGGTGTTAAGCTCTCCAGTTGGAGTATGTCTGAAAGGACATGCATCTTCAATACTAAATGATGCCCATTTGGAAGAAAAACTATGTCAGTTTTAAAACCATGAATTTTACTGTAGTACAGTGAAGGTAGTTCTTCATTTTTTCAGAAGGCGCCTTTATTTTAAGATAGGCTTAAGGGGTACCACACCATTTAGTCCTGAGGAACGATCAGCTCTCAACTCTATAATCCAACGTGTTTCCTCTACTTCAGTTTTATTGCTGAGTTCTCCCCCTCTGGAGTTCTCTTTCAATTGTGCCAGGGCCATAAATTTAAATTTGTGATTAGGATTATCCCTAATATGACATGCCAGAGCATTTGTGTCCACATTCCTCCTAATAGCTGATAAATGTCAAAGGATTCATTCTTTAAACGGTCTGTTCGTTTTTCCAACATAATAGGCGAAACAATAGTCACAGGTTGCAATATAAACAATGTTTCTACTGTTGCAAGTCACAAACCCATGAAAAGAGTATTTGATTCCTGTTACTGAATGTATAAAGTCTTTGTTAGTTCTTATAATCACAAGCTTTGCAAAAACCACATCTCCATGTACCTGTACGTATATTTCTAATGCCTGTTAAACTAGTTCTTCTTGGATGAAAAACTAGCTCTTCTTGGATGACCATCTTTTTGACAAAGTATGCTCTTAAGGTTTTTCTTATTTTAAAGGCAAACCTTGGTGTATCTCCCACAATGGTTTTGATTTTAGCATCAGAGGTAAGAATAGACCAATATTTTCTGATCACCTCACATACAAACGCAGAATCAGTACTATACGTCAGAGTGCACTTCATAACATTACCCTCTAGAGAGTTTCTGTTTTTTAATTTATTATGGGTATCTCTTTTGGAATAGTAGGGATGACCTTTACTTGTCCTAATGCTAATTTCATCTTCTTTCCTTATATTGATTTTTGTACCATCATAAAATCAATAAAATCAATAAAATTGTCAATAATTCTACTATGCTCCATTAAAAATTGTCCTCTTTGGTACAGAGTCTGGATATCCTCACTATTTGATTGTCCACTATAATAGAAAAAACATGCCTGGGGTGCATGCTATTATGATGATTTCTCCATGTGGGTTTCCTATAGAGGGCAGTGTTAAACCCTTCTTTAAGGTCCACACATCCAAGAACTCTATTTCCAGGTTTGAAAGATGTAAATCAAATTGCAAAAAGGACGTGGTTTGACCCAAGTAAGTTAAAAATTCATGTAAGCTAATTTTGTCACCTTCCCATACAAGGAAGATGTCATCCATGAATCTGTTATAAAAAAAACTTTTGCTTCCATATGTCACATAAATCATGCATCCATTCCACCTCCCATTGTGCAAGGACAATGTTAGCGTAACTATTGGCACAGGGGGTGCCCATGGCCACTCCCCATTTCTGCCAATAGTACTTGTTACCATACATAAAAACATTGTTTTCCAATGTCAACTCTAATAATCTGCGTATCAGGCCAATGTCCACAATATCGAGATTAGCAAACTTCCTAATTGCTTCGATCCCATAATCATTAGGAATCACTGTGAATAGGCTTCTCACATCCAAAGTTGCCATAATCAGGTCAGAAAATCTTTTTCTTGTCCCAGATTTTTCATAAAGTTGTTCTAAAAAATGAGGTGTATTTTTGAGTACAGTGGTGGCTTTCAATAATACCCTCTTTAATTCACTCTCTAGATATATGGACAGTGGTTCCATTATCCACCCTCCTCCCAATACTATGGGATGCATCGGAGGTTCTTTTACATTTTATGTACTTTCAGTAATCCACTCAAACAGGAAATCACTGGATATTGTACTTCAAAGTATTCAAATAGTTCTTTACTGATGATGATAATCTTGTTATTAGCATATCATAAAGTGTATCCTGCACCATACTTATAAGTTTCAGTGCATCCTTTTTAGTAATCTTCTGATATGTGCTGTTATCATTCAATAGTTCCTCTAATTTCCTCACATAATGTTCTGATCTCATTACGGCAATAGCCCCACCCTTATCAGCTGGTTTGATCACCACCTCATCATTATTCATTAATTCATATAGTGCTGATTTTCATCAGGTTTCAAATTGTGAAAATGTTTGTGGGCACCCCCTTGCCTACAATTGACTATTCCATCTTCACAGAGTCGCATAAATATATTCACCATGGGGTGGGTCAATGGTACAAATGTACTATGTCTTCTGAACTTTGTAGAGGGGTCAATGTTACTAGCACCAAACAGATGTTTCAAGGTTAGATTCCTTCCAAAGCACTTCAAAACAATAATAAACTCACTAAGAGTGGATCTTATAGGTGGTATAAACGTTAAACCTTTCTCTAACAAAGATCGCTGTTCCAGGGTCAAATCTTGGCCTGATATGTTAAAAACCAAGGAGGTGGTGTCTGTATGATTGGCTAGAACACCTTGCATTTCTTTCTCTCTTGCCTTGCCGATATCAGAGTCCATGTTTCTTGTCCCTGAATTTAAAAAGGCAAGTTATGAAATACAGGTACGCGTCATTCCTTCCTTCGGTTTTGTCCCTAAGACCTTTGGAGTGTTCCTACAATTGTTGTCTATATATATATATATATATATATATATATATATATATATATATATATATCTTCACTATCAAGTGCATTACCTTGCTTAGGGGCAGGCATCACATAATCCGAACAGCCAGCTCCTTCATTCTCAGAATCAGTTGCTATTATGCTCTCTGTTACTGGATTCTTCTTTCTAATCACATTTGCAGATAGGATAGATTATGGTTCTTTATGTACAGTGACCTTCACAAAATGTTGTACCACTCCTATTGGTTGTTTATCACCAGTATCAACTTCTCTGCCTCTGTTATTATTCTTAGTTTTAGATCTGTAGTTATTAACATTGTCCTCCATACTATGGCTTGTATTGGTATTCCTATTATTAGTGTCTCTCTTTTCCTTAGGCCATTCAAACACGTGGCCTTTCTTAACGTCTGCATGGTCCCTCTTTAACTTATGACTCTTCTATGTCTTTAATTTATTATCATAAGCATCCAGTTTACTTTGCAAGCTTTCCAGCTTCACTATACATGCTTCAGGGAGTTCCATGCATTCAAGCTCATTCTGTTTCAGTTTTATGAAAGGCGCTAACTGTCTTCAGGGTCTGAATATGTGATATAATTTACCGTTAGCACTGCACAGTGCAGGGCATTATTTCTTAGATTTCTAACATAGTTATAAAGGCCTTGTGGTTGTCCTTTTTTTGGGTGGTTACTTTTACTTCGTATCTAGCACTGGTTGATGTGATCAGAGACAGAGTTCCTTGTTTAGCAACAGCGTTTTTGGCATTTTCAGAGTTACTTTTGTTATTGAGTGCAATGATTATTTTTAATTAATTAATTGTAGAGCCTGTTTATATTTTGGTTCCACCACAGGTGCTTATTTTTAAATTCAGCATTGTATTTACTTTGGAGGCGGATAAATGTATCTGAGCAGCTATTCACGTTTGCATAGAATTTGGCAGTGAAGGATTCCACATACTCAAGGGGATCATCAGGTTGGAGGAGGTGTTGAATTTATCCAGGTCATAACACACTATTAGTATATTAGCCTTAACATAATCTCTGAGGTATTTGAAGATGCTTATGGCTTCACTTTTATGGAGAATGTGACTGATTTATGGTCCAATTTCACAAGGAAAGAAGTTACAACTGATGGAGAAAAGAGCTGTCCCTATTGGTGAGGACTAAGTCCAGGATTTTGTCTCCCATAATTAAGTCCAGAAATCTGTAGGCATGCATGTTAGGGGATGTTCAAGTCTCCCAGGTGATGGAGGGGTAGCTGATGTCCAGTAGAAGAATGGTGTTTGGCCTAATGCATAGGGAATCCATACTAGTCAGGTAGGCGGTATGGGGCAATGGGGACACAGAAGGGGTCCTGTTTTTAGCTATGATGTGATAAGGGGTTTTGTTAATGACAAGCTGGAAAAGGAGGATATAAATGTACTTATCTTGTCTAACAAAGTGAAAATTTGTTTTACGACTATACTGATACTACCACCTTGTGTGCCTTCATCTAGTGCAGTGGGTCTGAATGTGTGGCAGGTGTTGAAACCCTGCACTGATGGGGTGCTCTGAGTGTTTTTGAACCAAGTTTCCATGATGATGTATATATCGATTCATTCCAGGGTAAACATTGCCTGTAGGTTGAGAAGTTTTTTGTTGAAACTCCAAGCATAAGCAGCAATAACATTTATGTTATTCAGATTCTGTAAGGTTAAGTTGGAAGGATTTGAAGGCTAACATTGCCTAAAAAAAGACACTATGGGGGAGGACAAAGTTTTATCTAATATACAAAAGCCTTGGGGGAATAGGTGCAAGCCATCCCTGGCAAAGTAGTTAGGACTGTTTTTCATCCTCTCCCAGGCTGCTCTATATATATATATATATATATATATATATATATATATATATATATATATATATATATATATATATATATATATATATATATATATATACATATATATATATATATATATATATATGTATGTTTGTGTGTGTGTGTGTGTGTGTGTGTGTGTGAGTGTTTGCTGTATAATACTGGACCCCCCCCATGAAGAACATCAGAACCTAATCCACTGGTTGAAGTTAAAAATCTTCTGTTCATATTGCAGCATCATTGTTGGAGATGATAAAATGCTCATCAAGGCTAAGTTCATACCTGCCTTGGCCACATATTCTGAGAACTTCATCATGTATATATGCCTGATATCAACAAGTTGAAATATATTATGTGGCTATGTGTCCTCTCACTTTTGCATCAGTCTAATATCAGAAAGGCAGACAAGCTATCTGTTGGTGAATAGGCATGCTCTGTATATGTATATTCACATAGGTGACCTAGGCAATTACCCAGGGTGCCATGTTTGTAGGGGCACTTTTTTCTTTGCTCTAAAAATAAGTAAATCATCCCTAGTAAAATATGTGCCCTGTGCCCACAGTGCTGGGGGGGGGGGGGGGGGCAGTACTCTTGTCAAGTGGACTTCACATTCATATCATGTCAAGTTTAAATGTTGTGAGGTCAGGGAGTAGAGATCTTGCAACATTCAAATGCAGGAGCAAATAAGCCAGAAAGGATTTTTTTTTATTTTAAATTGATATGGGGAACATGATTGGTGCTGTGAGTATTATAACTGTTTGTGAGCAACCAGATACTTTTTGGTAATATTTCCTTGTGTGGATAGCTGATGAGAGGAACAGCACCATGAGATAAGTGTTATTACTTTTTTTAATTACAGTAGCAGTGATTAACCAGATATATTTTGACAATGTTTATCAGCCTTTGGGATTTGTGTGGGGCAACATGATTGCAATACTTTAAACTGTGCGGTAACTTGATGTATGGACTGTAGAACATGTCATTACTGTTTTTTGCAATAATGTGGGCAGTAGTCAACCAAAGATTTTGGACAATATTTCTCTGGCTTTGTGATTTTTATGTAGAGAGTGGAGCATTCCTATTTTAGACTTGATTTACCCTTACACAGGATGTCCCTATTTTTGGAGGTAGACTACATGACCGACATACTAGTGGTAACAATAGTGAAAAAGGGCTACATCTTGCATCTCCTTTTTCTGAAGAAAAAAATAAATGACCTTGTGTGATATAATTTTGTAATATAGTTCATTAAAGTCTATAAATTCCACACTGCCTCTTTTTTTCAAAATGTTTTTATTCATTTTATAATACAATAACTTAACAGTATAGTAACAAGAAAAAACAAACTATATACAATGTCCATAACAACTAAAAAAGCAATATACATAGGACAACACTTAATATTTATCTAACAGATTAGTTTTGTCTAAGCAATTAAGTGATGAGTTGTGTTGTTAGTCCTTGCTTTTACAGTACCAATCTCATTCTTACAAATATATTTCACAAGATGAATAAACTCATCTTTAAAGACAGGGGTAGATGGGATTTCCAATTTTTAGTAACAATTTTCCTTGCTATGGAGAGGATAGACCATAGTAAAAATGTTTGTTTTTTAGGAATGACTTCAGGAACAGGAACATTGAAAAGGATAAGGGAGTCAGAAATTATACAGTTGTCATTCCATAGAGCTTTAGAAAGATACTTAAAGTCTAGCCAAAATGGGGAAATTATTTTGCAATTAACAACCATATGTATCCAGTCAGCATTAGGGTGCCCACATCTCCAACATTTTATTTCATCTTTCTTGTACATTATTGCTAGTCTATGTGGCGTGGAAAAACATCTATGTAAAAAATTCCATGTGCATACACAGCAGAACAGGGAGGATGTGGATTCCTTCTCTGACTGCAAACACTTTTTTTTTTACCTTTTTCTGAGAATAGTGTTGCTTTGGAATAATACTTCTTATACATCATATTGGAAATCAATACATGAAACCTTGTTTTTAAATAGTAACAGGACATTGCTTAAACCATATACTCATATACATACAAACATGTTTATATGGATTTTAAAAATATACATTCAAAGTGAAAGGTCAAAACTTGTTCTCACACCTCTTATAAACCAAATATTGCTGTTGTTTAAAAAGCTTATGTTTTCTAATCAGTTAATTAGGAATTTATTAAATCTTTATTGCTTACACAAATGAATGATTGATAACTTTGATACTCAGAAAATGTTAGAATTTAAGAAGGGTAACCTGTTATATTGGAATCAATTTCTCACACTGCCTCTTTGATAGTGTGCTTATCTTATTCCACTGTTTTTGAACATGTGTTTATAAGTAGTATCCCACATTTATTTCTAATAGACGTGGGAACATTTATGTGCTATTTGATATTCAAATTTAATGTTAATAGCTGTCCAGATTTTTTGCTGGAAGGACATATGTTGTAAGGGCCTTTATTCCTATGTTCAATGTCTGTAGGTTGAAAGGTATGCAGTGGATGTGAAATAATATTATGGAGCCAACAATGTTGTGGCTATAACTGTTTGGTGGGGGTTGTGGTTGACTGCACGCACTTGTTATTTATTCAGTTTAAACAGCCACTGTCTGCCTTTGCAGGACTAGTGTGCATTTGTAAGAGGTAAGATGGACTACTTAACTGGATATGTGATATGCACAGATAAATTAGGCATACCTGCTGTGGCTATCGTCTGTGGAGGAAAACAACTACTTACATCCTACTGCGTGTTTATTATTTTGGCTTTGCAGGACTAATGTGATTATGTAAAACAACATACAATATTTAATGGGTGGCAACTGTTTGTTTGGAACAAAGGTGAAATACATTTACAGGGTCATCTTCTTTTATCACAATCAGATGTCCGAATAGTACATAGAAGTGGCTAGAACTGCTTGGTGGGGGTTGCCTGGATGAAAGTAAATGACCCTATTTTCATTTGCATCTCTCAAAAAATAAGGGATAAATGTGTCACAGAATGTCCAGACATTCAGAAATTCTGGGCCCCCCCCCCCACACACACACCAAGGCTGTAAAGGTTCATAGGACAATACTAGGCTATTGGTCCAGAGGCCCTTTTAAGCCTAGCCAAGAATTTCATCCATGTTCCCACAAAGTCAGCACCTGCTTTCCCTGTCCAGCAGAGACACAGGTGGGATCCCAGGGGGTATACTTTCTGTTTCCCATCTAGTCGTCCAGGTTCCTCTTAAAGAGGGCTAGTGAGGTACTCTGCTTGACATGGAGAGGAAGTTTATTCCACAGATGGGGGAGTCGTTGGGACACAAATCTATCCCTCTAACAAGTTCTATTAATGTCACAGACCAGGTTGAGACCTTGCATGCAGGTTGCATGAGTTGAGTTTGACTTACAAATATGGAGCAGCTCCATCAAGTCAGAGACGGCCTTGTATGCCAGACACAGGTCACTTTTTAGCAGTCTGTATGAGACTAAGTAGAGGGACAGGGCTTTTAGCCTATCTGTATAGGATAGGTGTTTGAGACCCTGGATTTTCCTGGTCAGGAACCTCTGTTGTCTCTCCAGCTGTTGCATGTGCTTGGCAAGGTACATGCCAAAGGTGGCATTGTACTCAATAATGGGTTTGATAAGGGAGGAGTACAGGGATGTTATGACCTCCTTGTTCCCAGATGAAATACCCTTACTTATGAGGTGGGCCATGTAGAAAGCCTTCTGTACAATGGAGCCAACATGGTGGTCAAAAGTCAGGTTGCTATCAACCTGGGTGTCCAAGTCCCTCACAATCGATTGCATACTTAGTATGTTGTTATTAATGTGATAATTACTGGGGACACCTTTTTCCCCAAAGGGGATGATGATGCATTTCTTGGCATTCAGCTTGAGGCCATGCTTCTGGTACCAGTCATTAGTTTGGTTAAGGCCCTCTTGCAGTATGTTCACATCACTGGGGGAATTAATGACAGTGCCCAGCTTGCAGTCATCGGCAACTTGGTCAGCCACAGACCACTGGTTTTGGCTTGCACCTCAGAAAAGTATATCCCAAACAATAGAGGGCCCAAGACTGATCCTTGGGGTATGCCACTAGTTACGGGTCTACTACTAGAGGTGGCTTCCCCTATTTTTGACTGAGTGGGTTCTATCAGTGAGCCAATTGGCTACTCAGCTGGTAGCATATGGGTTGATGCCTAGCTGGAAGAGTTTATCTATTATGCCCAAGTGGGGAATAGTGTAAAAAGGGTTTGGTTAGGTCAAGGTAGGGGGTGTACACTGTCTTGCATGGCTTTGATGACTGTTTCGAAGAAGGCAACCATGTTTAACAGGCATGATCTCCCTCTGACAAAAGCAAACTGTGTGGGATAAAGCATTTGGAGGTTGCCAATGTCTTTGTTTATAAGGTCCATGATAATGCGTTCCATGGCCTTGCAGATCAGGCTAGTTAGGCTGATGGGCCTATAATTGCCTGTGTCAGTGGATGCTCGACCTTTGTGCAGAGGGATGACAGTGGCAGTCCTCCATTCTGCTGGGATGAAGCCAGTGCACAGGCTTTGGTTGAATAGGGTGCCTAATGGTGCTGAGAGCTCTTGCCTGAGTTCATGTAAGACACAGCCAGGGATGTTGTCAGATCCCATGTAGGCTGTATTTTTTTTTGCATTTGAAGGGGCATTAATAACCTGCTCCCAGGTAATGAGGGGAGGGAGCAGGTCCTGGGGATGTCCTGGTTTACTGAAGGGGGACAAGGGGGTGAAGTTTTCACTGAACTTGTCTGCCAGCAGGTTGTTTATATCTATGGCGTTTGTGTATATGGAATTCTTGACCACCAATTCAGAGCAGATTTGGGAGTTCCCTTTGAGACTGCAGATGTATGTGAAGAAGGCCTTGAGATTGTCCTTAGTGGATGAGGCCAATTTGGACTCAACATTAGCCTTAGATGATTTCATCAGTGACTTTATTTGCTTGTTCAGACAAAGGAGAGATTGCTTCCAACTTGACACCAGCTCCTTCTTGGTCCTGGACAGCATTTTTTTTTCCTTTTATTATAGAGTCTGTTTATTGCTGCTGTCCACCAGACAGGTTTATTCTTCCTTGAGGAACATGATTTGGTCCTGTCAGGTATTGCTGAGTCCATGCAGCTATACAAGTGCACATATAGTTTTTAGTGTAGGCTTGGACATTAGTGCTTGATTCAACTGAAGGGATGGTGGCTGTGAAGCTGCTTATACCTGCCCTCAGGAGGTTGTTGTCAGCTTTGGAAAAGTTTTTTTGTTCTACCCTGACAAGTGGTAGGTCAGGGGAGATGGTGACTTTGAAAGTGATTGCTTTATGGTCAGATCTCACCAAGGAGGATGACATTGTAGGGGTACTACAGTGGCTACTCATGTTGGTTAGTACCAGGTCCAGGATATTTTCACCTCTTGTGGGGGTGTCGACCAGCTGATCCAATGCATTGGCATTGACAAAGTCAAGGAATCTCTGGGCATTCATGTTTCAGCTAGAATTGGTTTACCACTCTATGGTTGGATAGTTAAAGTCACCCAGGATCAGAGTAGAGAGTTGAATCTTGATGGATTCAAATAAGTCCAGATAGGTGGAGTGGTCCTCCTGAGTCATGGTTGGGGGGGGGGTCTGTAGCTAGCTAAGATTTGGATAGGTGTTTTTGTCAATAGTTAACTGCACCTGGAGTGTCTCCTGTGCGTCATACTGTTTGATATAGTTGATTCTGACATGGGCTAATCACCTCTGCCCTGAACCCCACCTAATCTAAAACCAGTCCTGCTAATAGGTATACTCAGAAGATCACTGTACTTGTGGGGGGGGGGGCTCGGGACAATATCATTATCTCTTTAACATTCCTCCCAAATCTTGGAGGATATTATATGTTGTATTGGACTGGGGAGAGTGTGGTCATTATTTCTTTACCTTTCCTTGCAAACTTCATAGGGGTGCACTGAAGGTCACTATAACTTGTAAAGAAGCACTGTGCTGTCTGGAAACATTATTGAAATCATTTGCTTGATTTTTCCATTTTCCTCACAATCAAGAATCTGGTGCACCTTTTGGGGGAGAGTAAATATGCATGCAGTTTATATATGTATGACAGCAAATATGCTATGTTCTATTTTTTTTTTCTGTTTTGTCTCAGTCTGACATCAGAAAAGTATATAGAAAGTGACTATCTTTTGGGGGTAGATGGTGAAATTGCATGATTTATATAAATATGACAGCAGCTTGAGATGAGATTGTGGGCATTTTTGCCTTAATTTTAATGCCAATTTAACAATTTATCTATTTTGGGTGGGGGGATGTGGGCAAGTGCTATTCCCAGATATAATGTATGTATCCTCACAAGCATTTATCTTCTCAGTTTATTCAGATCTGGTATAGCTCTGAGCATTTAAAGTTGAAAACAACTTATTTCTTTCTTGAAATAAAAATGAAGGATTAAACTTATTTTCTGCACTCATGACTTTTGTTCATTTCATCAATGTATCAAAAGGTTGGAAAAAAGCTCTAAAATGCACCTTAGAAAATCTATAACTCCATTGCTTCTGGGAGCCTCCCAGTTTAATTTAGTTATTACAGTACAATATTGTTGAGTTAGGATGTGCTGAAAGGATGCAGGGAAAAAAAACAAAGTTGTAAGATCAAACTAAATTTCTTTCTTTGATCATGGATTTTGTTCAGGAAATCACTGGATGAAAAATGTTGCTTAAAAAATGAAAATGCACCTCAGACTATCTACAACCCTGTGATTTCTGGGGGCCTTGTTGCCCCCAGACCCCTGGCTTAATACAGTTATTTCCATTGCAGTTATTACAGTGTAGTCTTGGTCAGTTAGAATACTCACAGCAAGAGGTTCTCCCATTCGATTCTCGGCTGGAGCGCCTTCTGTGTGGAGTCTGCATGTCCTCCCCACAGTTGAGTAGCGTTTGAAAGACATGCATGAATGGGAGTGCCTTCGTTGAAGGTTGGGCGTTGAGCTGGCACCTCGGCACCGTAAAAATCTACTGCTAATCATTAGCGGACCGGAGTTCCACTGTGGCGACCCCTAACCAGGAAAAGCCGAAAGAACAAGTCTTGGTCAGTTAGAATATGCTGAAAATGTAAGAGTAAGACTATATTTCTTCCTTTGATCACAGTTTTTCTTCAGGCAATCACTTGATGACAAAGGTTGTTCAAAAAACTCTAAAATGTATCTCAGAGCATCTAGAACTCTCATGGCTTCCCCCAGCTTAATGCATTTATTTCCTCCATAGTTATCAGAATGCAGTATTGCTTACACAGAACATGTTGGATGAATGGATGAATGAAAGAATGATTGAACAAATGAATTACTGCAGGAAAAAAACTTAAGAGTAAGACACACTGAGAAAAGGGAGAAAAAAGGTAATCTGGTATGTGAGTAGGTCCATACGACTTGTCCAGTGTGTGTGGGATTAGTTGCACAATGGATCATTTCTGCCTAGTGTGTCAGTAACTTTAGG
Source organism: Protopterus annectens (assembly GCF_019279795.1). Lineage (NCBI taxonomy): Eukaryota > Metazoa > Chordata > Ceratodontiformes > Protopteridae > Protopterus > Protopterus annectens. The sequence continues at coordinate 351,992,406 of NC_056735.1, read as the reverse complement.
CCAGTCCTGAGAGCAGCAATTAGAAATATGTAACTGTGGTTAATTATTCTTTCATTTTCATCCCAAACTAACACCAGAGAGGCACACAGAAGTTGACTATCTTTTTATTGTGGGTAGTATAGAGAGGTAGGCACTATTCCTTGATATGATTTATGTAGTCTCATAATTATCTGTTTTCCTTAGTTTACTGGGGAGCAGAACAAGCAAAAGGTAACATATGCAGCTGCCTAGTGCCCGGTGCAAGCTGGAGGGCCTGACCCTGGCTAAAACATGAAAATAAAAATGCCCTAGTTTAGGGGAAAAAAAACTCCAGTTATAAGGTTGTATAAAAACACATCTGTGTGATGTCATCTGATCAATGTGTGTCAGGACAACATAAACAGTACGAATCACAGAGGACAGGCTGACCCCAGAAGCAGCAGCATGTAGACGTGCGGGAGATTGGATTTGGAATTTTACAAGCAGCAGGATGATGCATCAGCAGCAGCACAGTGCAATGACATGGAAACAGTGACTTATAAGTGGAGGCGTTTGAGTGTATATAAAATGCCCTAGTTAGGGGCACTGTTTAGTTAAATGACTTTGCTCAGAGTCAAAACCTGAACCTTAATTATTGTGCAGCAGGGTCTCCTGAATCACTGAGGATTACAATCTGATAATGTCAGTCAGAGTTTTGTCGTTCACAGTCAGTGGTGCAACAAGTAGCACACATCTCTTTTGTACATAAGTAGACTGGTTGCTGACATTGCAACATGCTTCTCAACTGTCCTTGTTTTTGCCTCAAATTTTAGCTCTGTCCCTCTTAATCCCTCCTAAACTGGTGACTTTTGGAAAAAAGGTGGTTCAGTACATTAAATAAACAGTAACAATAATTACAGTTATAGACTTGTTTTTGCTTCAGAAAATGCACACATTCATTTGTCTTACTCTGTTAATGGCTCAGGCTAATAGTGCTAATATTTTAAAAGTGTCCCTGATTGTCCCGTTTTTATGGATTTGTCCCTACCCCTGTTGAGACTTGACCCTGATTTATTGAGAGATATGCACAGCCAGCATGGGGGGGGGGGTGCACTCCTGTGTGTGTCATTCTTTGGATGAGATGTTAAACTGGGTCCCATCTATTTGATGGTAGCTCTAGTGAATGTAAAGGATCCCATGGGACTTAATGAAGAGTAGGGGTCCTTTTTTTATATAAAAAGAACTCTTATTTACAACATGTCTACATATTTATAAATATTAATACATGTACAGTACACACACATATATATTTATACATATTTATAACTTCCTTTATAATCTTACTAAATTTTCATCCCTATTAGACCCCTACTCATTTTTTCAATAACCACCATCTGATTTTCCTTAATATTGTTGCTAAAGTCAATTTACCATTAAATATAATTTAATTAATATGATATGCACATAAACCAAACTATTAAAACCGTTAATAAAAAACTTGGCTCCCTATACAAAAACAAACCTTTACTCACCCCTCTAGCTAGGACTGCCATTGCCCGTACCCATCTGTTTTCAACTCTACTCTATGCCTTGCTAATACTCACTAACTTGAACAGAAAACTGATCTCAGCAAACTCTCTAGCTGCTACAATCAAATATCCAGGTTTGCCACAGGAACTCCCTACAGGACACACCATTGTCAAAGCCTAAACCTCTTAGGATGGCTAGAACTCCCCAGGCTAATTCAATATAATCAACTTACTGTAGCATTCAAGGTTATTAACCATACAGAAAAAAATGCCCTCTCTTAAAAACATTATCCACCCCTACAAAAATGCTAGGTGACTTTGTTCCACTACAAAAATTTTGGTTCAATCTGTTAAAGCTAACAACCTATCTGGAGAATCTTTTCAAATTCAGTACTCAAAACCTGGAATTCGCTCCCATCTGACCTTACTCTGAACCCCTCCCTTAATCAGTTAAAAAAAAATCTAACCCAGTATTTTAAAACTCACTGGTTATGTCCTTGCTCTAACCCTGACTAAAGCTTAATCTACTTCCATATCCCTGCAATTTTTTATTCACAGCGACTTACCTTTTACACTAAAAGGTTTGAAAAGAGAAACTGTAACATCTCTGCAGATACTCTATATATAGCTGCACCTATAGGTTTGATAAGAGAAACTGTAACATATTTGTATATATTTCTGAATATAAACTATATTTTTCATAGGCTTGAAATATGAGACTGTAACTTGTATGTTAATACAATATGTTTGTGCATATACTGTAACTTGCTTGTCTTTATCTGTTTGCTAGTTTGGAGCTTTTCTCCCCAGGCCTCTGCTGAAAATGGACATTTATCTTGTCGGACTATCCCGGTCAACAAATGTAAAATAAATAAAATGTATTCTTTCAATCTATATAACCCATATGATATAAAATAACTATTTTATCTATTTTTTAACATATTGTTTACTTCTATTCTTATAATATCCATATTTAATCATATTCATGTTTATTTTGTCCACTTCTTTTATTTCTTTGGAAAAAAATCTTCTTTACTTTGTTTCCCCCATAACTTGTTTACTCTTTTACATTTTAAAAACACATGTTCTGTAGTTTCTTCTTTTTTGACAATGTAAACATGTTCTGTCACTTTTTTTTTGTATGGCATATTTTCTTTTTCTACTTTCTGATTACACCATTTGCTTCTTATTTTTATAGCTTTATTTGTTTTGCATCTGTAAAATTTTGCCATGGTTTTACACAGTAATGTTATATAATTATACTTTTATACCATACTTTTCTTTTTCTATAGTATCAATTTTTATTTTCCACACAAACATATTTTTCTTGGTAACATTTTTTTTCTTCATTCATACACTTTTTTTCTCTTTTTTACCATACCCAAAAATTTATCAAACTTATATTTATACAATTTTACTACTAATCTCATCTTTTTTTATTTATCCACTTTAACACTTTGTACAAATGTAATGAAACATATACCACTGGGTTAATTAACCCTAGACCCCATTCCTCTTTATTTACATACAAAACTTCTCTTTTTACTGGGTTTAATCTAGAACCCCATAGAAATTAATATATGCAATAATTCCTTTTCAATTACTGTTGGCAACATAAATGCACTTGCTAAGTATGCTATTTTCCCAACTGTACTAAATTTATCAAATAAACCTTTTTTTCTGAATGATAATTTATATGTTTTCCAGAAAAAGACAAGTTTCTTTAGTTTTTCTATTGTGTTTTCCTCACTGAATTTTACTTACATATTTATTCCCAGATGTTATACCCAACACATATTTTTTATTAATTGTAAAATATATACCCTGTATCTCTACTATATCACCTAAGCCTTTACTTTTCTCTTTATTTAAAGTCATCCCATATCACCTCTAGACACTTACTGGTGCAAATTATTATAAATATTCTTTTATCCAAATTTTGATTTTTGAAATTATTATAATGTCATATGCATATGTTAACAGAACTGGAATTCTTTAACCTTTCAGGTGTTACATACCCCACTTCCTTCATTTTGTAATTTATTTCATATACTATCATATTCATAACTAATGCAACGAGTATACCATATACCAACTGATACCATAAAAACTACTCAATAAACTTAAACCTATAACCATTGCAGCCAACAACTTACCATCCGAATACCTTAAACTAGCAGCTGATGCCATGGATCTATATCATTTTATTGAAGGTTCATTACTGTAAACCTTTGTTCATCAAACCATATAAAGCAAACGTTCATTTCCATGAAAGTTCAGTTCAACTAATTACTTTCACAAGGAAAGTAATGAGTTGCCGAACATCAGTAAGTCACCCTTTTTCCACTGTAGTGCGATCTTGGAGTTGGCATATATAGTTGGGGGATGGGAGGTTTTAAAATACTGTGCTGTGTGTGACAGTCTGAATGCCAGGTAACGAACCTTCGATAAAATGATATAGACCTGATGCCATTGCCCATCATATCTTCATTCTCATTAACTGCTCTATCTCAGAACACCATATACCAGTTATTTGAAAAATCTCATATATCATACCACTACACAAAAGAGGTAACTCAACTGAACTCTCCAATTATAGACCGATTGCAATCTTATCTCACCTAGCCAAAATATTAGAAAAATGCATTCACACCCAACTCCTGCACTATCTATTATGTAATAATCTACTAGCCAACACACAGCATGGATTCCAGCCCAACCATAGAACCACTACTATTCTCCTATGTTTTATTAATTCCATCAATTAATTCAGGAATGAAGGCAAATTTGTTTCTTCCATCTTCCTTGATCTGTCTAAAGCTTTTGATACTGTCTCCCATCGGAAATTACTAACTGTATTATCTGACTTAAAACTTAACCACTCCTCTTGAATGGTTCCAAAGCTATCTATCTGGTCAACAACAAGCTGTTAAATGGCAGCAAGACCTCTCTCCACTACTGCCTATTACTATGGGGGTTCCCCAGGGTTCAATTCTAGGACCACTCCTCTTTAGTATTTTCACTAATAAAATCTATACTGTTACCCACCCTGCCTCTCTCATCCAGTATGCTGATGAATCCACTATTAACTGCACAGCTCCAACCCTACAACAATTTAATGATATAACTCAACAGGTCTTCTCTAGTGTTGAGTCCTGGTCACTAATTCATAATGTATTCTTAACCCAAACAAAACCAAACGTATGCTCTTTTGATCCATAAAAGCCATAGATCACCCACCTTCATTTCATATCACTTAGAATCATAGGCGGTTACTAGGATAATGGCCCTAGGGCCCTTACAAGCCTAGCCAAGTTCTGCCCTTGTTTCCTTGATCAGCACCTACTGCCCCTGTCCAAGAGAGACACAGGTGGAACCCCCAGGGTGAATTTATAATTACCCATCCAGTCGTCCAGATTATGCTTGAAGATGGCCAGAGAGGTGCTCTGTTTGACATGAATTAAGAATCTGTTCCACAGGTACGGTAACCTCTGGAAGACAAATGTGTCACTCCAGCAGGTTCTATTGTCACATACCACATTAAGGCCTTTAGAGCAAGTAATCCCTGAGCCATTGGACTTATGGATATGCAGCATTTCCAACAAAGCAGAGTCAGAGATTACCTTATACACAAGGCAGAGATTGCCCCTGAGTAGTCTGTATCAAATGGAGTAAAATGACAGTGATTTCAGCCTATCCACATAGGACAGATGCTGAATTCCTTGAATTCTCCTTGTGAGGAACCTTTGTGGTCTCTCCAATTGCTGCAGGTGCCTGCAGAGGTACTCAGTTATTGGCCTGATGAGGGAAGAGGATAGGAAAGTTATAACTTCTTTTTTTCTGGAGGCAATGCCCTTACTTATGAGATGAGCAATATAGAATGTCCTTCTTACCTCTGTGGAGACATGGTGATCAAATGTAAGGCTGCTGTCAACCTGTGTGGCCAGGTCTCTCACTAATGAGTGTATACTTAGGGTGTTTCTGTTGATGTGGTAGTTAGCAGGAACATCGCTGTTACCGAAAGGGATGATAATACTTTTTTTTTGCATTGAGTTTAAGGGCGCGACTTTGGTACCAATCATTTGTTTGTGTAAGACCCTCTTGTAGGATGTTGACATCATTTGGGATACTATGACCACTCCCAATTTACAGTCATCAGCAAACTTTGTAAGCCACAGACCTTTAGCTTTTGCTTGTACTTCAGAGAAATAGATACCAGAACAGTAGAGGTCAAGGACTGATCCCTGTGGAACAGCGCTAATTACGGGTCTGCTGTTGGAGGTGGATTTCCCTACTTTGACTATACGGATTCTATTGGTGAGCCAGTTAGTGACCTGCCTAACAATATAAGGGTTGATACCTAGCTGGGTGAGTTTGTCAATAATGCCTGAGTGGGAAATAGTGTCAAAAGCCTTGGCCAAGTCCAGGTAGACTGTATGCACACAGTTTTTCCCCTTGTCCAGGGCTCTGGTGACTGCCTCGAAGAAGTCCAATAGGTTTAACAGGCATGATCTCTCTTTGATAAATCCAAACTGAGTAGGGTCAAGTATTTGGAGATTACCTATATCTTTGTTGATAAGATCCATGATGATTCACTCCATGGCTTTGCATATAAGGCTAGTCAGGCTGACAGATCTATAATTCCTGAAATCAGTGGAAGCACCACCCTTCTGCAAGGTGATAATGGTGGCCATTTTTCTTTCAGCTGGGATGACGCAGATGCTTAGGCTATCATTGAAAAGAGTACCCAATGTTGCTGCTAATTCTTGTTGGAGCCCATATATGATGCAGCCTGGGATGTTATTCCTCCAATAATACGATTGTAACTACTGTAACCCAAACAAAACTCCTAGGTGTTGTAATTGACAGTAACTTGAAATTCAACATTCCTACATCTCAAACTAGAAAAACGTACATGTAAAATTAGGAGCTTTATACAGAAGCAAACCATTTCTCCAATTATAGACCAATTGCAATCTTATCTCCCCTAGCCAAAATATTAGAAAAAAGCATTCACACCCAACTCCTGCACTACCTATTAGGTAATAATCTACTAGCCGATATACAACATGGATTCCAGCCCAGCCATAGCCCCACTACTATCATAGGTTGGTACTAGGCTATTGGCCCTAGGGCCTATACAAGCCTAGCCATAACAATTCCCTGGCTATTTCTTCCCACACTATTTACTTCCCTGAACCCCTATCTAGCAGGGGGAATAACATGATCCCTGGGGTGAATTTCCTTTCTCCCATCCAATTGTCAAGGTTCCTTTTGAAGAGGGACAAAGAAGTGCTCTGCTTGACATGTATAGGCAGTCTATTCCAGAGTCTGGGGAGTCTCTGGGTCAGGAACCTATTCCTCCAGCATATTTTGTTTATTGTGAAGACAAGGTTTAGATCCCTGGAGTGTGTGGCTCTGAGGGATTGGGATTTCTTTAAGTGTAGCATGTCCAAGAGTTCTGGGTTTAAGATGGCCTTGTATGTTAAGCAGAGATCACCTCTGAGTAGACGATATGCAACAGAGTATAGCTGGAGTTTTTTAAGTTGTCAGCGTAGGGCATCTGCTTTAGGCCTGTGATTCTTTTAGTGAGGTATTTCTGCGGCCTTTCCAGTTGTTGCAGATGTCTTGAGAGGTACATACCAAACGGGGTATTGTATTCTATAATGGGTCTAGTGAGGGATGAGTACAGTGGGATAATGACCTCCTTTTTTCTGGATGAAAAGCCCTTAGTGATGAGGTGTGCCACATAGAAGGATTTCCTGACTGTTGTGGCGATGTGGTTATTGAAGGTAAGACCACTGTCCACCTATGTCCCTAAGTTTCTTATCACACTTTAGGTGATTAGTGTACTGCCACCTATGTGATAATTCATGGGTACATGTTCTTTCCCAAAGGGATAACTATACATTTCTTGGCATTCAGCTTGAGCCTATGGCTCTGGCACCAAGCATCTGTTTCTGTAAGGCCCTTTTGTAGAGTATCCACATTATTTGGGGATTCAATAATGGCTCCCAGTTTGCAGTCATCTGTGAATTTTGTTAGCCAGAATCCCTTAGTGTTGGCCTGTACTTCAGAGAAGTAGATGCCAAACAAGAGTGGCCCCAGGACTGAACCCTGAGGTACTCCACATGTCACTTGTCTGGAGCTGAATTTGGAGTCGGCTACTTTTACAGTGTGGGTTCTGTCAGTAAGCCAGTTGGCAACCCATCAAGTGACATAGGGATTAATGCCCTGCTTAGTAAGACTATCTATGATTCCAGGGCGGGGGATGGTGTCAAAGGCCTTGGCGAGGTCCAGATAGGCTGTGTGGACAGCCTTACCCTCTTCTACAGCTCTGGAGACTGATTCAAAGAAGTCAGTCAGGTTCAGGAGACAGGATCGGCCCTTCATGAACCCAAACTGGGTGGAGTCCAGTGTTTGAAGGTTGCCAGTGTCTTTGTTTATAAGTTCCATGATAATATGATCCATGATCTTGCAGATCAGGCTCATCAGACTGATGGGGCGGTAGTTCCGGGATCCAAGGTGGATCCCCCCTTGTGGAGTGGGATAACTGTAGCTGTGTGCCACTCAGTGGGCATGAAGCCTGAGGTGAGGCTATGATTAAACATGACACTTAGGCAAGGTGCCAGTTCATTTTGTAGTTCATGTAATATACAGCCCGGGATGTCATCTGGTCCCATGGATGCAGTATTCTTAGCTTTGGAGAGTGCGTTTTTTACCTGTGTGGCCGTTATTACCGGAATTTGGCAATCTTCTAGTATTGAGATGGGCCATTTAGGGGGTGAGAGGGGGATGAAGTTGGCACTGAATCGATCTGCCAGGATATTGGCAATATCCTTGGGATCAGTATATTTAATGTCATTCTGTTGTAGCTCAGAGCAGATCTGAGCATTGCCATTTAGATTCTTGACATAGTTATAGAATGCCTTGTGGTTGTCTTTGGAATCCTTGCAATTTTATTTTCATAACTAGCTTTGGAGGATTTTATGAGGGATCTCAGCTTCTTACTGAGGCTGGTAAGGGAGTTTTTTGCATCATGGGATTTTCCTCTTTTCTGCAACAGTTTCTTCCTTTTGTTGTAAAGTTTGTTTGTGGCAAAGGACCACCAGATTGGCTTCCTTTTTTGGAGGACAGCATCTTTGTTCTATTTGGGATGGCAGGATTCATGCATGAGTGGATCTGCTCGTACAATGCCTTAGTGTAGGATTCAGCAGTCAAACTTTCATTTCCCGTCTGATGGGTGTCATGAAGTTTGTCAGTTCTGACTTGAGTAGCATGAAGTTGGCTTTTGAGAAGTTTTTTATGGAGGTTTCCTTACTGGGGGGGGGGGGTTGGGATGTGGATGTTAGGGGTGATTAGCATATGGTCAAACCTGACCAATGAGGGGGTGACCATAGGTGTGGATCATCGATTTTCCATGATGGTAATGACCAGGTCTAGGATATAGGAGCCCCTGGTGGAACTATGGATTAGTTGATCCAGGGCATTGGAATTTATGAATTCCAAGAACTGTTGGGCAAAGGTGTTGGTACACAAGTAGTTTTCCCAATTAATGGCAGGGTAGTTGAAATCAGCCAGTATTAGGGTGTTTGGTTGTATCTTAATACTTTTTAGCATGTTTAGAAAGGTGTAGTGAGAATCTTGGGGCATGGTGGGGGATCTGTAGCAAGCTACAATTTGGATTGCAGTCTTACCTAGTGTTAGTTGCACCTGGAGAATTTCAGATGCATTGTGTTGGGCAACTAGCCTGGTGGTGTGAATATCCTTGGTGAATATGGACACTCCTCCACCTTTAGTGTTTCGGTCCTGATTTGGTGGCTGAAATGTGTGGTAAGAGTTGTAGCCTGGTATTGCAAGGGTGCTCTCTGGAGCCTTGAACCAGGTCTCAGTTACTGCACAGATATCGATGTTTTCCATTTTTATGAGTGCCTCGAGACAGTGCATTTTGAGATTTAGACTTCTAGCATTGAATTTGCATGCTTGTACCTGTTACGATGGTGGTTTTGTTCTATGAACTTTGCCTAAAAAAGGCACTGTAGGGGTGGCAAGAGCCTTAGCCAGTAACATGAATCCCAGGGGCAACAGGTGGAGACCATCTCTGGCAAAGCATCATGGTCTGTCGATCATGTCGTCCCAGGTAGACAAATACTGGATCCCCTTTGAATGACACCAGAAGCTTAGCCAATTGTTGAAGTCAATCATTTTGTCCTTATATTGTGGTATCATTCTGGGCGAAGGCAGAATGCTACTCAGGGCTAGGGTTATACCTGCCTGGGCCACATGATCCGAGAGCTCTTTCATTTCTCTTTTCATGTAGTCCAGGGAGGTATGTCTCAATTCATTGGACAATGACAGAGTCATATTTGTACTTGTTGTGGAGTGACTTGAGTGCATGTGTTATGTGGCGGATGTTCGCACCCGACAGGCAGCTGATTGTAATTTTCTCCTTGTTCAGCCTGGTGAGTGGGACATTAGTGTGCCTGACTATAGAGTCACTTATGACTAAAGTGTTAGGTACGTTGTCTTGCCTTAGGGGGTGTTGCTGGGTGGCACACTGGTGTTCTGAGCTATGTGACACTTTGGTTGTGATTGGTGTTTGTTTGCATTTTAGCTTTGGAGGTCCTTGTTGCTTGTGCAGGTTACAGTTAAGGGCCTCCGCATATGTGGATTTAATGTTGCTATGTGTGGGTGTTATTGGTGTGGGTTTAGAAGGGCTATGTGTTGCCTGAGGTGTAGTGCGGGTGTTAACCTTCTCCTCTTGACTGTCTAGCACAATCTTGGGTGGAGAGAGCTTTGCGTCCAGTTTGGCTATATAAGTGCATCTCTCACAGATTGTAGTGTTGGGTGGTAGGAGGAGAGGATTGTCTGTGTACATGAGGCAATTGCTGCATTGCCCCAATATGCCCAGATTTACTAGGTGGACAGGAGAAATCACCGGAAGCTGACCCTTGGACATGCCTGGTTTGGTGCTTTTCTGTAAAGTACAGAAGCTTTTTCCCTTGCCTTAGCAAGGTACTTTGCACTTATAGGTTGTTTAGTGCCTACAATTAATTTCTCCTTATTAACAAGGAGAGTTGAGTGCTTGTATCAGTTTAAGGCTTCCTAGTGCTTTCCAGCGGGTATTAGAGCAAGTGCTAGACACAGGGATGCTTAAAGGTAAGATGAAAAAAATGGTTTATCCTAAACACTGCAGTCTGCACTAGATAAGTTAGATGTGAAAGTAGGTAACTTAAATTTTACCTGTCTAAAACTTAAGTTTTATTGGAGAGTCACTATTTTTAAAACAGCAAGATAGAGTGAAAGAGGGTAGTCACTTTTGTATTCTGGTACTATGGAATACAGTGGGGGGGGGGGGGTGCCAATAAATTTAAATAGTTGAAGGGGAGTGATTTCACAAAATGATAATTTTGTGCTTACTCACACATATGTGGTCAAATTAACATAAGAGGCAGGCAACTAGAAAGACAGTGGTGAGCTTTTCTATTAAAGCTCTGAAATGTTTTATTTTACCTCTTAACCAGAAGGTATAGTTCCTAGCTCCAGCCCCTCAGTTCCAAATGATTAACCTTAAGTGACCTTTTCTATCTTATGTATGAGTCCCTAATTGATCAGTTCTAATTTCTGCCTGACTCACAAGAGACAGAGCTGTGGTGTTTTTTGAAGTTTTAATATGCAGTTAAAAGCAGAATACAAGTAAAACACGACGTTCAAAATGGCCGCTGTTCTGTGAGAACTGCTATTACCTAGGTCTCTGATATACTCTGGATTAAAACAAACCCAGAAGGCAATGCAGAATTAATAATACAGAAATAACTGTAGATATGTACTGCTAATATCATCCAGCAAACAAAAGAGGAAGAAAAAGTGACAGATTCAGCTCAGAAACAGCAGGATTAACTAAGAGTTCTGAATAACAGCTTAAGCCATGTGCTACTAAGGCCTGCATCTGACTGCAAGATTGGTAAAATACTATACAGCAAGATGTCAAAAGAGGAAAATAATATGGAAACAACAACTAAGACCAAATTCTCAGTACTAGCCACACCTGAGAAAGACACAACTTCAAAAAGACAAAAAAAAAAAAAAAAAAACTAAACAAACTGACAACTCTAAAACTACAAATAAATCCAAGACAGACCAGCCAGCTAATCTGGAAGACATAAAATCTGCCTTATTACCTATTCAGCAAGCAATAAAGGACTTATCATTACAATTTCAAACCTTTGGTGACTCATTCAGTCAAATAATATCCAGAATGGAAAAATCTGAGTCCAAAATAATAGAAAATGAAATAAAAATTGACTCTATTTCTCAAAGAACTGATGCCCATGACAAAGAAATACAAAACTTACAAGCAAAAATAACAGACCTGGAAGCAAGATCTTGAAGGAACAATATCATCATCAGAGGAATACCTGAAACTGTACTTCATAACAATCTAATACCAACAATCAAGCAAATAATAAATTCCCTGCTAGAGGAACCTGAAGAAATGCAGCAAATAACAATAGATAGAGCCCACAGAGCCCTGAGGGAAATGCAAACACCACTGAAACCAAGACCTGTCTATATTAAAATATTAAACTACCAAGATGTAAATAAAATCATACTGGCAGCAAAGAAAAAAGGCACACTCACCTGGAATAAGAATAAAATCTCCTTTGCTCAAGACCTCCCAATACAAATAAGACAAGCAAGACAACTACTATCTCCATACTGCAGGTTCCTAATAGAAAAAAAAATCAAATTCCAGATGAAATATCCAAATCAGTTAATCTTCTGCATTAAAGAGGTTAAATACATGGTCGCTAACCCCAAAGATGCAAAAGAGACATTCCTGGCCGTTTTCAAGCAAATTCCACCTTCAGAAGTGAAATAAATACACAAAAAGCAATAAAGGACCCTTGGGTGAAAAAACGACCCCATTCACGAGCACTCTAGCTGGAATCCAACTCTGAAAGCTTCCCCTTGCTGTCTAGGCCCTTAAATCTATGATGTGAGCCATGAGGAACACAGGAAAAGGAAGTACAGCCTGGGTAGGAACCAAAAATCAACTGCCGTTTCCAATGCGCGAATATAGGAAGGAACCTCCTCCTGGGACATTGGTCTGCAAAATCAGTCCCCCTACGATTTTGAGGGCTCCATTAAGAACAGTCAGACAAAATGGATTTCAGCAAGCTCCAAAAGATTTTACTGCCTGAAAAATGAAAATGGATCTACACCAGCTAAAAGAAGAAAGCTGCACCATAGTGTCAACCAACCTGCAAGCAAAACCTTGAAGAAATAAGGTATTGTTGAACTGAACCATTCACCAAAACAGTACACCCAGTACTGTGTAGGTGAATAAAAATCCAGCCTTAAATAATAGGCAAGAAATAAACTGTCAGAAACAGGCTAGCTCATAGATTAATATTGGGAAAAAAAGGGAAAAAAATTGTTAAATGTTTTATGTAAATACTAGAAATGTGTTAAAAGATCCTGGAGAGAAGTAATCTCAGGAAAATAGTAAAATAACATAACAATCTTGGGGTAATGTAAATATAGCCTTAATATGTTAACTATAGCAGAAGGACTGTTTGGCTAAGCTGTTTTTTTTTTTTCTGTCTCTCTATACTTCCTACCTCTGATAAATAGGTGCCAAGTGTATATTATATAACCCACATAGATTGATGTGGAAAAACATTACAGGCACCAAAGAAGGACGAAATTTGAATAAATAAAGGGGAGGAAAAAGAAGTCAAATGAAAGAAAAATGTAAAAATGAGAAGATTGATTGTTTAACAATATTACTATGGTATATATATTGCTATAATTTACTGAGGAATGTATATTAATATGCTGTTTTAAAAATACTATTAGAAAGAATTAGTCACAAGACAAAAACAATACATGCTGTACCTTAAATGCAATACCATAACTGTATAAATAATATGTTGGAAGAGGCTAGAGATATTAAGTAGTAGTGTTTGTTGAGGGAACTAGTATATTCAGCTTTGTCCACATTGCTTATAGTAACACGGGGGATACTATGGGTTAAATCTATATCTAAAAAGAAAACACATTCCAAGATTAGACATAAAGGTAAACCATATAACGAACCTTCAACCTCGCCCCCAATTATTCCTGGTCCAGGGATATAGTGGTTAGGCACAGAGTAGGGACGAGGATAAATAGATGCTTTCCTAAACCATCACACAGTAACACATACAAAGATAACAAAACTAATATACATGGCATATCTAAGGAATACACCTAATAAATAAATGTGGGAAGTAGAATCATGGAATGTTAGAGGGCTCCAAAACAAGAAGAAAAGGAAACTATTCTTACACCTTACATTAAACACCATAGCCAACCTCATACTAATACAAGAAACGCACTTGACTGCAGACCAATGGGCAGAAATTAGCAGAAAGAAATGGATAAGTCAAATCATAGCTTCAGAGGGGAAAACAAACAGTGCTGGGGCTGCCATAATAATTAAAAACCAATCTAAGGACAAAATACTTAAAACCAAAGCTGACAAGGAGGGAAGATGGTGTTATGTAACATTTAGTAGTCCTACAATACCAAAACCTATAATGGTACTTAATGTTTACACATCCTGTAATAACCAACAACACTTTTTTATGTCATTATACCCAACATTAAACCAATTTAAAGATCACTACCTAGTGATTGGAGGTGACTGGAACACATATCAAAACCCTGAAAAAGATAAATCTAATCTGACCAAATCACATAATAAACAAGCCACATTAGCCCTTAATGAACTCAAACAAGATTTCAAACTATATGACCCTTTTAAATATAGGAACAGTGCAGATAAAACAGGGAAATTCACATTCTATTCGCAATGCCACAAAATGTGGTCAAGGATAGACTTCTTCTTAATCTCTGACATATTCATTAACATGGACCCAACAATAACTATACATACCAGGTTCTTTTCAGATCACTCCAAAATCACACTGAACATTAACTGGGACAAAAAGATATATTTAGAGAATAGGGGTCATAATTGGTCATTAAACCCTAATTTACTTTCCAAAATGGATGTAATAAAAGAAACAGAAGCAATACTAAAAATAGCTCTTACAAATATCACTAACTCCCAAGTACCAACTGACATAGAATGGGCTGCAACCAAAGCACAAATTAGAGGATTGTTTATCAAAAAAGCAGCATACTATAAAAAAATACAACTGAAAGAGGAGCATATACTGAAAGGGAAAATAGAGCATCTTGAAAAAGAACTAATAAATAACCCTAAGAACCAAACAGAAGCAGAACTTTTAAAACTGCAAAGGGATCTATATATGTTAGAAACCATGAATATATATTTTTATGAAGCCAAAATGTTAGCCACTTACGCAGAAGAAGCTCAAATACCATCTAGAGCTCTGGCCAGAATTATCTCCCAACACAAAAATGCCTCCAATATATCAGAAATAAACTACAGAGACAAAAACTACACAAAAAATGAAGACATTATTAAAACATTTGAACAAATATACTCTCAAATATATGGAGTACAAATACTACAAACCCCAAAGGAAGATAGAACTCTTTTCCTTCAAAAACTGAAATTACCTAAGCTCAATTTAGACCAGCAAAAGAAACTAGCTGAACCAATATCCATCAGTGAAATTATTACAACAATCAAACACTTAAAAGCGCATAAGGCTCCGGGTCCGGATGGACTCACATCAGAATTTTACAAAGCATTTTCCCCCTTGATAGCCAAACTACTATACACTGAATTTCATAATAAATTATAAAATAAATGATATCCACTTTAATGCCTTTAAAACCATCTTTATATTAAAAGAACACACAGACCCCCAAAACCCCGACAGCTACAGACTCATCTCCCTCTTAAATACAGATACTAAAATATTTACCTCTATACTTGCAAACAGAATGAAAAATCTGATAGAGAAAATCATCTCCCCAGAACAATCCGGTTTTACACCACATAGACAGACTAGTGACAATACTTTAACATTAGATGCACTAATATCCTACACTAACCGATACAATATCAACATCTACACATTGGTAGTGGATGCCCACAAGGCATTTGATAGGGTTAATCTAGAATTCTTACTCCAAACACTAGCCTACTTTAATATACCCAATAACTTAATTTAGATCATCCAAACTCTCTATAGCAACCCATACACATCTTTATATATAAATAAAACTTGGTCAAATAGGATCCTAATAAAAAATGGAACAAGACAAGGATGCTCATTATCACCCTTCCTGTTTAACCTATACCTAGAACCACTCTTTCTATACTTTAAACAAAATACATACCACAATCCTCCATCAATGCACAACTTCAAAATATACCTCACTGCATTTGTGGATGATCTGAACATATACTGCACTACACCAAATTCAGATATAAACAAAATAATAGCTGCAACTGAACATTTCTCCACTATGTCTAACTACAAACTAAACCTCAATAAAATTAATATTTTCCCCTAAAAACACCCAAACTCATCTCACTAATACCATTGTTAAACACAATAAAAATAAAAGAAGAAACTAAATACCTGGGAATCACCTTTTTCCAGAATAACAAAGACTGCTACCAACACAATGTAAACCTTAAATGGCAAAATATAATGCAAGACTGTAAAAGATGGAACAACCTAAAACTACCATTCTTGGCCAAAGTATCAATAATCAAAATTAACATTTTACTTAGACTAATGTATATATTCATGACATCACAGACAACAATACATAATAAATTCTTCAAACAAATTCATACCTTCCTAGCAAAATGTATATGGAAACCCAAAAAAAAAACAGAATCTCCTATCCAAAATTAACACTCCCCAAAAGCAAAGGAGGATTAAATCTACCAGATTTTAAAATGTACTACTTGATCATTAACACTAACAGAATATTAAGAATAGCTGAACATAACCCGTCAATGGAAAATTGGTCTGCTCTTTGGGTGACAATCTATTATAGATATATTAAAGCTCTAGGTTTCAATCCCAAAGCACTTCCATTCCTGAAGCAGAAAGAAATACAAACTTATAACATTATAGAGCCCTTAAAACATTCTATAAACTTAGCGCAAAAACTCTTTCAATTCTTGGACCTTAGACAAGCCACGACAATACTGCAACCCCTTCATAAAAACCCAAATTTGAAAATAAACAATAAGATGCTGGACTTAGTCCCTTTTACCAGAGTGAAAGATAAAACAATCCAAGATATTTATCCCTACCTTAACTGTTCAATACAAGAAATGAGGACCAACGTAAACCTCCCTAAATCACACATAATAATCCTAAGACAAATCAAAGAACTGTGTTCCAGTTACCTCCAAAATGTTACTATGACCAATAGTGACATAGAAACTTGTAGCAGGTTTTGGAAAACTATTATCACAACAAAGAAAACTATTACTAATTTGTATAAAATGATAAATGAAATCAAATACCAGAAATATCTCCTCTTCTCTAACTACTGGAGAAAAATTAAACCATCCATAGATGATCAGCAAATAAGCCAGGCAATCAATTTAACACTGAAGATTATACCCCTCAAAAAGTTAGCATACACTCAGCTCATGATCAATAACAATGCTTATTTTACACCTGCAATCCTACACAAATTTAACACATCAAAATCACCTTTCTGCCCACACTGTAAGGACCAGATAGCTGACTTAATCCATGTATTTTGGAGCTGTAAATGTGTCTATAAACTCTGGAATTCTCTCAAGGTACAATTACAAAAAACGGGTTATCAAACATCAACATTAACTTGGGAATTCACTCTATTACACAATTCTCCCACCCAGCATACCAAGAAAACAAGCAAATACACTTTTAACAATTTTCCTACTAATGAAACTGTATATAGCTTTTAAATGGCTAGATACGATAAATATCTCCTGGGAGGGTTTTAAACAAGTAGCTATACAACACCTTTTAGCTCATAAAATAGTAATAGATAAAAGAAACAAAAACATGAAATCCAGAGAAATTTGGGAACAAACCTTTAATATCATATTAGCATAATTCATCACACAGCAACTTAGAAATACACTATAATGGAACCAAAGAACACATACAAGTTCAGATATTAAATAATAACTTGGATATTATGAATGTATATACTGTCTATATAACTGTGGAATTAACAGTGAAAGCATCTATGTACATAGTGTAAATAGATATGGTGTACAACCTATATCCTGTGGTATTTGACATCAATGTGTAACATATATATACGGTCATGTTGTAAGATGTTTTTTATTTGTGACATTTATTAATGTAAAAATAAAAATAAAAATTATCGAGAAAGAAAGAATACAAGTAAAACACAAGGTAAAGAAAACAAATCACAGGATTCAAAAATATAAAAAGGCAATAAAGTAATACAAAATACAACAAATAAAAAGAAAACTAACCTTTCCTTCACAGCAAAGTGTAGCAGAGTCTGGTGAGCGTTTCTGTTTTATTAATGCCATCAATTAATTCAGGAATGAAGGCAAATTTGTTTCTTCCATCTTCCTTGATCTGTCTAAAGCTTTTGATACTGTCTCCCATCGGAAATTACTAACTGTATTATCTGACCTAAAACTTAACCACTCCTCTTGAATGGTTCCAAAGCTATCTATCTGGTCAACAACAAGCTGTTAAATGGCAACAAGACTTCTCTCCACTACTGCCTATTACTATGGGGGTTCCCCAGGGTTCAATTCTAGGACCCCTCCTCTTTAGTATTTTCACTAATAAACTCTATACTGTTACCCACCCTGCTTCTCTCGTCCAGTATGCTGATGAATCCACTGTTAACTGCACAGCTCCAACCCTACAACAACTTAATGATATAACTCAATAGACATTCTCTAGTGTTGAGTCCTGGTCACTAATTCACAACTATTCTTAACCCAAACAAAACCAAACGTATGCTCTTTTGATCCATAAAAGCCATAGATCACCCACCTTCATTTCATATTAATTAGAATCACAGGACGTTACTAGGATAATGGCCCTAGGGCCCTTACAAGCCTAGCCAAGTTCTGCCCTTGTTTCCTTGATCAGCACCTACTGCCCCTGTCCAAGAGAGACACAGGTGGAACCCCCAGGGTGAATTTACGATTACCCATCCAATCGTCCAGATTATGCTTGAAGATGGCCAGAGAGGTGCTTTGTTTGACATGAACTGGGAATCTGTTCCACAGGTATGGTAACCTCTGGGAGACAAATATGTCCCTCCAGCAGGTTCTATTGTTACATACCAGGTTAAGATCTTTAGAGCAAGTAACCCCTGAGCCATTGGACTCATGGCTATGCAGCATTTCCAACAAAGCAGAGTCAGAGATTGCCTTATACACAAGGCAGAGATTGCCCCTGAGTAGTCTGTATGAAATGGAGTAAAGTGACAGTGATTTCAGCCTATCCACATAGGACAGATGCTGAATTCCTTGAATTCTCCTTGTGAGGAACCTTTGTGGTCTCTCCAATTGCTGTAGGTGCCTGCAGAGGTACTCAATTATTGGCCTGATGAGGGAAGAGGATAGGAAGGTTCTAACTTCTTTTTTTCTGGAGGCAACGCCCTTACTTATGAGATGAGCAATATAGAATGCCCTTCTTACCTCTGTGGAGACATGGTGAACAAATGTAAGGCTGCTGTCAACCTGTGTTTGCCCAGGTCTCTCACTACTGAGTGTGTGCTTAGGGTGTTTCTGTTGATGTGGTAGTTAGCAGGAACATTGCTCTTATCAAAAGGGATGACAATACTTTTTTTTGTATTGAGTTTAAGGGCGTAACTTTGGTACCAATCATTTGTTTGTGTAAGACCCTCTTGTAGGATGTTGACATCATTTGGTTCTATGACCACTCCCAGTTTACAGTCATCAGCAAATTTTGTAAGCCACAGACCTTTTAGATTTTACTTGTACTTCAGAGAAATAGATTCCAGAACAGTAGTGGTCAAAGACTGATCCCTGTGGAACAGCGCTAATTATGGGTCTGCTGCTGGAGGTTGATTTCCCTATTTTGACTGTACGGATTGTATTGGTGAGCCAGTTATCAGCCCGCCTAACGATATAAGTGTTGATTTCTAGCTGGGTGAGTTTGTCAATAATGCCTGAGTGGGAAATAGTGTCAAAAGCCTTGGCCAAGTCTAGGTAGGCTGTATGCACAGTTTTTCCCCTTGTTCAGGGCTCTGGTGACTGTCTTGAAGATGTCCACCAGGTTTAACAGGCATCATCTCCCTCTGATAAATCCAAACTGAGTAGGGTCAAGTATTTGGAAATTACCTATATATTTCTTGATAAGAAGCATGATGATTCACTCCATGGTCTTGCATATAAGACTAGTCAGGCTAACAGATCTATAATTCTTGGGATCAGTGGAAGCAACCTTCTGCAAGCTGATAACGGTGGCCATTTTTCATCATTTTGTGAAATCACTCCCCTTCAACTATTTAAATTTATTGGCCATTCTACTGTATTCCATAGTACCGGAATACAAAAGTGATCACCCCCTTTCAATCTAACTTGCTGTTTTAAAAATAGCGACTCTCCACTAAAACTTAACTTTTTAAACAGGTAAAACTTATGTTACCTACTTTCGCATCTAACTTCTCTAGTGCACACTGCAGTGTTTAGGATAAACCATTTTTTTCATCTTACCTTTAAGCATCCCTGTGACTAACACTTGCTCTAATACCTGCTGGAAAGCACTAGAAAATCTTAAATTGATACAAGCACTCAACTCTTCTTATTAATAAGGAGAAATTAATCATAGGCACTAAACAGCCTATAATTGCAAAGTACCTTGCAAAGGTAAGGGAAAACAGCTCCTGTACTTTTCAAAAAAAAAAAAAAAGCACCAAACCAGGCATGTCCAAGGATCAGCTTCCATTGATTTCTCCTGTCCACCTGGTGAATCTGGGAATACTGGGGCAATGCAGCAATTGCCTCATGTACACAGACAACCCTCTCCTCCTACCACCCAACACTACAACCTGTGAGAGATACACTTACATAGCCAAACTGGAAGCAAAGCTCTCTCCACCCAAGATTGTGCTAGACAGTCAAGAGGAGAAGGTTAACACCCGCACTACATCTCAAGTAACACATAGCCCTTCTAAACTCACACCACTAACACCCACACATAGAAACACTAAATCCACATATGCGGAGGCCCTTAACTGTAACCATCCCAAGCAACAAGGACCTCCGAAGCTAAAACGCAAGCAACAATCACAACCAAAGTGTCACATAGCTCACAACACCAGTGTGCCACCCAGCAACAGCCCCTAAGGCAAGACAACGTACTTAACACTTTAGTCATAGGTGACTCTATAGTAAGGTACACTGATGCCCCACTCACTAGGCTGAACAAGGAGAAAATTACAGTGAGCTGCCTGTCGGATGCCAGGATCCACCACATAACTCATGCACTCAAGTCACTCCACAACAAGTACAAACATGACTCTCTCATTGTCCATGTTGGAGTGAATGACTTGATACGTACCTCCCTGGACTACATGAAAAGAGACATGAAAGAGCTCTCGGATCATGTGGCCCAGGCTGGTATGACCCTAGCCCTGAGTAACATCCTGCCTTCACCCAAAACGATACCACAATATAAGGACAAAATGATTGACGTCAACAATTGGCTAAGCTTCTGGTGTCATTCAAAGGGGATCCAGTATCTGTCTGCCTGGGACAACATGATCGACAGACCACGGTACTTTGCCAGAGATGGTCTGCACCTGTCACTCCTGGCATTCAAGTTACTGGCTAAGGCACTTGCCACCCCTATAGTGCCTTTTTTATGCAAAGTTCAAAGGACAAAACCACCACTGTAACAGGTACAAGCATGCAAAATCTGAAGGTAATGCCACTCAGTGCTAGAAATCTAAACCTCCAAATGCACTCTCTTGAGGCACTCCTAAAAATGGAGAACATCGATATTTGTGCAGTAACTGAGACCTGGTTCAGGGCTCCAGAGAGCACCCCTGCAATACCAGGCAACAACTCTTATGACACTTTTCGGCCACCAAACCAGGATCGAAACACTAAAGGTGGTGGAGTGTCCATATTCACCAAGGATATTCACACCACCAGGTTAGTTGTCCAGCACAATGCATCTGAAATTCTCCAGGTGCAACTAACACTAGGTAAGACTGCAATCCAAATTGTAGCTTGCTATAGATCCCCCACCATGCCCCAAGATTCTCACTACACCTTTCTAAGCAGACTGGAAAATATTAATATACAACCAAATACCCTAATACTGGGTGATTTCAACTACCCTGCCTATAACTGGGAAAACTACTCGTGTACCAACACCTTTGCCCAACGGTTCTTGGAATTCATAAATTCCAATGCCCTGGATCAACTAATCCATAGTCCCACCAGGGGCTCCAATACCCTAGACTTGGTCATTACCAACATGGGAAATCGATGCTCCACGCCTATGGTCACCCCCTCGTTGGTCAGGTCAGACCATAAGCTAATCACCCTTAACATCCACATCCCACTCCCACCCCCCAGTAAGGAAACCTCCATAAAAAAATTCTCCAAATCCAACTTCATGCTACTCACGTCAGAAGTTATAAACTTCATGACACCTATGCAGATGGGAACTGAAAGTTCGACTGCTGAGTCCTACACTAAGGCACTGTATGAGCACATCCACTCATGCATGAATCGTGCCATCCCACATAGAACCAAGATGCTCTCCTCCAAAAAAAGGAAGCCAATCTGGTGGTCCCCTGCCATAAACAAACTTTACAACAAAAGGAAGAAACTGTTGCAGAAAAGAGGAAAATCTCAGGATGCAAAAAACTCCCTTACCAGCCTCAGTAAGAAGCTGAGATCCCTCATAAAATCCTTCAAAGTTAGTTACGAAAATAATATTGCCAAAGATTCCAAAGACAACCACAAGGCATTCTATAACTATGTCAAGAATCTAAATGGCAATGCTCAGATCTGCTCTGAGCTACAACAGATCGTCATTAAATATACTGATCCCAAGGATATTGCCAATATCCTGGCAGATCGATTCAGTACCATCTTCACCCCACCTCTCACCCCCTAAATGGCCCATCTCAATACCGGAAGATTGCCAAATTCCAGTAATAGTGGCCACACAGGTAAAAAACGCACTTTCCAAAGCTAAGAATTCAGCATCCATAGAACCAAATGACATCCTCGGCTGTGTACTACATGAACTACAAAATGAACTGGCACCTCACCTAAGTGTCATGTTTAATCATACCCTCACCTTAGGCTTCATGCCCACTGAGTGGTGCACAGCTACACTTGTCCCACTCCACAAGAAGGCAGTCCACACAGCCTATCTAGACCTTGCTAAGGCCTTTGACCCCATCCCCCACTCTGGAATCATAGATAAACTTACTAAGCTGGGCATTAATCCCTACGTCACTCGATGGGTTGCCAATTGGCTTACTGACAGAACCCACACTGTAAAAGTAGCTGTCTCCAAATCCAGCTCCAGACAAGTGACAAGTGGAGTACCTCAGGGTTCAATCCTGGGACCACTCTTGTTTGGCATCTACTTCTCTGAAGTACAGGCCAACACTAAGGGACTCTGGCTAACAAAGTTCGCAGATGACTGCAAACTGGGAGCCATTATTGAATCCCCAAATTATGTGGATACTCTACAAAAGGGCCTTACAGAAACAGATGCTTGGTGCCAGAGCCATGGGCTCAAGCTCAGTGCCAAGAAATGTATAGTTATCCCCTTTGGGAAAAAACATGTACCTGTGAATTACCACATAGGTGGGAGTACACTAAACACCGAAAGTATGATAAGAGACTTAGGGACACAGATGGACAGTGGTCTCACCTTCAATAACCACATCACCACAACAGTCAGGAAATCCTTCTATGTGGCACACCTCATCACTAAGGGCTTTTCATCAAGAAAAAAGGAGGTCATTATCCCACTGTACTCATCCCTCATTAGACCCATTATAGAATACAACACCCCATTTGGTATGTACCTCTCAAGACATCTGCAACAACTGGAAAGGCCACATAAATACCTCAGTAAAAGAATCACAGGCCTAAAGCAGATGCCCTATGCTGACCACCTTAAAAAACTCTAGCTATACTCTGTCACATATCGTCTACTCCAAGGCGATCTCTGCTTAACATACAAGGCCATGTCAAACCCAGAGCTGTTGGACATGCTACACTTAAAGAAATCCCAATCCCTCAGAGCCACACGCTCCAGGGATCTAAACCTTTAAGAATTACACGTGTCACTTGTCTGGAGCTGGATTTGGAGTCAGCTACTTTTACAGTGTGGGTTCTGTCAGTAAGCCAATTGGCAACCCATCACAATAAACAAAACATGCTGGAGGGATAGGTTCCTGACCCAGAGACTCCCCAGACTCTGGAATAGACTGCCCATACATGTCAAGCAGAGCACCTCTTTTGCCCTCTTCAAAAGAAACCTTGATGATTGGATGAGAGAAAGGAAATTCACCCCAAGTATCACGTCAGTCACCTTGCTAGATAGGGGTCCGGGAAAGTAAATAGTGTGGGAAGAAATAGCCAGGGAATTGTTATGGCTAGGCTTGTATAGGCCCTAGGGCCGATAGCCTAGTACCAACCTATGAACCTATTCAGCTAGGATGACGCAGGTGCTTAGGCTATGACTGAAAAGAGTACTCAATGCTTCTGTTAATTCTTGTTGGAGCCCATGTATGATGCAGCCTGGGATGTTATTCTTCTAATAATACCATTATAACTACTACTGTAACCCAAACAAAACTCCTAGGTGTTATAATTGACAGTAACTTGAAATTCAACATTCATATATCCCAAACTATAAAAACGTATATATAAAATTAGGAACTTTATACAGAAGCAAACCATTTTTAACCAACACTACAAAACAATTGCCAGAACCCACCTACTCTCTTATATGCCTCCCCGATATTTAACAATCTAAAGAAAACAGTACTTTTAAAAATGGAAACATGCTATAATGAAATAGCCAAATTTGCTACTAACTCCCTATATAGAACCCACCACTGTTTTGCATTGAAACAACTTAACTTATAACCAGCTCACCATGGCCCAGAGACTCCTACAGTCACCTGAAAAATCCCTGTCCTCCAAAATGTATTACAACCCTATAACAATAATTGTGTGCTACTTTCCTCTAGTAAATCTTTAGTACTCATATCTAAATCTAATAATACTGCTGGGGACTCTCTTTACTCTTACCATACAGCAAAATCTTGAATACTATTCCACAAACTATCAGAACTACAATTAATCCTGTACACTTCAAAAAATACTCAAAAAATACTTACTTAACAATTGGCTCTGCCCATGCACTAGACCTGGTTAACTTACCCTGTTTCTTTTCTGTTATTCTAGTCTGCTACTACATCTCCCCTCTCTCCCTCTCAACCATTTCCCTTCTCTAACTGCTCTATTTACCTTTCTCTACCTTACTCCTAAACTATTTTCTCTCACCCCTTCTCTTTGGCTATCTATTCCTAACTTGCTTCTCCTCATTTCACCTTTCCTTCGCCTACATTTCTCTTCTGAATCTCCTATTTGCCTGTTATATCCCAAAGCAGTACATTCCTCTGATGCATTTTGTGCTATAATATTTTATAAACAAATCATTGACAACCTGTTCTCTATTATTATTGTTACATTATGTTACCCTTGAGGAAGAATTCTGACATTGTAACTAGTGATGCTATCTTTGTATATATTTAATCTTGCTTTGTTATTTATGTATTTTCCTGGTTTTATATCTGTGTAATTGTGTTTTGTCTGTGGAGCTTTTCTCCCTGGGCCTCTGCTGAAAATGGGCTAATGCTTAGTCAGACTTTCCCAGAAAACAAATGCCAAAAAAATAAAATAAATTTCATGTAACTCTTGGCTTAACCAACCATTTAAAAGTATTTTTATTTTAGTATTATATGTTGACATACATAATTTCCTAACTTTCACACTGATATTATATTCTTTCATTACAACCCAAAAGATTTCATATCCAATTATATCATGTGCCTTATTAAGGTCTCCTATCATGATTTTCACTTCTTTTCTAGTCATAATATCATCCACAATGTCTCTATCATTAATAATTCTTATCAACCCTTTCCTTTTATACTATATATACTATCCTCATAATATTTCCATTTTAGTTTCAAATCGTTTTGTATTATTTTCATAACCATCTTATAATAGTTATGATCAGTACTATCAGTCTCTTGTTTTTAATTGCCTTCTATCTTCCTTCCTTTATATGAATTTAAGTATTCCACTACATAATTATTTATACATAAAACCTTAATTTAACCATTCATTCAAAATCTTCAAAAATATTTTTTGCCAGTCCTTTAAATGTTTATACATTTCATACCCTGTTCCATCAGGTTCTGCAGCTGGATCTATACTTACTTCTCCTTTATCTAGCTCATTTAAAGAGATCTCCTTTTCCATCTTTGTATTCTTTTTTTTTATCTTTTTTTAACTTTTCATTTTTTTACCACCTTCTTTTTACTTTACACATTTCTTGTACATATTGTACTACAATATTCATAATCTTTTCCTGATTTTTTTCTATTTCTGTTTACATTTTTTATTTCTCTCATTACACTACCATCTTCATTTACTAATCTGCTTAAGTAACTTGATACTTTTTCTCTTATTCCATGTAAAAATATATATTTTCTTATATAACAATTATTGTATTTTTTTCTTGATTTCTTTCATATAATTCTTTTTTTTTTTGTCATGTAATGTCTAAATATCTAAATGTATCTGTAATTTTTCTATGTGGAGCTTTTCTCCCTGGGCCGCTGCTGAAAAAGGGTATTTTCAGCTCAGTCAGACACCCCGCGTTAACAAATGTTAAATAAAATAAATATAAATAAATAAATAAAAAATAAATTGTCAAAGTACTTTCTATCATTAAGTTCTAAATCTTCCGATGCATCGATATATGTT
The DNA here is from genome assembly GCF_019279795.1 of Protopterus annectens. Taxonomy (NCBI): domain Eukaryota; kingdom Metazoa; phylum Chordata; order Ceratodontiformes; family Protopteridae; genus Protopterus; species Protopterus annectens. Next base: position 351,965,910 of record NC_056735.1, on the reverse strand, counting down.
CTTTTCTATTTTTTCTCTACTTTGCTCACATCATATTGCCACTGTAAAAACATTGTTTATATTTTTCCTTAAATATCATCCACCATTCAGACCAATTTTATAAAATGTTCTCATAGTAATACGATCTTTCCATGACTGAATTACTAATCTCTTTTCTTCTTCTTCATTCCATACTTTATGATGTATCCTTTTTATTTAAGTGCCTATTTTATATATCCCTTGCTTTCCTTTAGCTATTTAGCCATATTGCAAATGTTCAGTAAATCCTGTTTCAACTACCTCCCCTTCTCATATAACTAAACCTTCTGGTACTATAAAATAATCATTTTCAGATCTATGCATAACCCTTTTGTAAGCCCACGAGTTTTTGTCACAAAGTTTTAACTTACCACATCTTATAGCCACTAACATTTTTCTTATATCATTTCCTTTCTTTTTATGGTTGCCTCTTAAATCACAATTAAAGTCTCCTGTTATTATAATTTTCATATTTAGCATTACACAGTCTAAAATCTGATGAAATAAGCTTTCTTCTTCTTTACAATTAGTATAAGCATATAATGTTGTAATTCTATATTCTTGTTCTTTCCATTTTAAATCTACAATGGTTAATATTCCCATTTCTGCTAAAGTTGCATCCAACATATTTACTGTATTTCTACAGAATATGGCTATTCCAGAACATCTCTCATTTCCCAAATTCCAGATTATCTTTCCTCTCCATAGTTTCTCTGTAAACATTATTCATTTGTTAAAATATCCCATGTATTCTAGTATAATTACATCTACATCACATGTATTACACCACTCTAAAATCACTATTCTCCTTGCTGTGTTCATAATAATATTCACATTTACAGAAAACACTCTAAAATTTTAATTTTCCCTTTTCTGTAGAGTCATGGTTTCATAAATTTGTAGGTAATTTCTGGGCTAGTTTTCTTAATAGGCCGTTCTAAGCCTAGCCAATTTCCCCTGAGAAAGGTGAGAATCAAGCAATGTATGTTGTGTCTGTGAATCAAACACCTTAACCATTATACAACCCCCAAATCATTAGCTGTATAAATTTATCTTCATCAGTTTCCTTTTTTTCTTTTGTACTTATCTCATTAAATTTTCTTTGTATTTTATCAACAGAATTCTTTTTTCTTTTACTACTTCCCATTTTATGTCTTCTTCATCACTTATTTCAGAATCATCTGCTATGCCCTCTTTATTATTTTTTCTCATCTAATTTTTCTTCTATTTCTATTGCTATTAAATGTATTCTCTTTGTTCATTTTCTTATCTTTCTGTTCCCTTACTCTTATTTATTTTTGCAATCCATCCATAGATGTCAAATTTTATTACATTTACAACATTTCAATTCACATTTTTGCATCATGTCCCATTTTTCCACAAATATAACATTTTATTTTATCACAGTTACTTATAAAATGTATTTTCTTTCCAAAATAAAACATATTTTGGGTTGCCCCCACTACTTTATAACATCCCTAGTCCCCCTCTACATTTATCGTGCTTGGTATATGTATATATTTTTTTCTTTTTCTATTTTTAATGCAATATTAAAATCCCATCCACTAGTCCATAAACCCATTTTGCTATAAACTTTTGCTCTGTCCAGTCGGCTTTCAAATGTCCTTTCAAAGTCTGTCTTTCTACCTCTGTTAAATACTTTAATCACAGAAAGATTCCATAGGCTACAGTCTTTCTTTTTTGTTTCATATGCTCCAAGACAATTTCCCATTGAAATAAACAGTCTCAAATATAATGTCACAAAATGTCTCTTTGTTGTTGTTTGTCTTTTCGGCTTTTCCCGGTTAGGGGTCGCTACAGCGGAACTCCAGTCTGCTAATGATTGGCAGTCGATTTTTATGGTGCCGAGTTGCCAGCCCGATGCCCAACCTTCAGCAAAGGCACACCCATTCACACATGTCTTTAGAAGGCCACTTTACTGCGGGGAGGACATGCAGACTCCACACAGAAGGCACTCCAGCCATGAATCGAACAGGAGAACCTCTTGCTGTGAGGTAACAACGCTACTGCTGTACCACCGCGGCTTCTCATAATGCTCTTACTTCATGTGCTTTTACACCCAAAGAAGTTATTAAATTGCCTCACACTTCATACCTGTCCATTTCACTGTCTTTTTTTACTTTGAAACCTTTTTCATTTCCTTCTGTCTTATTTTCTGCTACTTTCCTTTTGCCTTCTTTTACGTTCCATGCATATGTTTTCTTTTCTATCTCATCACTATTCTTCAGGATTGTATCTGCATCCTCCTTTTGTATTTTCTCCATAATGTCCCCCCAATAAATGTCTCCTTCATTTTCTATCTCACTCTGTATCACTATTTCTTCAAATAAATCATCATTCAACCCTCTGGACTGGAGAGTTGTAACTATAAATCCATATTTTGCAGACTCATTTCCATCAAAAGCTTTATTTGAAAAATCTCCTGAGAATCCTGCTTACATTCTCCAGTCTCAATATTTGCTTTCTCCACCATTTCTCTCACTACTCCATCATCTCCTTGTCTCTCTACCTGCCTCTCTGTTTTGCTAGACTGCCTTTGTGCCTGGAATGAAAACAGGAAATGCTCCTGTAAAATGGGTTCCACTTGCAACAATGATGAGTAGGGTTTTAATTGATATATACATTACATATTATTTACATTATTTACATCTATTTACAAATTTCCATATATTATAAACTTCCATTTAAGCATATCCCCCCTCTTTTATCTACAACCAAAACATTATTTTCTTCAGAATCTTTGTCAAAGTCTATTTTCCATTGCATTTAATTTCATTTAGTCTCTCGTTCCACATAGCCTATGAAACATAAAATATTACTGTCCATTTTCTTCACTTCTTCCCATTTTCGTAGACCATAATAACCAAATTCTATTATGTCCATATTTATTTGCTCAAATTTTAACAACATTTTCACCCTATTATATTTATATTTTTCTTTCCACAAATTATTAACTCTTTTACATTTCAAAAACGCATGTTCAGTAGCTTCTTCTTGTGTGGTATATTTGCCTTAACTGGCAATTTTCTAATACACAATCTCCATAAAAATCATTACATTCTTTAATCTTTTTAAAGTTATTATATCTCTTCATTATGGCTTTTTTCTTATCTATTTCTAAATCTTTCCATGTATCAATGCAATAAAATGCTTTCATAATATTTAAGTACCATTAATTTCTATTTTTCTCACATGTATTATTTATTTCCTATGAGACAATTTTGTTTTGGTACACTTTCATTTCTTCGTTCACAATGCTTTTACTTATTTTTTTAACTTCCATTCTTTCCCACAATTCTTTGTATTTATAATATAGTATAGTTTCTATCTAATTTTTATTTTCCTTCATAATTCCGGTTAATACTTTATATAAAATGAAAGATGCTGCATGCACTATTGGGTTTATTAAACTAAAGCCTCCTTGCTCTTATTTCATATGTCAAATCCCTCTCTTGACTGGATTCAGTCTAGAGCCCCATATAAAAGAAAATAAAATCATTAGTTCCTTTTCATACTTAACATGAATCATATATATATTAGCAACATAAGCAACTTTTACTATTACCATGGTGTTCAACAAGTGTGCTTTTTCTCATGAAAATCTATATGACTTCCAAAAAATAGTCATATCCTTTACTTCTTTGAGTACATTATCCCATTGTTGTTGTCTGTATTCATTCCTTCCAAATATTATTCCTAATATATCTATATAATTTTCATTAAACTCAATACCTCCTATCATGCCTTCAAAACCAAAATCCTTTACTTTTCTCTTTATATTTAAACCAATTTTTACATTTATATATAATTTTTCATTTACTTTTTCCATCTGTACTTTATTTTTAACAATTAATACAATATCAGCCACATAATTATACATTATTGGCAATTGTACTTCCTTCATCATTTTGTAACCACTGCTACTTGACACTTTATTAATTTCCCTTACTGTTACATTCATAACTATGCTTTATTCCACATTCTAGTTTTATTTCTTCCCCAGTCTAGGCATTTATATTTAGTTTCACATAGTTCCTTTTATAAACAGATTTTATTACTTGTAATATTTTTTGCTTACATTATATGCCTGCAAAATTCCCCATAATGATTTATATTGAATATTATCATAGGCCTTACTTATATCCCCTGTTGTATCCTTTGCTTCTATATTTTTATTTATGATATATTCAATTATTTCTCATATTATCCATAATAACTCTTGACTTTCTTTTCCTTTTTTTCTGAATACATTTTGGTCATATATTCTATTCCTTTTTGGAAACTTTTTGTTATCATTTTCATAACAATTGTATAATTTGTATTATTCAATGATATCGGTCTCCATTTTTATCTCCTCTTTGTTTCCTTTTTTAAATATAAATTTTAGAACTCCTGTACATATCTCTTTCTGTTTAATTCCAGTTTCTAACTATTCATTCATAACGTCTACAAAAAGTATATTTTGCCACTCCTTCATTTCTTTATACATACCATATTCAATTTCGTCCAGTCCTGTTGCAGAATTCATGTTAATATCTTTTAAAATTTCATTCAATTCTTTCATAGTTATTTTTTGTTCTAAATACTCATGATCTTTGTCATTTAATTTTTCACCTGTATAAATATGTTCTATGCTTTCTTCTCGTTTAACAAATATTTCCAATACATATTCTTTAATTATTTCATATATTCCTTCTTGCTGTCTTATTTGCTTACCTCCCTTATTCTTTAATTCTATTATTTTTCCTTCTTTTATTATTTTACTCAGATGTGGTGCTACCTCTTCTTTCTTTCCTTGTAAACAATATTTTTTGGTAAACCAAAGGGGGCAAAACTAAGAAAATACAAAGCGAACTGGATGACCAGGAAAAGTAACATTTTATTGAGAACTTTCGTCAATTTTTAACTATGACTTCTTCAGAATAAAATCAAGTTACACACTGAGTCTTATATAACCAGTGCAATAAATCAATTAAAAAAATGTAAAAAGTACATCCACTTTTAAAGGTACAGGCTCCCTTAATGCATTTTACTAGCAAGTCATGTAAATTTTGGCCATAGCTGTTATATCTTTTTATAACTATATGTTCATAACCAAGAACAAATAAAATCAATAACATTCTTGTCATGGTTGTAAAAACATGGAATATTTAAATGCAGAAGTCTGCTTTTAATTTTAAAAAACTGCTAAGTGAAACCATATCATTAAGCCCTGGGCTAGTGGTGGCATTGACCCTCAATTGCCATAATAGTTCTTTATACTCCAGTAAATGGGCAATAGGGCCACCCCTTTCATCTATGATGATCTGTTCAAGGACTATAAACTTGAAATAGTGACTTGGGTGAAGGTTGATATGTTTGGCTAATGCATGGGTAATGTTACATTTATCTATATCATAAATATGTATTTTATTATTTTACTCAGATGTGGTGCTACCTCTTCTTTCTTTCCTTGTAAACAATATTTTCTGTTTATACAAGTTGCTGATTTTAATTTGATTCATTTTATATATTTCTCTTTCTTTTTCATAAAAGGAATTGTTCCTCTCTAATAAGTCTCTATGTTTTTTGACTTAATATCTTGTATCTCGGTTTCTTTTTTTTTTTTTCTTTTCTTCCTTATACATTCTAAAAATACTTTATTATATTTCTCTTTAAAATTAAGCCAACAAAGAATCCATTTCTCATAAAAATCTCTCATAGTCATATGACTTTTCCATAATTCCATAGTTTTTCTTCTTCTAAATCTAATTCCTTTTCATTAATTCTCGTTATTCCTTTTCCTATTCTTATATATTCTTCATTTTCTTGTACTTTAACCCATATAACCATATGATCTGAAAATACAGCATACTTAATTCCTTCTTTAACTTTTAAACTATCAGATATTAAAAAATAATTAATCTCTGTCCTAATTTCATTCGTTTTTTAGGTCCAGTGATTATTCTCCCATACACTTAACTTTCCACTTCTCATCAGTTCTTTAACCATTTTAACATCACAATTGGTCTTATTTTTTTCTTAAATTACAGTTAAAATCACCCACCATTATAAAGTCCATGTTGTTTTTCTTTCAGCTTTTCCCGATTAGGGGTCACCACAACGGAACTCTGGTCCGCTAATGATTGGCAGTCGATTTTTATGGTGCCGAGGTGCCAGCCTGATGCCCAACCTTCAACGAAGGCACACCCATTCATGCATGTCTTTTGAACGACACTCGACTGCCGGGAGGACATGCAGACTCTACACAGAAGGTGCTCCAGCCGAGAATCGAATGAGAGAACCTCTTGCTGTGAGGCGACAACGCTACCGCTGCACCACCACGGCTTTAATGTCCATATTTATACATATTCAAGAATATTTTGTGTACCTTTTCCTTTGGAGTGGTAGTGGTATATTTTTAAATATCATTTCTCTCTCTTTTTTGTTACATATGCATATAAAGCTATAATTCTATACACATATTTTTCCATCTCAAGCCTATTACCGTAATTCATCCTAGGGTAACATCTAATATTTTAATGCTTTCTTGACATAATATACATATGCCTGAGCATGTTTCCTTCCCCATGTTCCAAACTACTGCACCATTCAAAAGTTTTTCAGTTTGTGTTATTTCTTCCTCTGTTAATAATCTGATATCTTCTAAAACAATAATATGTGCATTTATTCTAGCACACGATTGTAATATACCTATTCTCCTCTTAAAATTTTTCATACTGTTCACATTTAAAGCTAATATTTTCAGCTTTTAAGAACAGTTAATATAATAACATTTTTATCCCTTTCTTTTCTTATTTTTGCTAAGCATTAAAATATTCTTCTCCTTTCTTTAACTCTTTTGCCTATTCATTTTTTTTTTATTTCTTACTGTATGTCTCTGTTTCTTTTTCCTTGTTACATTCTTTAACTTCATGTGCAAACTCTTTAGCAGTCACATCTTTTGTACATTTTCTTGTATAACACATTCTTCTATCTCTTTCTCGTCTATAACTTCATTTTCATTTTTTTGCACATTCAAGCCACGAATGACCATATTGCCACATTTTTGCACTTTGAGTCTCATTTTTTGCATTATACTCTGTTTTACCACATAAATAACATCTTTTTTTATCACATTCACTGATTAAATAATCATTTTCCCACAAAAATAACAAGTCTTTGGTTGAACCATGTATTTCACAAAACCCCTATTACCGTGAACATTAATAATACTAGGCACATGCATAACGTTATCATTTTCCATTTAAAGTATTACTCCACATTCCCATTCCCCAATCCATACTCCTCATTAAACATATATTTTTGCAGTGTCCATTACTTCTTTACATATAGTTAACAAATGTTCTTTCAGTCCTTTTGCTTCAACTTCAGTTCTAAACTGGATCATTATTCTTTTTTTTTTTTGTCTGTAAAAAGCTCCCACCCCATATTCTGACCATGGAGATATATATATATATATATATATATATATATATATATATATATATATATATATATATATATATATATATAGTTTTCTTTTCATATACACCCCAAAATTTTCCCTGGCCTGCCCAGTCTCAAATATCAAGGCACAAAAAATTTCTTCATTAATTAAAATAAATGCTTTTACCTCTTTTGCTTTGACATCCTGAGGTACTATGACAGAGTCCCAAACCTCATACCTGCCCAGACTTTCATATTTTTACTGCTCACACGTACTGTATACTTCTTTTTTTGTTTCTTTTATTTCTTCTTTGTTCCCTCTCCAACAGTTTGTGCATATGTTTTTGTCTCTGGAACTTTTTCTGGCCCAGTCTCTTCTTCTCATTTTTCTTCTTCTATTTTTTTCCTTGATGTCACTACATGAAATTCCTGCTCCATTTTCTGGCTCGCTTTGGTTTACCATGTCTTCCAAATAATCATCCCACAACCCTCTCCCCCCTGATTGGAGGACTGTATGCATTTTTCAGCTGTAAATGTCTCTTCTTCAAACAATCTCCACTAAAAGTTTTCCTCTGAATCCATCTCTGTTTCAGCTACAATCTCCTTTTCCTCCAATGTCAGTTTTTTCTGCACCCACATCATCAGGAAAAGCTTTTGGTAGCAATTCTACCATTTCAACTACATCTTCAGCAGCTTTCATTCCAATTTCTGCAAAAGCTGAATCAGCCATGTATTCTCCCTGTTTCTCCAGGCTGCCTTTTCACCTGGAACAGGACGTTCATTGTATCACACACAAATGCTTCCCCCTACTAGCAAGACAAGGGGAAGTTCCCTGATGCCCTAGCCAAATTTACTGTAGTAGTATAAATACCAACTCGGATCTCCCAGGAATGGAGGCCACTATCCTGGGAGATTAACCAGGTTTATAAAGGATAAGTCAAAAAATGAAATAAATATAAAACATGTTGACAAAAAACTATTACTCTGTTAACTTTTTAAGTGATTTAGATTAGTCTGTTCTTCTGTGTCCAGTTTTGCAAAATATCTCTAGTTTTGCCTCATATTTATACCTTACCTTTGAACAAGTCATTTTACAAGATAGTACTTTAGGATAACAGGAGATATGGGCTAATCTCTCAATGGTCCCCTGGACTTTAGGCCAAGTAACTACCTACAGGCCAGAGTACTTTCAGTATAAAGGAAGGAAATAGATTGTAGTAAACTGGAGCGTCATCATACAAGCCATAATCTTTGGTTTCCCTGTTCTGATGATAGTGTGTTTATTATCTGGCTATGAAGAAATTGAAGAGCATGAAGTTTATGAATTTAAAGTTAATATTTTAACTATGAATACATTTTTAATATAGCTTGTTTTTTGAAAGCAAGCAATCGTGCATTTCACTGTGTTTAGGCTACAACAGTTTGTCTAGCATTTGGTACAGATGAATAAGGCTATGAACTGTTAAAGGGTTTCTTCTTGCAGTACAAGATTTGAGTCACTTAGCCTTTATTTGTCTTTTATGTGACTTTGAACAAGTTACTTCACTAGACAATACACCTAGGCTGATCCTAAAAATGGGACCCTTGTGTCTAGTTCGCTGTACTAGGCTGTTAGCAAATGTGTTGCACATTTGTCTTTTGAATTCCTACATCTTTTACATAGCTGATAATTAGTGCTTCACCATATTCTACTTTTCACATAGCTGATAATTAGTGCTTCACTATATTCAACTTGATCATGAGTCGTAGCGCATCTCTTGCAGTTTAAAGGGTTGCCAGATGCACTTTCAGTAAATGTGGGTTTCAAGGGAAAAGAAGTTTACTGTTTTTCATGCTAAGTTCATTTTCAGTATGAGAGTATTTTGTTTTGTTTTATTTAAAAAACAGCTTTGTGTTTTTTCTGTAAAATTTGAAGATATTCAAAATTCTGTGATAATTGTAAAAGTAAAGAAGAAAACAGTATGTACACTGACAGGTATGAACACTGCTTATAGTAATTAGGGGCAGACTGCCAAGCACTGGGATAGTGGTAGGCTGTCAGGGCCTGATTCATTACCATGCATAAGACCTCATTTGTCAGCAATCCAGCTATGTTGACTCTGGAGTTGTATCCTGCAACAATAAAGCATTATTAGCCATTCAAGTAGGCTAGACCAGTACTGAGTGATAGCAGATGTGATAGCTATTCTTGATGACAGAGAAGACATAGGGAGTTCATAAATCAGGTATATGTGTAACGTTAGAATGTAAGCCCCCCCCCCCCCAAAAAAAAAAAAACCAGTATGCTGAATGCAGCAATATTTCTGATTTTTGTATGACTTGCGGGTTGTTAAACAAACTGCTGCATCATTTATTGTCTTCACTTGTTTTACTTTACGCACTGCACTAAAGAGTGAATTCATTCATTAATAGGCCTGGATTGTATAATATAGTCTAAGCATACTGCATTTTAGTAGTCTATACATGTTGCACTTTAGTAATATATTTTTGCAGTACCTTTGCTACAGCATCCAGCAACTGCAAAGGAGTTGACATTTGTCAGGTCATACAGTCTGCATTACTTGGACTGATGACCAGGACCATCTGATCTTCAGCATTCATTATGTAGTCATTGTGCTAATATTCTCTTCAAAATCAGATTGTAAAGGATTTCAGCATTTAATTAAAAAACTGTTATGCTGACAGTTAGTGTAGAGGACTAAAGTACTGACTTGGCACAGGAAGTATATCAGTAACAAGGGTGCAGGGTTTGAATCTTTCCACTTTTGTTTACCTACTGTATGGTTTTGAACAAGTCACTTAACTTTCTCCAGTTCCAAAGCACTGCCTAGATATTTCAGCTAGGCTTCTTATAGGTCTACAGGATGCATGCCTAGTAAATATGAACCTACTGTTATTCTTTTGCCAGCTGTTCTCTATTGCATAGTGGATCTTGTTTGGGAAATGTTATGCCATTATCACCAGCATACCATTTTTGTTGTTGTTTAGTATAACAAAGGCAATGTATTCTTTAAGTGCAGCAGGCACTACATTTGCAGATGAATTACTGAAATGCAAAATTTTTTGCCAGCAACAATCTTTGCATGAGTAACAGTTCTCTTTAACGTGGAATTATTCAGATGACTTTTACATCTGCAGATAATGTACACATTGACTTTTATTTGTTGATTATGATGACAGAAGTTTGAATGGTCTTTCATTGTTGAAATGTTCAGGAATAGGTAGTTTTGTCATTATTGGTTTATATATATTTAATTCACTGTCTACTGGAGAAAAATGTTCAAAACAACAAATTTAAAATATTCTAACAAATGTTGCTCTATTAAACAAGGAATACCATTATTTAATACAATCAGGAAGGGAAATCGGCAAACAAATGCATTTATGTATAACATAATACTAAAAACGTGTGCAGGGTGTAACACCCCTGCACTAGCCCAGTAATCAAGGTGTCTCAATCCTCACTGCCGGCAACAGTGGGGAATGTCCACGATGGCAGGATGACAAGTACACACACAGTAAAGTGCAGTTTCCCTTAAGAGTACACAGAGATCACAGTCAGTCTGGGGCTGGTTTCTCCCTCTTTCTCCAGATGCCCAATAAGACTCCCCAATGGCACAGCCATAGGGTTGAGATCTCAACTGAGTGGCCAAACCAAGATCTCCAGTACCCTCTCTGTCCAGCCAGTGCTTTGTGTCCCTGCCCAAGTAGCTGACACACCACTCCTTGAGATTTGATTTATATACAAACACACACACACACACCTAGGAAAGGCTATCACAGGTTTACTAGCTATGCCCCCTTCTTGCCAGACTATAAGGTAGTTTTCACTGCCAACAGCCAGCTCTTATCAGCTACTTTAAGGCCCTTAGCAAAGGGTGCCCAATCCTACTGTGTAATGTTACTATTAATCTAAATGGTAGTCTGGCCAAGAGCAAGGCTATTTAGGAGTAGCCTGTACAGTGTCACCAAATAGATATGCAAGAACTCTATGAGCTTAAATATTTCTAAACAGACCTGCCACAATTAAAAGGTTATTAATAATAAATAATAAAAGAACAACACAATACTCAGTAAGTAGTCAGTTACATCAGAGTTCAAAATCACAGGAAATATTTAAAACTGCATTGCAGGACAGTCTCAAATAAATAAAGAAATCATCTAAGCTACACTTTACTATATTTCTATCTGAATCTAAAAGAGTTACTATGCCCTACGGACTTACTTACAGCAAGGCAAGTGCAGAGGTGAGTGGATATTTCCAGCTGATGTTGTTAGGTCAAAGACAAAATACAAAATGCAGATTCTCTCTCTGACAGAGTTCTTAAATTAATATCAAATGTTACTGCTTGGTTAGCTTGGATGACATCACTTTTTGTCATGTGACTTCAGTTCTCAAGCTGAACCCCCTTTGACAAAAACTAACAGAATTTTAGCATCTCCCTGTGAAAAATGGGTCTATATCAGATTATTGACATTTCAAAATGTCGACTGTAGTGCGGTCTTGAAGTTAGAATATTTAATATGGGGGGTGTGGGGGAGAAGCCCACCACTTAAATATGTTAGTTTTTATGTTGTGTTGTCTGTTGCCCTTCCAGTTTCTTTCCCTTGGAAAGAAATCGGTGTTTTGGCCATTCGACAAACTCAGCGTTCGACATTTTCATGTTGAATAAATGTGCTTCGACATTCAGAAATGTCGATATTCTGATATAGACCTGTGAAAAATAAATATCTCAGATGTTTGCAGATCCTGGAAGTCATAAAAGAATAAAATGCTTCTACATCTTAAACCTAGTAAGTACTTCTCTTTCAAGACAATACAAAAAATGTCTAGCTCTAGACATTGTCTGCTACTGCACTGAAAATGAGAGATAACATCTCTTTTATTACATGGTTAAGAAACAATTTAATTTCAACTATTTTCTCTGAATTTTTTTTCAAGTTAACCTCCTGTATTCCAGTTTCCATTAAACATATACAGCTAAGCAGTTACAATAGTGCAGGTACATTCCTGTTCTATTACAATAAGGCATGCTGTTACATTTTAGCCCAATACTTTATACACAAATCTGAATAAATCATATCAATATTCACAAATGACAGAATTATTTACAAAATTCCAGATAGCTGGGCTGGCAGTATTTCCCTTTCAAGGTTTGAAAACAGCCTTTGGGTCAAGTTATACTTATTCAGCCACTGGCCAGATGTCATTTTCAATTAACATGGGTCACACCTCTCAACCTCTTAGTGCAAGAAATCTGGGCATATTCTATCAAAATGGGAAGACAAAGGCCCAAAAATAGGGACATATTTAAATATTGCTCTTATAAACTTAGAAAGTTGCTAGAATAACATAGTTTGTTTTAGCATACATTTTCTGAAGGATTTGAAGTCTGAAACTTAAATGTATGTCATTATTTAGTGACTTCAGTTCTCAGATCATCCCAGTAATTTGCCAGAAAAACACAATTTTTTGAGGAACAGACAATGAGCCAAAAATCTGGAGATTCTTCAAAAATCTGGCCATTTGAGAGGTATTTTACAATTAATGAGTTTCAAGGGCAGATAAGTAAATGATAACTCTCAAGTGTAGCTCATTAGGAAGAACGTTCCTCATTTTGGGTCTTTAAAAGTCCATGCTCCTCATTCTACACTGAAAGGGTCCGTCACACATTCAGTGTTAGGCATTTTTAACTGATGTAACTGATGTCCATGGTAAATAGTACTGAATCCTATTAATTCATCATAAGAATTTTTTATAAGTGTAAAGTAGCACATTGTAATCATTCTATGACCTTCTTAGTTGAAGTTGTTAGTAAGCTGTTGGAAGGTGTCCTCATTTTGCCATTTGTTTCACACCGTGACAGACCGTGTTCCTCATTTAGATGGAGGGTTGAGCGCTTCTGTGGTTTATGTGAAGTCTCTTTTAAAAGCGAGACTGCTATGTTTAGCAAGCCCTGAGTGTTTGCGCTCTAAAATTTGAAATAAAAGTTTTAAACGAAATCGAAATCTGCGTGATAATTGAAAACGTAACGAAGAAAACGGTAAGCACACAGGTCTGAGCAGCGTTTACGGTAACTGGAGAGAAACAGCCAAGTATGATCCGGCTGTGTTAGGAAGCACTATCTTGTCCGCTTTGATCATTAACCCGTGAATGACGTTTTCTCATTAAAAAAATCAATTTCCTTCTTTCCTCCAGATTTTTGTTTAGACATTCAATAACTCAAAAGGTTGCGGGAAAGTTCGAAAACGCATCGCGTATCATCTTACGCCTTATGTTAAGGCTTAATTCGGTTATTTTCTGGGGTTACCACCTGTCCCACACACTTTGCGAGGGACAGTCCCTCTTTGGGCAGTTGTGTCCTGCAAAAATATTGTAAGAATAATAGTTGCATAAATCTGATGTTTGTACCACAATTGTCCCACTTTGGCCATTTGAAAAGGTGGCAACCCTATAATATATTTCTCCACATTTTTGATGGGTGAAGCTAAAGCGCAAGACAAAAGGTGAGAAAACAAGAATGAAATTTGTCAGTGAGCGTGATCGCGAGGGTGGTGCGGTGGGCAGTAATGGGGAGGGGGGGGGGCGCCTTGGAGTCCTTTGCCTCGGGCCACCATTTCCACTAAAGCAGAACCTTCACTGTGAAGTTGGGACATAGTGCAACTAGAGAGACTCCAACTCAGTGGCACAATCTGGAAATGGATATTCGCTAAACGTCGGCATGTCTAACATGCCGAAACGTGATCTCGAAAAGGTACAGTATACTGGCTGCTTCCTAATAATCATATTATGAACCCTCATGGGAAATTAAGTACAGCGCCTCTGCGTTTACAAGCTACAGGTGACAGCATTAGCGACGAACAAAAGACAATATGCGGTGATCAGGACGTGAAAGAAACAAACACTAATCAGGCGGATATGCTGCGACCCCCTCCCATATAAATAAAAGGCAGATAGTTCTGGCATTTAAAGCAGACATATAATCAGTTTCTACAACAAAAGTACAGCTCTGCGGGATCCTACAGCAGACAAAACATTTTGTCACCCCCCCCCCCCCTTGCCGTTAAAAATTGGGTGGTTTCTATTTACATGACATTTTAGGTGTTGAAAGCATAATTTGGCGATTGCTAACTCTCACTGGATTTCCCGAGCTGTCACAGTATATAAATCCACAAAACAGTGTTCCCACCCCCAGTCCTTAAAAGTCAGGCGGATTTCATTTACACAAAATTATAGGTGTGGAAAGTGCGCCAGCAGCATAGTTTGGCCACCACTACCTCCCACTGGATCTCCCGCATTGTCATTGTAAATAAATCCACAATACAAGGGCTGCCCTCCCCTTCGCGTAACTGATTGTCACCAGGGGGCGCTGTTGCTCCCCGTAAAGCCCATGGAAGTGTAAATGAGACACTGCACGTTAGATGTTCTATTTTCGTACCCTACCGTACCTCTCAACCTCTTTGCGCAAGAATTCTGGACAAAGTCAAAAATAATGAGGCGACACAGGCTGAAAACTAAGGCCAGATTTTAAACGTATATATAACCTTTGAAAGTTCCGTAACAGATTTTTCATTTAACTGCATTCTGAAACGCAAATAACTCACTATTTAGTGACTGCAAAATTTGCCAAGAAGCCACAAATTATATGAGGAACTGACAAAAAATGTAAAAATGGGGACATTCTTCGATTTCTGGACAGTTGAGAGGTGTTTCAAGGGGGCTCCGAAATGGACAAGTCTGATTGGCTTGTCAGTGTTTAATATATGCATTAACTGTTGCAGGTGCGTTAGCATAGAAGTCTAAAGCTTTATTTATTTGCCTACAACACTAACCAAGCTTCTGAATGAGAAACATTCTGTGTCTTGTTTCTGCTGACCCCAGAATATGCAGGCAGCCTGCATCGCAGACCTCTCCTGTCCCTGATTTTGGGTTAAATTTTAGCTCTGTCCCTCTTAATACTGGTACCCTTTGGACAAACGGTGGTGAGTTCTACTTAACAATGACAATAATTAAGAACTAAACTTATTTTACTTCAGGAAATGTATATTTAATTCATATTCTTTAATAATGTTAATGCTTCCAGTTAATAGAACTAATATTTTAGAAGTGTCGCTGATTTTTCTGCATTTGTCCCCGATTCTGTTGAGATTTCTCCCTGATTGGTTGAAAGCTATGTGCAGGCTACCCGTAAGTCAGACGTTATGTGGAAAGAAAGACCCGCAAGTTAAGTAGGTAATAGCGCTGATCTGCCGTGGATAAATGAAACAGGCTACTATCCTACTACCATCAGATGGTGAACTTATAAAATGTGAAAATATTGCGCGAATTGCGTATTAATGTGTTCGTGTGAATATTACCACTCCGAAAATAATTTGTAGCTGTTGAATGTACAATGCAATTGAGAAGTGCCGTCTTGTTTAGTCTGTCTCTGAAGAGTTATAACTGTCAAGAACGAAGAAGGCTTAGCAGTAATCTGAAACTAGATGGCCACTGCGCAGACTACCGCCCACAACGGAAAACTGCCTTTCCACAGAGGTTTGTGAATTTCGCTCGGCGAAGCAGCGGTTCCTTTTCTGTTGAATGTCTTATCGTGTTGGTGTATCACATGAGGTGGGGGATGGGCCTTGTTTGGCAGTGTGCCTGGTTTCCTGTTTAGAAGGGGAGATCCCAGAGATGAAGCGTTCAGATGCTGTTGTTAAAAGACATGTTCACTGCTCGTTCGGTAGTTACTCTGACCTTTAAAAAGAGCTATTTGAGTAAACTAGCTAGAAACCCCAGTATCTTATGAGGGGAATGGGGCTGGGTTTGGTCCGTTGCCTCAGTGGTTGGACAACTTTTTCACATCCAATAACAAAAAGACTAGCACGTACGAATCGGCACTCGTTAAAACAGAGGTTCAGTTGCCATATTAACGCGAACTGACGTTATGTGCTTCGTAAAGGAAATTAAGGGTGGGAGAGGGGCAAGGTTGAGTTGTTGTTGCTGTTATTGTCATATAAATGCTGAGCAGAAGAAACACTGTAGTAAGATTTCTGCCTCACATTACCACCTTGGGAGATCAACTCCCTGCGCTCGTTTCGTATTTCCATGAGATTTATATAATCTGCAAAGTGCTGTGTCTGACTGGCTACACCAAACTACACACATTCTGTAGGGTTACCACCTATCCCACTTTGCGAGGGACAGTTCTTCTTTGAGCAGTTGTGTCCTGCAAAAAAAATGGCAAATGTCCTGAGCTTTTAGGACAAATTTATTTCCTAGATTTTATGTAATAGTTGCATAAAATAGATATTCTATATCTGAAACACCTACATGTTATAAGAAACAGAATAAGCAACTACAATCTACAAGAATAAGATTTTTTTAGGCAAAAAAGTGAAATTCTGGCTTTTGTACTGGCCATGGGTATGTTTCGCCCTGCAAATTCTGACACTTGCACCAAAAATGTCCCACTTTGGGCATTTGAAAAGGCAGGCAACCCTAATATTCTACAACCAAACTGGGCCAATCAACAAACACGGTGGGCGATCTGGTGCAGTTTACGTAGTTTGCAGAAGTGACGGTGTAATTTACATCACAAGATAGATCAACCTGAGGGTGCTTAGTGTAGCTTCAGGTTTGGCTTACTTTTCATATGCCTAGATTTTCGCTTCGTTTTTCTTCTGTTCCTCTTAAAGTTATGATTTTCTGATAAACAAGCAGGGCTTGACAGTACTAAATAATGAAAGGCACTTGAGTTTCAGACTTCATATGCTTTAGAAAAATGCATGCTAACACGCAGTCTAGCAACTACGTTTATAAGAACAATGTTTAAAACCTGTGCGTATTTCTGGGCCTTTGTCCCCCATTATTTTTAGCTTTGTCCAGATTTCTTGCTCTAAGAGGTTGAGGGGTATGCACAAGTATAAAGTCACAGACACTTGCAGTCATTGCCAAAGAATCATGTTATATAGCAAATGGAAAGTGCATCCCCTTTCACAAATTGTATACTACTATGTAGTTAGATGCTACTGCACTGCAACTCCGCAACGAGATGCAAGAAAGTAAATAACTACTGAACAATTATGTGCAGCCATACTGCTATCACTACTGTGAATGTAGTTTTTTTTTTATGATCATACATACCTCTCAACTGCCCCTGGTTTTGATTCAAATTTTATCCTTGTCCCTCTTAATCCCTCCCAAAACTGAAAACTTTGGTAGAAAAGTGGTGAATTACACGTAGTAAATAATGGCAATGATTAGAGTTACAGCCTTGTTTTGCTTCCTATGTAGTGTCTGTAGTTAACACTAGTAATATTTTAAAAGTGTCCCTGATTTTGTCTGGATTTGTCCCTGACTGGTTGAGAGCTATGATCATACACATCAAATAAATTGATGGTGCCTAGACCACAAAGCTTTTCAAACATACTTTCTAGTTAAATGTACCATATTGTGAGAACCGGAATGCATGTGTAATTACAGCAGCAGAACTAAGGAATCCTTTGAGCAGAAATACACAGATGAATTTTTGCTTTGACAATCTGTGTTTATGCTTAGAATACACACATTAAGCATAGCTCTCAACCTTATATCTCCAAAATGAGGAACACTGCTTCTCATAATGTGGAGCAAATGGGCAAAATGTGGAACAATAGTTAAACGCATCCTAACAACTTCAACTAGAAAGCTTATAGGATGGTTAAAATGTGATACTTTTTACGTACAGAATAGTTCTTTTAATGATTCATTTCTATTTACCATGGATATCAGTTAAAAAAAATTGCTAACACAAAATATGTGAGACTGTTTAAATGGGGAACTTTGAGGAACACAAACTTTTTAAGACCCCAAATGAGGAAAGTTCATAATGAAGTACACTTGAGAAGTAGATTAAGTAAGGTTCATAGGTAGGTACTGCTATTGGCCCTAGGGCCTATATAAGCCTAGCCATGCCTAGCCATATGGTACCCTGGCTTTTGCCACCCAAGAAAATTATTTTCCTGTGCCCCTGTCAAGCAGAGAGTGATCCCCGGGGTGAATTTCCTATCTCCCATCCAATCATCAAGATTTTTCTTGAAGAGTGCTAATGAGGAACTTTGTTTGATATAGATAGTTTATTCCAGAGTATGGGAAGTCTCTGGGACATGAATCTGTCCCTCCAGCATGTTCTGTTTATTGTGGTGACAAGGTTTAGGTCCCTAGAGCGTGTAGCTCGGAGGGATTGGGATTTCTTTACGTGGAGCATGTCCAACAGGTTTGGGTTTGACATAGCTTTGTATGTTAGGCAGAGATCGCCTCTGTGTAGGAGATGTACGACAGAGTAAAGCTGGAGTTTTTTTGAGACTGTCTGCATAGGGCATCTGTTTGAGGCCGGTAATCCTCTTTGTGAGGTATTTCTGTGGCCTTTTCAGTTGTTGTAGATGTTTTATGAGGTACATACCAAAAGGGGCGTTGTACTCTATAATGGGTCTAATGAGTGATGAGTAGAGGGGAACAATGGCCTCTTTTTTTTTCCTGGATGAGAAACCTTTTGTGATGAGGTGTGCCACGTAGAAGGATTTCCTGACTACTGTGGCAATTTGATTATCAAAGGAGAGACCTGTCCACCTGTGTCCCAAGGTCTCTTATCACACTTTCGGTGTTGAGTAGACTACCGCCTATGTGGTAGTTCATGAGTACAGAGTTTTTAACCAAAAGGGATAATAATTCACTTTTTGGCATTGAGCTTCAGGCCATGGCTTTGACACCAGGCATCTGTCTCAGTGAGGCCCTTTTGTAGGCTGTCCACATCGTTAGGAGTTTTGATTATGGCTCCTAGTTTGTAGTCATCTGCGAACTTTGTTAGCCTGTACTTCAGAGAAGTAAATACCAAACAGGAGAGGACCTAGGACTGAACCCTGTGGTACTCCACTTGTCACTGGTCTGAAGTTGGATTTAGAGTCTGCTACTTTCACAGTGTGGGTTCTGTCAGTGAGCCAGCTGGCAACCCATCTTGTGACATAGGGATTTATACCTAGTTTAGTGAGTTTATCTATAATTCCAGAGTGGGGGATGGTGTTGAAAACCTTGGCAAGATCTAGATAGGCTGTGTGTACCACCTTACCCTCTTCCATGGCTTTGGTGACTGCTTCAAAGAAGTCTATCAGGTTTAGGAGACATGATCTGCCTTTTACAAACCCAAACTGGGTAGGGTCCAGAGTTTGGAGATTACCAATGTCATTGTTTATAAGTTCCATGATGATACGTTCCATAGCCTTGCAGACCAGGCTCATCAGGCCAATGGGGCGGTAGTTCCCAGGGTCCGTGGTGGCTCCCCCTTTGTGGAGTGGGATAACCATTGCTATGTGCCATTCAGTGGGCACAGAGCCTGAGGTGAGGTTATGACTGAACATGGTGCTTAGGTGGAGAACCTATTCATTCTGTAGTTCATGTAGAACACAGCCTGGGATGTTGTCAGGTCCCATGGATGCTGTGTTCTTGGCTTTGGAGAGTGTTTTTTTTTACCTGTGCAGACGTGATTACAGGAACTTTGCATTCTTCCGGTATAGAGATGGGCCCTTTAGGGGATGAGAGAGGGGTAAAGTTAGCACTGAATCTATCTGCCAGGATGTTGGCAATATCCGTTGGTTCTGTATATTTAGTGCCATTGTGCTGTAACTCAGAGCAGATCTGAGTGATGCCATTGAGATTCTTGACATAGCTATAGAATGCTTAGTGGCTGTCTTTAGAATCAGTGGCGATTTTGTTTTCGTAATTAGCTTTGGAGGACTTTATGAGGGATCTCAGCTTCTTACTGAGGCTGACCACGGAGTTCCTCCAATCATGGGATTTTACTGTTTTTTGCAATAGTTTCTTTCTTCTGTTGTAGAGTTTGTTTATAGCAGGGGACCTCCAGATTGGCTTCCTTTTTTTGGAGGATAGCATCTTTGTTCTGATCCATGCACTTGTGGAAGTGCTTATAAAGTGCAATTGTATAGGATTCAGCAGTTGTACCTCTGTTGTCCATCAGCATGGGTGTCGTGAAGTTTGCCACTTCTGTCTTAAGAAGCGTGAAGTTGGCTTTGGAGAAATTTTTTACAGTGGTTTTCCTAATGGGGGGTGGGATGTAGATGTCTAGGGTGATTTGCTTGTGGTCGGATCTGACCAACGAGGAATTGACCTCTGGTGTGGAACACCGGTTGCCCATGTTGGTAATGACCAGGTCTCGGATATTGCTGCCCTTGGTGGGGGTGTGGATAGGTTGATCCAAGGTGTTGGAATTTATGAATTCCAGAAAATGTTGAGCACAAGAGTTGGTACATGAGTAGTTTTCCCAGTTAATGGTGGGGTAGTTGAAATCGCCCATTATTAGGGTGTACAACCTATCAAGAAATGAGGAGTGGGAATCATGGGGCATGGTGGGGGATCAGTAGCAAGCTACAATTTGGATTACGGTCTTGCCCAGAGTTAGTTGCACATGGATAATCTCGGATGCATTATACTGAGCAACTAGCCTGGAGGTGTGGATATCCTTAATGAATATGGACACACCTCTGCCTTTAGTGCTTCGGTCCAGGTTAGGTGGCCAAAAGGTGTGCTATGAATTATATAGTCTGGTAATACAGGGGTGCTCTGTGGAGAATTGAACCAGGTCTCTGTCACTGCACAGATGCCGATGTTCTTCATTTTAGGGAGTGCCTCGAGTGAGTGCATTTTGAGGTTTAGACTTCTAGCATTAAGTAGCATTACCCTCAGATTTTGCTTGCTTGTACCTGTTACGGTGGTGAATTTGTCATTTGAATCTTGCCTAAAAAAGGCACTATAGGGGTGGCAAGAGCCTTAGCCAGTATCCAGAATCCCATCTCTGGCAAAGCATCGTGGTTTGTCGATCATGTCATTCCAGGCAGACAGATACTGGATCCCCTTAGAATGACACCAGAAGTTTAGCCAATTGTTGAAGTCAATCATTTTGTCCTTGTACTGTGGTATCATTCTGAGTGATGGCAGGATGCTACTCAGGGCTATGGTCATACCTGCCTGGGCTACATATCGGACAGCTCCTCCATGTCTCTTTTCATGTAGTCCAGGGAGGTACATCTCAGGTCATTCACACCAACATGCACAATGACAGAGTCATATTTGTACTTGTTGTGGAGTGACCTGAGTGCATGCGTTATGTGGCGGATCCTGGCACTTGACAGGCAGCTGCCAGTAACTTTCTCCTTGTTCAGCCTGGTGAGTGGGACATCAGTGTGCCTGAATATAGAGTCACCTATGACTAGAGTGTTGGGTATGTTGTTATGGGCTGTGGTTGAGTGGCACACTGAGTTTGTGGGCTACGTGTCATTTGGGTTGTGTTGGGGGTGGAGGTTGCTTGCGTTTCTGCTTTGGAGGTCCCTGTTGCTTGAGTAGATTTTTTTTGAGAGCCTCAGCGAATGTAGGTGTGTGTTTTGTGTTTCTATGTGTGTGTTTTGGTGGTGTAGGTTTTGAGGGACTATGTGATGTGTGGTGTGGTGCAAGTGTTTACCTTCTCCTCTTGACTGTCTAGTCCAGTCTTGGGTGAAGAGAGCTTCGCTTCCAGTTTGGCTATATAAGTGCATCTCTCACAGGTTGTAGTGTTGGGTGGTAGGAGGAGAGGGTTGTCTGTGTACATGAGGTAATTGCTACATTGCCCCAAGATGCCCAGATTCATCAGGTAGACAGGAGAAAACACCGGGAGCTGACCCTTAGACATGCCTGGATAGGTGCTTATTTATTAAGTACTAAAAACTGTTTTCCTCTAGACAAGTGAGGAAAGTTGAGTGCTGTAGTAATTTGTAGCTTATTTAGTGCTTACAGTGAGTTCTGAACAAATGTTGAACTCAAAGAAACAGATTTGAGTGCTGAAACTAGAAAACTGGCTAGTTCTAAGAAACAAAATTAAGCTAGAAGGCTTCCCTCCAACACAAAAAGGCTTGGGGGCTCAGAAGCTTACAAACAGTCCTGGATACAGCAAATCTGTATCCAGACTAGACGACTTACAGGAAAGGCAGGAAACAAGCTTAGAAAATATATATATATATATATATATATATATATATATATATATATATATATATATATATATATTTTTTTTTTTTTTTTTTTTTTGTAAAGGGGAAAGGATGAACAGAAGCTGACTGGGTTGGCCTTCTTCTACTTTACCTACTTTCCTACCTTACTACTGAATCTCCTACTTTGGGTCTATTTATTATTCAGATGTGATGTAGTGATGTAACCGGATATATTTGTTTGTTTTTATTTATTTGCTTACATTCAGTATAGTTGAAGAAGGCAAAGGCTGTTTGGCATTTTTTTATTACATGACACAGGTATGAAACTACTGGATTAATGAAGATATTGTAATATACCTTTTTTCTGGGTTACATGAATGGATTAGGCTAATGTGCACTTTGAAGGGAAACCATTCCAAAGTGCTTCTTCCTCACCCAAACTCTACCACCGGCATAACTCTCAACTTTCCTTTATTTTCAGAGTCATCTGTGATTTTGTCAGAAAATTTTGCACTGTCTGTATTGAAATCAGTATTTTTTAATATATAAAAGGTGGTAGGCTAGAGTAAAAAAATATTAAAGTTAGACGAATTTTATTAAGCAGTGTCCTCTGACCATATCAGTCAGTAGCCCCAATATTTAAACTATGCCTTTGTCTCTAATTATTTTTGACTTTGTCTCTGATTCTGGAGATGAATTTGGTGGTCACAGTGTTATCAAAGTGATCCAATCTTCTCTTCACAGGATATGTGAGATGTCTATAGCTTCTGTAGGGATTAAGCTGCATATTTTTATTTTTAGGCTGTGATACATGGCTAGGAGCTCATAGGCACAAATACCTGTTTGCAGAATCTGTTCAAGACTCTTTAATGTGGTATATAAACAAGAAGAGGGGACGCACTCTTACCCCCTTTATTGCCTAGTCATGGACCTCTGGGAAACAGCAAACTCCCTATCTCTAGGTATGTCTTGGTTCTTCTTTCTCAGGCTTGTTAGATTCTTTCTGATCTTCCAGATTCTGAGAGTAAATCTTCTGCTCTTTCCTTACTTGGGACTTCCTCTCAGGTAGTTCGTCATTCTATCAAATGTAGTTACGATGCAGCAGATGCCTCTTCTAGGACTGCTGCTTCTGGTTCAGTTCTGAGGAGATTTTCATGGCTTTGGCTTCAATCTTTGCCCAATGATATTAAGGCTAAGTTGATGGATGCTCTTCTGGATAATACTCTTTTGTTTGGTGAAGCGGCTGCTGGTTTATTTAAGTCTCTTCAGGACAAGGGGGAAGGTTTTACAGGAGCTTAAGCATATCTTTGTTTCTCCTGTGCCTAAATTTCAATGAAACTACCCTTCTAAGCCAGCCTGTGTTCGTAGGCAATCTTGCTTTCCTTCTAAAGGTAAAAAGGGTAGTAAACGGACTCCTCATGCTAAGGACACTCAGACCGCAGGGATTCTTAAGCCTTCCTTTCCTGACAAACCAGGAGCTGTCTGACCATCTACCCGTTCCTAGCCACATTCCTCTTTCTCTTCACCTTTCTCTTTCTCTTCATGTTTGGCTCTCCCATCTAAACACCTTTCTGAAGGTGCCTTCCTTTCAGATGTTGTCCCTTCAGTCCCTTTTTCCTGTCTTGCTCCCTCAGGCCTTTATGGTGTCTCTGGACCCCAAGGATGCTTATCTCCTTATTCCGAGCCATCCTGTTTGCAGGAGAGTTTTGCATTTCTCTGTTGCTTTCCAGCATTTTCAGTTCTGTGGTTTGCCCTTTGGCCTTTCTACTGCACCAAGGGTATTCACCAAATGCCTCACTCCTGTGACTGCCTTTTGCAGGCTTCAAGGGATCTAAATCTTTCCGTATTTGGATGACCTGCTGATTCAGGCATCTTCTCCGGAGGTCCTTTTGCAAAATCTTCATTTTACCATTTCTCTTCTTCAGAGCCTGGGTTCACAATAAATTTCACAAAGTCTTCCATGACTCTTTCTCAGGATCATGTCTTTTTGGGTTACAGGATTCAAATGGTGCCAATGCTGGCATCCCCGCCTCCTACAAAGGCATTAACTCTCATTTCTTTCTTTCAAACTCTTCTTCCCCTAGCCTCCATTACAGCCAGGGAGTTTCTGAGAGCTCTGGGGTTCATGGCTTCCACCATTCACATGAGGAAGTTCCAGTGGTTTCTGAATTCGGTGTGGTATCAGCATGCACATTCTCTAGATATTTCTGTTCCTCTTCTCCCATGTCTCAAGAAAGTGTCTCTGAATCCAGGGCTCCCTTTTCAGCCTCCTCTTCCCTCTCGGGATCTGTTCACAGACACTTACAATGTGGGATGGGGCACACCGTTTGGCTCAGTGAGGGTGGTCGCCTCGTCAGCAGAAGGAGCACATCAACATCATTATGCTGGCTCTTCAGGCCTTTCATCCTCTCTTCTCTCCATGGCCTCTCAAGGTATTCACAGACAATACCACAGTCATGTGGTATATCAGTAAATAGGAAGATACAAGATCTTACCGTCTTTGCCAACTGGCACTTCTGGTATGGGATCTGGCTATCCAATATCAAGTGACTCTTCAGGCAGTTTACATTCCTTTAGATCAGAATGTTGTGGCAGACAATCTGAGCAGGTCCTTCTCTCAATCCCACAAATGGATGCTTCACAGGGATGTGTTTCTGGACATTGTTCACTAGTGGGGTACTCCTCATGTAGATCTCTTTGCCTCCTCTCAGAACAGACACCTTCCTCTGTTTTGTGCCAGAGTCCCAGGTCCTCTGGTATGGAAGGTGGACATCTTCTCATTTACTTAGCAGGGGATGTTTCTTTATGCATTCCCTTCCCTTCCTGTCATTCCGAGAGTCCTGTTCAAGATTCAACAGGATGCTCCCAAAATCTTGTTGGTGACTCCCTTTTGGTTGCTGCAGCACTGGTTCCCTCTACTTCTGCATCTAGCCAAGGGCAATCATCACAAGTTACCTCAAAGGGTGAATCTCATCACACAAGACAAGGGGTGTCTCATCCATCTCCACATGTCCACGCTTCAACTGACACTGTGGGTGATAGGGTTTTGCTCCCTCATAGATACCTTTTTTCTGATAATGTGCTGGAGGTCCTGCAGGAGGCTAGGAAATCCTACTTGTCTAAATGGAAGAGGTTTTCTGTTTGATATCTTTCTTGTGACTTGGACCCACTTTCTGTGGATGTTCCTTTGGTTCGGTCTTGTTTGTGTGAGTTGCTCAATGCTGATTTGCGTATTCTTCTATTAAGGCCCACTTCTCTGCTCTTTCTGCTTGTCTGCCTTTAACTCCCCTGTTTGCTTCTAGATTTGAGGCTAAGCAATTTCTTAAAGGCATCCTTAATATTAGAACTCCCAGGCAGCCTGTTCCTCCTCACTGCGATCTTAATTTCATTCTGGAAAAATTGACTCTGGCTTCTTTTTGGGCCTGTTGTTTCAGCTTCCTTACAACATTCTTCTTGGAAGACAGTTCTTTTGTTAGCTCTTACTTCTGCCAAACGGGTGCCTGAGTTGCAAGCCCTTATGGCTTGTCCATCTTTTTTGATATTTCATGAGGACAGGGTGTCCTTGCGTACTAATCCTTCTTTCATGCCCAAGGTGGTTAATGAGTTGTCTCTTAATTAGTCTATTAATTTGCCTACTTTATTTCCCTCTCCACAATCTGACAGTGAGAGGATGCTACATAACTTAGATGTGCATAGACAGCTCAGATTTTATTTGGATAAAAAGCTATCAGAAAATATGACCAATTGTTTGTTTCCTGTCATCCTAGGTCTTTAGGCAAACTATTTCAACGTGGATTTTAAAGGCTATTTCCTTTTGTTACACTTTTCAAAGTGAGAATATTCCTTCTTCTGTAAAGGCTCATTCCACTATAGCTGTGGCTTCTTGTGGTGCTTTTTTCAAAGGCTTAGATGCTAATTCTGTTCTTGAAGCTGCTACTTGGACTTCTGTGCATACCTTTACCAAACTTTACCAGTTGGATGGTATCTCCAGTGCCAGAGCTGGTTTTGCTGCTGCCATTCTTCATGGCTTCTTAGAGGGCTCTGCTTCCTCCTCCTCCTCCCAAGTTTCTACTTGAGCTTTGGCACTCTCCCATTTGTAAGGAATACTGCAGCGGTGAATGTAAGGAATACTGCAGTGAAGGAATACTGCAGTGGTGAATGTAAGGTCAGAGTACAGTTGTGTAAAATCTTACCATAACTGTAGATATCCTTGACTTCACCACTGCAGTATTCATTCACTCCCTCCATCCCCCTGGTCTTTTTTCCTTCCTGGATGTGCAGGTTCTCCTTAGTTTTCCTTGGACTGCTGTTCCAACTGGGTCAATCAGTTCTGATTCCGTTGGCATATTGAATAAGGGAGGACTGTTTGGAAGCAGTATGGAGGTCAATGGTGAAGGTGTCAGGTATGTTTTTTGCATTTTCTTGGAGATTAGGGGTGTTTGTGAGAATCCAGTCTAGAACTGGATTGTCCGGAGAAGATTTGTGGATGCATGTGGGGAAGAGACAAGTTGGCAGAATTCATGTAAGTTAATACATAGTTGTGGGGAGTCCAATCAATATTAACGTCTCAAATTATAACAGTTTCATGGGATATGTTGGCCATATATGACACTTATTGAAAAGAGTAGGGCAAGTTCCCCAATGCCCTGGCCAAATTTTCCCTAGTAAGTATGAATACGACTCCAGGTATCCCCTGAAAAGAAGCCATTGGCCTGGTGGGACCAACCTGGCTAACAAAGTGAAAACAAAAATAAAATACAGCATATTAGGCAGAGAAGTTTCCCTGTAGGCTTTTTTTTTTTTTTAAAGCAAATTTCTCCAATAAAGTTTTGTATAAAAAGGAGGGCAGTAGTCTCTCAGTTTAGAAAAATTGGTCACTCTTGAAGGGAGATCCTGGGCCTGGAACAGCAGCTCTGGGTGAAGTGGAGAAAAAAGAACAGACCCCTGGAAGACATTCAAATGATCCTGGATATTTTCCTACCAAAGGAATCCAGACAGAGAAGAGCAATTGGAAAGCACTTGTGGGCTTAATATTAGAGACTTTGTCCCTTTTGTATGGTACTGTAAAAGAAAAAAAGTACTTTGCATCATCTCTTTTGTTTCATCTGCTTATTTCAAAATATTCCACACCACTGTTTTGTAACTATTTAATAGGAGACCTGGGTACAACATAATCCTAGATAACTAAATGAAGGACTTAATACTGACTGTGCTGGAAAGCTGGACTGACATTTGCCATCCCATTCAGAAATGCTTAGCTTGGATACAAAACGGTATTTAACAAGTGTTAACAGGTAGGTGGGCTCAACCCTTCTCAGCTATGACTGAAGTCCGAGACATTTATACCCAGTGACAGTACTATACAGTATAATGTTATGATATAGCATATATTAAATGCAGAATGTAACATACATTAACAGTTAAAAATTATACATATAATTGTATTATTTATTAGGCATTCATGCATTTAACAAGGAAACACATTTGCAATGTTTTCATTTATTTTGGGTGAATGGTACAGTAAACTGAAGATGTGAGTAGAGGTAGTTAAGGATTAAGTCAGAGTATGCTTAGCCTTTGTCTAAATTAAAAATTCATTTATATTCACCTTTTAGATAAAATAGTAAGTTCTGTCTAAATGTGATGTCTGTGTGTTCAATTTCCTGAATTCAGGATGAAAGGCATTCCATACATCTGGCACTATTTTGTAGAATGCTGTTTCTCCAGTTGTTAGTTTAAAGTTAGGATTGCGAAAAAAACACTTGGCTAGTTAAGTATAATTGGAGTATAAGACTGACCCGTGGAGAAGTTTTGATTTAAGTGGTGGGCATTGGTTAGAGCTGATTAATTTGTAGGTAAGTAAATTTATTATAGGGTGGCACAGGTGGTTATGGGAAGCCAGATATTTTTAGTTAGCACAATGCAGAGTTGTGATAATACTAGGAGCTGGTGAATCTTATTGTTGCTGTTTGCATATCTTTTGTACTTTGTGAAGAATTTAAATCACTTACTGGAAAACGGTACTCTGAGGTATACAGATGAGTATTCCTATGACTTTACATACTTCTGTGATCACAATGCTTGTGAACTTGTAGATGAATTTTAAGCACAGTAGAACCTTCTTTGTTGCTAGTGTGTCATAAATGTCAGTGTCTCTCTAGAACTACAAAAGGTAACACCAAATAAATCAGGAAACACAAAACTTAGCGTTTAAAACAGTTTAATAACTCTTTCATCTGAAAAGACTTCTTCAGAAAATTTTCTGAAGTCTTTTCAGATGAAAGCATTATTAAACTGTTTTAAATGCTAAGTTTTGTGTTGTTTCCAGGTTTATTTGTTGGTTTTATTTATTTATTTTTGTTTGTTTTTTGCCATCATATTGAAGTTTTGTCAGTTTGGTTGTGAAGTACACAAAAGCATTTTTGTTTGATTAGGAGTAGCTCTGGAATATGTTCATCATGTTGCGGGTTGTAGCTTTTGTTGAAAAATGAAGGCATGATTGATCACTTGTTGCAACTGATTATCGTGTTTTTCTCTAGTTCCAGAGTAATTTAAAATCATCTCACAGTTGGAAATGGGTAACTGTTAGACTATAGAAGTAATCAGCTGCATACTATAGTATTGTATTTATTTTAAGAATTTCAGAAATACCTCATTAAAAGAATCACAGGCCTAAAGCAGATGCCCTACGCTGACCGCCTTAAAAAACTCCAGCTATACTCTTGTCGCATATCGTCTACTCAGAGGTGATCTCTGCTTAACATACAAGGCCATGTCAAACCCAGAGCTGTTGGACATGCTACACTTAAAGAAATCCCAATCCCTCAGAGCTACACGCCCAAGGGATCTAAACTTTGTCATCACAATAAACAAAACATGCTGGAGGGATAGGTTCCTGACCCAGGGACTCCCCAGACTCTGGAATAGATTGCCCATACATGTCAAGCAGCATGCCTCTTTGGACCTCTTCAAGAGGAACCTTGACGATTGGATGGGAGAAAGGAAATTCACCCCAGGGATCACGTCAGTCGCCCTGCTAGACAGGGGTCCAGGAAAGTAAATAATGTGGGAAGAAATAGCCAGGGAATTGTTATGGCTAGGCTTGTATAGGCCCTAGGGCTGATAGCCTAGTACCAACCTATGAACCTAAGAAAGGTCTTTTGAGAGATTGCTTATGAATATGGTGAATAATAAAGAACCTAAAACCAAGACTTGACAAATGCCTTTATCTGACGACGAGTTGCTACATATTCTAAAAATTCTGTTGGGTAGGTATGATGAGAGCCATTTAAGTACCCTTTCTTGAAGCCTGTTTCGCGAATTGTAAAATGTTGCAAAGCATGGTCTACACTTCCAAATGCTCTCTTTAGGTTGATGATGATTGTTGAAGTTATTTGCCCTTTTCCCATATTAGTGCATATTTTATTCCAAACAGACTAAATTGGTGCAACAATGTTGCAAACAGTTCTAAAGACATTCTGGTAGTTTCTAATAAGAGTCATACTTATTAATGTATCCTATGATTTGTTTGCATGCAAGTTTTTGTAGATATTTAGCTAACAAAGATGTGCAATTGGTCAAGTCTTGCAGTTTGCTGGGTGAGTTCTTTTTTTTTCTTTTGGGAGGAGTTGTGTATAAATGCTTCCAAATGTGGGAGTAGGGACAATAGTGCTAGCTGTCAGTGTTACATGATTAATAATTACTGCACACGCCTTTGAAAGAAATTTTGGGTATAGTGTTTCAGCTCCTAATGGGCTTCTTTCATCAACAGTTTAGGTAAGATTTTTTATATCTTTGCTTGTTATTGCTCTGAAGTGAAATGTGGGTATGTTTAGTATTCCCCATAATGATTCAGATGGACAGAACACATATATTTTAGGAAGTGGCATAAGCTGGTTTATTAGATTAGTTAAATGTAATCATTTAATGTTGGTGGAGATAACAATGTAGTGAAAATTTTATTTGATTTCTAAAATCATTATGAATGATTTTAGACAGTCTTATAAGAGTTTTGATCGCATGATATGTTGCTATAATGGTTTCTTCTCTACATTATATCTTTTCAGTTTAATGGTTTTGATTTTAAATGTTTCTCTGTGCAATCAAATTCTCTCCAGCTGTGAAACATCATGTAATAAAAATTAGTCTTGCTGTCAAAGACAGTTGTGCTTAACAAGCCTAGCCAAAAGCTGTTTTTCAGTAGATGTCCTATCACTGTTGCAGTATTCTTCATAGAAGGGATGTCTTACCCAGGGCAGCCCAATGCTCAGCCAGTATGAAAAAAGTCTTAAAATAAATAAATAAATGAAAAGATCTTGTATACGCCATATGTCACATGTATTTTCCTCACACAAAATGTAGGGCATAAAAGGGATTTGCATATGCAGCTACCCAGAACTTCTTTTGCTGTCAGTTTGAACGCCATTTTTGCAGGTTGGTCTGAGTGCCTTGTTGCTGTACTAAATATTTAGCAAAAGTGCCCTATTGGTGTGTTTTTCTTTCCTGCTACTTTTCTTTGTCTTGCATTTTATTTTATTATCTAGAGTTCATGTCATCAAAAAAGTGAAAATGTCAGTGTGGGAGGCAGATACCCCGGAATGATGGTCACTAACAATGTCTTTTTGTTTGGGTGCTTCCCACGACCATACCTCTTGTAGTATCTGTAAGATATGTGTGCCTAAGACACTCGGAAGCAGTTTGTCTTTCCTGGCTATTTATCTTGAAAAACCAATGGCTTAAACAGTTAGCCCAGGGTATCATGGGAGAATCTTTTAACCCTGAGATACTCCCACTACGTAAAAAGAAGTACAAGAATTCTTGGCCGGATTCTTTAGCTGTCCAGCCTCCACTGGAAGTCTCTCTCGAAGCAGGTAATAGCTCTGTAGGTCATTTGGCATCTACTTTGGATTCCTCTGCTGCAACCCCACCGGAGACTGGCAAGAATCCATCTTTTCACACTTCCTCTGAGGTATTGCAGGCATCTGCTCCAGATGTCAAGGGGGAACCGCAGTTGATTATCTCAGAGGGCCCTAGAGAGATTAAATAGATTTTGATCAGGGAGGAAGTTCTAGGTTCTCTTATCAAATCTCACCAAGGGTCAGAACCTCCAGTATTTGTTAGGACTAATGTCCCTTCTAAGAAAAGACAAAAACTGAAATATGTTTCAGTCCATCCTATGGATCCTCAGAGGGAATGGCAAGAGCTTACTCAGGGATTGCTTTCTACTATAATAGCCCTAAAGCTTCCTCAAGGCATTTCAGTACCTGCTCCTCCTTGGACCTCTGCCCCCTTCTAAATGGCGTATGGAACAGTTCCTCAAATGAGAATTTGTGTCTGATGAGGGGTCTTTGTCCTATTCTTCACAGATGCCTTCACCTTTGGTCTGTGGTTCTGATGTCTGTTAGCCCTGAGTCTCTTTTTTGAGGAATTGTTCTTTGGGGACACAATTGCTACGATGATGGACTTCTTTAAGTGGGATCCTTCTC
Organism: Protopterus annectens; assembly: GCF_019279795.1. Lineage (NCBI taxonomy): Eukaryota > Metazoa > Chordata > Ceratodontiformes > Protopteridae > Protopterus > Protopterus annectens. The sequence continues at coordinate 351,933,964 of NC_056735.1, read as the reverse complement.
ATGTGTCTGACATTCAGAGAAAATATTATGAGTTGCTTCAGGTGGATACTCCTAAACTATCATCAGTTCCTCCTGTGCTGGCTGCCTTGTTAGATGCTTTCATTGTTGCTTCCAAGTCTCCCGATTCTCAGCCTCCTGCTCCTAAGAAATATGACAGGTTTTATAAAGTTCCTGTGGATTTTCAGTTTTTATTTAAATGTCTTCCTGCTGATCCTGCTATGGTGTCGGTCTCGTATGAAAAATCTTCCAAACGTTTGCCTTCTAATAAGGATTGTATGGCAATGTACCAAATCCACATGACCAGGTATGCTTTTGCCTTGATTGCTAAGGCATGTCAGGTTATTTCTTCCTTCCCTGAATCTGAAGGTAAATCCTCTGCCTTAGGGTCTGCTTTTCAACTGTTTCACCACTCAATTAAGTGTAGCTAAGATGCTGCTGATGTCTCTTCTAGGGCTGTGGCTTTTGGGTTCATCATGAGGCTTTATTCTTGGCTTCATCTCCAGTCTCTACCTGGGGACATTAAGGCCAAGTTGTTGGATGCTGCTTTGGATAATACATGTCATTTTGGGACTGCTGCTGACATGTTTAAGTCTCTTCAAAAGAAAGGCAAACCCTTGCAAGACCTTAAACATATTTATGTCTCTCCTATCCCTAATTTCCAGAGGAATTATCCTTCTAGGTCTGCTTTTTTTTTTTTTTTTTTTTTTTTTTTTGTGCAGGCAACCTTTCCAGCCCTGTAAGGGTGGAAGGCGGGCCCCCTCTGCTAAGGCTTCTCAGACTTCTGTGGCCCAGGAGCCTCCTTTGTCTGATAAGCCTGCTTCTCTTGACAGTTAGCCCCCGTTCTCTTAGACCAGGTTCCATTGTCTTCCAAATTGGCATCTTATCACTTCAGACTCTTGGATTCTATCATCTGTCAGGGTTATTTATTTTTTTTTCATGGTATGAAAATATTGTCATTCTTTTTCAGGGATTCCTTAACTTCCTCATTTCCTGGAGGTTCTAGGGTTCCAGTTGAACCAACAAAAACATTCAACCTGACCCCCCTTCCCAAGTTGGAAGGGCTTTTTATTCCAGGATATTCCTGGTTCCTCAAAAGGGGGGCACTTGGAGACCTATTTTGAATCTCTCTCAGTTCAATACCTTTCTTGATATCTATTGTTTTCAGATGTTTACTCTTCAAACTCTGTTTCCTCATTTATTACCCCAGGCTTTCTGGTGTTCTTGAATCTGAAAGATGCTTACTTTCATATCGGTATTCACCCTCTCTTCAGGATGTTTTAAATTCCTCTGTGTCTTCCTCTCATTTTCAGTTCACTGTTTTGCCCTTTGGCCTCTCTATTGCCCCAATGGTATTCACAAAATGCCAAGCTCCTGTGATTGCTTTCTGCAGGCTCCACAGCATTCAGATTTTTTCTTATCTAGTTGTCCTGTTGCTTCAGGCACCTTCTCCCAGTCAATTCTCTCTTTTGCAAAGTTTGGGGTTTACTGTCAACTTCCAAAATTCCCTTTCAGGATCATGTGCATCTGGGATACAGGATTCAGACAGTGCCAATGTTGGCCTCTCTTCTGCCTCCAAAGGTATTGTCATTGACAGCCTTCTTTCACTCTCTTCTTCCTCTGACTGCCATGCCAGCCAGATAGTTTCTTCAGGCCCTGGGATTCATGGCCTCTTCTATTTCAGTGCTTTCTCTTGCCAGACTGCATATGTGAAATACTCAGTGCTACCACAAGTCAGTTTGGCTACAGCATCATCATCCCCCCTAAATTTCACAGCACCTCCCCTTTCCTGTCTCAAGAAGGAATTTGAGTGGTGGATTCAATGGTTCGCTCTCATCCCAGGCTGTCCTTTTCAGTCTCCAGTTCCTTCTCAAGAGCTGTCCACCGATGCCTCAGACGTGGAGTGGGGGGCTTCTGTTAGTCACCTGAAAGTTCAGAGTCTTTGGCCTCCCCATCATAAGTCAGGCCATATCAACATTCATTCAATGTTCTCTCCCAGTCCCTTGAAGGTGTACAGACAACACTACAGTGATGTGGTATGTCAACAAATAGGGGGGTATGAAACCTTACCTTCTCTACGGGATGGCACTTCAAGCTTGGGAAGTGTCTCTCGGTTACCAATTAACTCATCAGGCAATACACATTCCTTCAGAGGACAATCTAGTGGCAGACTCTGAGCAGGTCCAAAACAGAGGCTCACAAATGGATACTTCACAGAAACGTGTTTCTGGACATTGTCTATCGGTGGCCTATTCCTCTGGTAAATCTTTTTGCCTCCCCTCTGAACAGGCAGCATCCTGTCTTCTGTTCCAGAGTGCCATGGCATCTGCAGTGGAAGACAAATACCCTTTCCTTGAAAGGGGGTGTTTCTTTACACTTTTCTTCCTCTTCCTGTACTTTCAAGAATCCTGCAGAAGATTCAGCTGGACTCCCCAAAAACCTTGCTAGTGGCTCCCTTTTGGCCGAGACAGCACAGGCCAGGGGCAATTATCAGAAGTTACCTCACCGGTTGGATCTCCTCACACAGGACAAGGGGTCTCTCATCCATCCCCACTTGTCCACTCAGCAACTGACATTGTGGGTGATAGGGTTTTGATCCCTTTCAACCACCTCATTATTTCTGAGGACACGCTCAGAGTTTTACAGGAGCCAAGGAAACCCTCAACCAGAGAATCTTATATGTCCAAATGTTAAAGATTTTCAGCCTGGTGCCATGCTTGTAACCAGGATCCTGTTTCAGTGGGGATCCCTCTGGACCTCTCTTATTTGTATGAGTTGCTCCAGTCTGGCTTGGCCTATTCTTCTGTGAAGGCCCATTTGTCAGCCATTTCTGCCTCATCTGCCCTTGAATCCTCTTCTGATTTCTCATTTTGAGGTCAAACAATGTCTTAAAGGTGTCCTGCATATTAGGCCTCAAAGAAAACCTATTCCTCCTCCTTGGGACCTTAATTTTGTTTTGGAAAAATTGACTCAGGCTCCTTTTGAGCCTGCAGATCTGTTTCTTTACACCATTATACTTTGAAAGACTGTCTTGTTACTGGCTCTTCTGCTCAGAGGGTTTCTGAGCTCCAGGTCCTTAGGTCATTCCTCCTTTTTTGTTTTATCACTGGGACAGGGTGTCTCTTTGTACTAATCATTCTTTTATACCCAAGGTAGTAAATTAGCTGTCCTTGAATCAGTCAGTACAACTTCCTTCATTTTCCCTTCTCCTCAGTCTGCTAGTGAGAGGGTCCTACATACCTTGGATTTGTCCTACATACCTTGGATTTGCGCAGACAGCTCAGGTACTATTTGGATAAAACTAAAACTATTCGCAAGTCTGGTCAGCTTTTTGTTTCCTTTCCTCCCGGGTCTTTGGGTTTGGGTGTTTCTAAGCAAAGCATCTCCTCCTGAATATCTAAGGCCATTTCCTTTTGTTATTCTTGTTGTGGCAAATCTGTGTATACTTTTATTAGAGCTCATTCCACTAGAGCTGTTGCCTCTTCTGGTGGCTTCTTCAAGGGATTGGAAACCAATTCAATCCTTGAAGCTGCTACTTAGTCTTCAGCGCATACCTTTACTAAACATTATAAGTTGGATATGGTTTCTAGGGCCAGAGCAGGTTTTGCTGAAACAATTTTATGTGGGTTTGTTGGGGACTCTTCTTAGCTTTCCACCTCCCATTCTGTTTCTTGAGCTTTTTTACTCTCCCTTCTATGAAGAATACTTAAACAGTGATTACAGAAGGACGTAGTACAGTTGTATAAAATCTTAACATAATAGTAGATGTCCTTCTCTTCACTGTTGCAGTATTCACTCCCTTCCTCCAACACCCTCTTGTTTGTTCTGCATTTTTTCCTTCTGGGTGTGCATGGACTCCTCTTCCCTATGGCAACTGTTCTCTTCTGGGACAATCCAGTTCTAGGTAGTTGTGTTCGTACATCCCTTTTATGCTCTACATTCTGTGCTGGGAGTATAAATGTGACATATTGCACATACAAAGCCTTTATTTTCGGATTTTTCATATTGGCCAAGCATCAAGCTGCCCTGGGTGGGACATCTCTTCTATGAAGAATACTGTAATAATGAAGAGAAGGATATTTACTGTTATGGAAAGATTTTTACACAACTGTACTTTTTTCTGTTAGAAGGTCTGACTTGCAGTGCCTTGTTTTCTTCCCCTGCAGCTGACAATCAGCTGCCCACAGCCCCTACCTTCATTTACCAGATCTAATGGAGGCACTTTAGCTTCCCTCGGCTCTGAGATCGCTGCCTGTGGGAGGTGCATGTGTGCTTACCTGTATGTGCAACACCTCTTGACTCACTGCTCATGCAGCAGCCAGCTGTATGGGCCACATGCTGCATACTACAGTAAATATTTAGGCTAGCTTCCTTCAAACAGCATGGGTAAGCCGACATCGGATGCTCATTTCCACCCACCCCCATAGCCCTCCAGCTCACATGCCACTAATCAAATGTGGGGGTTTTAGGATGCAGTAAGGACGGCTCTGAGATCGCTGCCTGTGGGAGGTGCATGTGTGCTTACCTGTATGTGCAACACCTCTTGACTCACTGCTCATGCAGCAGCCAGCTGTATGGGCCACATGCTGCATACTACAGTAAATATTTAGGCTAGCTTCCTTCAAACAGCATGGGTAAGCCGACATTGGATGCTCATTTCCACCCACCCCCATAGCCCTCCAGCTCACATGCCACTAATCAAATGTGGGGGTTTTAGGATGCAGTAAGGACTCTTCTCCTTCAGTACGATGGGGCTGCTTAACTTTCTCTACCCGTTTCTTTTGTTAATGGCAGGTTTTGGACATGTGTGACAAAGAGAAAACTCCTGAACTTTTTTTTTTAAACTATAAGATGCAAGTCTTTAAAGCTGTTTTGCATTAGGATGCAATACATATGTGCATATTCTACAAATGAATGACTTCAAATTGGTTCTGTTCTGATTCTGTTTTTCAGTCATTTGTTAACTGGGTAGGCTTGCTAAATACAGCTGCCTTTTTAAAACGTGAACCTGCGAGCACTGTCTGGTTAAATCATCTTCCTCAGAGTCACACAGTATAGGAGAGGAGACACAGTCAAATGCAGGGATAGATGATAATGATTATTAATCAAACTGTAAAGACTGGGACTGATGTATATATCTCTCTGTATGGTGCTGAGACTTCTGTGACAAAAGTACAACAAATTTACTCAGAATGCTCTGCAACTGTTCCATTCTCTATAATTTTGTTTTCTTTCCTAAAGTACTACATAGTAAGTGAGAATCCATTAACTGATAAAAATTACAATATGTCTGACTCCTACATCTCTAGTGATTTATGCACTAAATTATCTGTTATGCAGTCTGTGAGGTGATATAGCTATGAGCTATCAAATCAAACACATTCTCCACTAACAGTCCGTTACCTATAGATAAATATAGAAAGCTAGAGATATACCAACCTTTTACAATTACACAATATGAATAAGGACACAGTCGCTATCTTGCACCAACAGCAGGGATATTTCAGGATTTCATACAATTTTCATTTCAGCAGCAATACATGAACATTGGCAATGTTTTAGCAAAACAACCACTAAATATGTTGCCATGAGCTTAGAATATCCTCTTCACTATGCCATGTAATGAGAGCTTATAATATCTTCTTCACTATGCCATGTAATGACAATCATCTGGAAACCCTTGAAGCACACATGTGGCTAAAGAATGTTTGTTGTTTAAAGGTGATATATAGCAAAAGATTTTAAAGCTTTTAAAATGCAGCACCTTATGCCTGAACTGTAATATTTAGCATGTACCATGCATGAGGTATAATATATCATTCTAAAGAGCAATTACAGCACTTTCCTGGGAAATATACATTTGTACACACACTATTATGATGGGATTACATTCATCACATGAAAGATAATATTACTCCAATCGAACACATACACAGCGCTGCAGCCATAGAACTGTCCATAGCTATACATCAAGGATCTATTTGTGGCAGTTCATTGTCACAAAAGAAAAATTATGCTTGCACATTGTTAGAGCAAATACTTTATTTTTCTCTTTAATAATGGCACAACACATATAATATTGTTAGATAAATATGAAATAATTACATCCTGGCAAAACACTTTTAAAATCTACATGTTTGTGTATTTATCACACCTCTCTACACACAAAGATTTTTTTAATTTATTTTATAGTGATGGTCCAGCAGGGTGTAAAAACATTTTTAATGAAGACCTGGAGAGAAAAATCCATAACTACAACAGGTAAAAGTATGCCAAATACAGAAAATACTAGTACATAGAGGTGAGAAAACAGTACACAAAAATGCAGAAAGCAATTCTGTGCCAAAACAAAGTACATTTGTGTAAAATCTTGTTCAGTCCTTCCTCATGGTATTCTGTGTATTCTTACCGTAGCAGTAGATGTCTTAGCCTTCACTGCTGCAGTATTCCTCACAAATGGGGGATTCCCTGCTGTGAAGCCCACCATCTGACCAGTTTACCAAAGTCTACCGTTGCTTTAAGAGGCACTGAACATCACCTGCTCACTCCCTGCGTAAGGTAGGCCATAAAGGTGACATTCAGGCGTATCCTCTCAATCTCTGATAATATCTCTCGACTCCACATAAACACCAAAGATTCATTCCGGTTCATCAAAAAATGTCTCTCTAACAACCAGCTTAAGTTTCCTTTTCCTTCCTCGACCTCTATCTCACCACAACTCAACCTTTGTCATCATATCCATAGACAAGACAACCATTAAAGCAGAACCACACACTAAGCTGTTAGGAAACATTATTGATGATGAACTGAAATCCCCCCCCCCACCAAAACCTAAGTCTCCTATACAGAAATAAGAAATTTCTTACCACTGATACTAAACTCAACCTAGCTTGGGCACTCCTCCTTCTCTCCCTCCTCTATGCTGCCCCTTGCCTCACTAACATCCAGTCTACACTTTTATCCAAGTTAGAACAAACTTACCACAAAATAGCTAGATTTGCTACTAACTCACCACCTAACTCTCATCACTGCCTTGCTCTCAATACACTTCGATGGCCAGAATTTCCCCAACAACTGCAACTGTCTCAGTTCTGATTCATCCACTTCATTCTATACAAACCTAATTCCTGTCACTCTCTCTCCTCCCTTGTATCCTATTACACTCCCAGTCATCCTCTCCGTACATCCAATCAACAACTCCTTGATATCCATAAACCAAACAAAAATATTGGAGAACTGCTATACAAATACTCTGTAGCCCAAGCCTGGAATAAACCCCCTCTTACATAAGAATCATCTCCCACCCCAAACATTTCAAAAAAGCACTAAAAGAACTCCTACTTAACATAAGGACCTGCCCCTGTCAGGAACCTACCTGATTCTCCACATCCCTTATTCCCCAGTCTTTCCTATACTAGAATGCTAGACTCCCTACATTAATACCCTCAGTCACACTGTTTATTATTTTCTTGCATGAGCTAGGCTACTACATCTCCTTTAAATAAGTCTATACTAAGCTCTACGTAACAAAAGCAAACCAAACTGGAAGCGGAAAATGAAGGCTAGACAACCTTCAAAATTTATTGTTGACTCAAAAGTAAATCCACAGCAAATCCACACAAGCACCAAGTGAATGAACGCCTTGAAGCCCCAACATGACTCCGCCCTCTTCAGCTTCAGCTCTGTTTTAACTGTTTTCTCTATTACCTTCCCTTGTGATATGTTTTATACTAACACTTTCTCTCTCTCTTCTACATCTCTCGTAACGAATACTACACTCTAATCGTTTCTTTTATCTTATACCACACTGTATTCTTTTTTTGCGAATGTATTCTACTGCATCAAGTTGTTTTTCTGTATTCATATATAACTGTTTGTAAATAACTTCTATTTTTGTTCTGTATAACTATGGAGCTTTTCTCCTCGGGTCTCCACTGAAAATGGGTTTTTGGCAGAGTTGGACCAACCTGTTTTGTCAAAATATATTTTTATTATTTATTTATTTTTTTATTTTACATTTGTTGACTGGGAAATTTCGTCTGGAATGAGGTCCATTTACATCGCAGGCCCAGGGAGAAAAGCTCCACATTAATTAAACAATAATTGCAAAAAGTCGTAAGACAAGCAAAAAACACACACAAGAAATAATTCATATCTACAATGGATTTGTTTTTAGCAAGCTTAAATTGCAGAAAATTTTGGCCCCAGATGGCAGTCAACTGAGGAGTTTCCAGCATTGTAGCATGAAGACAGTAAGAAGAAGTAGTGAGGAAGGTGAGAAGGAGTGGAAGAGAGAAGGAAAGTATTTATGTAATGCATGGACAGAGCCAGGAGTCTATAACATGTGACTTAAGTGAGTTTTTGATCTGTGTTCTAGATGATGCAGAAGATGCATTATGGGGGAGGTTATTCCTCTTTCCAGCTATGGTATAAGAGAATAGAGCTTTGCCAGCAGAGTTGTTAGCATTTTCGATACATAGGAGAGTTTTGTTGGTAGAACGGAGAGGAGGATTTGGGTCAGTAGTTGGTTTAGTGGTGGAGTTTTGTGAGGATGCCATAGAATGTTTTAAGCAAGAACTAGTCGGTGGTAACTAAGTAATTGAGGAAGTTGTAGCCGCTGTAGTTCCTTTAGGGCTAGACTAGACTGTGATGGCTTCTAAAAGCGGAGTTGTTTGCAAATTTCGCAATTTAATTGTAACATGATTCAGGTTTGTCTAAGTCCATTTTCTTAGCCTTGGGTAGGATTGGTGCTGCATACATTAGAGTAGACAATAGGTGGGTTTGGGCTAGGGCGACCCATGCTTGATCTGATAGGAAGTTTTTGTGTCTGTATAGAGTTCCCATTTTTTATGAACATTTTTGATGGTTTGAGAAATATGGACATCAAAGTGAATATTTTTGTCTATTTCTACATCAATGAGTTTAGTATAGGGAGAGGGAGAAATTACAGTGCCATTACTGCAGGTGATGGTGAAGGAAAGAGGAGAGGTTTTAGATTTGATGGGGGTAAAAAGGAGTAATTTGGTCTTACTGGGATTTAGGATAAGTTGGATATCGGTAATCCATCTTTCCACGGAGTTGAAAGATTCCTGGGTAAATTGCTGTAAAGTGGTTAGGGATGGGGCTGAGCAGATTAGTGTTGGATCATCTGCATACTGTATAAGTGAGGCATGGTGGGTGGAGGTGTATAGTTTGCTGGTGAAAATGGAGAGTAATAATGGCCCCCATATTGAGCCTTATGGTACTCCTATGGTAGTTGGAGGTAGAGGTGATAGCACACCTTGCCATTGGACAGATTGTTTCCTGCCAGATAGAAAGTTTTTGAACCAGGCAATAGAGGGTGCAAAAGACATAGAGGATAGAGTGTCTAATAGTATGGTATGTGAGACCATATCAAATGCTTTGGCGACATCTAAGAATATAGCTGATATAAAATTGTTGTTGTTTCTAAGGTGGGTAACCTGATTAGTAAAAGAGGGAAGTTCAGTAGTTGTGCTATGATTTGGGCGGAAGCCATGTTGTGTGATGGAGAGGAGATTATATAAATTCAAGTGCATAACTTGAGTGTGAATACATTTCTCAAGTAGCTTAGATAGGGGAGGTAAGATAGCAATGGGGTAGTAGTTTGCTAGGTCATAGGAGTTGCTGCCTTTGTGAAGAGGGATAATATACAAGACTTTCCATAGTTGAGGTATGTAGGCTTCCTGCATGGAGTGGTCGATAAGAATTGAGACAGGGTAAACTAAGGATTCAGCTGCTATTTTTAGGAAGTTAGCGGGTATACCATCGGCTGCAAGAGTGGTAGGTTTCAGTTTTAAGAGTAGTTTTTTTTAATTATAGAGGTTGGAACAGGTGAGAGAGTAAAGGAAGGTATATTATTGGGACTTGTGGTTAGTGTAGATATAGAGTTATTCTTGGATAGTTGGGCAGATAATGACAGAATAGATTCTGTGAAGTGATGATTAAATTGAGAAGCTTATGTCATCATTATTAGTGGTGGTGGTGAGAGCTGGAGTGGTAGTTTTTCCGGGTTGTAGTAGGGAATTGATACCTTGCCAAAACTTTTGGGGATTTTTCTAGTGTTTGTCTTGGATACCTAGGAAGTACTTCTGTTTATCAAGTTTTGTTTGTTTTTTTGGCCTGATTCCTAAGTTGTTGGTAGTTTTGTTTGGCTAGGCTAGTGTTATTCTTTTTCCAGGTCTTCCAGGCTTTATCTCTGGACTTTAGTAAGGCGCTTGTGCTCCTACTTAACCATGGGGCATAGTTTGCTTTAGCTCTAATTTTTCTAATGGGAGTGACTGTATTAAGGACATTGGTAAAAGTACTGTTGAAGAAATCAACTGCCTGGTCTAATTGTAGAGTTTGTAATAGGTTCATAGATTAGTACTAAGCTAACTGCTCTTGCGAGCCATTTTAAGCCTAGCCAATTATCCCTTGTGAGACTCAAACCCTGCACCTTGTGTTTGTAAGGCAAACGCCTTAACCATTAGGTCACCCTCCCAACCCAATGGATACCAATTACATTGTTTTACATTCTGTTAAGAATTTGTGGGTTTAGTTTGTGTTCATGCCTAATTTGCTTATAAACTAAGGGTTTGGGTATGTTTACACGTTTCTGAAGGAGGAATGTGGTGAGGTGATCACTAAGCTCATCAGGTAGACAGCCCACATTGTAATTTTGTTTGGGAAGGTTTACTAAAGTCCAATCAAGAATTGATTGTTTTTGGGATTTCCTGTCCACTCTAGTGGGTTCTTGGATGAGTTGTGAAAACCCAAATAAGTTAATATGGTTAGAGGGGCTGTTTGAGTTGCAGGCTAGCCAGTCTAAATTTAGGTCACCTAATAGGATAGTTTCCTGAGGCAGGTTATCTCTAGTCCATTCTAAGATTTCCTCGATTATGAGAGAGTTGTTTCCTGGAGGGACGTAACTACAGAGAATGTTGATTCTCTTTTTGTTGTTTACAAATAAAACTGAGTCTAATGTTTCGGCATTCAGAAATTTGGGTAGAGGAGTTTGCAGAGGTTGGAGGTTGAGTGTGTTTTTAAATAGAGTAGCAATAAATAGTGCCATGGAACCTTTTAAATCCAGCTGGGGTAACGTACATTCAGGCAGACAAGGCCTCAGAAGTGCACCACCATCGCCCCCTTTTCTTTTTTTTTTTGGACTGCCTCCAGTGTCTGTACTGAAAAATTAATCCATCTTCCTAGTGGAGGACTAGAACCCAAAGCCTTCTGTACTAAAGCCAAGTTTGCAACCTCTTGAGCTACTAAGGCTGCACATATATTTGACTGCCTTAAGGTAGCAATTCTATTTGCTGTATGTTTTTTCAAGATTTTGGTTGTTCTTCTTTCGGCTTTTCCCGGTTAGGGGTCGCCACAATAGAACTCTGGTCTGCTAATGATTGGCAGTAGATTTTTATGTTGCCGAGGTGCCAGCTCGATGCCCAACCTTCAACAAAGGCACGCTCATTTACGCATGTCTTTCGAATGCCACTCGACAGCGAGGAGGACATGCATACTCCACACAGAAGGCGCTCCAGCCGAGAATCAAACGGGAGAACTTCTTACTGTGAGGCGACAACTCTCTCTCTTTAATATATATAGATATGACAGTGGGTTTCAAAAAGGTCATTGGGTTGAGGTTTTAAATTTACAGGCTTGATTTTCAAATGTATGATCTACTGGCCTTCAAGAAACTTGATTGCCATAACCCACTACCAATAAGTTCTACTTCCCACATATCTATGTGTATGTATTTATCTTTCTGTATGGCAGTTAATGACTGACAACTTCTGATAGAACTTTAAGTCTGTTCCATCATCTTAGAAGGTGTTGTGTAATGTATCTGTTTCATTGTTTTTATGTTACTGATATACAGTTTTAGCATTAGACTCCCCAATTTAGTATTGGCTTCCCCAAGCTTATTTTGCAGTTGGCACACTATGGCCATATCATAATCTCTAGTCTGTAGTCCAGCCTTTAGAAAGACTAAACTGTACACAGCAGCATATACAGATTTAGTCTGCATCCTTGAGTCTTTATCATAGCAGTGTACAGTACTTTGGTTTTGTTGGCTTGCTGACTCATGATGTGTGCTGCAACCAGCTCTCCACTTAGGTAATGTAATCTTTTTTTTATCAACTTAACATCTGGTGTAAGTCTCCTCCTTTGCACTCCACATAAAGCTTTGTTTCCATGATTTGGAATACAAACTTACTTTGCCTGTGAAACACCTGACCTTGAGCACAGAGCTCTCAATCTCCCATCTCCAAAATGAGAAACACTACCTCTCATAGTATGGAACAAATGGGCAAAATGTGGAACACATACCAAAGGCTTTTTAACAAGTTCAACTAGGAAGCTCACAGGATGGTTAAAATATGTAGGTTTTGCTTGTAAAAAAAAATAACTTTTAATTAATAATGATTCAGTTCTGTTTACCATGGATATCAGTTAAAAGTATTCCCAAAACTGAATGTGTGACAGACCCTTTCATTTTGGAATGTTGAGGAACATGAACTTTTTAAGACCCCAAATGAGGTACTTCCTTGTAACGTATTCTTGAGAGGTATGCTTGAGCAGTTCAGGGACTGATTGAAATGGTGGGTGTGGGGAAGTACAAACATAAATGTAGGAAAAACCTAGAGTTAGTAAGTAAGCATTACCTACTTATTGTATCTGATCTGTTGTGCTGTGGACACATTACCGCGACTCTGGCATGTTGGTCCCCTGTACTTGTTTACAATGGGCATTTCAATGATTACAGTACTACATGGAAATTGCTCTACTCATCTGCCTTTAGGTATGTTGAATGCATTTTCTTTGCTAGATTGCTATGGTTAGAAGCTTTGTACAACCCTGCTATTGGATTTCTTTATTTATAAACACTATTTTTTTTTTTTATTCTTCTAAACTGGATAATGTTTGCCAAGTGTCATTTCTGACAATCAGGCAGACCAAGGTAATTGCTGTAAAACTGGAATAAAAGTCCAATAAGCTGAAGAAAAAAGCCCAATGTCAAGAAACTTCTTTATTAAAACAACAAAGATTTCGGGTCTATACCCTTTCTCAATGTGAATATAAAACACATGTGTTAACTCAGTTTAAATAGGAGCAAATCGCATCATGTGAATACAGCCAGCTCATCACGAGTGCCATTTAAAACAACAGTTACCTATAACATATGAAAATTACAAGAACGAAAGTTCACTACTTCAAACTTGTAATAGGAAGCCTCACTTCTGCGAAAGTTCACTTTAACGTAAGTGCACTTCACCGAAAAGACCACAGCACAGTGGAGGACATAAAAAACAAGCTATGTCCTCCACTATGGTACGATAGTCACGGACCTTAGGGTTAGGACACGAGTTAGGATAAGGGGAAAGTTAGTAAAGCTATCCCCTTACCCTAACCCATGCCTTAACCCTAAGGTTCGTGACTATCGCACCATAGTGGAGGACATTGCTATGTTCTTCACTGCGCTGCAGTCATCACGGACCTTAGGGTTAGGGCACGGGTCATGGTAAGGGGATAGTCCTATGGGCTATCCCCTTACTATGACCCGTGCCCTAACCCTAAGGTCTGTGAGTACTGCACGGAAGTTCGGTACAACACCTGTTCGTTGTACTGAACTTCGCGTAAGTGCACTTTTGATTAAGTGCACTTTCGCTGCAGTGAGCATTCCATGCATTATTTTGAATTAGTGAAAATTCGATCTAGTGTATGGAACCCTGGTCAAGATTAAGTCGTAGAAACAATCAGAAAAGATAGTGAAAACTAGCTTGAGAGACAAGGATATAAAGTTTATAAAGGTATAGTCACCAGAAATAAAATAAAAAGAAATAAAATATGAGCAGATGTAAGCTTAAAAAGGACACTGGCCTCAAGCTACACAAGTAGATTTACTTGAAGGAAACCCAGTGCTGTATGGTTAAAATAAGCTACAATAGAGAGGGGCTTTGCAGGGGGAGAGAGAGGTATTACTAGCAGCTAAAAGCAGGGCAAAACATAAAAAAAAACATTAATATGCAAGAGTCTGAAGACAGTAAAATAGGGCAGGTGCACTAGGAAAGGCAATTATGAGTGAGGCTAGAAATGAATTCAGGGAAGGGTAAAGTACAGAACAGGAGAATATACACAGAAACAGTATGAGGATAGTGGGTAACCAAAGAGAAAGGATAGGAGCTGCTGGTGTCTGCTTTTTGTGGTGACTAGCAAAAAAAAAACACTGTAAATTCTTGTTGTGCTTATAAAGTCTAGCATTAATTAAAAGATTAGCTTATGTAGTAGTTATTTACTGGGACACATACTTCAGTGGTATTATTTAAGCTTAAAATGGTGTCTTCCGGACAGATAGTTAGAGTTGCAGGGTATCTGTTAAGGTCCTCAAACCTGTGCTGCCTGTACTGTGGCCAGGAGAAAACCGCAGGGAAAAATCCACTAGGGCTATAAAAACAGAGAGGAGGGATATTAGTTATGAGCAAGTAATTCAGGAAAAGAGCGAGAGACAAAAATACCATGGGTAGAGAGAAAAAAATGAATACAAGTAGGCAGAAACAGTATACCTAGCATATATTTATTTATATATATATATATATATATATATATATATATATATATATATATATATATATAAACTTTTTTATATGTTATAGGTGACTTGTTTTAAATGGCACTCATGTGATGAGCTGGCTATATTCACATGATGTGATTTGCTCCTATTTAAACTGAGTTAACACATGTGTTTTATAGTCACATTGAGAAAGGATATAGACCCGAAAGCTTTGTTGTTTTAATAAAGAAGTTTCTTGATGTTGGGCTTTTTTCTTCATCTTATTTCTGACAATCAGACCAGGTCTATTAATAAAATGAATCAAATACAGCCCTGCAACATTATGCGACAGGGAATGCTGATGCTTTGATACTGTTCAACAAAGTGGAATAGTATTTGGTCACCAAATAGTAGATGGTGGCATTATCAGTTAATATTGCTACTCTGAAAGATTGAAGTCCCTACAATCAGCTGCTTAACTAATACATTAACTTGAAATATCTATCTTTTTGTCTTTATTAGCTGATACTTGGCACATGCTAGAGGCACATTCTGAGCATTTCTGAGTGGTCTGGGCAATGATCTTGAATGATTTAAGCTTGACAAGTTGATGTTTAAATTTACTAAGAATCTAAGCAGTGTCACAAATTATAGCTCAACCGAACCAATAAAATAAAAGACATAGAACTGAATAAAATTTGGAAGATAGGGAGCACAGGAAGGTGTTTTTGTTTCAGTAAAAGTTAGTGTGCAGTGAAAAGGAAGAACTATGTCTAATGAGGTAAAAGTGATTCGGAAAATAATTAAAGTTTTACTAAGGGAAGGAAGTGGTAGGTGTAAAGGAGAAGTAGAATAAAGAAGAAAATGGAAAGATTACAAATGTTTTTAGTATAAAATTATGAAAATTGTCTCCTTAAATCTTAATGGAATTGGAAATGAAAGGAAGTATAAAAGTATGTTTAGATATAGAAAAATGCAGGAAAAATATTTGTGCAAGCGTTGCAGATGAATTTACGATAGAAAAGCTGTATGGCATTGTGGTTGAAAAGGTAAAGGATATTGTTTAAACCAGATTATGTAGTAACAGAAATGGGAAATTCAGGATGGAAGGATGCTTTTGGCTGGTAGAAACAAACGATGGAAGGTGGGTTAGTTAATATGTATGGTAAAATTAGAAAAAAATTACAAAGAAGGTAACGTGAACTGGGTTTTGTTTGCAAGGAGGAATGTTTTATATATGGAAGTGACTTTAATACACAGGCAACAAGTAAGTGTGAAATGAAAAGATAAACAGGAATGCTGATAAAGTGAGGAAGTTAATTCGAGCTCTTAGAACATTTAGTATTATAAATAATAGAAGGGTAAAGCTTAATTTTGTATACACCTTTAAATCATCATTTTTTGAGAAATGGTTTTGGTGCCATAATGATTATAAAATGAAAGTGTAACTGTATGTCTTTGTTCTGAAGAAGTCTGCTTGTGTCAGATGAAAGCGCTTAACCTGGAGTTCTTTTCTTGTGTGTAATAAACCTTTTGTACTGTGTCCAAGCAGAGGAGTTATTGTGTTTGCCTTTCTACACCAGCCTTTCATTTAGTTACGTTAATTTTGTAATTTGGTATTGATTATTTTTTGGTTACTAAAATAGTCATTGTGTGTTTGGGGGAGTAGAATGGAAGAAATATTGTGATCATACCAGTGTTATTGCACTAATTAGTAAGAATGATCTAAGTGGAGAGGAAGGCTCTTATGGGGATGTGTTTGTGTTTTGGGTAATGAGAAGTTTGTTGATAATTTAAAGGAGTCTCTGAGCAATCAGATAATCTTTTTTTCTATTCTGTGTTAGTTTGGCTAGTTTTTGTACATTTTCCATTAAGTATAAAAGAAGATAGGAAGGGAGTGAATACAATATGTGTAATATTATAAGAGGGAGGTTGTAAAAACTGAGATGAGAATAATGAAGGGGTTTAGGTGATAAATATGATAGTGCAATATTTGGACAGTAAACTTGAGCATTGGCTAAGACTGAAAAATAGAGATGAAGATATTTTTATATTTGTATTCTGCATTTAAGCAGAATGTTAAGAAGATTGAGATTATATTGTGAGTGACTGATTTAAATGTTATATTATTAAAGATTAGGTGTTTATTGAAAAGACTGAATATAAAAAATAATATTTTTTGGGGGGGTGGAATAGTAAGGAAGAAAACCTCTGTGTAAGTACAATTATGAGTGCAAATTGAGAAGCTCACAGATGGGAAAGCAGTTGAATTAGTCAGACTAGTAGCAAAATATGCACATTTTTAAGAATACTGTAAGTAGTGGGTTGGCAGAGGGATTTAATTTGATCTCAGTGGGAGGTAAGATGCACTCATTGTTATGATATTGAAAAATTGAAACAGGTGGGGTGCATACATAAGTATCAAACATATACAATATAAAACAAATAATGTGATTGAGAAGACTGTTGGTATTAATTTATGTTATATGCATTGAATGAAGTTTGTAGGTAACTAATTCTGAAAGATCATCAGAAAACCTTAGATAAGGTTATGATTGCTAAACTAAAGAAGGTGTTTGGGAATATAGATACTATAGATACTACACTAAAATTAGGTATCTAATGGTAAAATAAGAAATGGTTTAGAGAGGAGGATATTATTGTTACATCGATCTTCTGTAAACCCTTTCTCTTACTTGTGTTGCACAAATATGCTGCTCACCAGGACAAAGAAACGTAAAGAGATTAGAAATATAAAACATGAATGCACAATGAGTTAAAATGTTGCCTTTGCTTATGATGTCACTATATCTGTTAATGATTATGAATTTAGAGAAGTAGAAAAAAGTTTTGCAATTATGAAGAAGAAATGGCTGGTACTGTAAATTAAATTTTTTTTTTTGTATTAAGGAAATTGTGCATTGCAAATCTTAAGAAGTTAAGGAGTATGCAACAAGTTTGGGATATTACATTTACTTATAGGGAAGCAGAAGGAAAGAACTGGGAGACAGTTTTAGAGAAAGTAAGGAACAAGGTGGACAGATGGAAAGGATGGAATCTGAGCAAGTTGAAGAGAGTTTGCATATGTCACCTTTATATTAGCAGTTATTATTTATTAATCTTGTAGCTATAATGATCTGGATACCTAAGATGTGTGAAGTTCAATAGCACCATCAGCCTTTACTTTGATTCTAGGACTGAATGATTAAAGTTTCATGTCATTAAAGAGAGATTCTGTATGCTTAGATAAAGAGATAAGTAAGGGATGATTTATGTCATTTTTTTAAAACCGTGATTTGTGAAGTATTAAGTATATGGATTGCATTTTTGGAGACAGGTTTTTGGGAATAATATGTGGAGAATGGTCAGTACTGTAAATTGTGAAAGTATATAGTCCTTTGATCAAGGATATTATAATTAGCTGGAAGAAATGTGGATAAAGCCTAATGTGCAGTAAGAAAAAAAAGTAAAGATGCATACAATATGATTTGGGAAAATGTATGAGATTCAGCTGATTAAAAAAGGGAGAGGGGAGAGGAAAGAAACTGTTAAGTATGTTCAACAAAATAATTCCTGAGGAGTACTGGCATAGATTGGCATCAGCATAAACTCCCTTCTCCACTTTTTGTACATTGGGTCATGGTGTCACATCAATAATGGTAGCCACCTAGAGCTAATATTCAAACTGCCAGTTGGCTGAATCTACCACTGTGTTATACCTGTTTGAAAAACAAATGTCAGAGGGCATTTGAAGCATACGAATATTAAACTGAGGTATTGTCTGAGGACTGAATGTGAAGCTGAAGTAAGAGATGCAGTATCATTTTTGCAGACCTTACATTTTCAAAAAGTTGAAAATACTTGGAAAAGGAGATGGGGTGTTATGTGGGGAAGAACTTGTGATGAGTTGGTGTGAAGTTATTTTGATGATGCTAAGTGTGATATAAAGAAAGCAATTTTGCTGATTTATTTTACCTGTGATCACATTTGTTATGTGGCTATTGAGACAACTATGGCAAGAGACATTGAAATGGAGTAGAAAATATACAATGACTTCATATAAAGATAGTTTCCATAAATCGGAATGAAAGGGTGAAGTTTAACTGGATGCAGTGTCATAGGTGACGGTGAGTAAACTTGCCCAAGTGACTAAAATTATATAATTTATTAAATGTGCTATATGTAAGGATTTGGGTGGTGTAACTTTATTTGATGTGAAAATGTTTATGTTTAAAAACTGGTTTTAATAAAAATATATTGCCCTGTTATGAGACTCATTAAGTGGTGTGAGGTGTTTTATATCCACTTGACCTACCAGGTTAGGTAGATGGGGCTTCAGTTTAGGCAGATATCTAAAACATTCGTGAATATTAGGTGAATCAAGTGACTTATTTGTAATAAGCCAATAGAGAAATTATTCTGCCATGTAACTGAATTGTAAATTGCATGTTATACAGCATTCAATCTGACTCCTTCAAAATCTGGCAAATGTATATATTGTTATGGTCTCTGTCAATTATCATCAACCCCCTTGAAAGCCAGTTGACATATTCTTTCCCTTTTCTTGTTGGTGTAGAACATCGCATCACCTTAGTAATCACATCTGATTCCAGGTAGAGAGAAGTGGTAGGTGCCAGTTCATCATAAATATGAAATTACTTTACTCTTTTCAGAATGGGTCCTACTAGGTAGAGACATGGAGGATATGCAACTGATGAGTTAACATAAGAATATAGGGGTTGCTCATCCCCAGTAAGCTGATGGTTGCCCTCCTCTGCAGAATATCATTTTTGTTTGCTTTGTTGAACTGTAGCTTTGACCATTTTTCAGTTGAACTGAGTCTCAAACAACTGTAGAGTAAGCCTTTGTTTCACTGGTGGCATCCCTGTAGTGTCAGTTGAAATGTACTGGAATTTAATTAGTGGATGGTAACTGTTCTTTCAGCTTGTACCTGGAGTTTTGTCTGGTTTTCAGTGATGACCTACTGGTACCATTGGTCTGAAGATGTCAGTAATATTATATTGAATCAGTTACTGTGACATTCCGTGTGATTACAGTAAGTGATTTTTTTTTCTTTGTCATGAGTTTCATTTAGATTTGTTTTAGTTGTGCTTTGGCATCACTGATTTTTTTAATTTGACTTAACAGATGTTTATCGTGTTTCACTGTTGCAGTCATTACATTTGGGTAATCTGCTGGCAGGTTGCCTTCAAGTCGGCCTGATTAACAAAGTCTTGGGTCCTGTGTCGGTTGCTATCCCTTCTTCCATGACGTCAGGGATGTAAAACATGCAGCTGATGCCATTACATCAGTCTTTCTTGCCACGCGGTGCCTGAAACAGAAGCAGTTCACAAGTGCCGGTTGGACGACTCCTGAAATTTTCGTTTTCGAGTTTCAGAACCGAAGTCTTCAACTAAAAGCTAAGTACCCCGTTGGGGAAACTTTTTCTTGCTCTTTACTGATGTCAGTAAAAATTAATAATTGTATTACTTGTGGGAAGCAAATACCTCATAAGGATTTTCATTTGTACTGCATTTCTAGCCTAGGCCCTGACCACGACGTACCTTGCTGTCGGTTTTGTGCTTTATTTAATCCGCGCACTATCTGTCGTCTGTACATTTTTGCTTCAAAATATTTCGGTTCTCGGTTTAATTATTCAGAAATGATGTCGGTTAGCCATTCAACTACCGGAATACTGAAAAAACGCAAAGAAAAAGACAGAGGTCCAAAACTGCTGACTATGCTTTTCCTAAGTCAGTCGCCAGTTCGCCAGTACTCAGTGAGGCGCTTTCGCAGCCCCTGATACCTGCTACTTCTGATTCGCAGGCCTCTACTGAGACGCATTCGGAGTCCAGTATGCCTCGAGATACTTCACATTTGGAACCCACGGATGTCTCTACCTTGGATGGGTCCGGAACCACTGAGCAGGCACCAGCTTCTGGGTGTATATTCAGGCCTACAGACTCCAACTACAGTGCTAAGGCCTAAATCTCAATCTATGTCTAAAAAACCGATGCCCAGGCCAAAAAACAAAAGATCAAAATGGCTGAAGATTTAATTACTCTAATCAGGGATAGTCAACCCCCCCAAGAGGCCTAGGATTGAATGTGACTATGAATCTTCTGAACAGGACTCTGTTTCTTATGACTCTTCTAATGATCTGGATTTGTCCATACCTGCTTATGTGGACTCTGATGCAGAGGATTCCATTCCCTCTGCTTCTCCGCCTGATGATTTCTGTTTTGGGGAAACTTTACATACCTTAAGGGAGCATTTCACTGGGAAAGTCAGGATTTCTCTTAATCCAAAAAGAGGCTTAGGGATTTCCTTCTTCTTCCTCAGCATAGGCCTTTGACTATACCTCCTGCACTAGATATTGTTGATGATGTGTTTTCGGAATCCAGTATGGCCCCTGATTCCTTACCTCCTGCCCCTAGCAAACCAGATGGGTAGTACACAGAGTTCCTGAGTCCCAAAAATGTATTTTCAAAAATCCTGTTGTGGACCCTGAAACCATTTCTCAGAGGCCAAGGACATTAAGGCTTCTACTGCACAAAATCCTACCCCTTCTGATAGAGACTCCAGGGCGCTGGATAGATGGGGTAAAAAGGTTTATACTTCTGCAACCTTAGCAATCAGGGCTTTAAACTGTCAATTTCATATGCTAAAATATCAACAGCATATCATGGGACTGCTTAAACAGAAAATGATGCTGATTTCTGACTGTGTGGAGAATAAAGATTTGCAGGGTTTATTGCATTCAGCTGAACAAGTTGGCAAACATACTTTACAATGTGGTTTTGATCCTTTAGAGGCCTCTTGTAGGGCTGCTGTTACTGTGTCTGTACTTAGAAGGCATGCTTGGCTTAAGGAGCAATCTCTGCCTGATCATGTTAAAGCAAAACTTTTGGATGCACCTTTACAGCAGGACTGCCTTTTTGGCAAAAAGGCTGAAGAAGTTCTAAAAAAGATGGAAGATAAACCTAAATCTATGCAAACTGTGAAAGATTTCTTACAAGTGCAACCTCCTAGATTTAGTAGGCATTGGCCTACTAAGAACTGGTTCTTTCCAGCTCCCTCCAGAGCCACTATGGTCAAACCCAAACATTCCAATAGCACCAGGTTTCAGTCCCAAGGGACTTTCAGAACTAAGCAATGGGGTGCTTCCACTTCCAAATCTGGAAACAACAAGGCAACACCCTATGGTAAACAGTCTCAATGACTTCCCTTTGACATTACCAAGCACATATCTCTTAGCCGCCCCTTTGGGGGGAAAACTGGCTCTTCATTCAAGAATCTGGCAACTTGTAACCCAGGACAAATGGGTTTTAAATATAGTGTCCCAGGGATACAGATTTCATTTCCACATGCTGCCAACTCTAAACGGGTGGCCAGACCTGCCCCCAAATCAGTGGGCAGAGGCTCAGAAGCAAGTACTTTCCCTCCTAAACATGGGGGCTATTCAACTAGTACCAGAAGAGGAAAAGGGACAAGGCTTCTATTCCAGACTTTTCCTGATACCCAGAAAAGACAAATCATGGCGTCCAATTCTGGACCTGTCTACTCTAAACACCTTCCTGGACATTCCAAAATTCAAGATGCTGACTCTTCACCAGCTACTTCCTATGCTAGGCAAGGATGTCTGGTTGGCAACTCTCGACTTAAAAGAGGCTTACCTGCATATCCCAATCAGGGAATCTTGCAGAAGATTCCTACACTTCAAAGCAGGCTGCATGCATTATCAGTTCTCTGCACTGCCCTTTGGCTTGTCTACTGTGCCCAGGGTATTCACAAAGTGCCTGGCTCCAGTAATTGCATTTTGCAGGCAAAGAAATATTCAAATATATCCTTACCTGGACGATTGTTATTATTCTAAAACATCTGGCATTTGTAAAAAGAGTTCTAACCTGTCTAGGATACACCATAAATGAAAAGAAATCTCAACTGGTACCCTCTCAAAAGATTCCTGGGTGCAAGCTTGAATACAGCTGCCCAGATGGCTTTCCTTACGCCAGAAAAACAAATTAATTTGGTGACGTACTTCAAACAGGTGGCCACAAAAACCCTGCTATCTCCAAGGCAAATACTGCAAGCCTTGGGATTCATGGCCTCCTGCATTCTTCAAATTCCATATGCAAGACTGCATATGAGGAAACTTCAGTGGTACTTAAAAAGTTTATGGAGTCAACATTGTCACAGCCTGGAAACAATGATTCCTATCTTACCTTGCCTGCGCCTACAGTTCCTATGGTAGGCAGAGGCCTGCCACCAAAACAAGGGACTGCCATTCACACCACCCCCTGCCACCCAACCCTAACTACAGATGCATCAGGCTATGCATGGGGGGCTCATATGGCAGGGAAGTGCATTCAGGGCAAATGGAGCCCAAAACAAATGCACCTTCATATCAATCAAAAAGAAATACTAGCTGTACAGAATGCCTTCAAGGACTACCTTCATCCAGGACAATTACTGATAAAGACGGACAACACCACGGTTATGTGGTATATAAACAAGCAGGGGGACACATTCCTACCCCCTCTGCAGACTAGCCATGGCATTGCGGAACATGGCCTTGAGCTATCAAGTACAACTACAAGCTCAATTCCTGCTAGGAAAGCAGAATGTTCTGGCAGACGAACTAAGCAGAAATCTCATGGACCCTCAGGAATGGAAACTGGAACCATGGAATTTCAACGTGTTGACAGCAAATGGGGGAGCCCAGACATAGATCTTTTTGCCTCACCCCAGAACTACCAGTTGGACAAATTTTTCAGAAGAACTCATCACAAAAAAGCCTGGAAAGTGGATGCTCTGTCTTTAAGCTGGAAAAACCTATCAGTCTATGCCTTTCCCCCTCTGCCTTTGCTCTCAAAAGTTCTACTAAAAGTCAAACAGGACAAACCAAAATGATTTTGATTGCTCCGGACTGGCCTCGCCAACACTGGTACCCACTCCTGTGCAGTGTGTCGCACATTTCTCCATGGCACCTGCTTCAGACACCTTCCTTACTGTCTTGGCAGGAGAACCAAATTCTGCACCCTCAGCTCCAAACATTGAATCTTGGCTATTCATTTAAATTCCCCCTTAGCATCCCTCAGCAAACCTGTGATGGATGTCATTCTGGAGGCGAGAAGACCTAGTACTAGAAAATCTTATGCCGACAGATGGAAAAGATTCTGTGCCTGGAATCAGTCTCAAGGGATGAGCACAGCAGTGCCCAATTTATCTCAGATTTTGCAATACTTAACTGAGATGCTTCACAAGGGCCTGTCTTTTTTTCTTCCGTAAAAATCCATGCCTCTGCCATTTCAGCTCATTACAACACAGACCCCCCTCTTCTCTCATCCTCTTCTAAAGCAGTATCTCAGAGGGGCCAAAAACTTGAGACCACCCAGGAGAGCTCCAACCCCTGCTTGGGACCTTAACTTTGTATTGGAGAAGCTCACTCTACCACCTTTCGAGCCTGCTGCAACTGCAGACTTAAAATTTCTTTCCTAGAAACCAGCCTTCCTTTTAGCAATCACTTCAGCTAGAAGGATATCTGAATTGCAGGCCCTTATGGCAGTGGAGCCTTTCATCATCTTCCATGTGGACAGGGCGTCACTCAGGACCAATCCATCATTCATGCTGAAGGTGGTATCCAGTGTGGCTCTTAATCAGTCCATTCATTTGCCAACTTTCTTTCCCAATCCACAGAACAAGGGAGAGTGGATTCTGCATTCATTGGATGTACACAGACAACTTAGATTGTACTTGGACAGGACTAAATCGCAAATAAAATCTGAACAACTGCTGGTAGCATTTGCTGCAGGGGCAGAGGGGAAGGCTATTTCAAAGCAAACTATTTTTAAATGGATAAGCCATTGTATTAATTTCTGTTATAAGCACCATGGAAAACCTATCCCCCAGGGGATCAGATCTCATTCCACCAGGGCTGCATCTACTTCAGCAGCCTTTCTCAGAGGTGTTCCTACCAGGGATATTCTAGAAGCTGCTACCTGGAGTTCAGTTCATACTTTCACCAAGCATTATCACTTACCAATTTTCTCTAAATCTAGAGCTGGCTTTGCCACTGCTGTTTTGCAGGGCCTTATAGCTGTTCCTAATACTGTTTAAATCCATCCTCCCAACCTTAGCTTTGGGAATCTACCCAAATGTAATGACTGCAACAGTGAAACATGATGAACATCGTACAGTTGTGTACACTTACCATAAATGTAGATGTTCGAGTGTATTCACTGTTGCAGTCCTGGTTACCCTCCCTCCAGCCCCCTGTTTTTCTTTTACTATACCTCTTCTTTCTTTTACTATGCTTAAAAGCCTTTTTGGTGTATTTGCTTTTGTTTTGGAGGTATATTTTTGTGTTTCTAATTATATATGTATTTTGCTCCCCATTTGGGGGGCACCTGACTTCTGGGGCAAGAAAAGCTGATGTAATGGCGTCGGCTGCATGTTTTATACCCCTGACGACCTGACGTCATGGAAGAAGGGACAGCAACCAACACAGGACCCAAGACTTTGTTAATCAGGCCGACTGAGGGCAACCTGCCAGCAGATTACCCAAATGTAATGACTGAACAGTGAATACACTTGAACATCTACATTTATGGTAAGTGTACACAACTGTACTTTTTCCATATCAGAATTTTTGAATTGTATTTGATTGAAAATTCAGATGTTATGTTGTCCTATCTCGCCTTCATTCTTGATGATTGGGTTCGGAACCAAGCATCTGTTTCGACTCGCCCGCATACTAAAGCTCGATAGTTTTCACTGGCTAGAGGCTGCACCCTATCCCAAGATGCCTAGCGACTGTTACCCAGATCTCGTTTGCCACTTGCAGCTTCGGGATTGCTTTTTTTCTGGCTCAGGCTAAGTGAATTTTTTCTTTACCTTTTTGTGTGTTTATGTCAGTAGTTAAACTGGTAGGATACATTTCTGTAGATAGCTGTATCTTTTAGTACTTCCTTGCCTTAGTGAAAGGCTTTTTTCGCTGTTTGTTGCTGTTTTTGTGTGGACCATTGTTTTCTTAGGCCTTCTATCTATTGGCTGCTCCTTTCAGTGAATCCATTTAAATTAGGGGATTCCGTAAATTAGAGGATTCCGTTTCCCCTAGCTTAGCCCATTTTAGTTAGAGGGCTCCCCTTTCCCTGTTCTGAAATCCAGGTTTCGCCGTTTAAGTTAGAGGCGTCTCCTCAGGTTAGAGGAGTACGTCGTTTAAATTGGAGTCTCTCCTGTAACCCTTTTCTTTCTAAATTCCTTCTCCAAAAAAAAAAAAAAAAAAAAAACATCCTTGGTTTTCTTTCTAGTATAGTTGTTTTTTTTGTAGTCTTGCTGATCCGTTTTGTGTGTTCTTGGGCTTGTGGTGTCAAATTTATGTTTTTGTGACTTCATTATTGGTTGTGACGTTTTTTGCTAATTGTGACTTAACAGGATGTCTAAAGAGACCAAACAGTCCGTTTTTAAGAAGTGTGATTCTTGCACACACAAAATGTCAATCACAGATGGAGACACTAGTTGTGTGTATTGGTTGGGCAACGTCCACCTGCAGGATTCCTGTTCTGTTTGCCATGGTTTTAGTTCAAGGGTCCTGCAGGAATGGAGGAACAAGCTGATAGGCAGGGGTTTGTTAAAAGGGCCTTTTGAATCAGCCGTTGAAGGGACTCAGGCCTCCAAACCTTCAGAAAAGTCATCCAAAACTTCTTCAGCTCCAGCTTCTGAGCTGTCGTAAAGACAGGAGAAAGTGGATTCTTCAGATCTGAAATTTGTCAGTTCCGAAAAGGCAAAGTCGCCATCGGTTCCACCTGGAGTTTCGGAACCATCTTGGAGCCAAAAAGGGAGCCAGTCACCTTCCTTGGATCCAGTTCTTTCGAATCCACAGTCTCCTTTATTGCAATCGGTGGCAGGTAGCCACAAGTCCTCCACCTATTCCTCTCCGTTATCCAGGAGCCATTTGGATGATGATGATGTAGAGTGGGTGGTTAGAAGGTTGCTTTGTGCACTGGTCCTAGCAAAAGTTCTCACGAGCCCAGCCCAGATGGCCATGGAACCGACTTCAGCAGCTGCTTTACCTTTTGTTCCTTCTCTGACTCAGTCGAGTTCAGAGCCAGAGTACCTGGAAGTCCTGGTGGTGGAACTGTCAGACCTAAAATCCATCTGTGGAGTTTCATTGCTGGCCTCCACTCCAATCTCATCGATATTGTCGTCCATTGAGGGATCTGGGGGCCAAGACTCCCTCAGCAGTTCTGGGGGGAGAGTTGAATTGGACCCTTGTCGGACGTGACTTGTTGCAGGTGAGTTAGACGAGCACATCAGCCTCGGAGCCATCCTCCTTGGTGCAGGGGAGGTCTCCCATTTCCTCGGAGCTGGAGGCTCTGTTGGCCCAGGATCGTGTTGCCTTTGAGGTGATGAGGAGTGAGCTTTCCTCAGAGACTGCTCCACCCTTGGCTCCAGCTATTCTTCCCCAAAAGGGCCAGCGTACACCATCCTTCTAGCCACGGTGTAGAGAACTATTGCCCTGGGATGCCCCAATCGGTGAGACCCTGTCTTCTGAAACCTCCCCGGAGCATCCCTCCGAGGAGGTCCCTCGGAAGAGAACTTGTAAAAGGAAACACATAGACTCCCCCGAGTCTATCACATCGGACACTGACTTAGAGGATTAAGAAGGGTCCCCACGGTCACCCTCTGAGTATGTCTCCTTTTCAGACATCTTAGAGATCCTGAAACAGAGAGGTGGCTGGAAGACCCTCTCCCTTTCTGCAGATGAGTCTGTATACTGGAGGCATTTGGTTCTCGACCCTCCACCTTGTCTCCGCCTTTCGACCAGCTCCTGGGTGTAGTCTGTCAAAAGGCGTGGGGCTCTCCAGAGTTGGTGGAACCAGTTCTGAGGAGGCCCAACAAATTTGTTACAGCCCTGGAGGACAAACAATTCCTAACTAAAGGTGTCCCAGTAGATGCTATGGGGGTGGCGGCAGCTACTAAGAAGGAATTAGCCAAAACTTCTTCATCTGTCCATCCGCCGAATAAGGAGTCTTGAACGATGGGACAGATACGGGAAGCATATGTTCTCTTCAGCGGCCTTTAACCTTAGGTCACTGAATTATTTATCCCATTTTACTCGACTTCAGGGGGATCTCCTCAAGGAGCTAGGAGATACCCTCCAAGGTGCTACAGCTGGGGGGGGGGGGTACCTGACAAGGTAAACTCTCAGCTTGCGACCTTAAACTCTATAACAAACTCCACCATGTGCCGAGCAGGGCAGTAGGCACAGGTATAGCTGTGAGGAGATATTCCTGGATGCATCTTTGTGAGTTTGCTGAACCCTTCAAGTCTTCCTTTATTGACGCCCCTTTTGATGGCTCATTTTTGTTCCGGCCAAAAGTGAAACGGACGCTTACCAGGTGTGAACAAGATGGCAAACCTCTATCTACCATGGGAGTATGTTTCTCCGTCCCTACCAGACCTTATCCCAGAGGTCAGAAGGGCAGGAAAATGTGGTTCCGGAAATTCAAAGGAGCTTCACCAGATGCATGTAGTAATTTTTCCCCCAGGGGCAGAGGGGGAAATAACAATGGAAGACGCCACCCTCGCGGCAGAGGGGGCCCACAGAATCAGGGCAACAGAGATACATTCTCTGGTAGGCCCTTCCAGCACTCCTGAAAGGAGGTCTGCCTGTCCACCTCTGGAAGCAGTCGGGGGGGAGATTATCACTGTACCCAAAGGCTTGGCTCAACATCACTCAAGACAACTGGGTACGGTCTATTATATCCAGAGGATACATCATACCCTTCTCTTCTCCACCCTCTCCAACAAGATCAGTCCAGGACATCTCACCCTGTCAAAGGGATCAAGCAACTCTAGAAATCCAAAGGTTACTAGAAAAAATAGCCATCCAAGAAGTCCCCACAGACCAAATCGAATCCGGAATTTACTCAAGGTTCTTTTTAGTTCCAAAGAAGACGGGGCTGGAGGCCAATCTTGGATCTCAGCAAACTGAACAAGTCTGTAAAGAAAGCGAAGTTCTGGGTGGTGACACTGCAGTCTATACTCCCTTTTGTGGGACAAGACAATTGGATGTGCTCCATAGATCTTCAGGATGCTTACTACCATATAAAGATGGGCAGGCAATCCAGGAGATATTTATGCTTCTGGCTGGGAGCCAGTCATTACCAATTCAGAGCTCTGTCCTTTGGTCTCACTACAGCCCCCAGAGTGTTTACCAAATGCATGGCAGTAGTTACAGCTCACCTGAAGTGTCTAGGATTCTGTGTGTTTCCATACTTAAACGACTGGCTCCTGACTGCCGCCACCGAGCATCTACTAACCAGGGCAAGAGACACCACCATTCACCTCTGCTCAGAGCTAGGCATTACCATAAATTAAAAAAAAATCTGCCTTGTTGCCATCACAGCATATTACCTTTATAGGGGCAGATTTAAACACAAAAGACATGGTTGCAAAACTGCCTCATGAAAGAATTCAAATGTTACGCAGTCAGATGTCAGTGTTGCTCATGAAGGAAAAGGTGCAGGCAAAATTTGTCCTCAAGGTTCTGGGTTCAATGGCAGCTGGAATAACATTAGTCCTGGTTGCAAAACTGCCTCATGAAAGAATTCAAATGTTACGCAGTCAGATGTCAGTGTTGCTCATGAAGGAAAAGGTGCAGGCAAAATTTGTCCTCAAGGTTCTGGGTTCAATAGCAGCTGGAATAACATTAGTCCCACTGGCGCATCTACACATGAGAATATTGCAGTGGGTACTCTTTGCTCAGTGGTCCATGAAGGAGTTACCCATGTCACACAAGATTCTCATTACAAACACCTACAAGAGGGACCTATGATGGTGGTTTCAGTCCACGCGGGTAACAATAGGCAGACCTTTTGTTCTTCCCCATCCTGTAGCTACAGTGACCACAGATGCTTCCCAGATAGGGTAGGGGGAATTATCAGGGACAGACTGTCCAAGGGACTGAATTGCACATCAATATCCTAGAGATGAGGGCGGTGCTTATGGCATTGTAAGCATTCCAGAGCTCTCTTCCGATTGCAATACAAACAGACAATATGTCCGTGGTGTGGTACATCAACAAACAAGGCAGAACCAGGTCCTACCCCCTCTCTCAAGAGGATGAGAGAGTATGGCAATGGGCAATTTCTTCTCAGC
The DNA here is from genome assembly GCF_019279795.1 of Protopterus annectens. NCBI lineage: Eukaryota > Metazoa > Chordata > Ceratodontiformes > Protopteridae > Protopterus > Protopterus annectens. The sequence continues at coordinate 351,904,251 of NC_056735.1, read as the reverse complement.
ATTTTCTGACTGCAACGCACATCCTGGGGAAATACAACGTGATAGCGGACAGATTAAGCATGACAATTCTTATGCCTCATGACTGGTCCCTGATACAGGAAATTGCGAACCAAATTTTTCACAAGTGGGGCCAGCATTGCTGCAACCTTTTTGCCACATCCATCAACTCGAAATGCAGCAGCTACTTTGCCCTAATTCCCCCTCTTGTGGGAGTCACCAAGGGATGCAACTTGTTCACGATTGGTCCCCAGGACGTCTGTACACTTTCCCCCATTTTCATTAATAACTTAAGTCCTCCAGAAAGCCAAGTTGTTGAGTCGCAGGGTAATTCTCATTGCTCCTTACTGGCCTCTTCAGATATGGTTCCCCTGTCTATTGCCCCATCATCAGGAGGAGCCTTGGATCCTGGACCCAGTGCCGGATGTCCCGACTCAGTCGGGAACGCTCTACCCCTGTCTTCAAAGCCTCAAGCTGACAGCTTGATTACTCCACTTCCCATCTTAGCCAGGCTTCCAGAACTATCCATGGCAGTGCGGCACATTCTGGTTTCGTCACACAAGAATACGACTAGAAAACTTTATGCAAGCAAATGGAAGAGATTTTCTTGTTGGGCTGACAAAAAACATATAGACCTCTTTACAGCCCCTATATCTGCAGTCCTGGAATTTTTAACAAAAGCCTTTAATCGGGGTGCAGTGGCAGCTATGGTAAGAGTACAACTAGCTGCCATATCAAACTACCACATAAGAGACATGGGATCCAATATAATGTCCCACAGATTATGCAAAGCCTTTCTGAGGGGTACATTCCTTTTAAGACCTCCCATAAGAGAACCACCACTTCCTTGAGACCTCAATTTGGTGTTATCTTCTTTAATTCTCCCTCCATTCGAACCAGCCTCCTCTTGCCCAGTAAAGTTCTTATCTTGAAAAGACAATCTTTTTAACAACCGTTACTTCCGCTATGAGGGTTTCAGGACTGCAAGCTCTGTCCATCCATCCTCCCTATTTGATTTTCCACAAAGACAGAGTCTCTCACGGGACAGATCTTTCTTTTCCGGCAAATGTATGTTCTGAGGCCAATTTAAATTAGTCTGTTGAGCTACCTGTATTTTTCCCCAGTCATGGCAACAAGGGAGAATACAAGCTTCACCAATTGGATGTCCATAGGCAGTTACGTTTTTACTTGCATAGGACAAAGGAATTTAGAAAATCTGACCAGCTGTTTCATTCTCAGAAAACAGAAAAGGAACTTCATTTTCAAAAGTTACCTTATCAAAATTGCTTATAGACATCATTACTTATGTCTATAACTCTCAGAATAAACAGCTGCCAGGAAAAATTTGAGGTCATTCAACTAGAGCTATGTTGACTTCCACTACCTTTCAAGCTAGGCTCCCTTTGGATTCAATTTGTGCTGCAGCTCTATGGGTTAACCCTCATACCTTTATCACACATTACAAAGTAGATGTGGCCTCTGGTTCCACTGTCCTCTAGAGTTTATTCCCTTGAGCCACCCGAGAAAGAAGGTGCTGGGAACACTGTCGCAGCCATCAAGAATGAAGACGAGACAGGCCAGCATAACATAAAGAAGTTATGTACTCACCATAACGTTCCATGTTTGTCCATAATGTCGCCTTCATTCTTGCATTCCACCCTCCTTCCCCCTTCCTGGAGGATCGAGAGGAATTTTCTGAAATCGGCTGTAAGTTTCCTGATTTCCTTCATGCCTTGGGAATTATGGACAGAGGATCTGTTGTAGTTGTTGTATTGGGTTGCATAGTCTAGTGATTAGTTTCTCTCAAACAAGATCTGGGTAACAGTCGCTAGGCATCTTGGGATAGGGTGTAGCCTTGAGCCAGTGAAAGCTCTCGAGCTTTAGTATGCGGCCGAGTCGGAACCGATTTTCGGTTTCGAACCCATCCATCAAGAATGAAGGTGAGATTATGGACAACAAACCTGGAACGTTATGGTGAGTACATAACTTCTTTTTATTTAAGGATCTAGTGCATGAGGGTATTTTCTTCACACTTTTATAGTGCATTAAACCCATAGTTAGCTATTTAAATAGTATTGGATGCAGGAACACAGCCTTTTGCATGTGGGCACGTGTTTGTTTGGGGGGGGGGGCGCTTTCAAACCTGCAAAAATCATCAGAAGTCCTTGAAAGGCTTATTGAATTTAATTTTTTTGTTTTCACTAAAAAAAAGTAAGTAGCCATTTCAGATGTTTTCATTTTAGGGTCTTGCCTGAATCTGTATGGGTTCTCAGTTAGACTTTTCTGCTGTTTGTACAGAAAATACTTATAAGTTTGAATTCTTTTGTTTTTCCTTATTTTGTGTAATGCAGGATATAACAACGTGGTTTTAATCAGAATGGTAATTAATTTCATTAAATGTATCACCATCCACCTGTTTCACAGAAAATTATGACTATAGCAACTGATAAACTTTGTGATAAGTGTTAACATTATCAACATCCTAAGGTTACAGTCCTTCAAACAGAATGTGAAGGCAAACAAAAAAGCAGATCACCAGCTTTCTACTCCTTTTTTTTTTTTTTTTTTACCTGCTTTCGGAACATTACACACTTCAGTATAGTATTTTTCATTTGTTGCTTCCTTATTTTCCTTTCCCCATGGGTCTAAGTCTTCCCCTTAAGAGAGAGACACAAACGTATTCCTTCAGTGTTTTTTTTTTTTTTGGTTAGCTCTGTGATTTCTTATACTACACTGTGTTATTTTTGTCTTCCATCTCACTGTCATTTCTCATAAGTTCCCCCTTCAGTATATCCTATCCTATTCTTTCTTTAAAATGTTTCCTTTCTTTAATGAGTCTTTTAGGAACTCCACTTTTTGCTATACTTTCCTTTATTTATTTATTTATTTATTCATTCTGTCTGTCTCTCGATTGATTTATTTATGTATTTAATTGTATTTGCTGACTGGATAGGTGGGCTGATCTTATTGACCCTTTTGAGTCATGACCCGGGCTCAAAGAGCAGTTGAACAAATAAACAGGATATAAAAGCGAAACAGTAATACAATGTCAGTTATGAATTATGCAAATAAAACAAAAGAAGACTAATATGATAAATGTATGTACAATATTTAAGAATTTGACTGGTGTTACCACTGTTGTGTAGTATAAATGATTAAAGGGAGTTAGTTGTCAAAAATGCTGGAGTGTCTCTGTGAGATTATATATGATGATTAACCATTATCCCTGAAACATTTGCAACTGATTTATTTTGTCTGTATGCTCCCATTCACAACTGGTTTCATTTTTTTCAGTGCACCTGGGGAGGGGGGCAATCATAGTGATCCTAACACACGTTCATCTTTATCTTGTTTTATTTTATTTTCAGAACTTTCTTGATGACCCCCTTCTCTCCCTGTTTCCTCTGCTGTGCCTTCCTGTATTCATTTGACTTTCTGCTTCCAAATGAGGTTCTGTAGTCAATTATTGACCCCAACTCATTTCCTTTAGTTTTTCCTCTTGCTTCTTGAATCAATAGAAAAGAAAATAAACAAACATGAAAGTAGTTTCCATTGCTTTTATCATGCTGGTATGCTGATATGTATTTTCATTCATCCAAACATTACATAAATTGCTAATCTCTTACCTTCCCTTAAACCTCACTCT